>NC_137744.1:18601091-19816282 GCF_963264785.1 Psittacula echo
TATTATTATGTGGAATGGCTCCTTTCTCTGATAACTGGTAACAGCAAATTGATTGTAATCACTCAGCCTAAACTGGGATTCCTTTTATAAACAAATCAAGTACATGACTATTGGGAAGGCTTTAGCTATCAAATCAACATTTTAACTTGCTTAGAAACTATTTCCTACCAAACAATATATGGAAAGATTTCCAGGAAACTTGTGCTATATATAGTACATTAAATAGCATTTAAAAACAATTATTCATACACTTGTAATTTCATCTTCTAGTAGCTAAATACATCTGCAGCAAATCTAGCTAAGTAAAGGAGCAGAGATGGAGGGACAGATGAAGGGAGAGATAGAGTGAAATACTTTCTATCCTTTGATGACCTGAATGATCGGAAGTTACTCTAAAACAGAACATAAACTTTAAAAAGTGTAACAATTAAAACATCTAGGTTTTCAAATTATTTGCTGTATGAAACAGTGTCAAGGAGTTATTCAAGCAGACATTTTGATGATGTGCATGCAACATACATGCCTGAAAAGAAGAAAAATCCAAATGGAACTGTGTTGTGCAAAAAAGATAAGGAACTGTAGAATCTGAGATCTTCTAGCAGCCTTATTTCAAGGGCATCTCTTTATTAAGAAACTCCTCCTTCATTTAAATGACATCGTGAAGACTTGCCAAGGTGTTTAAAATGGAATGCTATTTGATTATCACTTTTAATATCTTTAAGTTATATGTTTACATGCAAACACTGCATATTTGAAGAAAAGATTGGTACCACACGTGGCAGTTTCAAAGGTACATTGTGCACAAGACGCTTTCTGAGGCACCAATTTATTTTCAATAGTCTTTATAAAACTAGCTGCTTGTGAATTTGTTTTCTATATAGGCACCAATCACCCGTATCAAACCATACAACAATGTAGTAAATACATTAGTCGACGAGGAATGGGTTAGGGACCAGTTGAGCAATCTGGACATCCATAAATCCATGGGTCCAGATGGGATGCACCCGCGGGTGCTGAGGGAACTGGCGGAAGTCATTGCTAGACCACTCTCCATCATCTTTACCAAGTCTTGGGAAACGGGAGAGGTGCCTGAGGACTGGAGGAAAGCAAATGTCACTCCAGTCTTCAAAAAGGGCAAGAAGGAGGACCCGGGTAACTATAGACCGGTCAGCCTCACCTCCATCCCTGGGAAAGTGATGGAGCACCTTATCCTTGATGCCATCTTAAGGCATGTCAAGGATAAGAGGGTTATGAGGGGCAGTCAACATGGCTTGACCAAGGGGAAGTCATGCTTGACCAACCTCATAGCCTTTTATGAGGAAATAACACGGTGGATGGATGATGGCAGAGCGGTGGATGTGGTCTACCTTGACTTCAGCAAAGCATTTGACACAGTCTCCCACAGCATCCTCATAGCTAAATTGAGGAAGTGTGGCCTGGAGGATCAGGTAGTGAGGTGGACCGTGAACTGGCTGAAGGAGAGAAGCCAGAGAGTTGTAGTCTATGGGGCGGAGTCTAGTTGGAGGCCTGTATCTAGTGGAGTGCCTCAAGGGTCAGTATTGGGACCAGTATTATTTAATATATTCATCAATGATTTAGATGAGGGAATTGAGTGTGCTGTCAGCAAGTTTGCTGATGACACTGAGCTGGGAGGAGTGGCTGACACGCCAGAAGGCTGTGCTGCCATCCAGCGAGACCTGGACAGGCTGGAGAGTTGGGCAGGGAGAAACTTGATGAAATATAACAAGGGAAAGCGTAGAGTCCTGCATCTGGGCAGGAACAACCCCAGGTTCCAGTATAGGTTGGGAAACGACCTGTTAGAGAGTAGTGTAGGGGAGAGGGACCTGGGGGTCCTAGTGGATGGCAGGATGACCATGAGCCAGCACTGTGCCCTTGCGGCCAAGAAGGCCAATGGCATCCTGGGGTGTATTAGAAGGGGGGTGGTCAGTAGGTCGAGAGAGGTCCTCCTTCCCCTCTACTCTGCCCTGGTGAGACCGCATCTGGAATATTGTGTCCAGTTCTGGGCCCCTCAGTTCAAGAAGGACAGGGACCTGCTGGAGAGAGTCCAGCGCAGGGCGACTAGGATGATTAAGGGAGTGGAGCATCTCCCTTATGAGGAAAGGCTGAGGGAGCTGGGTCTCTATAGTTTGGGGAAGAGGAGACTGCGGGGTGACCTTATTAGTGTATATAAATATATAAAGGGGGAGTGTCATGAGGATGGAGCCAGGCTCTTCTCAATGGCAAACAATGATAGGACAAGGGGTAATGGGTATAAACTGGAACACAAGAGGTTCCACTTAAACTTGAGAAGAAACTTCTTCTCAGTGAGGGTGACAGAACACTGGAACAGGCTGCCCAGGGAGGTTGTGGAGTCTCCTTCTCTGGAGACATTCAAAACCCGCCTGGACACATTCCTGTGTAGCCTTATTTAGGTGTTCCTGCTCTGGCAGGGGGATTGGACTAGATGATCTTTTGAGGTCCCTTCCAATCTCTAACATACTGTGATACTGTGATACTGTGATACATGTCTTTAAGGGAAATGGTTCTTTTCCCAAGCAGCTCAGAAAGGAAGATAAGAGTGGGTGGGTGCAGCAAGGAGCCTGCCATACCTAACAAAGCCTAAACACCCCGCTGAATGGCAGATACACCACTTATGTTCACAAACTCCAACCTGATGGATCAGAAACTTTTCAGAGAAATACTGAGAAAATAAAACCAGGGATGCAACAAATTATCAGAGGGATGGATAATGAAAATCTGAAAGCTTGAAAGCATAAAGAATTTGCTCCCTAGGAGATCATGACACCAGACATCTGTCAGTCCTTTCTTCTTGCTAGTCCTTGTTCTTCTGGAAATATACATCTTAATTTCAGCCAGATAAACCCATACAGTCTTTTGTTGTTGCTTGCAAACAAGAAATAAAATTCTAGTCGTATCCATATGACACAATGTACCAACTCATTTGTCTTCCAGAATTGATCTTCTTTGCTTCCTTGCAAATAGACTCAAGTTGTGAGGCTTCCCTAATAACATACAAAAGTTGAAAATTTGGCTGGAATGTTAATAATTTCACAAAGATTGACAGTAACTCAGTCAGGTGCTGCCATTACTAGATGCTATTCCACCATTAACAGAAACTAGCTTTGATACAAGTACACATCACATAACAATCTCAAAGCCTCCCATTTATATTCTTTTACCTGTTCAGCTGGCTCATCAGTCATACATAGTTTATTTTCTTCTTCTGCCAACTATTTTAAACATTTTGATGCACAACTGTCTAATCATGGAGGTATGAATGCTATCTAAGGGCAAAAATTTATTCCTTGATGGGCAGATCCTGTAAATCAGCTATGACGGTGACAGTTGCCAGGACAAGCTGGGAAAGAGATGAGCACTACACGAATAACTGATCTGACAAGTCAGATACTGGATGTGCTGATGGTCATTCACATCATCATCATCATCCCAGTCTGGAGTTCTTTATTTAAATATACCTTATGGAAAGCAGAGATTTGGGGGAATAGCGGCAATGGAAATAAGGGATGGGCAACAGCCCTTCTTCACGAACCTTCAGGTTTCCTACAATTACTTTCTAATCTGTCAGATCTTAACCATAAATAAAACATTTAAATCAGAGCTAGCAGACAGAAAGATTTCACCCCTGGTTACATCCCATGTATCACCAAATTTTGGAGAGACCTAGTGTCTAGCATATTCACAAGCGCATCTAACACAGAACATAATCACTTCGTACTTGTGAAGTATTTATTAAATGCTCTTCTAAAGGGAAGGATCCAGAAGAGAATGAGACATTAATAGCCTTCAGGAAATGCATCCTCATGGACTGGTTTCTGGTTTGCCTGAGTTTCCAGCTAAGATTAGCGAGTATGACCTGACTGAACTGTGCAAGACTGAACAAGCTATCATACTTGCAGCTACAAGATTGCCATAAAAGATGTTTTTCTCCTTCCCTTCTCCCCCAACAAGCACAGACCTTTGCTGAGAAGTAGCCTCGATGACAGGATGCAGATGAATGATTAGCTGTTCAGAGTGCAAATACCAGGATGGCATTTCAAAAAATTGAGGGGATTCTGAGAAAGCTTGTAAATCCTCACAGAAATATTGGTAAGTTTGTTCTTCACCTTATTCATATAAAAAAGGCATTCAGAATCACAGACCAGGCTGATGAATGAAATGTAAACATGCTAGTCAGTTATTTTGGCCCACCATTCACTGAATTTCTTACCCTTCAGCTCTCACACGTTCATACCACGCTTCTCCGGTGGAGCTTAACTTTTTCAGCAGCAAGGCAGACACAACGTTTATGATGTACCTGATTTATCATCACAGAACTTGCTATTCAACAGATGAAGTTAATTCATTTGAATTTCTGGTGCTGATGTGTGACTGCCAGAGAAAACAGTTTTCTATAGTTTTGCAAGAGATCCTGAGGTGCTGCTGCCCTCACTCCTACCATAGAAAACTTCCCTGGAAGTTTAGCGACTATCTGGGGCAACACTGCAGCTGCTCCTCCTCAATTCTTCATCTATAGATGTATTTCATCAACATTAACAGCTGCAAATTGGATGCAGAATAAAGGAAAAAAAGAACCTTTAGTAAAAGCCAATTTCATTTTTATCACTTTGCTAAGTAGGGTTGTGATAAAATCTCCACTGCCTATTGCAAGAATCAGAGGAAGCCAGTTTTGCTTATATAACACAGCATGGCTTTATTGGTATTACATCAGTCTTACAAAAAAAGACTTGGGTACAGTTGCAAAGTAATGTCTGATAAAAATTTCAGTATCTGTACCTACCATTCAATAAATGCACAGGGAAAAGCTATACAGCACTGTGTATACTAATCTAACTACCACAAAACCCTCACTGTTTTTTTCTAGTGCCAGATTTTCCATTAGGAAAGAAAAAGGCACAAAACAGAAGACAAGTCTTCTTTGCTGACAACCTAGGGTGGGGTGATCTTGGCTGGCAGAATATGTTTGAGTTAAAGAACACTTCAAAAGTGCAGACTATCTTATATTGAGAACTTATAAAGGGATCCAGCAAAATACTTATCAACTCCCTTCTGTGGATACAGCTGAATATATATACATACAGATATTATATATTTAAATATGTATGTATAAAATTACATATAGATATATAAGCCCTGTAGATGTGACATTATTAAGAAGGAAAACTAAAAAGATTACTTTAAGATTTTTCTCCTAAGATAATTTCTTTTTCTTCCCAACACCCCAGTTTAGTGGAATAGACATAAGAAACTGACTACCAAAAGAAGTTTCACAGCCTCTCTGCTCTACAAGAAAACCTAATGAATTTGAATTTTAATCTTACTTTATACTAAAAAAAAAAAAAAAAAAAATGTTATTTCATGTTTAATTTTTGCTTTTTCATACTAAATGGATGAAAGAGCCTAGTAAAAAATTCCCTAACCTAAATTGGGAGCAATCACCATGTTTTATTAACTGAGAGGATTATCTTCTGGAGAGCAATCACAAAACTATTGAATATTTTACTTTTCTCACCTGTGATCTTTTCTTCTCTCTCATTAGAAAACAACCCAGCGAATAAATCACTCGGTGCCCAATTCTGTATATTCAGCTCCTATTAAACTCTTTGTAAGAGAACTCAGCATCTCAAAGGGACAGACTTATCATCAGCCTCATCTTCACTGCAGTCTTCAGCATCAAGTTTCTTTCAATCTACCTATTAGATTTCCAAATTTCTTCAGTTTGATGTGTATATGTGTTCTTTTCCTACACATCACAACAATATGTGCATGATTCATATCATTAAACTAAGCTAGCTATTATCTGATATACAGGTTGATAGATATTTTCTAGAACTCCAATTAAAACACCAGTAGGGAAAAAAAACCAGAGAACAAATCTTCCTTAGGGAAAGAAGGGCAGTGGAAATTTTCCTCTGAAAAAGTTCTGGCTTGTTCCTTTAACAGGAATACTGCAGGTGCTGTTAGCAGGAAAAATTCACAGAGAAAGCTATTCTACCCTCTGCTATTATTTTAGGGAAGAATTTAGCTGTTATTCTACTAATGCTTATCACTAAGACAGCAGCACAAATCTTCTTGTTATTTTCTTTTTTCTCTCCCTAGGTTTTGCAGGAGTTTGATGACTGATTAGTCTCCAGGGCTCTTTTTTTTATAATTTGTGGTAATGCAAGAAAGTATAGCTCCAGGAGATGTATAATCTCATTGCCTGTACCACAGGAGTTAGGATTACACGTAATCCCATTTTCTCTGATCACAGCAGGTGCCAGGAGAGGTACACAACATTTTAAACAGAAAAATATGGCTACAGAAGTATAGCTACTTCTGAGAGTATCTGACAGAGGTCTGAGTGGAATGGGAAGCACTCTGATGTTAGGGCACTGCTCTTCCTAACACCCTCTGGTTTGGAGCAACAAAGGTCAGTCCCAAAAACCACTGGTTTTGATCAGGCTACAAATACCTTTACTGAAGTTTGCTTGTATCTTAAATCATTTACCATGGTTCCATCACTGTTTGCTGCCAGTGAGTCTTTTTGTTCCATACCATAGCCTTCACAAATGGCAAAGAATAATATACCTTTCACTTCTGATGGTATGTCAGAAACTGACAACCAGCAACATGCAGAGGCACAAGGTCTGCTGGTTATCCCATTTCCATGTGCCATGGAGGAAACAGAGGTTGATCTCAGAGACTCCCTTCACAGCTGCCAGTATACCCCATCTGAGGTACAAATATGGTTTTACTGGTCAAGCTGGAAACACTGGATTGAAAAACATAAAATACAATCTCTTAGATGAGGTGATGCATTGTGTGGCAGGTCTGCTCATTTAATTATTTAATAGCCTGTGAAGCAATTCCAATGGGATACTATAACAACACATGAATAAACCTTATTAATACTAAGATATAAAAACCTTAAAAGTGAAAAAAATTATTTCAAGCTAAGGAAAGCAGAAAGATTAGGTTCTGAAGATTCTATTACTTAGCATTAGTTCAAGAGCTTGTTTATTTTCGTCTCTAGTTTTCATCATGGGAACAAGTTCCATGGGAACATGAGAGAACTTGCTGTTCTGACATGTAATGATCATTCACTCTCTTTTTGGTATGAATGAGTTGCCTGTAGCTTATCTAAATAGAAACCCATGCAGAAAATATCACAAACATAATGAACATTTGAAATACACTACTGCCATTTTAGTATGTTGCTTGGCTTTTAACAGAGCTTTTTTAAAAAGAAAGCAGACATGATGCATTTTCGTTACGTGTAAAGTTGATTTAGAGATGCAATTTGCAGACTGCTGAAGTCCATTAACCTGATGTCTAGTTAACATATGGAACTGTACCTTTGAAGTAGGATGAGCCAGGCTAGAAGCATTAAGCCAAAAGATCTGACTAACTATTGTGTACAAATAAACCACGCAAAAAACTGTAACCTGACCTATTAAGAATGTTACAGATTCTGGTAATAATAAAAAAATCTACAAGAGGTGAGACATGACAGCTTCTTTTGAAAAGAACTCTTTGTTTAATACGCTTACTGCAGTACCATGCAGTTGGACCCTGGTTATTCAATCTTGCTCTCTCAGCTTTCAGGAGGAGAAGCAGCTGTGCAGAGAGCCACATTGCCTAACCTACCTTCTAGTCAAGAATGCACAGCATACTTAGACTGCAGCACAAGAGAACTGAAGAGTCTTTATTGTGTTATTAGTGCCTCTACAGTTCATTTTTAATGGTTTTTAGCTTCCTTACAGATACGCCTGCCTTACTCTTCAGCCTTCAGAAATTTCACTTTTATTTATACTTTATTGCTGAGATGGTATTTAGCTCTGTTGTAAACATTCATGACAGAATAAAGCTGTTGGAAAAAAAATATACAGCTGTCCAGATACATAATTAAAGTTTCTTGACACTTGTTGACTAAAACAGTTTCCTAAATTTTGCTGTATCCCATGGGGATGACGATGAACAGGTAACTGAACTCACGTCTGCTCAGGAGCTCCGCCGGTCAAGGAATTCTCACACACTCAGTTGAAGAATTGAAGAATTCTCACTCACTCAAACCATCCTTTTCCTGTCTGCCTTCCTTTTGCAGGTTCCTATTCTTAGATCAAGGTAACGTAGTTACATTTATCTCTTTCACTTTACCTGGTTCATTTGCAGATGATTCTGCTTAGTCTTATTAGGCCTAACCATAAAGGGGAGAAATGAGAGTAACAGCAGAGTAAATTGAGAGGACAATAACTCACCAGCCTTTACAGTTCCATACAGATGATGTAAGACAGATACTTCCAGGTAGATTCATATGTTTCAGAATGATTGCTAAAAATACACTATAGTGTGTGTATATACATTTTTACAAAATATGTTTTAGTGAGGAATATGGGTACACCATATATTCCTACTAAAAAAATGTTGCAGAAAAAAAAAAATTCATTAGAAGTTTTCATTAATAAAACATCATTGAGTCTGGAAGAAAAGCTGTAGAGACAGACGTTAGTACAGAGGAAGTGATCAAAATAAGAAAGATATTCTACTCCACCCAAAGAAGTCTTCATAGTCTTCATCTATGAAAATGAAATAGGATCCAGTATCCTTTGAAGAGGAGATACTTTAAAGCTCAACGCTGATGCCAAAGAACTTTTACAGTAAGTGCAAATTCATAGCCTACATTTGTTTCCCAAGATCTCTTACACAGAAAATCATAGCAAGTAAATATGACAAACCACCTGTAAGATGATAGCTTACAAGATGAAAGGTTATTTCTAAATACAGTTTCCTGCCAATAGTGTCAGATCTTCTTTTATTGATCTACACAATTTGATCGTTGCTTTCAAAGTAATTGATCCAGCAGCAACAGTGTCACTTGAAAAGGATGACAAATGTTGATAGAGAAAGAAAAAATTAAGATGATTAAGATGAAACAGATTATTCCCTATAGCTTTTCCATTGCATTGCCTTTTGATAATCTTGGGGTTTAATGAACTGACAGCTACTGTAATGCACATAATATCCCTTGATATCCAATGTCTTCACAAGAGGCATTTTTAACAGTATGTTGAAATCTGGCATACATGATGATATCACAGTTCAGTAACACATGGCACAAGAACATAGCCCTGAAATTTTTCATTTAAGTTTAGACAGGAAGCCCAGCAGCATTTTCATCTCTAGAATGGAGTTTGCCATACTGGTACTAAATAGAGCTGATTACAGCTCCTCCAAAAATTATATTCTTTTATGTTACTTTGTAGAAATAAGAAAAAGAGTTGAAAACTAATTACATTATCATTGAAAACAATATTATTTAGGTCACCTCACAGCATCATGGCCTCTGATGCAGACATACATGAACTGAACAGTATTATCTACCATTAATACACAGTCTTCATCAATAGACTTCACAGCATCTGACACAGGAGGAAGCTACTATTCTTTCCAGCCTGTGACCAGGAAACAGAGATTTATAAAGGTCTTGTGCCCAGAAGGCAGCTAAGCCCCGCAGCTGCTCGCTCACTCTACCCCAGCGGGATAAGGGAAAAAATAGGAAAGGTAAAAGTGAGAAAACTCATGGACTGAGATAAAGACAGTTTAACAGATAAAGCAAAAACTGCACATGTAAGCACAGCAAAATAAGAAATTCATTCACCACTTCCCATGGTCTGGCAAGCGCTTAGCCATCTCCAGGAAAACAAGGCTCCATCATACCTAGACATTACTTTGGAAGACAAACACACTCTCCCCCTTCTTTCTTCTTTATACCAGCTTTACATGCTGAGCATGATACCCTATGGTCTGGGATATCCCTGGGCTCAGCTGGGGTCAGCTGTTCCAGATGTGTCCCTTCCCAACTCCTTGTTCGCCCCCAGCCTCCTCGCTAGTGGGGTGTGAGAAGCAGAAGGGGCCTTGACTCTGTGTAAGCACTGCTCAGCAGTGATTAAAACATCTCTGTGTGATCAATATTGTTTTAATCCCAAATCCCAAACACAGCCCTACAACAGCTACTATGAGGAAATCTAACTCTTCCTTTTGCAAGTACAAAAAGCAAAGCAACTTGTTCAACTTGCCCAGGAATTTCAATGGGAGATGTTGTATGAAAATGAAAATAATGGAAATGGCCATTTCTGGGGAATTTCAAGGTACTACATCCAAACTACCAAAACAAAGCAGCCTAATTTTTCTTCAGCATGGGCATGACACAAAAGGCCTAGTTCATCTTTTTCTTCTTAAAAATCCATGATTTTTTGTTTTTCTCTTTATGAGGTTCTGAGATTGGGTTTGAAAAGATGTGAATTACAGCAACACCTCATTCCTCAAATTACTAGAATGTACAGCTGTATAGTCACAATTGGTCAAAACACATGGCAGAGCAGTGCATCCATGTGAAGGTCAAGTAAAAAGGATTAAATGTGCATGTGATTAAGTAACTATAGTAACTAATGTAATTAAAAAGTAGCAAGAGTATACAAATAAGAATGAAGTATAGAGAGCAGACCAGGCAACAGTGGCAATACACCAAATAACCAGTAATGGACACAGTACCAAACTCTGCTTATCACTAATGAAATGTGTATGGTCCTGTAGGGGAGGGGTGGAGGAACAGACCAATTTGGAACCTGCTACTTGGTGCTTCCTGTCCTGGTCAAGATGAATGTTTAATGAAGGCATCCAAGTCTGCCACCTAATCTATACCTTCTCCTTAGGAAAGCATACTGTGAGAACAACCTGGACTGAACTTACTATTTATTATTTCTTAATAAGTAGCACTGATTACTGCAGATTTAAGAGAGGACACAGATATGAGATAAAATAGAAAGCAAAGCAAAGGCAGTACAAGTTAACATTTGTCAAAAGTGACAGAATACTGATAGAAAATTGTAATGTAAATATGCACTTAAAGTCACTTTTCATTGTTACAAATTGTCATACTTTCCCTAGAAATATTACAGAACTGCAAATACGGAGCAGCAGATCTTTATGATGCTGGATGACAGAGCTACAGGTATTGCCCAATTAAGAATGGAAGGAAATCTCTTCATCAGGCAGCTATTAAGATGCAGTTCACACTATGTTCATGTCTGAGAAGTTTGCAGTCCGTGAAAGCAAAGGTGAAGGTCAAGGAGTAAGCCACAGAAACCCTGGCTACCTGCAGAGTCTGCAATCAAGATGTGTGGAGTTGATACATTCTCGTATTACTCCCAAAATCAATGTCTTTTCTTCCCATAAATGTGGTCACTGCATTGCTGATCATCAGGGCTTTGTAGTACAGTGTTGTGAGGTGATTTATAAAACTCATGTTTTCAAGGCAGTTCATCAGGGAGTTGAAGCAGCTAAGATGTTGATAATCACTAGACCTGAAGCAGATCTGACAGGCAAAATACCAGCCTTCCTCAAAAAACTTTTTGCTCAGAGGTATCTGCTATAAACAGCTTTGGCTCATCTGTAGTCAGGAGCAGTATTGGTATCTCATCTAGATTTCACATTCCACTGCTAAGCCACCTTCCCATCATGCCCTTTCATCTTTCAGACAGTCTTGGGCTAGAAAAGATTCCTGCCTGCCCAATAAATTATCAACAATATTTTCCATTTTAAAGTTAGTCACAGCATGATTTGTATGAATGCTCAGCAGCATTCTTTTTCTGCTAGAAGTACTTCCTTACATAGTACCTTGTTTTGGCACATAGACCCTCCCCCATTAAAATACTGAAAGTCTCAAATAATCATCTGAACACAACTTTGTTAACTGGGTAGAGCTTTGATCTCAATGAACTGAGTAACTCAGATAACTCATATGTGACTTTTGTATTCTAGATAGCCTGCAAATTTCAGCCACACAACAGTAACAAAGCTTTTGACAGTGTGAAGAAGTTACACATAACTCCAAGAGGTCAGCCTCTCCCGCTTGGTGGTCACAACTTGGGTCATTAACAAAAGTGGTGGAAACAAAACTCCCAGAAAAGACCAAGCAACTGACAAAACTAAATAAATGAATTAAGGAATAAATAAACTGTCTTCATGCCTGAAGTCAGAACTGAGACTGGTAGGAGCTGAGCGGAGAATTGCAGCAGCTGCCATCCATGTGGCAGCAAGAATTCAGTGCACAGCAGGTCAGCACAAGCTTGCAGCCCACAACCAACCACATTCAACTGAACCCTGAAACATTCGGTTTCTCTCCAACTACCTTAATTTTAAGGACTCTGCCTTACATGCACTGAAGCTGTTAGGTAGTATTCCATTCCAAACTCTAGGTCTCTCCAGTTTCTGCTCAAAACCTCTTTTTGCTAAATAATTCCACTGATTTCAGGGCAAAGAGAGAATAAACAAACCAGAAAAATCACCACATACAGTCCAGTTCTATACATGAAGTGAGCACTCCGGTCATAGCAATAGCATTTATATTCTGGACCTCTCATCACACAGGGAAAAGCAGTTTCTATTAACAGTCATTATTCTGCTTATTGGCTTAGGCTCCTGATTTGAAATACTGCTTTGGATACTGGTCCAGTTTCTTGTTTCACAATCTTCATTTTAAATCAGCCCCTTCACGGGGGGGGGGGGGGGGGGGGGGGAGTAGGACATGAGATTCTTTTTATTCTACACATTACTGTTCTTCTGCTAGTGCTGTTACTACTAATGATCTTAAATACCTTTTACAGCATTTAATCAGGTATGGTATTTAATTGGGTAATCACCTGCTGAAGTAAAAATAATGTTTCTAAGTAGCCCATTTGCCTTCATAGAACAGAAACAAACCGCTTTGAGCAGATAGGCTGAAGTGTCCCCCCCTTATTTGCTTAAGAATAGCACTCTGAGATAACAAGCAGGCTTGTGTTGTATATGGACTTGTAAATAAAGTATGAGGGAGATAAACTAACTTTTACAACTTTTCCAGGAAAGCTGGGAAATTAATGGAAACCACCTTAGCCTTAAGAGAGCTTCTCCCAAATAGCAGAGTAAATTAACTTACATAAAAGATCCACACTGCTATTGTTAGCCCACTTCCAGAACTCATGCTTCCTCATTTAAAGTTAGCTTACATATCTAAACCACAGTGCAATTTCTATATAGGGCATCTTTTCTCACTATACAACACCATTAAGACCCTCCAGGATGTGTTTTACCAGGCTGCTAATCCAAACCTCACACAGCACACAACCAGCAGCCTCATAGATCATACCACACCTTGAGGCATATGTTAATTGACCAATAAAACACACCTGTAGCATATTAATGTTACAATAAAACACTCTACATATTCAGTAACTTGTGTATTATCAGTTCTCCATCAATTATTTATTAAGAAGTAACATAATAAGTAATCTGCTGAGGAAGGTGCAATAACATGTGCACTACAAAAATACATTTTATCACCTTCTCTCTACAGTTCCAGCCTTTGTAGCATACTGCACATTTATAAGTGCTTAAAGTAAGGTAGGATTGAACTCTTCAGCTCTAAATCGTCATATTCTATTCACCAAAAGACTGCTTTGTTGAAATTAACAAAAGAACAGGCTTTCTTATGTGTTTGTTTGCATCAGGTTCTCTTAATCCTAATATTAGTAATTCCCTTCTGTATATTACTAGATTCATCCTTTGTGAGTACTTGTTATCTGACTCAGTATTAGCGTTATCTAACAGAAATATTTCCACTAAAATGACACTGTAAAATTCTCTAGGACTATTTACAGTATATCCAACTAAAATTGGCACGTATTTAAACTGGGAAGGTGGATTTCATCGATCTTGTAATGCTGGACCTACCAGGGGCTCTCTCCTTTGCCTGCTTCCTTAGTTAGTCTTAAAACTTCTAAAAGTGTACTGAATGACTGACTACCACAACTCTCAGCACTCAGATGCTGCAATTCTTAAGCATTAAGTACAAGGCTATAACTTAAGTAAAGACTTCAGACATAATGTTCTCAACTGCTAAGTCACCCCTAAAATCAACAGTTAACATCATTTATACTTCAACTTCCAAATATCCAATGGCAAAGAATTCATAAAAAACCCAAGGTGGTATTTTACCATTCAACATGCACTGTTTGCGAAGAACAGAAAAGATGCCAGATTCTCTGTTAGTGTTTGTCATAGTGAAGATTTGGATGTAAAGATTGATATAATAAGGCCATAAGAAGATATAGTCACGTAGCAGCATAGCTTCTCCTTTGAACTAAGAGAACACCAAATAGCTGGTGTGGATTCCTGTAACACACGCAAGTAAGGTAAAACAGGGACAACTCCTGACTGTTCAGGATGAGGTACCAATCATTTTAGGTATCAGGATTGGATATAAGGAGGAAGTTCTTTACGGTAAGGGTGGTGAGGCGCTGGAATGGGTTGCCCAGGGAGGTTGTGAATGCTCCATCCCTGGCAGTGTTCAAGGCCAGGCTGGATAGAGCCTTGGGTGGCATGGTTTAGTGTGAGGTGTCCCTGTCCATGGCAGGGGGGTTGGAACTGGATGATCTTACGGTCCTTTCCAACCCTAACTATTCTATGATTCTATGATAACACAAGAGCACCTCAACTAAATGATTGTAGCAAAAGAATATGTGGGAATGTGTATTTTTTGTTGTATTTTATAGCAATTACTGTTCAATAAATAACAGGGCAATCATGGTATATTGTTGCTACAAATTAAGACTGTGCACGCATAACTTCACTTTGTTTCACCCTCATTTACTTTTTAATCAGATATTGCTGAGGAACAGCTCTATTTACAAATAAGCTTGGACCCGGTTTAGGTTTGGGAAAAATGTACATATAATCAGAGAATTTAAATGTTTTGTAGCAGAGGTGAACTACAGCAAGGATCTGTAAAACAACACAATAATAAAAACAAAGGAAGTTAAGTCTTTGGACAGAAAACTGAAGGGATATAAAGGTACTTTCACTAATAATGGTTTTGTTGTATCTCTGACCTTTACCACTAAACAGCTAAACCAACCAAAGGTCCAGGCTGGAGCGCAACTCCTCTGTTGAAATGTGGATTAGAAATCAGTACATTGACAAAAGTCAGGGTTTTTTTTTAATGGCATTTAAGTAGACAATTATCTAAAGAAATCCAACAGAATCATCTCCTATCTAATAATACTTCTTTTTCAGTGTCTTCATGATGATATACGTTATAAAAATAATTACTCCCTTTAACAAACAGTATTTTTTCCCTCTTATGGAACACAGTAAGCAGTTTTATTGCACTCAAACTTCTTCAGTGGTTTTCTCTTTCAATACCTTTATTACAGCATCTCAATAGCACCTTTCAATAGTAGCCTCAATTCTGTCTTCATCATGTAAATTGCGCAATTGTACTGTTGCACACCAGCATGGGGGAGATGACTTTTATTTACATGCATTGATACATATTTTGGGTTTTTTTTTCTGATCATATGCCACCAATTTACCCTTCCAATCATCCCTGTATTTGGTTCAACTTACTAAAATGTCTTTCAAAACCACCGCTGCACCACTTTACACAGATGATTCTGGGACCAGAACCCCTGCTAGGCACAAAAGAATGCTTTTTTGAGAAATGTGTTTATGCAAGCACAAGATACAGAAAATCACTTTGTTTGTTTCTCTTAGATTTGTTAGTAAATTCAGTCACAAATTTCCAGGCAGGTGAGCAGGTATCCCAAGAAAGCAGCACTATTGATACATTCTAAGCCAGTCGCTGCCAGTGTTCAAAGGCTGGTCTATTTAGGTTAAAAATACTTTGCTTATTCGTATTTCTAATAAATATCAAAGTTAAATCCAGATACAGCAATGGTCACATAGAAAACACAATAACCAATAATACATAACTCCTGAAAAGATGCTGGTTCTTTCCTGAAAGGGAGTTTCAGTTAAAATTCCTACTTCCTGCAGATTTAGACAATTAAAACTAGCATTTTACAAACAGCCATAATTAACCCCATTTTTTCCCCAGAGTTCCCATCCATTGCTGCCTTTACAAGATAAATGTTTCATTAAGTTGAAAAGAATTAAAACCAAGCCCTACAGAAGTTACTAAAATCAAAGAGGAAGAAGACTCGGCAAATGCATGAGTTTAAATACTATTCAGTTGATTCTCATTACAGACACAGTTCTTATGCCTATAGCAAATGGAGGATACATGGAAAGAGCCAGAGGCAAGCAGAAGTTAAAGGCAAGAAAGAGCACAAAATTATCATCATCATTATTATCAAGTCAGTATGGAAATACAACTGAAAACTCTCAGTACCTGTAACAGTAGGTGAAAATCAGGGTATTATACATAACTCTGCATGGAAGAAAACCATACATCTTTCACTGCCTTCCATGCACAACACATTGTTCATGCCACTAAAGTATGTCTTAAAAAAGTATAGGAATGGCTTTGTTACAAACAGCTGAGAAGTTAAAGATTTTGTTTCCTAGTTGTTATTTAAAAGGCATCTTTAAGGCAAATTTTTAGCTATAATTTACAAATGCTTCAGTTCTGTGTGATAGAAATTACTGTTGTTGAAATTTTGCAGCTGCAAACATTTGCCTCAGTCATGTAGATCACTTAGACCCAAGAAACCTGAAGTGAAGAGATAAAGTTCACTCCTCATCCCACTCAACAGTCACACAGTCACCCTAAGCCTCTTTATATGCAACAGACTGAGGTAATTTAATTTTATCTGACAATAGAAACTGTGTTATATCAAGAGGTACCAAACAAACCCTTTCTTCTGGAAAAAAAGAGTTTGTAAACCATATTCTCTGTCTAAATATCAATCAGCTTGAAGTTGCGTATGTAAATTAGCCACCCAGATGCTTCTAGGAAGCAGAGACATTCTAGAAGGCAATGCTTCCTCATATATAAGCGAGGAGGAGTAAGATGATCTGTAAAAACACAAAGGCATTTTAATATGGTGCCAGTGAAAATGCTCAAATAAGCATGCAAAACCTTTCACAATTAGAATATTCAGGCTTTTTTTTTTTTTTTTTTTTTTTGAAATGTCAGAGACAAACATTAAATATATGAACAATATTTCAATGTAACTATGCAAAAGTGGCAGTGCATTCAAAGAATGCCTCGAGAACAAGGAAACCAAATGTTCTACTTCCATCAAAACAAGACAATAACTCATTTCAAAAGTATAATTTCAAGGAGATACAACAAGTGCTCAAACCCCAATATGATGTCTTTGTAAAATATGTGAGATTTCCCTCAAAATCTAAAAATTATAATTTCCTCAATAAAGGATCAAATTACCATTCCCTTCAGAGTAATAACAAACAGCTTCAATATTACATGCTAAAACAAACTTACTTTGCACATTCAACTCATTTTATTTCCTTGTTACTTCAGGGTTTTTTTCTCCCTAATATTTAAAACACCCCTATGAAACTTGTCAGTTTTGTATCCTGCACACAAAAGTAAAAACTTCAAAACAAACAGTGTCCCAGTGCTAGGGAGTTATGGCACTGAGCACTGGGACTGGGTGGGATGAAGTTGATCTTCTTTATAATCATCCCTATAGCACTGTATTTTGGATTTCTGATTAAAACAGTGTGAAGAACATGCCAGTGTTGTGGCTGTTGCTAAGCAGCACCTGCCCAGCTGGAGATCTTCTGCACTGCCCACTCTGCCCCACTGCAATTGAATTCTGGCCAGGGCAGGAAACAGCACCGACCGGACAGCTGACTCACCCTGACCCACAGGCTAGTCCAAGCTGTGTAACGTCACATGTGACATTGGCCAGCATCCTGCCCAGCAGTACAACTGGGGTTAGTCTTTCCAAAACAGAGGTTGCTCAGAGACTGGCTGGGCAGTGGTTTGCTTGTGAGAGCTAGGGAATGACTGCCTTTGTATCGTTCCAATGCTTTTTTTCATCTTTCCTTCACTTATTAAATGGTCTTTATCTCAACCCCAAGTTTTTCTCACTTTTGCTCTTCTGATTCTCTCACTCATCAGCTGAGGAGGAGAATCAGCAAGCAATGATGGGTCATTAGTGACCAGCCAGGATCAGTCAACCATCCATTGCTACAAGATTGCTATTATATGTGTATTTTACAGGGGTAAAAAAACGGATTAACAGAAGGAACTGATCTAGGAAATCCTAACATCTTTGAGTACCTGAAGAGATGGCACAGGGACATTCAGGTTAGTATTTCAGCAAAACTTATTACCACACTGAAATAATTAATAATAGTTTTCAATTGCAATAATATTAATTATATTATTTGATAATATTTGAATAATATTATCTAGTGGGTCATGTTAAAGAGGTTTTTGTGAGAGAAATAATCCTGTGGACAGGTTATGGCTACTAATTTAATTCTGAATGTCACCTGAAAGGGAAAAATATTTCCTTATATCTTCATGATTTGCTATTCTTATATTACCTTAATTCGAACTGGAAAAAAACCTGGTTTTCCATTACTTTCGCAGCTTGTGAGTAATGAAGGATTATAAGGAAATGGGACTTGCAACCTAGAATTGTCTGCTTTGTGACACTTCAGTCCTTCCTAGGAAAAAAAAAAAAAAAAAAAAACAAAAAAACAAAGAATCCCTTTAAGTGTGAAATAATTTGTAGAAAACTTACCCATTAAAGCATTTATTTTGACCTTAATGGTTTTAGCTTCATCCTATCAATACAGAAAGAATAGCCATTTGAACTGAAACAAGTAATGGCCAGAATAGGAGGATTTGGGTTTCCAGATCCACAATTCTATTAGCCCTGTCAAACAGGCAGCAATCACTCTGAAACTTGTTTTACAGGTAAATTAAGTATGCTGCCTTACTTTTGGAAGTTGCTCATGTTGTTTGGATCAAATATTTCCCTCACTGACAGTGCTTCTCCCCTCCACCCCCTTTTCTTAGCCTCAGAATGGGGGATTTTGGTACATTAGCAATATGAAGTCCAGGATAGTCCAGACAGATAGAACACAGAACAAGATAGTGATTTCCTCTGATTTAGCATAAAGTGAAGTGTGTCAAATTAAATCCTGCATTAACGTAAGAGCAACACCTGTCCTCACAACAGACTTAAACAGAATATTTGCTTCATTGTCAATTTCCTTTCAAAACGTGTTTTAGGAGAGCAAATTTTAATAGGATAAAACAATACAAAGACAACATCTAAAAAACCCCAATGAAACTGTAGGGGAAAACCCTACATGACACGAAGCTATTTGATTTATAACAATTATTTATTTATTTATTATTTTGGTGGGGTTTATAAAGAACCAAGTTATGAATTAATAACTGAATTATTACCACACAAAACAAGCACAGGAAGCTGGAAAAGCACTAAACCTTTTTTACATTCTACCTGAGTCAGTATTCCTGTTCTTCAAATAGTTCAAGAGCATTTCAATGGTAATGAATGTATGTACATATAAACACGGCCGAACACAAAAAATAGCCATGAGCAATGCTAAAAGTCCTAGGAAAAACTGAATAACCATATCAATTCAAATTCATCAGCAAATCTATTCCTATTAAAAACTTTTGAAATATTGATTAATTTTGTTTGTTTTTTCATATAGCAAAAATGGAGCTCTTTTCTTTTGACAACTGACCAAACTTTTATGCTGAGTTGCCATGCTTTGCAGTTAAAGAGCAGTGCCTCTAGCAAGATTCCTTCAAACAGCAGCAGATTGTTCGAACATTAGCTGAATAACTTAGTACCCCAGTGTGCAAGATGACAAGGAGTCCACATTTGACAAAGCTATGTATACATACATATATATAAGTATAAAATGCATATATAAATCTAAATTAACACTGGGAACAGTGGCTATAAATTCAATCATCTAACTGCTAGTATCTAGAAGTTAAGTATCTGTTCTGAATTAGTCACAATATTGGTAACCGTGGAAAGAGAAATGCATCTTCTGGCAACAGATATCTAAGGTAAAATGAATGTCCTACAGGAGGCAGGTATATGTCACATTGTACCATGATCCTTGGGATAGGTAAGAACGTTCAACTGAAAGGAAAGACAAAGCTGCTACGTCAGATGGCATTCTAACATTAACATGTATCTTTCCATTAAACTCCCAGATTAACATGCATTTTTTACTAAACTTCAGTGTAATACTCGGCAACTTTATATTATACAATGACAAATCAGTTACTTTAGGGTTTGCTGCCAAGTCTACTTCACATCAAGTAACAAATCTTAGAACATGTTATTCGGACTGGTAAGACTGTTGCGATCCTGCCAGTTGTAATACTAGCAGAACACTTCTATGCAGAGCATGGTCTCAGTAGGAGCTGAGAATGACAAATTAAATATCATACTTTATACAGCCAAAGGTTGTATTCATATTTGTAGCAAGTATGAAACATATAACTACATCATTACTACTACAGTTAAAAAAGCACACTGATAATCAGTTACTATTTTTTCTGGAGAAAAAAACCAAATAGGAAGAGAACAGCTCAGCTGTTAAATCAACCAAATAAGAGTGTGTGAAAAAGAAATACAAATTGAATGCAGGTAAAATGATTATGGTACAGTCATAACTCTGACTTCCTCAGCACCTGAACCCATAGGATTCCATGGATATGACAGCCCAGTCAGCCAGACACAGAGCCATTGAAGACCTGGGCCACAGCGAAGGAAGGAGGCAGAGCAGACAACATTCAGCACTTTGACTTTACAGAACAAGCACAGCCCTCAGAATGCAGTGAACTATTCATCCATGTCAATGGAACAAACGAAAATGCCAAGTTTCAAAGGCACCTCTGGCCTGAATCAAATCACAAGTGCAAGAAGCCATACAAAATTACAGAGAAAACAACCAGGTTTTGAGATGTCTCCACAAAAGCTCAAACTGCCAGAAGACAGTGCTGTTACACACTTTCTGGTGGCTCCATTAAGTTATATTTACATCTACAGATCACAGTATATTGCTTGATATTTTTTTCTTGGCTTGAAATGTTATGCCAAGTAAATATTGCTATGAATGATAACCTGTTCCAGTCTCAAAGTTTCAAAAAATCTTGTTAAACAATTTTCCCTTCACTTCCCTTGACTGGATGCTATAGCAGCCTAACAACACATATACGTGGTCCTGCGCCAAGATGGGAAGGACTTTTGTCTATGATTGAACTGTCTGGTCTTGCCATCAAGACTTGGAATCAAATTCTAATTTTCTTCTATTAATGTCTAAGGGAAAAAAAATAAAGCTAACATTGCCAATACTAAACTGGTATAACAGAATACAAAAGGCACATCTTCCTGTGCCAACACGATGACACACTACTTCAGAAACGAAACACAGTACACAGGCTGTGGAACAATTACCTTACTGCCATGCAAACCCAGAAGTGTAATAGCTGACCACACTCTAGGGCTTGTTTATATTTTTTCATGTGAGCAAATAGAAAGAGTGCGATTTTCTCACTGCATTCATATATTGGTTAAATACATAATTAAGACAGATTTTTGAGGACTTCTATTTAGCTTCTCTCCACCAGCACAACCAGTTATAACTCAGCATACCCTTAAACCTAAGACAACTTCTTCAGAGTTCTGCCAACAAATCAGCTCCTGGCAAGCAGCAAAAACCTGCATTCCCAGCTCAGTGAGCTGTCAGTGAGAAATGGATGTTATTAGATGCCTCTGTTATTAGAGATTACACAAGTGGCACAGAAAATGACATCCAATTCACATTGCTCCTCAACTCTGATATGCCTCTCCATACACTTCTTGTGAACATGTAGAGATAAAAATTCAGCTGACTTGGAAGACAAAAACCCGGATTATGTGTGACTGGTATTACTAAAACCTAAGCGAAAGGTGAGACAAGAAACCTGTTTTACAAGACTTCAGTTAGAGAAGGAAGTGCATAAGATTGCCAATCCCTGTACACTGGTCATCCAATTTCATTAAAATACATTGTTATAGAAGATAAAACCAAGAACTTTCGAGCTTTCTGGCCAATGCCCTTTTCCCACCTTATTTTTCTGCATCATCATTCTTAAGAAACCACATAAAAAAGAGGAAAAAAGCAATGCAAACCACACATAGAACACTTACCAACTTTTTTCTGTGTTGGTTTATGCAGAATTAACATGTGGGATCCATTGCCGCAGTGTATCTAGGACATATGTTAAGTGGAATTTTAAAAACTGCATTTATACTGAGAGCAGATGTAATGCTGAAGGTTAAAAAGAACAATCCCAGGAAAACTTTCTTTGGGGACTTCTAAATTCAAAACCAGGACTCCTGCTGATCATTCTCAAGAACTTCCACCTAGGTGTTAACCTGCATGCCATTTCCCAAGCTAGGAGCTAAATTCAGCTGTCACAGAGGAGAGAGGAAGGGAAACTCTCTTTTCAGACATAATACCTGATACATAACTTCAGCATTTACTTCATCTTGAACTGAAACAGATGAGTTTGATTATGACACAGCAAGCTCCACTGAATGGACTACAAAATTAATAATCGCCATCTTCTAAAAAAGAGGGGTTTAATGGGATTATGATTACTGCATGTAAATATTTATCAGAAAAGAAGCAGATGCTGCTATCAAAGAAGAATCATTTGCCAGTTTCACAACATCAATCAGAACACTTTTTAATATATGCCAAAAGCAAGGCTCAGACATTAAAAACTGATACCACAGGAATATACCGTGACTGCATAAAAGATGACAAAATATGAGGGAAAGGTTCAATCCTGGCCTTCCCCACTCATAAAGGAGTAAAACTGCAGCATTAATCAATATTCTTTACTGCATGAGTAGAGTGGTGGCTGGTGCACACCCAGGTAGGAAGGAGCAGGACTTTGGTCATCTCTCCACCCCACACAATGGGTCAGCTTATTTGACAGTTTTACACAACTGTGAATGCCTCAGTATTAAAAAAAACAAATAGATATCAAGAATTATGTAGGCAAAATAAAAATCTCACGTAAAAGGAAATAAAATCAGTAACTAAATACACCTGGGGGAAATAACTGAATTAACATACATATATGAAGAAGTCAAATCACAACGAACAGGAACCTTTCAACCTGTTATAAATATGGTTACGCTTTATTAAGTTTGAAAACATGCCTACAAGAAAAAGATGCAAAAAGTAGCAGTTATTGCCCATAATAAATTATTTTAGATGCCTAAAATCCTGTAGCACCAATACAAAATTATAGTATCAGAAATTTTTGAGCAATGGTTTGGAAACAGAAGGTGAAAACTTGTAAGAGTTCACAACAAGGAAGTTGTGAATGCTCCATCCTTGGCAGTGTTCAAGTCCAGGATGGACAGAGCCTTGGGTGACATTGTTTAGTGGGAGGTGTCCCTGCCCTTGGCAGGGGGGTTGGAACTACATGATCTTAAGGTCCTTTCCAATCCTAACTATTCTATGATTCTATATGGTAATAATCAGAAAACAATGAAAGGGGCATAATGTATACAATAAAAATAAATAAGAAATGTATATTTGTGGGAAGAAACAAAAAAAAAAAAAAAGAGAAAGAAAGGAATATTTTAGAAATACATTGTGGAATGAGAATAAACTGAAAGAATTTTATCTTTTGCAAATTGAATAAAATTCTTTCTCTGAAAGAACACTATTAAAACAATGGCATTGCTAGTCAGAGATTACCACCTTTGTGCAGCTTGGCTTTAAAGTTTGTTGTTTGGCTGCTGTGACAACAGTGACTTTCTAGACAAAGCTACTTTACTGGAGCTCATACATAAGCCCTAAGAGTAGATACACAACATATATGTGTGGTCACCCAGAAAATGGGTTAAATTTTTTAAATTTTTACTTAAATTTTTACTTAACTTACACATATGAAAAAATGAGACTAAAACAGTAAACTCCAATAAAAATTGTTTTACATGAAGCCAGAACTTATTAATTAAATTAGTGCAATTATTAATATTTGTTATTAGTAACAGACACAATGAACTGGCAACAGATGGTACAATATGGTGAAAAAGAGATTAATTTCATATACTCTTTTTTGGCAGTCCTTCTGCCCAACCAGACCATCTGTGACACATTAGAAATGTTAGAAGCTGTACTACAGATATTGCAAGGATGATGCAAATTATTTGACTGCTTGCTTTTCCAGTCCCAATTCCATTCATTCTTCAAACTACAAAGTAGTTTTAATCATATATACATTCTGATACATGCTCCACCACTGTTCCCATAGCATACTGCAGAGATTCGGCATGATTTCCACCGAATGATTTCACAGACTGCAGAGCAGCATGTTCAAGTATGTGATCGAGCTAAAGTTCTTACTTGCAGCACATTCTCCACTGGTAACAACAGGAGTTTAAATTTGCACATTGTGAATCATCCTTATTCTACTTCACAATTTATTTCCAAGTGAAAATGTCTAATCTTTTTACAACAAACTGATAGGGAGATTCCTGTCATCCTCCCTGGTGCACTCACAATTTTGTTTCATGACAGCATTTAACATTTGGGCATTTCATTTTGCTTTCCTTCTGCTAAGGATTTTTTTCTATCATATTTGTATAACAGATTACGTAAAAACAGCGATTCCATCCAGCCCTTATGTCTCCATAACTCTTGAACTTTGCTACAAATATGTATACATTATAAACACAAAGATGAAATTATTGCTTATCTTAACAGACTTTTACGTTAGAAATCTAAATTTAATGGACACACACACACGTGTAATAAGACTGAGAATAAAGAAATATGGCCTGAAATCTAAGAGATTTCAATAGATCAAATCTACTGCTACACTGTGATCATTTTAGGGAAAATTTTAATTGACTAGTAAAAAAACCTAATGACATCTGTTTCCAGTTAAATAGTCTGCTTTTTTTAGTGCAAGTCTGTATTTTAAATTGTCCTACATATTTTGTCCTAGATAACTTAAAATATCCAAATCCATCTGCTATAGGCATCAGATGACTTAAAATTGCAACTTGTAAAAATAAGGAACGAGGAGCTGGATTTCAATGACCCAAAATGTGTGAGTCACAAATACATACTATATGAGGATTCTCTGCTGCCTTTCATCACTGCTCTTTGCACTTAGGAGGACAAGAATGAATGGGCTAACACAACAAGGTTTGTGATCATTTTGTGACTCTGGAATTTACTGCTTCATTTATCATACGATGTTTAGAGATACCTTCACAGAAGAAAAGAGATATCATACAAGCAACACTGCTAACTGCTCTGCCTTAGTCTTTCTAAACAATAGATGAAGTAAGCCTTATGCTACTTCTTACACTTTTGATCCTCAAGTCTCTTCTCTTTACACTATATTTCTCCTCTATGGTTTTCTACTCCTCTCTCTTTTCAGTCTAATTTTAATGGCTTAGCAAGCCAGCTCTCATCAGACCCTTGTGAATTCCTTACTAGAAAGACAGTATGGATTATTACTTTAAACAAGTTTGCTCTGCAACAAATTTCCCAGTCTCTATAAGCTTGAAAAGATGGTGTGCTCCACCATAACAGCAGTGATGAAGGATGTGGGTGAAAGAGAAACTACTTTCATCTGCTTTGTTCTTTTCCCTCTTGCTTCATGTACATTTAGGTTCGCAGTAAAAGGTTTCAAATTAAACAAAGAAACTCCAGTCTTTCTCTTATCTTTCCATTGGAAGAGCAAATTCTACTACCATCAATACTGTCAAAACAGGACAAAGGAAGAGAATTGAGGAGTGGTTTGCACTCAGTCCATACAAAAGCCTGCCGTGGTTGAAGAAAGAGAGATGTTATTAAAGTGCAAATTTAATACAACAGTTCTAAATTTTTAGCTGGTGTGGTTTTATGTATCTTTAATTAAATAAGAAAATATTTAATTGCTATTTTTTACCATGAAACTACACTGGTTAAAGTACTTGTTTAATTGCTTAATATCAGAACATCTAGTTTGTCTATGGTATTAGAATTGACAAGATTTATCACATTTTTTTATTCTGACTTTGTGAGTGTAGATGCTCAGTTTATAAGTAACCACATGTAACTACAGTGGTCTATCTGTTTTCTTATTTTTAGTGTAAGGAAAAATCAGAAACTACAAGAGATCCACAAAAACAATTGGAAGAATTGATTTTCTGGATCTCTTACATTGGAAGAAACTAAGATTTTCATTTTCTCCTTACTACTTCTTGCTAATTAAGAAGCCAACATAAAAATCAAAGAATTTATCAAAACACACTGGACAGTGACTTCTTCATTTAGAACAGCTAAATGCCTAAGTTAACACAGGAGACAGATCAAGTTCTTTTTCACTGACATATATATGAGTTCTCAGGCAAATGCTGTCTGTCCTTTCCAGAAGGAAGCCCCCAGAAGCACTGATGATGATGATATGACTGCTCTGGCAGTGGATCAGACCTGACTAGGTAAAACAGACCCTTCAACCACCAGAAGATACAATTAAAATATCTTTAAGAATTGTAGCTAATGATACCTATCCTGCTCTAAGCTGTATGTCAGGCGTGCAGAGCCCGGGGAGAGACTCACTACAGATACCTGTAAAATACTTACAAAACCAAGTAATTTGTTTGAGTCTGTGGCTTCCTCACAATTATGGTCATTTTTCACCCAAAAAAAAAAAAAAAAAAGCCAACAACAACAAAAAAACCCCTCACATAAAAACTAACCAATCAACCAACCAAAAAACCCAATTCAATTCACTGACAATGATGCATCATTCCTGACTTGAACAATTATGTGAGCTCATGGAGAATAAACTGCAAATCATAATAGAAAATGCTGTCGTTATTCCAAACACGTCTGGATCTGACATCTCAAGCTAGAATAACTGAGAAAACAGAAACCAGGAAGAATGTGCCATGATGTATGAACAGTCAGCGCTCCTTCAAAGACGATTCATTTTTTTCATGAAGTTTAAAAGTTCAGTACAAAGACAGGATTAAAGTATTTCCCAGTACTTCCGAACTCTCAGAAATATGATCTATCTTCCTGCTCTTTTTCACTATTTAAGGGATGTTATTGTACTGTGGAAGATTGAGAACAGTATTTGATAACTATTACTGCACTCAAAATATCATGTATGAGCATTTAGCATTCTTTGTACAATTCAGCAGCCTGATCCTCCTTTTCTTTTCAAAGTATTTCCCAGAAAAAGGCAGTTTTCCTGGATTTTCCGCACGTTCATATGGTACATACAAACAACTAAATGGTGAAGTTTAATATGAGAATTGTGGCCACAGAGAACAATTCTGCTATGGAAGTGAAGCATTATTTCCCTCTCTTTAAGAGATCCAAACCAAAATCTTGTACAATGGAATATTAGGGCCAAAATTTTCTTCTGATCTAAAAATATATATAATATAATATAATATAATATAATATAATATAAATAATATTTTATATATATATAATTAAATATATATAAAAATATGTTTTTGATTTTTTTGTTAAGCTTTAAAACAAAAATACTATTTTGCAGGTTAAAATGCTAATTGCAAAACACTTTGAAACAAAACAGCGTAGCAATACCAAACCAAAAGCACAGTTCTTTCACAGTATGTTTTCAATTTCCTTCTTAATTTTGGACTGAAAACATCTCTTGAATTCATTTTGAAATCAAAAATTCCTTTGATTCCCTTGAAGATTCCTTCTGTTTGCAAATAACTACTCAAGCAAAATATATCGCAAGCTATGCAGTGTATACACCTGCAGATTGCATTTTACAATGAAATTAGCTCTTTGTTCAGGAAACATAACCGCTTTCCGCTGTTTCTGTATAGTTACCTTCTTCCAAACTACTCAAGAGCCCACTAATTCCTGAAAGACAAAATGACATTATCTATCAACTATATCCACCTTCTTCCACTCTTCCTCCATGTGTTCCTTCCTCCATGTATTCTTTGTATGTATTCTTGCTTTGAAACATCTCTGATTCACACTCTAATGTCTCCTTGACCTTCACTCTATACATTATCTTGTCATTTCTTGTCTTGTTTTCTCAATATTGTTTCCCAGGTAATCTCACCTCTACATTCTATGCTATGCAGCGCCAGGATATAAAAATGCTAGTAAGATTTGAACATATGAATCAAAAAGAGAATGCCTTACCATCCTTCTTGTGAAACGAGCATTTGTTAGCCCTCATTGCGATCAAGGGTTGGTCAGTTTGGCAAAAGAATTATGTGAGATGGTCATCCTTTAATGACTAAAAAAAGATGGAATATATAACAAGTCAGGAATGGCTCCCAGACATGTACATATTTCACAAATAGCCATGAAGACCATTTGCCTTCCAAGAGCAGAGAAGAAATAAGTCACATTTGTTACTACCTTCTTGGTTGCTAGTTACAGCCCAAATACTTCAGAGCTAGTGTAAACCAGCAATATTTCATTAGCATAAAAATAGTTAGCTCAGAAACAGCTAGAGATTTGCTCATTTTTTCAATAAGCTTCATTTCTGAAGTCTTGATTCCGAACTGGCTGAAAGACTGCCATGCAAGCAAGAAGCACATATGTTAATTCTCAAAATGAAAGAAACGAAGTAATGAATATGCAGCAACAAAAATGTACTCAGTCAAAATCTCAAGTCTCTTACCAGAGATCACAGGCTAATGTGTGAAGTTTGGGAGACTTTTTTTTTTCCCTTTCCAACTCAGCTGGGTCTCTTCACAGCACAAAATGGCCAGACCACACCTTCCTTACCTTGCCCTTTAACAGTCCTGGTACACTGGAAATAACTGGATGATTTTTCACAGTGCTTTCCTATTTCCTGTGGAACATTGCTGTTTCTTTGTTTATATCCCCAAATGTCTGTTATCTCAGTAATTCTAGAGTTAAAGGGAAATGCTACCTGTCCATAAGATTTTTTTCACTAATTTCCAAACGTGATTAGTTACTAAAAAATGCATTAAGTTGGCCACTAAGCTAATAACAGGCCACTGTGTCAACGAGCCACAATATAATCTTTTTGTGATTAGTCAATTTATTCCCTCTATCAAAACATATTTTCATTATCATATTCAGTTTCTGTTCCCTAATGATCCAACAGTCATTGAGGAAACTGAGTCTAACCTAAATGAGTAATTGAATTTGACACTGCTGTCCCAATCCATTATACTGACACTAGTATTTTCGGCGAGAGCCATTTGTATGTGACCTAACCAGACTTCTCTAAAAAGTTAAGTTAAATTTCACCTATATAGATGATCCTGTGTAGGGTTTTTCATGTCCCATTACTGGGAAACTAAGTATTTTGGTTCCTATTTTGTAACTATGATTCTTGCACTGATTAATAAGGAATTCATAGTTCAGAAACATGCGACAGCAAAAATAGCTACCGATCAGTATTCTTTTTATAAAAGAGGAACATTAGAGGTACTAACTGGTGCTGTAGAATGTTATTCCTAATGCAAAGCTGATAATTTTGGAGCACTGCTATGAGAAGTCTATTTAATGCCTTATTTTAATGGCGATAAAAGGGCCCAACAGAGGTCACCATCTCCTGTGAATCTTTCCTAATGTACCCTCTTTTTTCCTCCCTGCAAGGCCATTACTGGACTTACTGATCAAGGTGACACAAAATGATACATGAGCTCGAGAGTGAGAGTAGTGACTGGGCTCTGTGAAAGCTATCTATAAACCACTGTCCTTGGTGGACAGAAGTTTATAGAGCATTTAGTAACTGCAGGCTGTGCAGGCTCTCTAGCTGATTAAGGATTTGGTTTTCAGGATGTCAGGTAGCTTTTTCATGAAGAAAATTTGTTCAGTAAACTCAACCACTCCCCAGTTATGTTTTCCTCCTATTCTTAACAGACAGTTCATTGCCATACATTCTGCATACAATTCTTCCCATATGCTAGCATACACTCTTCACCTCACTTCAAATTCCACACTTCCTTTCAATTCTTTATCACTCTAATTTCCACTTTAACTTTTAGAGGACAGACCTGGTTAAACACATGGATATTCACTTAATTCGAAAAAAAAATCTAAGTTCCAAAACTACATATAGATTTTATACCTATGGTTCTTCCATCTTTGATGAAAAAGCCTTATGGCAATGATTAATTACAACGAAAAAGGATTTCTAATTCAAAGGAAATCAAAATAATTTCAAAAGAATGAAATAACCCAAGTGCAGAGCTCTGCTGCACAACCCTGTTCCACAGTGACATGAGCATACTGTAGGATAGAAAGTCAGGAATTCTGTTTCTATCTCTAACATCGACAAGCAGCATAACTTATTTGAAACATGAAGGCAAAACTGCGTATTACCTACATCTAAAAAGAAACATTGGCTTAGTAGGATCCTTGCTGTTTATCTAAGCATTTAAGAGAAGAGAGGCAACACTCCTTCAACCTTTCTTAATATACGCTGTTCTCCCTCATCAAACACTTGACAAAATTGGAACTCTGTCTTCTACTATAAATGTCTTCCACTGGGAAGCTACTTTTTCTAAATGTGTTCAAAATAGACCATTTGCCAAAGGTAAACCTGTACTAAGAGTCAAGATTTTATTCCCAATAAAATATATTTTACTCTTTCATTCTCAGCAAGCATAAAACAAGATACTTATACCCCTCCAAGGAAAAAGTTACCACAGTTAAGATCACAGAACAAACTTGTTCATATCCTCAACTCAGAGTAGATACATCCTCCACTGACTTCTAGTATGAAGAAACAATAAGTTTGAAAGAGCATCCCTCTTCTGTAAAAGACCTGAGCCACACACTTATCAGTTTAGCATCCATCATCCTTAATGCTGTACACTAGGCAGAGTCAGGATTGTTGTAAAAATTCTCAATCCCAAACATGTTTAATAAGGCTAAAGATCGTAAATCTCTCCCTTAGCTTTTTTATAGATACATTTAGTGATGACAAGAGAGCTATTAACCCAGCTGTTTAAAGTTATTAAATTAAATTATTAATCAAAACAACACACAGTAGATAGAATATCATCATTTGATTTTGTTTTGGAGTTTCATATTTATTTTCCTCTCTTCATATGCCTCTAAACTATAAATGTAAAGTACTTGGAATTATCAGAAACAGTTAAGGAGATACAAAGCATCAGGAATATTTAAGGAATTGTAACAGTGTGTGTTGAGGCATTTTTCTTTTTTTAGACTGAAACTGGTTTTCCATGGCAAAAAGAGAGAAACATTTAGGCAATTATAACTACTTTGAGATCCTCCTGGTTTCAAACCACTATAAAATTAACAACTCAGAACACACACATTCAAGAAATCATCCTTGTGCTGTGTCTTTCCTGTATCCCTGCTGCAAGTGAGCCCTTTTTGCTTATTTCTCTTGGTTTTCATCTACAATGTGAGATCTGTGGGGCAATGATTAGGTAGGTTTGGGCTCCTTGCAGACATTGAAAATGGAAATAATAAATTCTAATAACAAATACATTTAAAAATGGCAATTCATAGAGCTTCAAAGTCAGTCAGGAAGAGGTTTTTATTCTAAAGCACACAACAGAAAACAATGTATGAAAAAGTGTATAGTCTGTTACCCTTTCTTGCTCTTGTACTGCAAGAGTCCATGTGGCTTACTGCATTTTACCTAAGGTTTTCTACTGCCAGCTTTATAGAAAAATCTGTGCTAATTATGTGGGTACTATTATATGATACTTAATAAATTCTCAGTGTTTTGAAATATGTCCTACTTCTATCTGGCCACCTTAAGAATTGAAAATAACTCCACAAGAAGAAAAGTAGCACTTTCCTCATCTGTTTTTGGAAAACAATCATAAATCTGAGCTAAACTGTGCCATTTCTTCTAATTGGATCGTGGTTTCATGGAGTTAAGTCTTAGTCAGACCACGCCACAACATGCCTGCACAGGGCCATAATAACTGCAAGGATCTGAACATTCTAGTTTAGAACTCCAGCAAAATGGGAAAAGATGAATATTGACAAATAAATATAAACTGGACAGCATGCTCCATTAACATTTCTTAGTTGTTTGATAGAAATGACCAAGAGCACGTATTGCAGAATAATAAACCTTAACATCTTTAGGCACCTTTCCTCCTCTTTCCTATTTGACACAAATTGACTTATCCTCTTGGTACATAAAAGGACTATTATTTGTTGAACGAAAACCCTGCTTGTGTATTTTATGCTGCTGCTTTTAGTGATACCAGGTTTAAAGGCTAGGGCTGTTTTGCTGAAGTTAGAGTGAAAGTTATCCTAATCTTCTTAAGGAAGCACAAAAGAAATGAGGTTACTATCAGTATTTGGGTCATATTCAGACATTTATTCGATTCACACAAGGTAGTCTTTCCTTGTGATGGATAGATTCAAGCTTTAAACTTTCTATTATTCTGAGATGGCCCTTTGTGTTTTGCAGCAGGCTGCACTTGGAACATCTATTACCAGAACATGCCTTAAACAAAATACATCTGTCAAGAAAAAAGTGACAGACCTACACCAAAGGATTCCCAGGCTGAATGTACGAGAGAGTCATCAGTATTCTAACACAATTTGTTAGGTTCTTTGCAATACTTTTCCCTTCTTAAATATTGGCTTTTCATAAAACAGGCCAACTTTGCATTTAAAGGGTATGCATACATTGCTTTGTAACCATATTCTTCTGATCTCCCAATTATTTACAACTGGTAGTTAATTTATATGATAACTTTAAGCTATTATAATTTGCTAAACTTTTTCTAACATTGCAGTGACAAGACAGCAATGCAGAGACTAAAGAATATGGAGTAGGTTTTCTGTTGTACCTTTCCCAGTTGTGGTCTACAAAGACATTAACCAGTGAAGTATTTACCTGCTCAATTAATCCTGCTTGTGTTGGGAATTTGTGTAGGAGTTGTGTGATCTGGCTGTTAAATAATCTGGCAGCTACATTTACAAGTAAATAAAAACCCAATGCAGAGTAAGAAAAAGGTTTTCACTACCAAGTAGCAAGATAATCAAAACTGACTTAGAAGAGGAATCAGCAGTGGTTTGAAAGCCCCAAAGTACATCAAGAGAAGACTCAAAAGTAAGTTATCGTTAATGGTTTCCTTTCTTTGACAGAGTCACCCACTTCTTCCCATTGCTGATCATTCTGACTTCTTTCTTATTTTTATACCTGTGACAACATTCTTTCTTTTGCATCTCTTTTAGTCTGTCAAATGTCAACCCCCAAATTACTGTCTTTTTTTTCACTCATCTCCATTGCAGAAGCTCACCTCTTATATAGGCAGCAGAGGAGGGGAAACAACATATTGCATGACAACCTGGCATCTAGCACTACTTTCTTCAAAAGAAGCTTTTCAAGTTTGCTGACTTTCCAAGTGACTGTTTAAACACGATCTAAAAATGCATAGTGAAGTATTTTATGAGTATTAAAGGGACATAACCCTTACCTGGTTAATACCATTATTTATTGAACTGGTGACTTCAGCAGACAAATTGATGTCAGGGTTCACAGATTGCTTGGACTGATTTGAATGATCCTCAGAGGTTAGAAGAACCAAACGAGGTTCAAGTTGTACTGAGAAAATTAATGTCCAAGCATTCAGATGCACTGTTTGTGCCTGGGAGGACATAATGAAGAACTTTAGGAAAGGCTTACCAACACAGTAGCTTCAAAGAACACTTTTTCTTTTCTCTACACAAGTCATCTTCACAGAGAGAGAAAATGAGATCTATTCAAGCCAGGAAAAGAGCCAGGGATTAGGATTTTGGTTAAGATCTGACTCCACCATAGGAAAGCATGTGAAAATCTATGGTATCTATACATGAGTAAGAAGGAAGAATAAGCTTTTGGCTTTTCAGATCACAGTCCTTAAAGTTACAGTCAAGTCTTTCCCATGTTTTTGCCCATCTGTCTAACCAGCTGTAAGCCAAGACAGCACTGGAAAGGAGTCAGTGTCATTATCCCCTTGCTGTAATTGGCATGGCAGGATGGAGCAGCATGTACAGCCCTCTCCTGGTGTGAGAGAGAAAGTGGAGAGAAACCAAACCAAGTGAGCCAGATGTCACAGAGACCTTAAGAAGCATGCTGGAATCCAGAGGATGAGTGAACAAGCTGTCTGCTTTTACTACACAGAAGTTCTGTTTCTTCCCTTCCTCCACTGTCTTTGTTTTTCCTAATAGATATCACTTTGTTGTTGTTGTTTTGTACTTCTGATCAAAAGTGTTGAGTTTCAGTAAGCATGAGTATGTAACGTTCCACTTTTGATGACCCTTCCCCCTCTTCATGCGCTAGACACTGATGTTACCAGGAGACTCTGAGTAAATATGTTTAAATGGCAAAATAGGAGCATGAAAAAAAGAAAAGGACTTGCTAAAAAATTAAGAACCACTTGATTTTGACAGTTTCTTAATCTCTTTGGAAAGCTCTCTTTGGTTTATCTCTAAGAAGGCCAGATCCTACCACAGCTGTGACTGGAAACTATTCATACTTCGCCTTTAGACCAAAGAAACTGGTCCAAGAAGCAAGAAGGAGAGTAATTTAATTTTGTATTATGTGGTACAATATAATCCTGATCTACACTAGAACTTTTAAGTTGAATGCATGCCCATAATTGAATCAAACCACTGCATAAATTGGATAAATCTCAGGCTGCAGTTTGCCTTGATCTGTGACAACCTCTTAGGTCAATCCAGAACTCTATGAGACCTACCGTGCCTAGATTTACCCTCCTCACGTTCTTTGATGCTGACTCTGCATTTCAGATTTTGTCTGGGAGCCCAGCCAGCACTGAGAGGTAAAACACCACTACAGCAGTACTGAAATGACTGAAAAATAATCCCAACAAAAAAAAACAAAAAAAACAAACAAAAGGAGAAATTGTAATTTCTTGTTATTTTTATATAAAACAGTGCTTTTGGTTTCATCCTTTTTCAGATTTCTGTTCTAGTGCCTAACACCTACAGTTTGTCTCAGATCTCAGCAAAAATGTAACATCCATGAGCATTTAAATAATTCCAGAGTCCTAAGTTCAGAATGTACAGTGTTACATGTTTCTCCAGAATAAAAGGTGAAAGAACATTAAATAAGTTCCAGATGGAGTGGACTTTAGCTAAAGAAGAAAAGTCAGAAGCTTAACCATATGACAGACCTAGAGGCAACTCCAAAGCTGCCAGAAGATGCCTTTGGAGTCTGCCAAGGAGACAGATGCTCATGCCAACAGTGCATAGATTGGCATCATTTATATCACATCAGGCCTCATGCTGTCATGATGCCACTGTGCAAAGTACTAAGTCAGACAGCTAATATTTAGAAAAGAGCAATCACACTGCATATATTTAGATCACATATTCAGTAACAGTTTTCATATTATATTACCCTTTTGGATCTTGACTTTTAAGACATGAAAGCATGTCTTATCTTTCTGTACTCATTTAACTCTTAAAAATTTCACAAGTGCATTAAAACATAAAATAAAACTTTAATTTTTACATCAATGCAAACCTGGCCAAAAATAACCATCAAATACTTGATACTAATGTTGAAATTAGATCTTTCTGTTTTAAAGGAATTCCCCACAAAATCCAGGGAACGGTTTGGGTTTTATCCCTCTTTATTTTCACATCACAAAACCCGAATTCAAAGTGCAAAGCTGCAAAGTGCAATACATATCTGAAAACTGTTTTTCTTTCAGTGGATTCACACATTGTTCCCAACTTCATGCTCTATCACTCAGAATATCTTTCTGTTTGAAAATAAATTATACTCCGTCTGAAGCATCAAGCCTAACCTTAGGCATCTAGTAGCATAGAACTGTACAGATGTATTACAGCAAATATCCATATTACACGCTGTGTCATGGCATATGAACAACTGCAAACTCTTGTATGCAATTTTAGACACAAACTGTTTCAAACATGCCTTGTTTAAGAGATCACTGTGAAGAGACTTCAGGTTTGATTGCACCGTCTGTTGAAAGCACAGAGTTTCACAGTTTTCTGAATGTACCTAATAATCATCCAACATTAGTACAGAAGTTCTGAACAAACTAGAGTGCAAATGGATAAAAACCACTGTGACGGCACACAGTAAATCAGTGACATCAGAAAAGAGCACAACATCTCTGAAATATATCCATAGCAGGAAGGACTAACTTTGCTCTCTATGGGAATCCCACCATAAAGTGTGTTAACTCTACCCCTACCTGATTGAGAGCCTAGGTAAACACTGACAATTATTTAACAGCTGTTTAGGCAGCATGTTTACATATCCTAGGGCCTGTGCCATCCAAATATTATGATTTCATTAGAAGCTTTGCCCTAAAGAACTGAGGGATTGAGACTTCTGAGAACCCTAGAGCAACATGATAATTTTCCTACTGCACTACCTGGGCTTCGGAAGGGGTGGATCTAGAAGCAGCCCTGCAGATGGTTTACTACAGCACAAGTACTCAGCAGCATGGTAAAACAATATGGTCCTGGGAAAGAAAAATAAACACAAACTGCATCACCACTCTGTCAGATACCGCACAAACAACAACAACAGGTTTGTTTATTTGAGGACTTTCTGATCAAGTTCTTTAGCTTTCTATCCCTAACGACCAAACACTCACTAAAAATCATATGTTTCCCATGCACCAAAAAACCAAGCACCTTTATACCAATGTGTTCTTGCGGAATGCCAGTATCCCAGTCGTGCACAGAAAAGTGTACCAAGCTACCAAGTTCATCTCTCTCAAAAGAAATAATTGCATCTAAACAGCTAGCTTCCTAAAAAGCTATAGCTAAGCATCTCCATCCCACTTACTTCGTGACCAAACATTCTGCTCTCAAATCCTTGTACACCCTGGAGAGTCTTTTGATACCATTGAAAATATGCATTTCATTTGCGTAGCCATACTAGCAAAAGCTCTCACGGTAAACTTGTGACTACAGAGCTACAATATTGTGGCAGCCGAAGCACAGATGGATTTACTGATGTTTGGAAGAGGCAAAGGAGTAGTTTCAAGAAGTACTTCAGGAACTGGTGAGTTCAAATGATCTTGACTAAGTTATATTTGGGATTAATATTTCTGGGATGAATAGCTCTCCTTGTCTGCAAACTCGAATCACACTTAGGACCCAACACACTGCTCATTTTATGTTAAAATATATACTGACCTAGTCTAAGCAGACAGGTGTTTTGTCTTCCCCCCACAAGATATTCTTTATAGCATGAGTGCATTCTGAATGCAAAAATACTGAAACCAAATACATCCCTCGCAAGCACTGTTCAGGTAAAAAATCTGCTTTAAAATGAGAAATAGACTATTTACATAACAGGTATTTGAAAAGAATGAAACATTGTATTTTGCTTGATCAAATCAATTTACATTCCATTCCTTTAATGTGGCAAAAGCTATGAGTGGGCTTAATCTCTTCAGAGTTCTAAATTTCATGATTTACAAATAGTACAGTCCTTAAAAAATGGGTTATTATTTCTGTACTAAGTATGAAAGTAATAGCCCTCTTTTCTAAAATTAACACCTGTTTTCTTTAGAAAAGCAAACTAAAAAGCTATTTGTGTTTCAGGAATTACGCCCCTCTGCTCTTAATCACATCAGTCAAAGGAGACATTTGGCTGTTGTTTCATGGAAAGCATCTTTCTTCTTTCTCACATTTAACTCTGTAAATTACACAGCATTTGAAAAAGTACAGGCAATAACCTATCCAAACCCATGGAAAGCAGAAAGGATGCTATACACAGAAGAATACATATGGCATGGAACAAATCACAGCATCATGGAAAAAAAAATATATCAAAAAGGCAATTTGGATACTTGTGCTTCTTTTCTCTGATTGCAAAGCCAAGATGACAGTAAATAGAACTGATTCAAATATTTAAAAAAAAAATAAAATTATTAATTCCATCTTACATCAATTTACCTCTGCAACTAATTGCCATATAATCCTGTGTAAAACCAGCTAGTAAAGATGTAAACATCTATTCAAACTGGGTACAAAACATGCATAATGGAGCCCTCTATCAGACACAAACTACTCCCTTCACAGTCACCAGTCCATACACAAAACCGTCCCTTTGCAATAATGACCATGAACATTGCTGGTGGCCAAAAAACACTTTCTGGGCTGTGACACAGCCTCACCCCTACTAGCATATCTACCAATCAGCAGCACAGAAGGACCCTGGGCAAGGGTGGCTTGACTCCTGAGACAGGGACCTTGCTCTTTTGCTAGTCTGTCTGAGCAGCTACTGAGCACTCTGGGATACAGACACTTTTGGGATCTCTTCCTTAACTAACACCCACAGACAAGCCTCTGAAGTCACTCAAAATTAAAGAGCCAAAAAAGTCCCTACAACTGAATTAAATTAACTACTATAATCATTCCCATCTTCCTTCTATTTCCCATTATTGCATAGATAAACAAAAGCACAGGATTACTCAGTCAGAGCAAAAGTTCACTGAGCTCATTCTCCTTTCTCCCTAACAGCCACAAAGGAATGTCTTGTGACGAGTACATGGCCAGGCCATGAATACACAGTCTTGTGCCTTTGTGCACTCTCTGCCTCCAACCATTTTCAGCTCAGCAGCCTGCTGGGCTCCATATCATCTCTTAATAACCCTCTCAGGACTTCCTTGGCATGAACTTGTCTGGTCTCTTCTGAGCAGCTATAAACATAGCCAGAAAACAGAAATCATAGTTTTGGCAGCTTTTGAGATTATACGGATATAAAGCATTTAAGTATGTCTAAATCATCACTGAAATCTACTCACTACATAAGTGATGAGAATTAGTAACATAGTTCCTGCTAGCTGGATAACTGCTAAATCCATTATCACATTTAATCACATACTCATTCCTTTGCTTTGCACAAAAATAACTGCATCCTCATATACACCAAGAGTCCTCTATTCTGGTATTAAATCAGAATAACCAGATTTCTCAGGTCAGCTGTTGTGCAATTGCAATCCAGCACCACTAAATTACAGACAATTTTCTTTAGTCTTAGATTGCTGCTGACCAAGAAGAGGTTTAAACAGTATAACAGTGCACAAGTAACATAAATAAACAGGTTAACATATTTATAAGATCAAAACCTTTAGAGGAGATAATATTTTAAAATACTTATGTAAGTATAGTATTTACTACAATGACAAAAAACTCAGAGCCTGCCATTACTGATGTGGAAGACAATTGAAATTGGTGGTTAGCTCTACTGTTTTATTGATGAAAGTAAGTTTTACATAAGCAACTATAAAGTTGTAGTTGCCAAACTATTTGTATGACAAGATCATTTTTTAGGAATTCCTAGGAGGTAAGAGAAGATAGAAACTAAGGCTGTCTAATCAACATATGAAACTCCCAGCAGGAGAAGAAAGCTTCAACCTTCCAGATATAAAACATATTACATGGCATTCACACTTGAGCAATTGATAGAACAGTTTAGATAAATAGCCACGCAGTCAGCAGAATAGACAACCTTTGGAGAAAAAAAACCCCAAAATTTCTATCCCTCCAGGTATTACTCACTTGCTGAAACTGGAGGAGAAAAGATCCAGAGCTTTAGACCATTAAGACTACACAGAAAATGCAATTAGTTCACATGCAGAAAATGTCAGTTTCTGTATTTCCTCATGAAGTTTCAAAAGGAAAATTCTGATTTTATAATAATAGGAAATACCAAGTTATCTGATTTTAATTGATATGTTCCTGCACTCAATTAGAAATTGTGACTGATCTTATAATATGTAAAGTACAACATGGCTTTTCAATAGATACTGGCAACTCTTTAGGGCCCAGTCCTATGACAAAAGCTTTTCTGTTGCCTCCACAGGTTTTGTATTAGACCTTTACTAAACCAAAATGATACAAAATCCTGAAACACTTGTACATGTTGTCATTTATCAAACAGCAACAGCATCTAAAACAGCAACAGCATTCAGAGGCACAGGCTTTCTATTATATCCAGTGAAATACGGTCCAAGTGAAATGCAGGATCAAATTCAAACAACTCCCTATACAACAGAGGAAAGTAATGCAAGAATATATGCAAACCATAGTCAGGTCCCGGTGGAAAAGCCTGAATTCTTCAAGGAAGAAGAAATATACAGAGACATGGAAATTTTCTCTACTTGAACAAGAATTTAGGAATTAGTAATGAAGAACACACACTCAGACAGGATACCTGTAGTCATGTTAGGAGCTGCTAGTCAAATGCTGGCTAGTTCAAAACATCATGCCTAGGCTTCCACCACCATTCCTCCTGACTGATATCTCTACGTAGGCTAAAGAGCACAAGAGCCCCTTGGCTAAGAATACAGGGGTCCCTTTACAAAACAACATGAAAATATGTGCTGCCTTGCACTAACATTTCATTCTTGTTTAAGGCCATTTTGGTTAGGTAGTAACTGTCCCAGCCTATTCTCCTGCATGGCCAATTACTGCTACTGCATACTGGAAAGATGAAATCCAGAGAATATGTGGGCATTTGTAGCTGGATGTGCATCTTCAGAAAGTATGAGTCATGCGGAGGGATGGAAATTTCATATAAGCTTTTTCCCCAAGGTTATCTATCCTGCTGACTGTGTGGCTGTCACTAAAGCATTCTATCAGCAGCTGAAGTGTGAATGCTATGTAATACATTTTCAATGTGGAAGGTTGATGCTTTTTCTACTGGGACTTTCATGTTTTGATGAGACAGCCTGCTACTAGAGTTATTTACTTGTCTTTTAACTAAGGTGTTCACAATTGAGAAATAATTTAGTCTTGAGTATTTGTCGAGCTCCAGCTATTGAAGAATTGAAAAGCAGCCCATTTCAGCTTTTAACTGGGACCGGTTCCACTGCTCACCTGTATTTGAAACTCATTAGATGAAATATTTCATACAGCTCAAACAGAAATTAAAAGGCAGATTCTTAACATCACAGCCTGCTAACTGGTGTGTAAAAAGCTATACAAACACACATATCACTGATAAAGATTCCTTTTTTAATTCTTTTAACCCTTTTAAAATTAAGCTTACTTGAAAGCATCAAATATTTGGATTCTCTCAATAGCAAAAATCCTTTTCATCTAGAGTATTTTTTAAAAATTGACAAACTTTTAAACAGTTTTGACCAGATCCTATCTTCATTTTTACTCCAAAAATAAATCTAATAGAAGAATGTCAGTAATTCCACATACTCTACAGCCTAGAGAAAATGATGGAAACAAATATGACTGCTTTTCTGTTGTACAGTATTCGTAAGATTAATTAGGACTAAAACCCAGGATTAAATCCTACCAGATTTATTTTTTTTTCTCCTCACATGCTATGATTTCTATATCATGATTAAAGTCTTTGCCATTCTTTAAAGCTAAAGTCTGGGAGAAGCTATTCACTAACTGTGAGTTTATGAATCCAAAATAATGAAATCATGCCTTTTCTTGTTTTAAAGCCTACTTGATCGTTAAGGATTGAAAAGAAAAATCAGCGGGCCTTTACTACAAGGCTTTCAAAAGAAGACACAGAAACTGATAGATCAGATGCTTGATCAATGGCAGATTGCCAGAGAGTCATCCATATGGCTCTCCAGATAATGTTTGAATATGATGAAAGTTTTCTTTGATTGAAAAGCCTACAGTTTCAGATGCTTTCCTCACACCCTGAAACTTGCATTAATAAGACTAAACTCAGAACAAGTTTTCTGTGTAAGACACATTCTCTTGCGGGCAGAAGATGGTCAATTACTACCATAGCATTCATCCGTGCTTTCCAGGCTCTTCACAAATCAAAAAATTAGTCTTGCTGTAAAAATCAGCTCTCCCTGGAGAAGCCACAGCATGGAATGAAGAAAGGTTCAACTCTGCTGAAACACGATGGAAATAAGCTCCATTATATTTAAGCATCGCATCTACACAAAGGGGTTTCTGTTTCCTACGGACTTTTGCAAAACGGGCAAACATCCTTTTACTTTAAATATCTCTCTGGATTCAAATACAATTTATCAAATGGATTGTTTGATCCTGTAAATGGGAACAGGCATAGTCGGACCCTACTTCCACACTTCCGTGACACAAAGTCACCAGTGTCACACAGAAGTCATCAGTGGAAGTTGCAAGTACGCAGAACTAGCGGCAATCAAGCTGTAGGTAGGAGCTCAGGGTGAAAGAAGGAGGATGTTTGATTAAGTCAAGAGGATCTTTGCTTGACATCGCTATTTATATTGGTCGTAAGATTAAATTTGTGTCATACATACATTTTTTAAGAGGTAACACAAAATGTTCACACTGTCAACTGCCTACATAATTTTTGTAACACTGGGCATTGCTAAGATTGTTTAACAGCTGCTTAGGAGGGCAAAAGGCTGATTTCCTGTATTTTAAGAACTCCTAATTTCCTGAATGAACGTAATACTTTATCTACTAGATAATACTTTCATACTTGTATTTTTAAAGTGAATATACTGTCTTCCATGTCACAGACCTCTACTCAGAGTACGCAGATGTCCAAGAAGTAGAAAAAGTAATAAAGATTACTTGCATTTCAGGAATTTGAGGTTAAAGGGGGAAGAACGCAATGCCTAATTCAAACAAAGAATTTAAATGTGATTAAATGGCAAGTTTAAATGGCAAGTTAATGAATGTAAAAGAGGCCAGGTTACATATTATGGTTCAGCCATGAACATTTAGATTTCATATTAAAAAAATTAATTTTTATTAGAAACAAATCCAGTTTGTTTATTAATCTCTCAAATAAGTCAAATGGATTTTTAATTGAGAAGTAATTGCGTTTTGCTTTATACAATCTTTGTTGATTTCATAAGCTTACCATCAACCCTTTGGTGATTTTTCACCTGATAAATTACATATCTAATTAATCATGTTCTGTAATAACAAATTTCCTATTTAGAGGTACAATAATTAAGAGTGGGAAAACGCTAGGAAAACAAGAAAATTATTCCCCAAGGTAGAGGGATTGTGGGTTCTACTTGAAAGGAAGATACACAGTTTGCAAAGTAGATTAATTAGTTTTAAGAGGATCTCAAAAAGCTTGGTACTTTGAAGTACACAATCAGTTTGGGAAAAAATATATCTGTGCTACAAAGATACCTTATACCAACTTTCAAAATATTATCTCCGGCAAAACACAGCATTTGCTTTGCTATATGAAAAACCTGTTTTCACTTTTGGAGACACAGTATGATAAATTTTGGCAAGCTGAGTGATTTCCTATCTATGATTCATTTGGCAAGGCAGAAATGCTAAACAAGAAGCTCGCCTTGAATTTATATACCCCATCCATACAGTTTCAGCTGCAGCAGCTGAGAGCAGAGAAGATGCTAGTTCAAGTGAGAAGTCTTTAGGGACAAGAGTCGGTAATGAATCCCACTTAAAATATGTGGTCATTCTCTGCTATGCGCATATTTATATCATTTTTATTAGACATCCAAAAAATGTAAAAATCTCTATACATCTCACTTTGAGACCTGTGGCAGAGATGAATACTTAGTTTAAATGAATGATTTGAAGCTGACAACCTCAGCAAACTGTGGTTCAGAGCAACTGTGCGCAACACAGCTGTGGCATCATGCTGAAAATATCACCCTATCTGAACATATGTACAAACCTTAAGAATGAATGGTGTCCTGGAGGAAGAAAAGACAGGAAAAGAACACTAAATTCTGTTAGGTACATAAAAGGGTATCTGAAAAGCGTCTTCAGTATAGAAGATTAAGAATTCTCCCCTAAAAAAGCAAAAATATAATGAAGAGAGTCAAACAGAGAGGAGCTGCTGACTTCACAAAACTGTTTTAAACTTTCATTTCCCCTTTCTCTGGGCACAACTTGAATAAACACAACATTTCTGCCTGAGTAAACAAAACATAAAATACTAAAAGTACACAAAGAAGTCTTACAGTTTCAAATGAATATCTGGAAAAGCAATTAAACATTCTGGATCAATAGTTTCTTATCATTTGCATATTGGGTAATTTCTTTGAAAAAAGAACTTCCTGCTTTGGCCAGCAGCTGGCCTGTGATTTGAGCTATTCAGCAATAACAAAGTAAAAAAGAAATGATACAGCAGTTTATTTTTACTTGTTTCATAACTTTTCAAAGATATGCCTTTTTCTCAAATATGTCATACAGTTGATTATTAATAAAAGCAGCAGCACAAATTCCTCAGGCTTTCACTAATCTCATTATTCTCTCCTGCACTTGTCAAAGACACGCTTATTCTCACATCCAGAGCCCAAAAGAACCTTTTTTTTTGTTTGTTTCTTAACTCTTATTAATGTGAGGGCCTTTAGCTCATCTTGACAAGATCATCCTGCTTCACAATGCAGGATCCACCTCTTGTAGGATACAGCAAAGCTGTACAAAAAATAGGCTATACCTATATAATTTCATGCCCTACATCACTTTTCCTTGCATGTTCTCACGATTAGTAGGAATTCTACATGAATTTTTGATATATCAACATCAAAAGGTCCATTACTCAAGACAAATGTTTTTCATAATAGTCCAAATGATGGTCAGTAGAAATTGGACACAATAGAGATTTCTGCAGAAGTTAACATGTGCAAGCCCTGGACTCCCACACTACCACTGGGTACTTCATTTCTACACTATTCAAGTTTGAGAACTAATAATTTCATCTAAAAAGTCACAATGATCTTTTGCATAATCCACTTTAGATGTTGTAATCCTAAACATATTTTTATTTCAGTTTCTTCCTGAAATGGGCAAGCTCCTTAGATCAAACTCATCATTCATACTCAGTTTCAATGTTAATTAACTTCAATGTACTGCCAGATCCAAATGAGAAGTAGAATTCTCTTATCAGAGCCTGTGACTTTGTAGCTCACCACTGAATGAAGGACAAGTGTGAGAGTCACAAAACTCTTCATGAACTCTCTTCTGTGGCTGAAAATTATTCTCTGAAGCCAGAGGGTTTGTTGCCAACAATACTACCAGGCAGAAACCCATCAATTTGAGAGGCTCTATAGCTATGTTATATTACAAAATCTCATGGACTTTCTTCTCTGTCCTCTAAAACACAATTTTTTTAAACTAAAGGTAGACTTGTCATTATAAAGCATAAACCCCCCTCCACATAACTTCTACATCTAGTAGAAACTATTTGAAATCTGCAAAGCTCAAAATCTGACTGTTAGGTTCAATAGTTCGAAGGCAAATCTAGAGTGTCACAGGATTCAACCTTTCTAATATCTGCTATCCCAGCTGATTATTTCAGCTGACTGTGAAAACAGGTATAATAGTATTTCTAGAAATTATCTGAAAGAATAAATTTGTAGTTTATGTGTTATAATTTATTTGGATTTAAAGCCCTAAGATATCAATTCTCTAAACAAAATTGGCCTTAAGTAGTCATTTCCTCTGCAGCACCTTCTTATCTTGATGATACTTGTCACAGAGAAGGTGTATGTATGAAATATTTATTCCATTTCTTCATGATTATTTCACAATCCCTCAAAAAGAAAGGCATTCATGCAACATTATTTCAGTTAATGTAATCTGCAAATTCTTGCTGTATTTCATCCTATCAAGTAAACATTCCTTGACTTTATCTCTCATGTCACACACTCCAGCAGCTGTGTCCTTGATGAATCTGGAGAGAAATTAGTGTAGATCTGATAGCATTCATCCTTTTGGCTAATTTTAAACTTTCTCTTCTCAATTCAAACATCTCTTTATTCAGCTATTCCTGAGACTCTTTTATTGGCAAATACAGTAGTCCACAGCAGCTGGCAATATAAATGATACCTATTTATCCTAGAAATGGGCCAGCAATGCAAGATTTGACTGGGTGAAAAACAGGCAGAGATAACAGAGGTGACTGGGAGAAGAACTGCAGTAAGTGCTTGAATTTCTAAACAATGAATCAATTTATGTTAGTATTCAGTAGAATAATAAATAAACATTTTTCTATGCTTAGAAAAATAAAAACAGTTCAAAAATTCTCAGCCTGCATAGGTAATGCTAATGTTGCTACTTCGGAACAGCCAGGTACATCCTTTATATAGTCTTTTCAATAACATTCTACCCTCTTTCTTGTAATCCCATGCAGTGCAGCCGCCCATCAGTTGAAACAAGTGAAGATCAGTTTCATGTTCATGGCTGCAAACAGGATGGCATTGTGGCTGTCACACATTTCCAGCCTGTTAAAATTTGCCTTATGTGATGACACTTATTTTAATAATAAATATGGAACATTTCTTGTTTCCTAAATATTTAATATAGACTGACTGCTTGAAGGTGCTATCCTGTAAAATCATTTTCTTTTACATATTTCAATGATTAAAAAAAATCCCTATTTTAATATTTCAGTAAGGATATAATGAAAATTCCTCCACTTGGCCACAGACACACTTGCAAAAGTCCACTGAACTATTCAAGATTGCAAATTCATGTCTTTCACTAACATTACAGACAGTTATGATGGAAAAAGGGTCTGAAGCTTTCCTTCCATGAATGGAAAAAGCTTTCTTCATATCAGGTGAAAGGATGGAGAGAAGTTAAACCTTATTATTCTCCTCATCAGTGGCAATTACACTAAGAACAAAAGCACAAGGTTTTGTAGCTCTCTTTTGTTTTAGAAAGCCTGTTTTACTGGAAGGAATTGCCCATATGGTTTTACTCAGGCTATGCTGGCATGGAGCTAAGAACAGTCAGAAGAGTCACAGCATGGAGATGCTAAGGCATCTGATGAAGGGCATTGATTTGCCATGACAATCAAGATTAGGTATTTCATTTTCTTTAGATTTTTTTTTTGATAGAAAAACAAACTGTGCCCGAACAGTAGCAATACCTTTATGCTTCTCCACATCCTACTCTCCTGTTCTTACTATTTATGAAGTAAACACTAAATAAGAAGTTCATACTAAAAAATTGTATTGTTCATCATGAAAATGAACTATATTTATGAGGAAAAAACCCTAACATCACTGATTAGTGTCCTAGCAATAGTGAAACTCCATGATCAACATCCCACTGCTAAAGTTGAGGTATACCAAGGAAATGTGAAAAGTTTCTATATTTTTTCTCTTTTTATTCTATTCTACAAGAATAAATGAAGATAAAATGCATCATATATATATAACCTGCATTTACACTGGAGCTGCCACAAATATAGAAAAAGATCTAAAGAAAAAGTTGCTACTGTAAAATTGTACATTCAGTTATTACATTTCTTCCAAAAAATAAAACAATTTATGGATGTTGGCTCCTTCTTGATGCATGCTAAATCAGAATATAATAAACAGGGCTCATAACTGCCACAATTTTGTCAAAATAAATACAAGTCAGGGCCAAGTATCCTGGCATATGTTTATACTATGTATTGCAGGCAGATGTAAGCACACTCTGCCTACCTTCTGAGCCTGAAAAAAAATCCATATAGCTGCAGTAGCATGATGTGATGCCTACATTAATAAACCCTGCTGAGAGGCAGCTTTATTTGTGTAGACTTGCTGCTGTGCTAACAGAGTTGCACAGTTTTTTTTCAGCTCAGAGCTCACATAGAATAATCCCAGATGTGCGGTGCAAACATACCAATGGTTTAAATTCACAAAAAAAAAAAAAAAAACCAAACCCAAACCTCCACATTTTTATAATCATCATATACTGGAACTCAGCTTGAAGATGTGGCATGCGTAATTCCCTGGCTAATTTCTATTGCTACTGGAATGATGCCATTTCTAGAATAGTTACGGACAAGAGATGCATGATCATATTACAGCAGATCTGTCTGCAGGTTTCATCTTACTGCAATTTATAGTATATTATTATTTTCCTACTTACTGTGAAAAGTCATTGTCATTTTAATACAGTACTGAGAATGAGGCATATTTAAAGATCATGATAGGCAACAAAAATATTTATTAATATCAAATATATTTTGTAATTAGTGCTCAGCACTTTTCCAGAACTTGCAGTAGATGCATTTTGTTGTTTCCAGGAAGCTATCTAACTGTAGTAAGAAATTATCAGAAATTATTATACACATACAGAGAAGCCCTTACAGATTTATAGAACAGATTTGAGGTACACGTACTTTAACCAGAAAAACAAGTTGAACCAGCAGATCCCAAATCTCACTAGATTACACTTTGCTACATGGGCCAGCTAGAAAGTTTCCACCACTATATCTGTTTATGCATGAAAAGATGGATAAACCAGTGAGGAACTCTCTCCTTCAGACTGCCCAAGAAGGAGGTCTTGGGAGTTGTTTCCTTTTTATAAATTATTATTGTCTTGTGTTATGCAGGCAGGAATCTTCTAACATTGCAAAACAGAGGCCTTATGCTGTCTATGAAGAAATTACAGATTTCATGTCATCCCTCTATAACAAAACCTGAAGTGTAAAATGCCCGAAACCCAGTGTTATAAAGCAACACACACTGAAGTGAGGTTTTTCTGATCTTACTCCTAACTAGCTCTGTAATTTTTCCTTTCTGCATTAACATTATCACTAGCAAAAGAAATGGCAATCTATCCTTAATACAGAATTTAACATGTATGGACTACACTGTGGATTGATTTAGACAATCATTCATCATGCACTAATTAAAACCATCTTTTTCTGTTTAATTATTGGCCTCTAATGATATTAGCTGAAGACAATGTATTTCTCAAGGAGTTGACGAGCCACATTTTTGGCAATAGTGAAAGCTGTCATACTCTCGGTGGGTTTAATTTTCTTTCAAAATTATGCTGGAAGAAGCACTTCTGCAATGCCTTGGGAAAAAATAAAATAAAAGTAGTGAACATCTGCTGATATTGATTCTGTGAATCTGAAACTTCATGAAAGCATAGATGGGATGCATTTGACGAGCATTTTTCTGGAACACTTTCAGACTTAAGCAAACAACATCTGTTAATATTGATTCTTGGGTTTCATTGAAATTTTCAGAAGCATTACAATCAGTGGGTGATTGAAAAGTGTTGCTATAGGTGTTAGAAGATCAAATACAATACAAAGGTTTAAAGGGTCTGCTTTCCTTTAGCTTCACTATTAAACTACAGTCACATCCCTCTAGAAGAAAATAAAAAGAATAAAGGTGAGAAAAACATTTGCTTTATATAACACAGTGAAAGATCAGAGAACAAAATTAACATATATGAAAGTTAGTGCCAATGACTGATGCAAAATTTTTCTGTTCTACAGCTGACACAAACCTTTCCAAAGTTACATTATAATAAAAAATAAACAGGTCCATATACTGATTTGGAAAGACTTCTTGTTTGAACTGTTTTCCTTTTGAATGGCATTCTCCTTTAATAGTGAACTTCTAATGAAATGATCAATTTACTCAGCAGTCTTTGGTTTTGTAAATGATTCAGTACAATTAAAGCATGAATTGAAATACCAGTATGATTGTTTTCCATGTCTCACTTTGAACATGCTTAGTTAATTCCAGTTTTCCTGCAGCAACGGGGCATTCATGTATGTGGTATTTTATGCAATGCTAATAGTATACAAAACACTGTGGAACAGCAAATATTATGGGAAATACATCAATCACATACAATTAATAAAAACATTTCCACAACAGATCACAGTTTTTAAAAAACAGTTTTCTGATGCAATTGGACTTGTCAGTTACTAAACAGACTTAAATCTCCTTCCTGTGACCAAGGTAAGAATCACATGGAAGAACATACTCCTCTGCCAACCTCCTACTCTCTTCCAGATATAGAATATACTATATTACTATATAGAATATACTATAGAATAGTCCTGGATATGAACAGATAATGTTACTAATGAATCAATTTCAGCTAGAGGTCATACAACATACATATGCTATCAGCCTTTGGCAAAAGTCATCTGAATGCTACCATCTGTTTAAAAAATAAGTCACTTATTCATAGAAAATATTTCAGAGGACAAAGTATTTGATTTTATAAATTTACTTTTTCACTCAAGTTTAAGTTGCTTCTCTGTCCTACAGGAATTCTATTTGCACTTGAGAGATTTCTTGAAGTCAAATCCCAAGCATATGGAGGTAGCAGTCAGTTCTATTTATCTTTCACACCATATGAAGTACCACCAGCTAGTCCAGTATCTTGCTGGTGAATCTAAGCAAGACATGGGTAATGTTACTAGTCAGAAAGAAACACTTGACAGCACTGTGTGCTTCATTCAGTGGAGAACATCTGTTTGCAAACCAGCAAACTAAGATGAAAAAAATCAGGATTTCTTGTTGATGCTCCTAGTTGCCATGTAGCTTGGACTACTATGGTTTTTTATATATACACACACACATATGAACACAGACACACTGTGTGTGTGTATTCAGTAATGTCTGTCTCATTACACAATACAGATTTCCCCAACTCCTGACAACATTATTCTATGTAATTTATAGCATCATTGTTGTTTCTTCAGTACAAAACAACATATCTGGGGTTTTATGCACCAGACTTAAAAAGAGCTGCAACTGGTACCAAGTCTCCTGACCCGTTCTGCCCCACTGGGAGAAGAGAGCTGCCTACTTTCTTCCAGGGGAGCCAGGCTTTCCTTGACAGCTGGCCAGCAACTACAAAGTACTACCAAAGCTTTGGGCTAACAAAGCTCACCATTTGCAGGACCTAACAAAAAACCAAGATTCATCCACTCTTATTATGTCACTAAAGAGTCAATGGAAGTTACAGACATTTACATGAGGCAAGGTAATTGAAATAAACACATATTTTAAGAAGAAACCTCCCTTCCATCACCAAAACAAAAAAAAAAAAAAAAAAAATCAAAGGCTAACTTTTGAAGAAAAGTCAGAATGAAGGTCCTGCATTGAATGCTGGAAGATGCTCAGATAATATGAGATAACATGGAGCATCTAGAAGAGAAAGTATTTCTTAATACTTAAGTATTTGTGGAAATACTTTCATGGTTTACAGTTCATAGCAGCTCTGCCTGTAGTCCAGAGTGCTTCTGAGGATCTGAATCAGAGTCAACTTGGCACCCACCATTCTTCTATTCTTCAAACATAACATCAATCAGTAACAAAACAGCACTGCTATTATATAAGCATACCCATAAAACACAACCACTGCACAAATTAAATGAGTTCATGTAGACTGTGTTACGATGAAAATTGTAGACAAGAAAAACCCAACACATTCACCCATGACAGCATTCTTCCCTCATGCTATACAGTGAGAACACAATGGGGGCAGGAGTATTCAAGACAGTGGGAATAACTAGGCAGAAAACTCCTACCTAGTGATCGATGCACAATGCAAAGTAATGCCTTAGAAAAGGTATTAATTTATATATACTCCCTTATGAGGAGAGGCTGAGGGAGCTGGGTCTCTTTAGCTTGGAGGAGACTGAGGGGTGACCTCATCAATGTTTACAAATATGTAAAGGGTGAGTGTCAGGATGATGGAGCTAGGTTTTTCTCAGTGATCTCCAGTGACAGGACAAGGGGTAATGGGTGTAAACTGGAGCATAAGAGGTTCCATGTGAACATCAGGAAAAACTTCTTTACTGTGAGAGTGACAGAGCACTGGAACAGGTTGCCCAGGGGCGTTGTGGAGTCTCCTGCGTTGGAGATATTCAAGGCCCCGCTGGACAAGTTCCTGTGTGATGTACGCTAGGTTACCCTGCTCTTGCGGGGGGTTGGACTAGATGATCTTTTGAGGTCCCTTCCAACCCTTGGGATTCTGTGATTCTGTGATACATCTATATATATAAGCCTATATGTATACCTATATATAAACCTATATCTATATGCACCCCTCATATATGGAGATATATATATATACACACATTTTCAAATAAGAACATCCCATGCTGTGAAACAGAAATAAAATGAGAGCATCAAGTAAACAATCCGTGAGACAACACTTTGTGCCTTCCCTCTCATACTTGGTTCCAAGGAGACTGACCTATTGGTCTAAACACCATAAAAATTGAAAGATACAGCCATGGAAAACAAAAGCATTTCCTGTTTGATCTTCTAACTCATGAGATTCATATATTTTAACATGGAGAATTTAATACTAATTACTGTGTTAGAACTAGGACTGAGTTTTTAAGCTCAAGTTCACATGGCTCAAAGCTGACATTCAGAATACAGTATTCTGCTTTTATGCTGTGGATCTTATCTAAAGACAAGCACATCTTTCTCAGCGGAAAGCTTGATCAAACTGAAGCCAAAATGAATGCCTGTTTACTCCAGATACTTCAGTATGTTTAATTACATTTGTTTAGTCTTTTATGGAAATGAAGAGAACAATGCAAAAATTTTTTAGACAAAAATGTCTAAAAGCACAGGACATCAAATCATTTTGTGCACTTCATGTTAAAGAGCTTCCTATCTGGCCTCAAGAACAGTTGGAAGTCTGATTTTATAAATTTTCTTGGAAGTAATTAAACTACTTCTTGTCACTACTTGTATCCTTTCAAACTTCTAAAAGTGAGTAAATAAAGACATTGAGTAGCTAGTACAAAAATTTTTAACACCAGCACAGGCAATGTACAGCCACGTGCTTTTTCTGAAAGCCATGCACAAACTCCTTTTTCCACAAGACATGCTCAGAAACTGCACAGAGGAATGAGATTTTTTTCTTAAATCAGCATTATAAAAGTAGAACACTGTTACATAACTGCTCCTTTTGAGCTACTCACACATACATATATTTGAAAAGCTTTAGTAATCACTGATTAAAACTAATTTTATACACCAAAATGCATACATACTTTACATGGCCTGCTTTCAAACTTTTGCAAAACTGGCCAGTTTCTTTTGACACCGAGTAGTGTTTAGCCAGATGAAACAAGCAGCATCAGGCTGCCATCTACTTACTAAGGTAGTACCCACACACAGAGCAAAAGATAATAGGGTAAGAAGTAAAGAGTCACCTTGCTTAGGTACGGAAGTTAGCTTTAATTTCTACTGTCCAATAAAGAAACTTAGAAAACTTACAAAGCTCTGAACCTTACGACCTTGATAAAGCGCAGATCTTCATTTGAATTGCCTTTAAAGAAAAGATTTAGTAACTGCTAAGGTTGAAACATATAACTATGTGGTTACCAGTTTTAATTAAGGGAAAAATGAAGGGAAAACTACTAGTAATAGTAAAGTTCAAGAAACTGCTTTAGACTGCTCTGGAATTAAAAATTCCTGTTCTATTTTACTATAAGCTTGCTTTATAGATCATAGAAAAGATCATAGAATAGTTAGGGTTGGAAAGGACCTTAAGATCATGTAGTTCCAACCCCCCTGCCATGGGCAGGGACACCTCACACTAAACCATGTCACCCAAGGCCTCATCCAACCTGGCCTTGAACACTGCCAGGGATGGAGCATTCACAACTTCCCTGGGCAACCCATTCCGGTGCCTCATCACCCTCACAGTAAAGAACTTCCTCCTTATATCCGATCTAAACTTTCCTTGTTTAAGTTTTAAACTATTACCCCTTGTCCTATCACTACAGTCCCTAACGAATAGTCCCTCCCCAGCATCTCTATAGCCCCCCTTCAGATACTGGAAGGCTGCTATGAGGTCTCCACGCAGCCTTCTGTTCTCCAAGCTGAACAGCCCCAACTTTCTCAGCCTATCTTTATAAGGGAGGTGCTCCACTCCCCTGGTCATCCTCGTGGCCCTCCTCTGGACTTCTTCCAACAGTTCCATGTCCTTTTTATGTTGAGGACACCAGAACTGCACACAATACTCCAAGTGAGGTCTCACAAGAGCAGAGCAGAGGGGCAGGATCACCTCCTTCGACCTGCTGGTCATGCTCCTTCTGACACAACCCAGGATACGGTTGCTTTCTGGGCTGCAAGCACACACTTGCGGCTCATGCTAAGTTTCTCATTGACCAACACCCCCAAGTCCTTCTCCGAAGGGCTGCTTTGAATGTCTTCTCTTTAAAAAAATCTAAAATTAAATCTCTTTAGTTGATTTACTTATATTATATAATATAACCAAATGAAAGATAAAAGCATTATCTAAATTACTATTGCTGTCACCTTTCAATCAAAGATTTGCACTTCCTAACCTGAAACTTCTCTCCCTTGTTTTTCAGTCAGAGAATTTCTCAATTACTGAGTTGGTCCCACCTGGCATGAAGACATCTGTTGATAACTCAATCCTTCCCCAGACAGAATTCCTGTCTTTCGCACAGCTCTAAGCAAAAGCAGGAGAAACACAATTGGCATTTAGATTCATACTGAGGCCATTGTGCTGTCACTGAGATTAATACAACCTGCAAAAGGCATTGCAGTAGCTGATTTATACAGTGTGCTTAATGAAGATACACAGTGTGTTTAAATGCTCCTGGCCATTGCTTTCCCTGCTCCTCTCTCTAGTTTCCCCTAAAGCAGAGCTTGCCAATTATTTGAAACTGATTCAGCTCTCAGAAAAACAATAAATAAATAAATATGTACCAAGTGCCTTTTTACCACTTCAAATATTTACTTGTTTTCCATGACAGCTGGCATCTGCATAGTAACTATATGCATCCACTGTATTGTTTCTAATTCCATAGAATCTTCCTCTATACTGTTTTTAAGGAATGTTGTAAAAGCCCTCACTGATTAAGCTCAGCAAGACCCTGTTTACAACTGGAAGACATCTGGCAGGTTGCAGCAAGAGGTCTTTGCAACCTCACAGCTAATCATACCCCAGAAGATTCTTGGTGTTACTAGGTAGAGTTCTACTGTGATATGCAAAGAAGAGCCTAGAGATGTTACTGCAAATAACTTGAAGTAACAGCCCATCCACAAATTCCCACTGCAAAGTATCTGGGTATTTAATGGACTCAAGACACATGAAATACCTTGTATATTGAGTTCAGCATATGTGAAAAAGCTAAATGTATATAGTGTTTGTATGTGTGCGATGCGCTCTGCCTAAAAATGTATCAAGATGTCAGAGTGCTAAATAATACAACACTACTCTAATGTCTTCATGAACCTGTGAAATATTCCACCTGTGAAAATTTCCATTAAATGGTAAAAAATCCCCTCAGAATCATTGCTTCAGGTTCTCTGCAAGGTGAGAGGCAGGGGCCACCTTACACGTAGTATTTTATTAATATTTCTATGATACATAAGAACAAGAAACAAATATTTAGGAAAAAAAACCAAACAAACCATACAGAAAGAACAAGAGAAAATCATGTTAATAAACTGATGGGGTTCTACTGCAACTGCAGAAGGCAACATCTTCATACATTTTGGGAAAGTACAATCAGAATGGCCTTCCTATAATAAATTAAAACTATTACTTTGCTATTCTGCAACTTCTACTGACTAATAAGAGTTCTCAGAATGCTTTATGTACATTATTTGTGTATTATACTATCCGTGAATACACTTATTTTTCTACTGCACAAGACCAAAAAGTTAAGGTTGAGCATTAAACCCTTGTTGTCCAAAAATCTACATTTAGGCATTCCCCAAGTGGCTTGGAATTTTAAAATGTTGAATTGCAAAGGCGAATTTGGTGCGCACCCAAGCAACCTGACTTCATTTTGTATTGTTCTGACAGTTTTCAACTCACCATATTACACTAAAAACAAGAAAATTTTGATTTCTCAGTTCTTCTCAAGACTGGGTTTTAGGCACAAGGCCTTACGCTCATTCTTCCACTCTAAATACAATACTCAGTGAAATGCTTCTTTCACCACTCAAAATGTCCTCAACATTTTATTGAAATGTGTTTGGGCAAAACCAAGGACATAGATTCCATCAAATATTTTTCTAACCAGGTCTCATTTATGCTACTAGGTAGTTTCTTTCATTACTGCACATCAACTATTATTAAAATTTCCAACATGTTATCCAGGTAAGATTATTCGTCCTAAATTATTTTCCTATCAAAACAGTTGTATGCAAGAGAATTTGGAGTTGAAAATTCCTTTTGAGTATACAGCGTGAAGAATTTAGCATAACCATTGCAAGCCCATTAAGGACCTACCACCAAGTGACATTCTCAAAACCAAAGCATCAGCTGAACTGTCAATGGACTGGCTTTTTTCCTTTCTATCTTGCTGATTATCACTGGCTGACTTAAAAGGCTGCTGAACTGAAGATTTTTCTTTTGGTAAATAAGTATTCACATCTATGGAGGACAAATCACCTAGCAAACGTAAATAGGAGTATACAAACAATGCAGCAGGTTCATGAAGGAGCAACGCCAATAATAACAGGAGAACAGAAACAAACGCAATCAACAAAATATAAGGTAGCTCCAACAAAAGCTTTTGTGGTAACTGGATTTCACATATAGTGTGTGAAGTAATTTTATCAACTGCTCACATAATTTTTAGTATATGAAGCCTGTTGCGTTTTTAGACTTCATCTCCCCATTCTTTTACAAACAACGAACACATTATAAATATCCTTTAAAACATCCTGAAAAAACTACCTCTGCTAATTGTGTCCCCTCCTACCTAGAATCTTCTTAAAGCTTTTCCAGTTGCTTTTGTGCTTTACATTTAAGGGAGTTATGGCTCTGATCTGTAAGGAAGGCAGAAGATTCCTGTGCTAATTAACCTGCATTGCATTTTCCTAATGAAGTGTTTATTTTATTCACTTCTGTAAAAAAAGACAAAATGTTGTCCAGAATAGCATGTCTGAACCACAACTTAGCCAGATTTATTATTATTATTACCATTTGGTTTAGAGATAACTGACAGAGTTCTATTTATTTTCAACTTTCAATGCTCCTACCATTAATGAAACTACTTAAATTTACTTCAGTATCATCTCCATAATTGATATTTTATTTCCTTATTATATTTACAGTGTTCTTTTCTAGTATGTGACACATTTGATTTTTAGTGTAAGAAAAAAATGGGTGTCTTACACGTTACATAAGGTATGCATGATCTATTTGACTGACTTGGCTGAGCTGTGGTTTGGTGGAGGGGTTTTTTGGTATTTTTTAATGGAAAATATTATTCTGAAGACTAATAAATGTGATCAAATTTGAGATGCTTTATCCCATTTTAAAATTTCGTACTGCTGAATTAACATCTTGGTAATCTATAAAATATTTTTCAGGCTTTAGAAAAGAAATTGTATTTTAATCAGGGGCTGAATTATCCTAAAGAAGAAGGGAGAAAAAGAGATTCCCTTCTTCATCGATCTCTCAAGCTGCCTTTTTCACCCTCAAGTTTTAACTTCCCATCTCTTTCTTTTTCTACTCAAAATCTGATTTTTATGCCACACTAACATTAGTTAAATCTGGTATGTCCTCAGTCACAAAAAACTATCTTTAATGATCAGAGGACATACGCTTGTGATAAGGAAACTTAATTACTGGAAATTTTCTAAGATGAATTCCTTAAAACCAGCAAAATTATTGATACATTAACATTTTCTCCACTCAAAAATATGAAAATGCCTTTATCTGAAAAAGCTGTAGTCTATTTGACATGTATGCCTGAGTGAACAGCAAAGAACCTTTGCCCATGTATGTCTGCGATAAGATACGCAGGCATAATCTATCCACCAGGTGGAGATGAACCAACCAGGCATTCCCAGTGGCATTCCCACTACAAAACAAAGGTACCTGATCTGCATAATATGACTCCAAGAAAGTCCACGTATTGTATACAACACATTCTACACAAGAAAAAAAAACAGATACTGATATTGCACTAAAAATTGTAATCAAGAGTCATCCTTTAAAATCAGAGCAGACTAGCAAAATCATACATGGAAGGGCTGATGTGTGGTATGAAATTTTTTGTTTAGGTTGTTTCTTTTCCTGTGACACCTTTACTTTAACTCATGCTATTGCTGTAACTCCAGAATTGGTAGCAAGAGTATATCAGCTAAATCATTCATTATCTATCACACCCAGCAATATACAAGAGTGATTAATTCCCTGCTGAATGCTTTAAGTAGTAGGGGAACATATGGAGCTAGTATTTCTTCTTTCAAATATTGTTCTACTCACCAAGCTGAACTGTAAGTAAACAGTCATGCAGAAACTATAAGCATTATCTATGTATAAGCTGCAATTCCTGAAGAAAATGCAATTTGTATTCCCTTGCAGAAAGGCAACAACATAATCAGATGTAGGAATCGGAATCCTGTATTACTGATGTAAAGCAGGGATGGCTTGAGAGAAAACAAACCTGAAGAATTATCAAAACTGTTTTTTATATTTTCCTAAGGGTATTTCATGTCAGCCATGAGTTCTTATTTAAATTCACTTTTTAAATTATGATATTTGAGTGTTCACTTATAATTTATCATCTTGTTCATGATTAATGAAAGGAAACTGAAAGGTAATTGAAAAGTACTAATAATATTAGATAATATTATAATATATTAGATTTGTTATTTTTAATTTTCCAAAGAATTATCAGAAAGCCCCTTATCACTCAAAGGGAGTCTCTTTAAATGACCAAAAGATGGGCTTCAACCACTATCAAAAGGAGTAGGGCATTACATATATAGAAGTCCTGTCAATCTTCTCTGCTACTGTTTTATGCCCAATATAGTCAGTTATTATCTGATCTAAATCTTTCTCTCAATGCAAGATTAAAACCAAAAAAGCCTATTTATGTGAAGCGTAATACTTGGCTCATTTAACAGGAGAAACAGAGCTACTTCCATTTGGTTTATCTAAACAGGGACCAAAGTAACTTACTTTGTGTGCATTTGTATCAGTTCATTTTATTCAGACAAATAAATCACGCCTCTCATTCCTGTGGAATTATGCACACCAAAGCATGTGTGCAGACCATATACAAGTGGAAGGGATGGATGAAAATAGAAAAAATATTACGCTGCATATTCTCCTCCTATATCAAAGATGGCTCAGCATGATGAACTGCTTTATTTCCAGCCAGAACACTGTGAATGACTAATAAATCTTTGACGATGTTACTAAAGGTCACATCTAAGGTCATCCCTTTAGAAATGCGTGAACTTCTATAAATGACAAATATTGTCTAACGATGAACAATCAGGGATGAACAGCCAGCTGGCTTACTAGCATTCAAAGCTTACTCAAAAGATGGCTTCATAACAAAGGGAAAGGAACACACAGTGTAAGTATGACACATGGGTTCAACTGGTAAAACACACATCAAAGAATATCCTGGGTACAAAAAGGAACTGTTTAATTAGCAGCTTCAAGAAGCCTGACCATTTGCATATCAAACAAACAACTGAGTTACCTGTGTTCTGATCAAAAGCATTTGGATCTGAATGGTCAGGGATTAGGTATTATGTATCAGACAATTAAGCATTAACGTACAAGCCTGAGTCAGAAGTATGCCATGTTTGCTCAATGAAACATGCTGCCTTCATCAGTGGAGTTCAGAGATCTTCTACTGTAACTGCCATAGCACTGAGTTTGGTGGACAGACACTGTTCTGATGTAATAGCAAATCTGTTCCAATTCAGGCTATAGGGCTAAAGAAAGCAGTAGTTACTGCTGGTTGATTTGGTTGGTTTGGTTTTGGTTTTGTTTTGGTTTTTTTCTTAATATATACTCTCAGTAATAATACAGAAAATCTGGGGAACAAAACCTCAACAAGCATTGTAAATCCTTCCCTCTATTCCTGCTCAATTCTTTCAATTTTATTTTATTATCACCATGTCTGAAGTCTCAACCTCTCAACAGCTGAACAACTTGCTTCTAAAACCTTATTTCTTCCATAGTTCTTCTAAAATATGAGGTCAATACTGAGACTTAGCCTCATATTTACAACGTTCGAAATGTACATGAGCGGCTGGTGAAACCATGATGCAATTTCATTCAAGCTACTGCAAGCTAATTAATAATGAGGTTCTCAGTAATGTGAAGATTCAGCTGTCTGTTCAAAGCTTTCATTTCTGAGCATTTCCATTCCCTAGAAAAGAAGAACATTTGGAACAATATTTGCAAGCTGATGATAAAGTATCCTGCAGGATCTGAGCAAAATCAGTTAACAAAGGAACCATCTAAAGGACTTGTGTCATTTGCCATGATGGTACAGCAATGCACAGCTCTTACACATTATTACTTCCACAATTAACATCACACAACTCCTCTACATAGCATATTACCATTAGATTTCAAAGCACTTTAAAATGTCTACTGTCATCAACCATCAAAAACATAAACCTAATTGTTCATTAGTAGTGACTATTATGTTTATACAGTGCTTTGGCAGTGAAATTTCTTCCACATGTGGCTACATTATACAATTATACCATTCCCAGGCAATAAAATATAGTCCTATATATTGTTGAAATAATCCAAAGAATATTTAGGGGCCAGGTCAGTTTGCACTCCCCAGAATAATTCCCAAGCCAAGCTGGAGCTTTCCAGTGACAACTCCCAAAAGGCCATTCACATGCAGCCACCCTGTTTTGGCAAGTAGGAGACTCTATTAGCACAGGGTTGATGCGTGCCAGTTGGCCTCAGTGTCTGGGAGTCTTCCCAAGCACGTTTAATTTACTAGTGTCAATAGCTTGATAAAGAATTCATTAGATAATTTGGCCATTTTGTGCAATCATGCACTTCAGTTGTGAGAAAAAAGCTCAGTGAGGAAAAAAGAAATAAATAGTAGTTTGGCCATCTCAAACTCTTGGGAAAGTTAAATGAAAACCTAATAATGCGTTATACATTAGTTTAATATGACCTATTTAAAAACTGACAACATAACATGTTGTCCTTTTAAACATATACTGTTCCAGGAAGTTTTAGGTTTTGGTTAAAGAGCAAATTAGGTCACTATTCCGAAGCAGGCCTACTGTATTTTCCTCTCCCAAATGAAAGACAAGGTTTTATCAGACATCAGAAAAAAAATTAAATGCTATTAAAACAGCAATGTGCAAATTATAGTTTTAACTCCTGTGATGCTTTAGATTTTTTTACACTGCAAAAGTAAATATTTAAATACCCCTTCACTCCCTATTATCTATTACAGCTTAACTCACAACATCCTGAATACATTTGTGTAGAACATTGCTTTGTTTTGCTGCAGTTATTCTAGGCTTACCAAGTTTGTCAGAATTGTTAATGTAGGAAGCTACAAACAGTTGAGTCTACATTTACAGAATTTTACAAACTCTGCTCACTTTCTGTAGGGCAGCTGGAAGATCCCCATTGCCAGCTTGAGGGCACTCAGTCCAATACTGCACCCTCCTTACATTCCAGGAACCAGTCTACACAACACAAGAGACTTGTGTGTTGTGAGACTCTCTTATTGACAGGATACAGAAAGGTTAATAGGGTTACAGAAAGAACCTTCCCACATGAATACTCAAACCCCCATCATTCTCACTGCTTTATCTCACATGAAGTGAAACAGCCAGCAGGTGCCCATCACTGAATAACTTAAACCTGAGTGGTTAATAACTCTCTGGAAAGGAGAAACACAAGTGGCTACTCTTATTACACTGCAGGAGCCAAACCAAATTCTCTTTTCTAACTGAGTACCCTAACTACTGAACTATTTGACTAGAGGACTGTCTCTTTATGCCTGGAAGCTTTCTGAATATAGCCTTTTATCTCTTCATTTTCTTCCAAGTGTGCAAAAATATAACAATCCATTACATGGCTAATAAAATGTTTGTTAATGAAAAAAATGTATTAAAACATACAGAAAACAAAAACATACAAAAAAATAATTTCATTTTGACACGATTTTTCTACCAACTTCTGGACTCAGGGACCAGAAAAATTAAATTAACTATTTAGAGAGGTCTGGGTAAGAAAAACGCTCTGTGTGCCTCTTCCCAGAAACTATTTTCACATCAAAAAAGAATAAACCAACCCAGAACCCCATGACCAACACAGGGGGACTTGGTGAAGTAAGTATATTGACAAATTTTTTGAAACAGAAGAGGATCACTTGCTTTTTGGGTTTCAATCTTACTAAACACAACATCAGCAAGTGACCCATCTCTAAATCTCTGTTTCACAGTGAATTGCTACTTGGTATTGATTCACCAGGATAAAGAGCAAAGTGTGCCTTGACCGAGAGAGAAGTGAGGAGGAGCTAAAACATGTTTTATAACGTGTGCATCACACTGCAAGTACTGCAAAGACAAGTTTTCTCCTTAATTCTGTTTTAAATCCAGGGCATGTTTTTAAAAGCACATGAAATGACAAAATTAAGCTTCCTTTCAAAACAGTAATAAAGACAGAAGAAAAATTTTAAAGGAAACAGACCTTTAACAAAAATTTTAACCTCTAGAATAAAACATGACCAGAAATTCTCAAAAGTGTTAAAATCATGAAGCACAACTGTGTATTTTTTTTGTTTGTTAGTTTCAAGAATCATTTTTACTTTTCTGCACTGATCCCCAAAATAACTCCTGCTAACATGTGGTCATGAATTGAATGAACTCATATCATCTGCTTTGATTTAAATATTGATTCTTTGTAATGTATGAGAACAGCTGCTTTTTTTAATTCCTTTCCCTCCCGTTTTCTAAAAACATCCTCAGTTTATCTACGGAATTTTGATGCTAAAATAGCATTTCAACTAGCCAATCTACTGAACAGCCAATCTACTGAACTCAGCCAGAAATATGTATTCACTGACATCTGAGGAAAATACAATCCAGATTTTCAAACACTGACTTAATAAAACATGACTCTGGGAAGCTATTTGATATTATGGTGGGGAAAATTGCCTGTATCAATGAAGCTGAAACCACAGTATACAACTAAATAGATAAATTAATGGAACAAGTGAAAAAAGTTCTTCACCTAACTACAAAGAGTTTCAAATCAAAAACTGGAAAGGACAACTATTTCATATTACATTCTAATGAAGAACTGATGCCTTCAAACACTTAAGAGACAGAATCTGCCTCCCTAGTATTAGGACTCTGCAGAATACAGTGAATAATGACTACAGACAGCGCTGTAACAGACATTTCTTAGCTTCTCAAGTGAAAGGCAAGTCACAGGGCTTGAGAAATGTGGATGGAATGCCTCTTCCTTTAAATCTCTTCTAACACGACTATTATAATATATATATATATGCAGCAAAACAAATATATAACTATATGTAATTTTACACCTAAATCTGATTATTTTTCTGTTTACTAAGGGCAGTTTTATCTCATTTGAAAATTAAGCATTTAAGCTAAGCTGGTTTTCAAGGTTTCCAGTCTTAATAGTTTCTCAAACATCTCCCTTCATATGAGAAGTATAGCTGGAAAAGTTCCTTCTCCTCTCTTGACAAAGACTACATGGCATTTAAACAGGTCTGGTAAGATAAATCCCATCCAGTTTGTATGGTGATATATTAAAAAATCAGAATTATTTCCAACATAATCCACTTTCTCTGAGTAAACCAGGTGTGGGTCAGAGACACATCTTTGTCTCCTCTTTGTCTACCTTGAATTAGAATTCTAAATACTGCATATCACGCATCATATTCATACAGATCAGCAAGATGAGATACAAGCAAGGTTCCTTGACACTCTTTCTCAGAGTATTACCTCAAGTAAGCTAAATTCAGTTGGCTCACTCAAATACAAAGCAGAGATTTTTTTCCAAAGCGAAGAAAAGGTCTAAGTGACTTGTCCTCACATGTCTTCTCTTCAGCTACACTGTAGGCTATACCTACCCTACTTTGACTACCTCAGGAAATTATGCCAAAGGCAAGACACGAATGTAAAATGCTGTTGCTAGAGCAGTATACAACTCTGGTGAGATGATCTTCTGATGCTTATTCCTTCTTCTAACATGCATCACTCTGGAAGCAGCTGAAGTCACACTGAAAAGTCTTGTTATTTCAGAATAAAAATATTCAAATAGGCGCTTTCCACATAGTTACTATAGTAACTGTGAGAGTGAGAAATTAATTCCAGCTCTCTAACAAGAGTCAAGAATAAGCACTTTCCATTACGTTTGCATAACGATAAAACTGTGTTAGCTCACATAAAATAATACTTACGACAATTATTCTTTTCATGAAGTGGATTTTTATTTTTAAAAGCGATCTTGAGCAAGAAAGCAGAACCAAACTGTAAAAATACTCTCCACAGTGAGCTACTTATGTTACCAAAAACTCTGAAAACTTCTTTTTAAAACCTCGGACTGAAAATGCATTTTTGGCAGTACTTCTGCTTTCTTGCTTTTTTCTGAGCCTACAGATCATAGCAAAAAAACAAGTGTAGATGATCTATAAATTTCTACATAGTGCCACATACATCTCAATGCATACACAAGTAAAACTTTCCAAAGATCCAAGTAAGCAAGAAATGCATCATCTGACTCTCTGCTGGCAAGTATTTTGTCAGGTAAGAGTTAAGAGCAAAGGATTGCACCATGCAGATTTCTAATGCTTCTGCAGGGCATAGTCTTGGTAACTGTTCCACAGTCAGTGGGCTGCATATGGAGTGGTGTGTTTAGAGCAAACGTGCTTTTTATTTTCCTTTCATTCTCACTTTGCTGCCTGAGTGCTTTCTCTCTAAAACAAGGAAAAGGCATCCACATGAACTGTCTGCAAATCCGTGCAGCTTAATTGCTTTCATGTGGGGACTTGTTATTGCTAAATTTAATAGACATAGGGGTGTTCTCTACTGAGACCTTTAATGTGTTTGGGGCCTCTGAGATCTCTGAAGAAAAATGGAACTTATGGAGAGAAAGTCAATGGTCCACTAAGAAAAATCATGCACCTGCTAAAGAACATCCTTCTTTTAATATTACACCATGCTTTTTGTGTCCTAAAGAACCAGGGATGACAGGACTAATTTAAACCTTTTAGTCTTCCTGTGATTATAAGATGATGTCCAGTATGAATACACCTATAACTGATAGTAAAGCGATATACGGAAGTACTTTCTTGTATGAAATGATGCATTTCTAACATAGAGATGCAGAGTTCCTTATGTTAAGGGTGCTTTTGTAGTAACAAATAAATCATACAGGAGTCTAGATTAATGGTTATACACTTTAAATTTCAATTTTTAAGGAAGTGTAACATTAACTCTATTTGGTTGGTTGGTTTTTTTTCCTAAAGATACACAGAGCACTGGAAAAAAGGCAGATTCCAGTTATTACTTCCCCAGAAAGCAAGCTGTTTTTTCAGGAATTTTTCTAGGTGAAGCACTGACCCTGTCATATAAAACCTCACCTGAGATTTGAGTCCTGTCTTCTTGCAGAGATGTTTCAAGCAATAGAGACTGAAGAGAAAGATGAATCAAACTGAAGACTGCATTCTGTGCATGTGGAACCCATACAAAAATGCCCTGAGTTAGGAAGAACATTCTTAGTAATTCAGACAGGCAGACAGCTGAGATTCTTGTTCACCTTAATGCTATCAACGCTTTTTTCTAATCATACGAAGTCATGCAAGGATTCATTGTCAGGTCTTATCCTTTATAATCTGGTACCTTAATATGCCCCAAGTCAACCACTAAATACTGCTAAATTAAGGAGAAACTCTGTTCTTGTGACATTACCAGCCTGATTTCCAACCTAATGATGTTCAGTTAAGCAGATGGTTTTGAAAGCTTATCCATAGCATATGCTTTGAGTTTTATACATTACTTCTATTCTGTAAAAAACTATTCTGCTTGGAAGGAAGTACAGAAAGCCTCTACTGTATGAATCATGCTGTGCTCTATAGTCAGACAACAGGTATTAAAATTCTTGTCCTTTTAGCCAAATAGCTGGCTTGTTTATATACTTGAATAAAAGAGAATTTAAAAGGTTAAAACATAAAGCAACCACTAATGCAAAGAGAAAATATTGGTATGAAATGAAGATATGTTTATCAGATGAGAGACAGAAGCAGATGGAAAGCTGATGAGGCAAAGAAATGTCAACCTGGGACTTTATCAAGCCATCCAGGTGGCAAAGCAAAGTGTTAGAGCTGAGCTCCACAAGATACTCAGAAATTCTTGAGATTTTATGTTCCCCTATTGTCCCTACGGATGAAATACTACATCAGGCAATTATTTTCTAAACTTCTCCATATCAACAGCTTGTTAGAAGAGATAAAATACAGGAATGTTTTGAGAAGATGAATTTCTTTTAGAGTACCTTTGGTGATACTTGTGAAAACTCCACAGGAAGGAGGTTTGCTGTTGACGCATTCAGAGAGTTAATCTGAGCTATATTTTAACAGATGTTGTGTAAATATCACACTAGTTCCATCCCAGAAATGAAAATAAATTGTAAGACTATACCTTTGATAAAGCTACTAAAGTGTCTTAAATGGCAGACAGAAAATAAAGATGTTGGGGACCCTTTTATCTGAAAAGAGAAGGTATGACTGCAAAATCTTTTGGGTTCTAAGGAATGCCATCTTTAGAGTGAACATTTCTTCAAAATGGTGCTGTTGCAAAAATCTTTCTTTGAACTTCCACGTACAGTAATTTATCAATGCTCAACCAATTCCCTTGGTCTACCACAACTTTCCTCACTTGCATTTGCCTTCCCATGCCTTTACATCTGACATACTACAACCTGCCAGCACGTACAGACCATGGGATTAGCTGTTTGGACTTTCTCTTCTCCCTAATTTTACAATACGCTTTTACCCTCACAGTGACTGGTAAGGTCACACAGGTGACAGAGATTCCCAAATGTGCAATAAAACTGACTATCAAAGAGCATCAACCCCTATGCATGCAAGATGATGTTGCTCATACAGCAACAAGGGAGAAACAAGTGACAGACCTCATCTGAAAGGCTATAAAGAAAAGGGAACAGTTAGGAAAAAAACAAGCATAAGGAAAAGCATCTAAATGTCAAAATTATTTCAGATGTGTTTAACAGAAAGAAGTATTATAGAAACTAAAGAAAAAAGGAATAAAAAAAAATAGCTGCTATATTTCTACCATCAGATTCTTAACTTACCACCTACGGAGAAGCTATGCAAAATCCTAAATACGTGTAATTCTTACACATTTTGTGAAAAACTTCAAATTCTTCTGAAGCCAATGAGTTCTGAAGGTACCAAGGCACTTTAGAAACTGAGAGAGTTAAAGGCAAAGAGTGGAGCAAGACTGGAGTCAGGTCTATCAACTCTTTGATACCTGTTGATGGTCTTTCCTCTCTTAGACTATGTAATTATTTCTGTTTAGGTTTATTTTTAAAGTAACAGCAAGATGAAATGGGGGGAGAGTGGATTTTTGTTTCTTACATTCCCTTTCTTCTTCTTAACTCATGCTGAATTAGGAATATTTCCCTGGGAAATACATCTCTTGGGGAATATGTATCCATTAGCAGTTTAATTGCAATGCCAGCATAGTAAAAACAGCTGCATCTCAGTTGTCCCTTAAGAATTCTGTTGTCTTCTGTCTTAGGAGACTAAGAAAGTACACAGAAAAAAAAAAAAAATAGGAAGTACTATAGTAAAGTGCTAGCAAAATTGCAAGCAAATGCAAAAGATTTCTAATGAAAACTATGACCTCGGTGAAAGACGTATTTAGAATCTGACTCAATTCTTAAACAGAATACACCTCAGTTTGCCAGTTGTCATACATTTTAGAATCACTTCTGCCATTTACTCTGAAGCAGCATCAGATTTATTTTCCTGACCCGCTGTAAGAAAGGGTTGGAGATGTTACTGCCACAGTTGAAGTATGTTGCTGTGTTCAGCGAAGATATTCAGCATTATGCTGCACATAATAAGCTTCATACCTCATCTTACAATTAGTCATGTTGATGCATTCCTATAAATTAGACCTAGCAGTCATTTTCAGATGAGACATTTTGCCTGCAGAAGGAATCCTTCTACTTTGCAGTAAGCACTGAAAATCAGGCATTTACTATAACAGAAAGCAATTTCTGTTATGGAAAAGAGAAAGGTGTCTTTTTTACACACCAAAAGAAAATGAAACGTGAATCAAATTTATGGTGGCAACAACAAAGACATTATTTTCTTCAAGTGAAGAGATGTATCACATAGCCTAACACTTCTTCTGGGCTAATTGTTCAAGTTCTCCCTATCATAGTAGAACCACCTTAAAACAAAACAAAACAAATTCCTCTAATGAATATGGCCCACATTCTCCGAGGGCATAAAAGAGTTTAGTTACATTTAATGCAAGAGCCATAGAGGTTATTTCAGATACACAGTTGGTATCACTGAGCCAGAGAAAGAACTAAAAAGAGTAATACTTCTCCTTCTGTACATGTCTTTTTTGACTGATGGACTTCTGATGAATCTCATTTCATTTACATTAAATATGAAATACTGTCCTAGGTACTTATTTTTAACTGCCTCGTAGTTAATTTTACAGTTTGGGGCTGAAGACCTGAAGCTTTTCCATGAAGTGTGTAACTACAGATAACTAATCTGTCTGGTTAATTATTCTTCTTTTAAACACTGATAAATACAAGTTTAAGAAAGCACAGCCGGCATCTCTTTAAGCAAACACTTTCCATATTTATATATTTATATACCAAATCTGACAGAAATCGCAAATTACTACAGAACACTGTATATTAGTTATAGCAGCTCCATGGAGAAAATGCAATTCCTACAATCTGAAAACATTAAAGAATTTCACAGTCACGCATATGAAGACTTTGGATTTGTACAAGTCAATGCACAGTTTCCACTGCTTTACTCATATGGTCTGCCACAGAAAACAGTTACATTTGTCAGTAATGCAGAGCTGGTTTATTCATATTCCACAGTGGATTCCAGCAGGTCCCTTTTGCCAAAGGCAGTCTTACTTCAAGTCACACACATCACATATAAATCTTCTAAAAAGACTCTAGCTTTACTCTAGCAACTGGTGATGATGACAGGTCCACTGTTAACAGCTTGCTTTATTCTGTCCTCACCTTGTGGTTTACTCTGAGAGCTCCTCAGAAATCACTGCAGAAGTATTTTCATCAGCATGAAGAATTTTACGTGCATTATGAAAAGAAGACGGTAGCACAGCACTGACAATTTGAGACATTATCCAACTTCAGGTTACAGTTAATTTGCATTGCAATTTGTTTTAGGACATTGAGGGCAGCTACGTGTTCAGGTTTCATTGGAGTGCCACCTGGTTTTAAATTTTGTTGTAAAACTTGCAAATGCCTGTTATTAACTTTCAATCTTTTGTTCTATTACATTGAATTCCAGAATAATGAATTCTACTCCACAGACAGCCCTGCTAGCCAGTTTTATAAGTCTATCAACATGCCCAACTATATTTAAGCAGCCTGGAGTGTGACAAACTAAATAAAACCATCAAAGAACTTCAAAGTGTCATAGCACCTCAAAGGGCAGATCTGTGCAAAGGTATCAATTTTTACCTTGCAAATATTTTCAAGTAAAAAAGATATTACCATGAATTTGTCAAAAGGCAAAAAATTGTCACTTCTCCCAGTAAAGACAATTTTTCATGATGACAGCAGTAAAAATATAGTGCGGTATATGTGCTCTGAGATCTGCATATCTTGTAAAAATTAATGAGATCATTTTAGCAAAATAATTACGGAAATAACATGATTTTTACTGAGGCTTGTATTTTTTCTTTTATCACAAACACTTTCTGAACACACAAAGTACTGTATTTAATTAAGCTACTGTAACTTCAAAATAACAATACTGAATATTAAATCTCACAACAAAACCAGCAAAAGGTACAGATTTCTCCTTCCAGAGGTTACAGTGCTGGTGTATCCAGGATGGCTCTTCACCCTCTGAAGAACAAGGCACTATTCGTAACAACGCACTGCCAAACATAAAGTCGTCTGATATATTGGGATATCAGCTTCAGAAATGGCTGTGGAGGGGGTGTTGTATTTTGCCACATCCAGATACCTAAAGCTTATGGCTCTTACAGGTTTTGTATATGCGTTTTTATTCCTACAAAAAAAAGTTTCTCTTCCTGGAACTGGTTAACAAAAAAACCCTCCCTGTATTTCTAAGCTTGCATGCATATATGCAGTACATAGATAGATGCACTGCATATAAATTCCTTCTCACTTTATTCTTCCCCTCTTTCAGAAAGGCAAATCTAACTGCTTCAGAAAGAAAACAAAAATTCAGCACCCTTATTTTATTGTTTAAACACAGAGTTTACAACTGTGAACCTACTAAGGATAAGCCTATTATGAAAGTATTCTGAGAGTGCAGAGTTTTGATTGTGAATCACAATATGATTAGTATTTCTTTCAAAAGAAAACTAATAAGTAATGAGAATATGGTGCCTGTATCAATTTGTATACAGAGGCATATACATTACAGAGAAGTACTGCAGCACAGAAATGTGAATGTATACATGACCACAATGACACACGGAGTTATTTATGGTTTTTTATACCTATTCATTTGGGTTTTTCTAATGTAACTTAAATTAAATATATTTGGCATGACCATGGGGCATGATTAAACTATTTGATTATTATTCAACATGTTTATTATGGTGATGTTGAAGTAGCAGCCACTGTTATTGTGTAGGTAATTTCTTCCTAAAAAATATGCACTCTAAAGAGAAAAGATCGACACCATGTAGGAAAATGGAACAGCAGCCACAGCAGAGTGAACACTGGGTTTGTACATATGACATGATTCATTTCAACTTGTGGGTTGAGTTAGGGGGAAATTAGGCTACTGGAAAGAAAAATTAGTCAAATGAGGGTAAAAAGACATGGGGGAAGGGAAATAAAAATAAAGAGAGAATCTAAAAATCATTGAGCATAAGGAAGGATTGTCACAACTAGCAGTGTTGAAGCCCAGTTGGAAGAACAGCATTCTCTGAAAAGTTGCATTTGTGTCTCCAGTCCCATACTGGCCAAGCCCCTGACATGTTTTCTTTTTCTCTATACCCACAGTCAAGTTTCCATAAAAATGAAATCTGACTGCACTGAATACGAACCAATAGTGTTCTGTTAGGAAAGTACTATCTGCTGTTATTTTTGCTTTCATTCCTACTGACTGTTTCTCTTCCCTGCAAAGTCTCTAACTTGCTTCTTCCTGAAGTCTTCCTCAGGGACACATGATGAGCAAGAAGCTGGGAATAGCAAAGGGACATGGCTGTGAGTCATGCCACAAGCTGGCACCTGGCTCACCTAGCATGGTGCTAATGAAGCTACCTGCCTGGCTTACAGCTGTGCAATAAAACGTGTGTAGCAAGGCTTTGTAGCTATCCTGTAAGCCAGCATCCTTGACCCAGCTGGAACAAATTACTATGGCACGCCACTGTGTCATTTCTGTCTGTACTCACCTTTACAGAGTATGTAAAAGGTGGTTACTGCTGCAGAAGTCAGTGTTTACAGGGTCTTGGGAAGACAAAGACAGTTTGCCACAGCTGGGTCCAGTGGGATGTCCCAGGGCAGGGAAGTAGGCATTATTTTGTACTGTTAGTGTGTGTGTATTTTTAGTTGTAAACAGCCTAATATATTGTAACATTTTTACATACCACCTTCACAACAGAAGTTCTTACACTGGAAGAAATCATGAAAAATTAGCCTAGTGATGGATAAAAAAAAAATTAAACCTTAAAGCCAAAAAGCCAAATGAGGGTATATGCAGTTTTGTGTTTAAAACAATGATTGGGTGATCCACTTCAGATCATTAATCTACCCTCTTCCTAATACATCTAAAGGAGTTGTTGCTCTTCTCTCCCCGCTTCCCCTCCTCTCCCACCGATTTCAATTCATTACCTCAAAGTAAATAAATTTAAAACAAACAGATCATTAAAATATAGAAATAAAGTATAACATACAATCAACTTCAGAGGTAATGTATCTCCTTCAACAAGCCTCATATCAAAACCCTTAAGTATTCATTACTACTGATACAACCTAGAAAATAGTTCACTATAATGTTACATACATTTGTGACATGTAATCTCTTAGCAACAGTTTCTATTCTGGGAAAGTAATACTATTTGTACTATTTGGTAACTCTCCTCTGCTTTATTGTTGTTGGTTTTGTACCTATCCCTCTCCTTTTTCTTTTTTCCCTTTTTTTTTTTTTTTTTAATTTGAGCTTTGTTTTACCTCTCCTGGCTCACTGTCTGTGAATGTAAAGGAAATTGTTTTAAAAGCTTTGTAAGGTACACTTCACAAATAGAAACATTTAACATCTTAACTAGAGATGTAATTTTTACTGGGTATCTAGTGCAGAAAAACTCTGACTGATTCATACTGCTCCGAGTATCAGAGCCACCAGAGTAGAAACTTAACCATGACACAGAAAGCCCAGCACTTACTTATTAAGCCCTTAGCCTTTTGAAAATATCAGTATCTACAGTATTTAATGTTCAAAGATTTTTCTATGTTCTTTATCAATATTTTCTTTTAAAACTGCTCTGCCTTTACATGTATGTGCGCATTATAGATGTGCGTTAATTTCCTGGATCCCTGAAGAAAGTATTTCTAGGCTACTGTTACATGCAGATACATTGTTTCTCTGAGAGTCCAGAAGTGGAGTAACTGGGGGCTTACTCACTAAGGGAATGTTACCCACACCAAAGAGCAGTTTGTTTGGTTTTTTTTCATTTTCCATTAAAAAAGTCAAACATGGCTAAAAAAGATGTAAAGTTTCTGACAGAGTGGAAAGAACAAAGAGACCAGTCCTTTCAGCCACAGAGGTAAGCAGAACAAATTTGTATGATATTTCAATTTGGATGTGCATTGTGAGTTATTTCTACACTGACAGAGATCTACTGCCGACATCAGTTGATTCACTACTGACATCATCTCAGAAATTCATCTGTTATCCCCTGGGAAGAGTGACTCAGTCTCTAAGTTTATTACAGATTGATTTTTATTACATGAAAACAGTCACCAAGTAAAATAAATATTAAAAAACAAACAAACAAAAATAATTAATCTATATGGTGGATTTGCTGGCTAATTCATTGACTAGAAGCAAGCAGGCATTAAGTAAAGATTCTTTTGAATATACGTATCTCTGCCAGGAGTTCTTGCACTGTGATAAAAAAAAAAAAAAAACCCGCTTCTAAACATTTTTTCTTTTTTGTCTTTCTAGTCTTTGCCTTCTCTTTTGTCACATTAAGCCTCCCTGGTCCTCAATCTCACCAGTCCTCCTTTGTATCTATCTATGTTCAATTTCTGATTTTCCCCTCTGTACTCCTCAAGCTTTGCAAACATGCCTCCCCCAAATCACCTTCCATTTCAGAAGCTCTTCAGCTCCAGGAGAAGAGATGATGATGTGTTATGACTGTAAGAGTGCTATTTTTGCCTCTAAACCCAGCAGTCCTAAGGTAATTGCCAGAATTGTAGTGGCTCTCAAGTTGAGTTTACAAAATCAACCTGGTTTCAAAGCAGCATTTCCTGCTCCATAATTTCATCTAATCCCCACAGCTACTGACATAAACTAATTGCATGTACACATGTGATCCCATTACAAATGGTGCAATCCAGATGGTGCCAATCTGGGACTGCAAACAGTGTTCCAGTGCTGTGAAATGCATGCCAGGCTTACCTGCGGCATTTACATCTCTATTTCAGCTTCTTTATCATAGACATTCCCTATTCATCTGGTTGGGCAACACAGTAAAGCCACGTAGTCCTAAATCCCCATGGGAAATACTGTCCAAAAAATGTCCCAAGGGACCCTGACAACACACCAATGCCTGAAAAGTGCATTAGATTTTGCTTTAAGTCATTCTATCCTTACTGTTATCATCGTTATCACCATCACTATTTATTATTAATTCAGCAGCCATTCAGAATTTCTGTGATGAGCAATAACCCAGCTGCCATGGAACCTGAAATCACAGGTAGAAAAGGACAGTTCATACCTGAAAGAACACTCAGTATGTGCTCATCAGAGTCCAAATACAATATGCAAGTTAACCATCCATGTGGCTTGTGGTTTTTGACATATCTATCACCTCATAAAGAAAATACTAACCTAAAACTTTTATATCTACACACTCCATACTAACGGAAAAAAATCTATATCTGTACTGTCACACTGTGAAGGATGCATCTAGATCCTAGACACACAGCAAATATTAATTAGTAATATTAAGAAATGGTGTTCCCAGAGTGCCACAGAGCACGCAGACTCATAAACATGCCATGTCTTTGGGGTATATTAAAGCCATTTACTTTGAGCCTCTTCTCACTTTCTTACTTCATTGATTCTTCAGCTACTTTGATCTACACCACCTCCAGTTAGAGTAAAAATCAAGTCTACTTTTGACAAGTACTTAAGTCAGTTTAGCATTCACTTTCTATCTACATTCATGCAAGTAAAACTTACTTTTCAGAGCAAGTTGAAAGTCAAATGAAAGGCCACAAGTCTAGCTGATGTGAATTCATTTTGAAATTCAATTGAATATTCACCAGCTCTTTTTTTTTTTTTTTTTTTTTTCTGGTATTTATTCAGCTCTAGCAAACATGACACACAAAGCGAACAGCTGATACAAATTGTGTAATTTGTGGAGAATTTGTGGAGATCTGAAGAGTCAGCTCATTCCAAGGTGTAATTCAGCTTGGTGACTCTGCTGAAGCCATTGGTCAGACACTGAGGGATGAAGGCACTCAGTGATTCTTACATCTGATTCTTTCCATGTTAATATATAAGCAGAGATGATTTTACGATTGTTTAATAATATGAAGAGCAGTAATAACAAACTGTTCAAAATTACTGTATTCATTTTGAATTGCTTCTCACAAAATCACTAGCAGAAATCCGTTCTGAACATGCAAGAGGCACTTCAGTATTTCATGAAGTGTTAAATTGGCAAAACAACAACATGAGTTCATTACTGCAGATTCTTTCCAGATGGAACCATAAACATACTGTACTCTACTGAGCACCCATGGTACAAAGCAACCAAGTTGAATATTATGACCACTTTTTGAAGAATACTGTTTCACATAGTGATTGTTTACTTTTGTAGGGGAGAAACTCATTTAAAAAAAGAGAGTGGAGAAAGGAAGATTCCAGAGCCTCTCTGATTTCTTATCTCCTTCTTTCTAGCCTCTGAAAATCCAGGCAAGATGTTGCTGAAGTCTTTGTCTAGTTTTCAGCTTCAAAGTTGACCTATGTGCCACTAGTGCATAACACAAAAAGGCTGGGCCAGAAGCCCTTCTCAACATACCTGAGCTGATACTGATGGGCCACGTAAGGGGACTGCAGCAGACAGCAACATCAAAACCACACTTTGGCATACAGCAACCTCTAAATGGACTGCAATTTCCAAATCTGGCAATACCAAGAGAAGAGAATTCTTTGAAATTTAAACCAACAATTACATATGCAATGATAAAATGAAGGTGATCATAAGTTTTGCAGTTCACTTCAAGAGAAATTCCGAAAGGTTCCTAATTTTCTTCGTTCCTTTACTATGCTATGTTCTATTATTTTTTAATCTGTCCATCTTTTTATTTGCAGATCTTAGAATTTAAAACTACATTTATGTGTCTGCTTTAAAACATCAGTCCAGTCCAGTCTCATCCCAGTGTAAATCAAGAAAAGTTCCAATGGTGTAAAATGAACACAAACAACACATACATATATTTAAAATATAATCAGTTCTATCTGTCCACTATTCCTTGCTTAAAAGAAAACTCCCACCAAAATTTTCTAATACATTTAAAGATGAAGTTAATATGTTTTTTCCTCACTTTGAACAGGTTCTGCCCCAAAGTAGCATCATTTCATTAATCCATACCATTTCATTCAGTGGAATTCCTTTAAGTTTCCACTATTGTGCTAGAGATTAGAATCAATTTTTTCATCCACTCATCTGAGCTGTTAAAAGTAATAACTAAGATCTACATTTCCCCTCAGACACTTCTGCATTTTGACCACATTTGTTTCTAGTTGCAAATTATTTGATTGTTTTGGCTGGTTTTTTAATAAAGCTTTCAAATGCCTGAAATAGGTGCCTCCTTTTTCTTGGAATTTTAGGTGTGAAAATAAATATAGAAATAATGACAGAACAAACAGCAACATATTAATTTCATTCTGCTTTAGAAAGCCTGTGATATCTTCAAGGGAGCATCCTATATGAAATTATGCTCCCTGGTCCCCAGAGGTCTTTAGAACAATTGAATACCCTTGTAATATGTTAATACCACAGTCTTCTTGGTTCACTTACATGGCAAGAAGCACATCTTACTTCTGCATGCAGTGAACTACCCATATTCCACAAACACATAAATCTCTCTGTTAAATCTCCGCTTGTGTATTTCACAGCTGAAATGAGTTCCAATCAAGAAACTCACAGCAATAAAATTATATTTGTTATATATCTTTTGTGTGTAATTATAAAATAATATTTTATATTTGTATATATATTATATATGTGTATATATGTATATATTATATATATTTTTATATATTATATATGTATAATTAAAAAATAAACACAACTAAGAATGCAGGAAGATAAACTGGATGGGAAAAGAAGCTTTGATAAATTTATTTCTACTTCATCTTTTGTTTTGAAGTTTAAAAGTAAGAGAAGCTATTATAATTGTATATTGTGAGTTAGGGGGGATTTTTATTAGAAATGAAAATAAACTCTGTGGTATTATCTACTACTACTACAGTGTAACTGCTACCATGTTTCTCTCTCACCAACTACACTCAACGTGATTTTGAAATGGCTATAACACTACTCTAAAAATTGGATATTTTTTTAGATACTCAGGTTAAGTCTTTCATCCCAAAGAAATGATGAAAACTCGATTGCTCTTGACAAAGTTGGTAAACATGGAGTAAAATTCTGCTTCTGTGACATCTTCAGGATAAATTCTAAAACCACAATCCTATGAAGATCCTGCATATTCCAACTCTCTGACATTAAATTGGTAAAGAAGAGCAGAAGCAAAATCCAAAGTAGTAATAAATTTCCATAAGCAACCACCTTTATTTTTTATGCACTGCACCAAAATTCCTCTCAAACACAGTACAAATGAAATCTGTCATCAGGTAAGCAGAAAAAGTTCATTTATATGAATGTATACATTTCCATAGGCCACATTCCAGAGGCTGCAGTTAAACTCTCCAAAACCAAAAGCATTCTGGGTCCTTATGAAAATACTGCTAATAGCTGAAACCTCTCTAGGTATCTGGAAAGCACAAACAATGATGTGAACACACATTCCTTATACAAAGATAGTATCATATTAGGAAGCAAAAGAAACACAACTCTTTAAAGACTTCTTCAAATTCATATACTTAAAATTAATTCTTCAGTACATGAATGCATAAGGCTAAAAGAAAGGATTACTCTATCTTTGTTAAATTTTATTCATGTGGATGTTTGTACTTTGCCTTCATTATGTATCCACAGATAAAGCAACATATCTTCATACTAAGGAAGAATGGCCTAGCACCCTGAACATTGGGTTTAAAACCCTTGCCTACAGTAGATCAACCACTCTATTTATGGATTCTAGGGTCAGGTTTTATGTCCTCTTCACTGAAGAAGTCCCTTAATCTGCCTACGTTTCTGTAACAACAATAACGTCAAACTACCTCTTGAGTTCTGGAGTCTGGTAAAGAGTCGTCTTACCACTCTGAAAAGGCTCCAAGGGGAAAACTATTCCATAGTCATTAAAGTGTGCTTTCACAGATAATTGAACTCTAGAGAGAATGATGGCAAAATTACCTTCCCTCCCATCTCCCCTCTGTATACATGTATTAAGTCAGGTTTCTGAGCGTTTTGTATCATGTAAAATTATCTGGGTTTAGTAGAGTGTGGCACAACTGGGCAGCTTAACAAATAAAGGCACACCAAATAACTCAGTATCAGAGAGAAAAATCATCTCCATGTTGCCACGTTTTTGCAAGAGGTGGAGATGAATGGCATTCCTCTTCAGACCTATATATCAAAGCAATGCCTGCCATTGGCCACATTCACGCCTATTTAAAGCGGACCAAAAAGACAACATCACGTCTTTTAAGTCAAGTACAACCTTGATGACATGATTTGGCGTACTTGAAGCCCACTCCCCAATCTCACATACTCAGCAAGAATTCTCCTTACATGTATGAACTGCCTACAGATATCAGAGTGCACTCAGTCTTTCGTAAGCAATTTTGAAATGGTTACAAAGATTTGGGTTTTAGAATTACCTTATTTTGCATAACAGCAGAAGTTATTAAATTACTATCTCAAGTTTCATAGTAAACATATCTTATCATGTATAGCTCCTGAAAAGTTTGAAATTCCTTTATGCTATTTCAGATTACTCTTTAAATAAGTTGACAAGCAAGAATGCTATCTAAACCACTGTAAAGAGACTGACAACCAACACAAGCTGAAGTCAGATAAAAGGGTATTTTTGATATGCATGAAGCTTATGAGTAAGGCAAAGAATAAATTTGTTTCTTGTAAGTTACTTTCTTAAAGGAATAATATTTGGAGTGTATTTCATCTAAGACCTGCCAAAATAATAGCTTGTTGATGTGAACTGAGGACATAAAAGTGTTCTATTAACAATCAACAAGAGACAAGAGATATGCAAATCTTTTCTAGCATAGTTTTCTTATCAGAGTTATTTGTTTTACTTCATGAGATAGTTCCAAATCCATAAAACTTACATACAGATGGCTACACTCTTAATTCCTACCATGAAACTATTCCGAGGGGGTTCCATTTTCTTCATAGTCAAAAATTGTAAGCTAAGGATAGTAAGTAGTCCTCTGACTACACTGGTACACTTAACCAATACCGGACAGCAATATCGTTCATCCTGTCTGGATCGTGGTGTCCCACACACACATGTGTAAGGGCATAACAGACAAAACTGCAGTGGTTGTCTGGGTTTCCATTGAGGCTCTTGCCCAGGTTGGTTTATGTAAACTTATGTTGAGATGGATTTTCAATACTGCCAATCATAAACTCTGGTTCCCATAGCATGATGGAGTGAGACGGCTCAACATTGCAGTAGATTGTGTCCTTCACCTTGGAGCAGAAGTCACTAAAGAGCTCCACAAATTTACTTTTGAGGTGACTGCAGGAGGTATACAGGCATAGAGACAATCCAGGATACAGTGCTCTGCTGAGGAGCCATCTGAGGAGTTCATGCCATGTTTCACCACCCTGCACAGACCTTCAAAGACCTGAGCCATCTGGTCCTGGTTCAATATAAGGCAGGAGAGGTAGCGCCGCAACACAGTCATGATGCACAGGCACAAGCTGCCAACAAGGGCAGAGGATACTGTTTGAAGAGCTCAATTTCTATCATAATAATGAGCAAATGAAGGAATTGCAGACAGGAAGAATAAACAACAGATACTGATAGCATGATTAAATTTACAGAAGTAACCTATTTTTGTTTTAATTCCAACTTCAGACTTTGTTTTCAAACACAAAGCTTTTTTACCCAACTCTTTTGTCCTTTCTTACATGTTAGCATATCCAAGTAATGCTAGGAAGAACTGTCAGTTACAAAGTCCTTTTCAACTGTCGGTTGAAAAAATTAGGTTTCAACTGCTTATACAAACACAAGAAAATATAAAATAGCTACTGAGATGTGCAGGTTTCCCAAGAAAATATATCTTGTCATACCTTTAAGATACCTGTTATGAAGGGACAAAATTACAGTTAATGGTTATGTTTTTCTAACGTAAAGGTTCTGTGAAAAAGGTTGCAGAAAAAAAAAAAGCATTTTCACTCAGCAAGACTTGTGAGAAAACATTCTCCTTTGCTTATCAAGTGACATTATAATGCACCAAATTAAATGCAGGATCAGAAGAATCTGAGAATTATTAAGATCATGAACTTCCCTTTATTTTCACAATGAAATTAATCAAAATTTTTTCTCATTGTGACACTAATCAGAGCAATTATTTTCATGCATTCAAGCAGAATCTGGCTTCTTATGAAAACGCTTAAATTACACCTCTCTGTCTAGTGATCAAAAGCAGTAATTTTTATCAAGTAACTCTGAGTTTCAGACTTGTTCAAATATTGAATTGCATCTGGGTTGGGGGTCCACTAAGAAAATTGTGAACAAGCTTACTTTATTTTCTTATGTGAATGACTGCGTGTTCCCAGTGAAATGACAGAAAATTAGAAAGCAAGTTAAGTTACCAGTAAGAATAGCCATGATGATTTTAGGCACATCTCCTGATTGGTAACGGTAAATCAGAAAGGCATGGAGATATCTTGGGGAGATTACTGCATAAGCAATACAGATCTATTGCACTACCCCTCAGCTCCACCTTCAGGAATTCAGGATTTATTCACAAATATTACAAAAAAAGATGTTAAAAAACAAAAATGTGACCTAAATTGAAAAGTGTAACTACAAATAATAAGAACAAATAATACAATGACTTGAGGGTAAATTCCAAAACATAGTTAATATGAAAAAAAAAGACAAATACTTGAGTTCTGCGTATGGCTGGATTCACAAAAGTAACATTTTTCTCTGTTTATCCTTATGAAATCTGGATCTAAAATGCTGTGTACAAGTTTGCTGGCTGTTGTTTGAAACTGGCACATGACACCTAGCTTTATGAAAATCTTAAGAAAGATACCTATTTTCATCACTTACTAACCTGTTCTCTAATCTACACTGATTTTGGCTGACACAGAGTGCTACAAATCAGCCTGCTTTAGATGAGCTCATTCTGTGCCGCTGCCTACACTCACTAGGTTTTTATGAACTTTTACTGGAATATGTTCTTGTAAGTGATCAAGATTTCTATTTCTCACATTAAATAAAGTAATAATTTCATTAAGCTGATCACACAATGCCGCCTTAAACTTCTGAACAGTGAGTAATTAATACTAACAAAGAATAGTTCTAACTGCTGAAGTAAATAAACCCAACTTCCACCTGTTACATCTTAAATCCTTTCAAAGTATGGGGGATTGCACATGTATAACAAGGAATGCAATGCATTCCAAACCACCTATCTAAGGTCAAATAGTGCTAAAATGTACACAGTGTATGAAAACTGCCCCATTGCCAGCTGTTCCCGATGACATTTCCTGCTTTCAGCCACAAACCCCAGCTCAGGAAAGCATTTAATACCATGACCAAACGTCGGAAAGTGCTGTCATTATTCCATGAAAGCACAAAAATACTTTCTACCACAGCTTTAATTTAAATATATTCAAGAATGTCACAAATACTCAAATGTTGAAAAGTCCTTTTTTAGGACTACAGTTAGAAGTAACTGAGTTGGTAAATGCATTTTCAGGAAGGCCAGTTATAATTTGGCCTCTTAACACTGGAGTTGATTCAGTGAAGTGCTTGTGCAGCAGTGGAAGGCGCATCTATTATTTCTGGTCTGCTAACCAACCTGAAAGTACTTATCACATTGTTACCTTCTTTTAGCCCCTTCTCTAGTGTGAACATTTAATTTTGGAAAGAATTAAAGTTTAGTTTCACCTAAGAAAAAATGGCTGGCTGTACTTTAAGCAAAAGAGATGAAACAGATGTCATCAAAGACAACTGTGTATGGAAAAAACTGATCAGAAATTTATGGACTGTTTCTGAAACTTTTGGGTTTGGAAGCGAATATCAAACCAAAAATACAGTTTCAACTGAGCTATGTCAACTGAAGGTACCATGAAGAAAAAGTATTAGAAGAAAAAGTACCAAGTTGCACCCGATAAACATTTCATAAGACACCTGCAATTAAATTTACTCATTCACTAATATTCGCAAAACATGAAACTCTCTCGAAAACAAAGATACTTGTAATTTAACAGCACATCCTAATCAGCTCACCAGATTCTGGAAAATTTTACTGACCTACCTATTTCTGTACATACTTCTTCAAGGTACTTTTAGATGATTCATAGCAATTAATCCATCTTTGTAAAGATAGAGGCAGTGACAAATCCTGATATTTTTTACCTGAGTGGTTTTAGCCATTCCTGTTCTTTATCGTCCACAGTACTAAAACACTGCTTTAGTATAAACAGATAAGGCTGATTAAATGTCCAACCAGTAAGGGCCTGTACTCTTTTGCAGGGGTAACAGGAAGACATTAAATTAATTTTACAACAGAGAATCACACTGACAATCACAGAATGGCTTGTGTTGAAAGGGACCTTAAAGATCATCTGGTTCCAACACCCTGCCATCAGCACAGACACCTTTCACTAGACCAGGTCGCTCCAAGCCCTATCCAACCTGGCCTTGAACACTGCCTGAGATGGGGCATAGCTACAACTTCTTTGGGCAACATGTTCTACTGCCTCACTACTCTAACCATAAAAAAATTCTTCCTTAAATCCAATCTAAATTTACATTCTTTCACTTTGAAACTGTTGCCCCTTGTCCTGTCACTACAGGCCTTGGCGAAAGTCCTTCTCTGCCTTTCTTATATGCCCCCTTTATATATTGAATGATAAGACTTTGACAAATCAGTTAACATTTATTTTCCAAGACGTAAAAATGAATGAATGAGGCAACAGGAAAAGATCTGCATAAAGGGAACTTTTAAGATATTCTAATGGCTCTAATTTTAAAAGCTGCCATCAAATCTTGATGGATTATCAAAGTGTGTCTAGTTAGATAAATTATAGGCATGACACTCTGGAGATCAAGAAGGTACCTTAATTTATTAAATAGTGACTAGGTACAAGTACTATGGTTCAACATCGAAGTGCTAATAAGTTCAGCTAACTGCCTTCAGAGGGTCTGAAGATGGACTGAATGGTGAGGTTCTACTTTTTAGGGTTTGCAAAGATGTAGCACTTCTTTTAAGAACTACCTGTATATCTAATTTTATGGGCCCATGGTGGTGAAACATAGCAGCAACACAAACATATCAGCAACAAGGGGTTCTGTATTGATACATATTTATATATTCTACAAGGAAGATGTTGAATAATCCTGCAATGCATTTTATATTGCATGCAGCTTTTAACATTAATGTGCAACTCCCACTCTGCCAGTATTAAACTTTACATATTTTGTCAGAAATTTATTCTATCCTTAACTGCATTTATTCATTCTTAGTGCTGGAATTTAAAAATAATCAGTTTGTTCTTCTGTGCAGCTATAAATGAACCAATTTATTATATTTTTTTAAGTATATTGCTTACATTGTGGGAGGAATAAATATGGTTGGTTGCATAGCTTCATGTAACAATAATATTTACCATGCCACCTTCACTGGCAGTGTAGGAAAGCACCTCGGTAGGATGCGTTCTAACATGGAGCACAAATTGCCTTCCTTTGATATAAGAAAGCAGAGAGCTTTCCAAATATTGTTTGAAGCAGGCTAGTTTCCTTCCCATGCTGTTACTTTTCCATTGAGTAGTGAAATGAGTCATGAAGAAATCTGAAATGGAAGATGCAGAATTGCTTGGCAGAGGATTTTCAGAAAAGGCATATTCCAGACACACAGTGTAGTACAACAGAAAAAATTTCTAATACAACTAATTATTACTACAGAACACGTGAACTACATTGCAACCTAAAAACTGAGATTATATCTGTTTGTAAAACCCAAGTCACAACAAGTCAGGAAATTTAAAACTGAATTTGAGGAGTTATTATGGCACTTTGGATTACGATGCCTTTCTGTAAATCACTATTTACAGTCTATCTGTATTTTACAATTCTGTTCCAGGAAACACTGTGCTGTATCCTTTAAAAAACAGAATGTTTACTGGCAGTCCTAAGTTTGTTTGATTGTCAGCAATGATAGACTCCTAGAGCAGATAATCCTAACAGGAAATGCATATGATGTCCTAATATATAAAAAGCCTTTGCAATCCATGATCTGGCTGTGTTATCTCTGTAAAAGCCACAGACAATTTTTTCCACCAGCCCTACTGAAAACTGAGAAGGTGATGGTTTCTGTTCCTTTTCATTCCACAAAACCAGAACTGGATAGTTCTGCTCCCTATGAAAGCAGTGGGATAACAGTGAGAATAGTCCCCCTGCCTGCCTCAGAGCTCAAAAAGGAATTCTGTCTCAGCAGCTCACTGCGCTCAGTGAGAAACCTGTCACAAACACAAAGCATTGAGATTAATCCTGGCAAAACCACTCAAGTAGTGTGAGATTTAGCTCTCCAAAAACATGGAGAACATCAGATTGTGGGGAGCTGTCCTTGCTTGCAAGCACTTCCCAGATCACCTTAGCTGAGTTACAGCTACACACCTACAGTAGTATTTCTTTTTGCCTTTCAAGATTTCCACTGATGAGGCTTAATACTGCAATTACTCTTGCCTATGTAAAACCAGGTTAGACTCCAAAATCTGCACCATCTGCCAATACAGCTTTTTTTTTTCCCTGCCTTTCTAATTAACAGTCAATGTTTCTAATTAAATACTAATATATTTTAAACATAAAAGGAATGGTTCATACGTAGCAAGAAACAAGTAAGCGACAATACTGTAACAGCAACCCCAAAATTTGCATTTTTCTGCATGGGTTCAGTGTTTTGCAGTTAAGACTTCTCCTTATATGCCCTGATCACAAACAATTCTATGTAAATACCTGACATCCATACCTAGATCTGAATCATCTGAAATTCTGGACAGGTTTTGTTACATCCTGTCTCACAGATCAGGTGGTGGCATTTCTGCTTATAGACTGGTCACACAAACATTTTTTGAAAAGAGAAAGCTTTGCAGAAATCTATCTTTTTTTACTTAAGAAAGGCAGATGATGTTCAGAAATATTTACAAGGAGGTTCCTGTAAAATTTCTAACTCTCTTTTCTGAATGAAACAATCTTTGCCTGAAACAGCATTCTATGGAAAACTGGGAAGTTCTTTCATTCTATTTGCCAAGAGTAATTCTGAACAAAGCATCATTCATTTTCTGTTTAATTTAAGCTCCCTTTCTCTTAGTAATTTGGTGAAGACAATGGTAACCCTCTTTCAGTGCTCTGTGCAGCCACACAGAAAAAACGCAACACAGGAAACCAAACAACAAAACCAGCCCCGTACACTCTTTGCCGTGTGAATGAAAAACTGTCCTAGGCAATACCTACTATTAGGCAAGAATTAATTCCTACCTAGTTAGGTAGCATGGAAAAACATATAACGGCTTTCACTATCACTGGTGTTCAAATGATGATGTCATTTTCTTACATGCTTTTCTTCTCACTAGTCAATTATCAATGTCAGTTTGGTGATTTTTTTAATAAGTATTTGAATTACATTTCTATGTAATGCATCTATTCCAAATGGTATTTCTGCAAAGACAGGAAAGTAGATTACACAAATACTGCTCATCTATCAACTGGAAATATTAAATAAGAATGTTTTTAAATGTAATGTCTCTCTCATGCATCGTCTAAAGAAGCTGAGCCCATGAATCAGTATTCATATAAATTCTTATGAATTTTGCATTATTACATTTTACAGAAGCATAGTCAAACAAAGGAAGATTCAGGCAACTGGTGTTAAGTTACAATGTCTTAATTTAAAAAAATTCATATGTTTATTTTTAATAATCAGCACAGAGTATGTGAATTGCATTCAGAATTTAATTATACAATGGAGTTTTTTTGGCTGTTATATGATGACCATTCTCTCGATTAGTCAAAATTTTATGCATTTCATATATTTTAACACATATCAGAAGGCTAATAGCTACATATTTTCTAACCCCAAACAAGCAAGAGAGAAAATTCACATGACCTTTGTTTCCACCAAAGAAGCAGATTTGGGTTAACATCTATGATTTTTTAAAAATCCAGCATAAATGCACAGGCAATTTAGATTGCAAGATTTTCTTATATCTATCTTTCCTGACAGGATGAAGAAAGAAATCTCCGCTTCCATGAGACAATTAAGTTCAACTGACAAAAAGATGTAACAGAAGGGACACTACTGCAGCACTAATAGTCTATGCTATGGGGGGATAACAGAGGGAAATGTTCCAGATACATGGACTCCCTGCAAAGCTTGAACCATTAAAAAAAAATATATGTAGATGGTCCCTAGAAACGCAAAATATAAGTATTCCTTTACTAAACAATGCATATGCGAGATAAAATTCAGTTCATGCATTACCATTAGACAACAAAATATTTTTTTGGGATATAACAGAAGCTGGAACTCTCACATTACCAGGCTTGCTAGTAACAGTGTTGACTCAATATTTCTCCAACACAGTTCTCTGCCTCTCACAAGGGATAGTAGAGTACTGTGTAACACTTTTATTCCTGACAGGTTTTCTTGCAGGTGCATATAGTCAATCTATTTGCCATTTCTTCTGTTGCACTCCCAAAAGACTACACCTTTATTGGATCTAAAGAAAGTGACATATTTCCCCCTAAGTGAACAGTCTCAGACACTTTCTTTATAAATAAGTTATTTTAGAAATGCTTCTGTATGGGATAAACTGGAAAAGGCAATCTAATCTGTGGCAAACTAAGAACTATAGTCTCCAGAAGCATTCCTTGAGGGAGCATTTGGGGCCTATATATTTTCATATCAAATGAAAAGCTGTATATTTGCTGCTATACAGGCAGGAGCAGGGCACATGGAGGCATACAAAAGTTATAGTATAGGCGAGGTATTTCGAGAAAAAAATCCAAAAGAGTAATCACCAATGCAAAAAAAAATGCCTTTCTGCTCTCTGTTAGTAAACATATTGGTTTTCTAACCAATTCCATATAAAACCTAAGCTTATGTAATTTCATACAATACATACGGTACTCCCTGAATACACTTCCTGGAACATATGGAATACAATAAACACCAATCACAAATGTCATAATAATGATAACATTTTCTGCAAATAAAAACATATTTCAAAACTTGCTAAAATGCAACATAGACAAAACTATTCAAGTTTCATTAGCTTTTTTGAGTGTAAGGTCAAAATTACAGCACCAGACCTTCAGCTGGTATAAACTAAGGGCCACACTGTACAGTCATAAGAAGTCAAATTAACATTCCTTACTACTGCTCTTCCCCAGAACAGGGCACTACTTGACTTGTGAATGTATTAGTAAAACAAGTTTTCCTCAGTATACTTTACTATTAATTCTCTCTGTTCAACAGAAAAACAGATTCTGAAAACAAAGTTATCCACCCCAAAATACTTTCAGAAAACAAATATCATGCTTAAAGTTAACAATAAAACTTCTCGCTTCATTTGCCAAACATCTGTATATGTAAAATGTTCTGTAAAACACTGTTACTCTTGGTTAGATTAAATCAAACAAGTAAAAAGATAACCTAGCATTCTTTGATCTGAAACATGTAGAACCATAAAATGTTTGGACATGATAAAAATTTGACATCAAGGATAAGCTTCACATCTTTTATTCCTTTTCATAAAGAAGCGTCAGACAACTATATAAAAATAATAGATCAAATAAACATAGACAGAGCTCTGTACCCAGAGCATAAAACCTTAAAAAAAAAACACTGAATAATTCAAGGGAACTCCAGCAACACTTGTAATCTACAACACTCACAATTTTTCATAAAACAATACCTTTTTAATTTTCACCTTTTTTTCTATGGTTCCTCAGGAAAAAGAAAGGCAAAAATCTAAACTATACCTACAAATATTAAAGTGTTTGCTTTTAGTATCAGTGTAGTAAATATTCCATTACTTTTAAGATGTTAATGCTATATCAAAACAGTATTTGCCCCAGATCACTACAGTAAACAAAATTTTCAGAGTATTTCTCCCTCCTGCTATTTCCAAGATTACTTTGCAGAAAATGACATTTTTTAACACCTTCACAACAGAAGATACTTTTCCTTACTGAAACAATAGATTCACATACAGACTAAGTATCTTTTTCTGTTCTAGGGTAAGTGCTCAGACTTTCAGCAATGTAATTAGCCTGTGTGTAGCAGGCTATTTTAACTCTAATGTCTGCACTAACTTGAGCATCTCTGCATTGCACTACAGTACCTTCATCACTGGGAAACCAAAGATGTAGTATCAGTTTTACTTCTGATCACAGAAACACAGGCTGATTTGGGTTGGAGAGATCCTAAAGGTCATCTAGTTCCAATCCCCTGCCATGGGCAGGGATGCCTCACACCAGACCACACTGCCCAAGCCTCTGTCCAACCTGGCCTTGAACACTGCCAGGGATGGAGCATCCACCGCTTCTCTGGGCAACCTGCTGCAGTGCCTCACCACCATCACAGTAAAGAACTTCTTCCTTATATCTAACCTGAACTTCCTCTGTTTTAAGTTTAAATCCATTCCCCTTGCATCTGGTGTTTCACTTTAAAATACACATTTTTTTCCATATCTTGCCCTCTAATTAATATTCCTGTACCCAACAATTTCTGTGCAGAGGAAAGAACAGCTCACAAAGAAAAACAGACACTGAAACAGTGACAAAAGATATCATTGGGACTTAAAACACAACTTGCCTTTGACACATAAACATCACGTCCACATTTCGCTTATCTTCTACACTTATGTTCTTTGCGATCATACTTGGGCTACAGTTTGCTTGTTCATAAGATTCCCCCTCCCCCTCCCCAACTTCTCAATTTGAGAAATAGCATTCTAAAACTTTCTTCTGCCAGCAAACCTTGAAACCAGTTTCCTTCTCTTCCCATTCTAGACATACTGACACTAACACTACTGCTTCCCTTTCTCTCCCAGATTGATTCTCAAATCTGTATTGCTTTTTCATTGCAACAGCAACAGGAGTTCTGTTAACACATGTTACAAGGACTGGATGCACTTAGGTATTCTAGAGGAAATATATATATTGTTGTTACTTATTGCTTATTCCAGGTGAATCATTTGACTATTTCCAAATCCAACATTTGACCAGCCTTCTTGAATTTCATTTCTTCAGACACTCCTACCTAATCCAATTGAATTGTCTTGAGTTTACACATTTACGGCACATTGTTACAGAGTCTGATACTCTAACCAGGTACACTAAATTTGCACGAAGGCAACAGCATATGCAAAATAAACATTTTTCCTCGTTTTTTTTTCTCTGATTTTTCAGAAATTCTAATTGTAAGGCACTAACTTACTCCCGAGTCTATTGTCAAGGTTTTAATGAAGTGAGGTGGTTCAGGGACAGTTCTATTTCATTAAGAAGTAAGCTACTATCATTTTCTGATGTAAGAGTACTGACACAACTTAAAGCACTTTAATAGCTGCAGTGGTTTTGTCAGCCTCACATTTATCATTAATTCCTTCAGTAACTGAATTTATAACAAACTGAAAGGAGTAAATTAAATTAAAATTATATATATATATTTTATATGCATTAGTGGTATATGAGTCACCTTGATCTCCTTTGGGATGGAACTCTAATTAACACTGGAACACATTTTGTCTATAAAAATTTCTGTTGATTGCCCAGGAGGTAAAAAGAACTCATTTTGCCAGATGATGTTAACTTTTATGGGTTAAGGTGGTGAGCTACCAGAAGCAACAGCTGTGTGCTTCATGCTCAGGGCAATTTTTAAGCAACTCAGTATTTTAAGAATCATATCATTCATATCTGATATAAGAAATACTAACAAGAAGGAAGATAGATAATAAATAATTATGCATTAAAATGCTAGAACTCAGAGAATAACAGGTCTTGGCAAGATTATTTGCAAACTGAAAAAAAAATTATAATCTCTTCTTTATGATGGCTTGGACATACAGGTAATGGCGTTGTCACTTTCTATCTGTTTTCGGAAGTTTTAATATGCAAAAACCACATAAAGTTGCTTCAAGATGAGAAAGGGTGTCAGATGAGAGTGCTATTTCCTCTCTAATTGTCAGCTGTCCTTGTTCTTTTGCCCTCATAAGAGACAGGAAGACCTTAGAGAAATTAAACCCGGGAACTTTCTGCAGCCTTGATAGTTCACGTATCTGTAGTGGAAGTAACCAAACTTACTTCCAAGATGGCTTTTAATAGCTGTAGACACTTCCATTTGAACTTTTAACTGTTCCTAGAGCGAGCAGTACAGGTCAGTAAAGCCTCTTCACACATCCTCCACATTACACCTCTGCTGGGTTTGGGTGTGGGGGTTTTTTCCTATCAGTTGATACACATTGAGCCAAACTAAGTAGATTATGTCTCTGATGTTCTGCATAGGAACTCTGTACCATATATTACAAAGCCTGATAAACAAAAAACACTCCATATCCTTCCAGTGAAACCAGTTTTACACATTATTTGACTGTAATCAGTTGGATTTGCACTAGAACATCCCTCACAGAGTGCAATTCCTATGTTTGTTGGATTTTCAGTTATTTTTCAGAAGTCTGCCAAAGAACTATCAGTGTTTCACATGTCAGTGACACCTGGCATCACAGTGACTCTGCAAAATTTAATGGCCGCAAGGGAATTGCTATTGTCTATTGCTTCACTGGTCCATGAACTGAGGAGTTCCTGAGCAAGTCTTGGCACAGTGCAGCAAAGCAGCTGTTAGGCCCTATTGTTGTCAAGAATATGCATTTTGACAACTACTAATCATGTATTTACTCTCAACAGTGAATAATCTTATGCATTTGTTACTCTCAGAATATATTTACCCAACAAGTAATGGCAGATCTAAATGAGTTTCCTATGTTCTAGCAAGAAAACACATACAGTAATTAATTAGTGTATTGTTATTTAGCCACAGATTATTTATTTATTTCCCCAAGCCATTCATCAGATGCATCAAGTACATAATGGCAGGTAGCTTTTCATGGCATTTCTGTTTATCATGTTTCTGGCAAAATTCCTTACAAACTATTCCAGGGAACATCAATTGTCTTTCAGATATGAGATCTAATTTTATCCTGAATTGGCAACAACTGAAAAGACAGAAAAATGGATAGTGTAAGTTAAATGCTTCAACAGTTGAATAATTCAAGTTGGTGGTCATCTATTTTCTGTTTTAAAAACCAAAACAAACAAATTTGCTGAGTTTCACAACATTAGTTAGGTTTGTCATGACAGCCAATGAATGTAGGCCATTATTTCTGCAGTGATGGTATTATGGCAGATGAAATTAAGTTTTGATCTATACAGGCAAATACAGAAAGTTAACTTTAGCAGGTTCCTTGGACTGTAAGGATATTGATACAGGAAAATGGCAATGGGCATCATGTAGGTATCAGAAAGTTTAGGATCAAATGCACAAGAACTGATGTAGGGTTATAGGGAAGGTTACACATGGCAATGGCAACTCTGGGCACAATATTGCCACATTACTCAAACCCCCAGTACACGAGTTGCATTTTAGAATAATGCAGTTCTTAACTTTTCCATATCTAATTGTGAAACAGCTGAAAACAAGTGATCTTACCAAGGATTTGCAAGTTCTAAGATGTTTCTAGAGTGGTAAAACACAGAAGTATTCCAAATATATTAATTTGATGTAAGGGACACTTAGAACGGAAGCTCGTAGTAGGTCAAAACCTAAGGTAGGTTTAATCTACAACAGTAACTATAAGCAATTTTAAACTTGGGAACTCTTATCTAGGATAAGTGCCTGAATAATGAATTGGATCTACACGACTATAACTATATCACTTTATACTCAGAAATTAATTCACTTCTCAGAAGTCTCTTTCCTATATAACCTAGGCAATAGATAGACAAATGGTGATCAACTTACTGAAAACGAGTATTCTAGGGACAGCTATTAGGCCATTCAAAATACATAAAAATACTATAAGCAATATTATAATTGAATAAATCATGTGTATATCTTTTTTGTTGCACTACAGAAATACTGCAATAATTCCTTAGTGTTACAAGATTGCTGAAGGCATAGCATGATTTTCTTTTCTATTTGCTTCTCCCTGAAGTAAAATAAATCATAATGAATGATAAACACAGGAGTGCTATATTTACAGTTATTTGGAAAAGGCAATAATTAAAAATCGTGTTCATCTCCATCACAATAATTCTTGAAGCAAATCTATTAGCAAACAGAATTAGATCATATCACAGAGTCTGGAGATCATGCCCACTTTCCTTCTGAACTCACACTACAGGTTTACCAATTTTGAAACATTTTATACATGAGACAACAACTCATTTGGCTTAAAACTGGAAAAGAGAACTACTTCAGATGGCAAGAACACCAATAGTTTTCAACTGTGTATAAAGACCCCAAGACCATGCCCCAAGCAAGAGGTCTCATGCTGGGACTCAGGACCAATGAAGCAACAGTATGACTGCAGGCTGCCCCTCTGCCCATTGGAGAAGAGCTCTCAGGCAGCGCTGCAGGGCCGGGGCTGAGCCCCTGCCCATGGAAGCCGCCTTCAGCTGAGGCTCTTGCCCTCAGCCACACCTAAGCTACAGCCACATATCGGGCCATGGACCCCATTAATCCATACTCCCAAGACACAGGCCGATGTCCAAGTCTGGCCTCAGCCCTTTAAATATAAATGTTTAAAGTTTTCATGATGAGGGTTGATGCAACCCCAGGTTCACCATTTTCCGAAGTGGAACATCTTTGTCCAACAGGGAGAAGATTTTTCACTGTCTTGTGATTAGATCATTCCCAAACAGCACTGCTGCAGATGAAGCAGGATATATCATCAGACAGGCATTCATCTTGAAAAGGTTACCTATTGCCTAAATAACAATTACTTCTTTTTGCTACAGAAACCTACTTTTACAGAAAACAAAAGCTTCAATGACAGTTTCTATGAGAGATCACATACAATCACCAAATATCAAAAATTCTAACTGCACCAATGATGGTAGTACAGCATTGATGGTCATTAATTACTATGTTCATTCATTAGAAGCACATGGGATACAGTTCTAATGTCAATTTAAATCTCGAATAGAGCATAAGGAGGTGTAGGCCATATTACCACCCACACAGAAAACAACTGGTATGTTCTTGGCAGCGAAGTGTGCAAGTACTTAATTGGGGCTATTGGTCCAACAGCAGGACAGCTGATAGCAAAAGTGGGGTAAGTTATTTTAAGAAGCTGTTAATCTGAATCATTCCTTATTATACCATGGCTAAATGAGAGAAGTAGTAATGTACAAAACTTCATTGCCTTAGGATAAGCCTGGAGGGAAAGGAGTTAAAAGGAAGAAGAAAAGAATCTCTTAGCAGCTAAACACAGTTAAAATCAAAAGACATACAAAATACTACAGTCCCTGACCTGCCTTAGAACACAAGCAAATATCATATTAAAACACAAAATACAAGAACACTGATGTTTACTAATAACTTCAAAATCTACTACTTTAAAACATTGTGATGTAGCATTAAAATAATGTATATTGTTTGCTTGGTTTTAGCCCCAAATCCTTCCTGTTTTCAGTCAGTCTAACATCACCTTCTGTCTTTAGCTGAAACACTGTCCTTCCCCATAATCTGAACAGAGATGCACTTCATCTTCTTTGGGGGCTAACAAAAACACCCGAAGTCTATTACTTTGAAAAGACTATAACGATCTGTGTTGAAATATTTAACTCACCATCAAAGCATTTGAATTTGCGACTCACACTGATTTTTATTTTCCATTTTAATGCCCACAGTCTCTGGAGCAGAATTAGATCGTGATGGTAAGTTGTGTGGATTCAGAATATTCCATTTTTCTCTTAAAACTTTCTATGATGCTTACTGTTACTCTTTCTCCTTCGCCTGCTTCTCCAGCCTCCAATTAAAGGCTGGAACAATTAGCATTTATGGAATGTTAAGTTCACTAATGGAATAGATATATAGACAGTTCAAAGCACCAGGATTCTCTATAGAGTCTTGTTTATCAGTGTAAATCCTGAGTTACAGCTTTCTACCATTCTAAATATACAACTATTTATTTAAGTATTTCTGTACGTTGTTTGCTTACCATGGCAACTGCTCTATCAACCTGACATATACAGAAAAAATTTTATTCAGACACATCTACCTCTTTGTTAGAATTCATCCATATTTTATGGTATTTAAGGAGAAATAACAAATTCTCAATATACATTTCAAATTATTTTATGTGTAAAAGGTACTTGTCAATTTTCTAGTATAATGCATATGACTAAAGGTATTTGTCAACCACAGAATTGGTCAAACAGGCAATTAAATCAGTTGGGTGAAAAAAAATCATGGCAACCTTTGAATATTACCCAACCCATGGTTCTTCCATTAACAAAGTTATTTATCTTACTTTTGGAATTTACACCCTGACTACAATTTGGAAAACAAATACAAACAAGAAAGCATATATATCCCAGTAAAAACACAGATTCTCTAATTATCTTTTCCTACCATCTTTTCTTACACTTCAGACTCCACAGTCTGTAGCTTCTATATTCTAACCCTTCAAAACTAATCCTGCTCTGTTCCAGAACTCTGGAAGAAGCTAGTCCACTTCTGAACCAATCTCTGCAAGAGCAATCTACTACTGACTCCTGAGCTGTGCATTGCTGAATACTCAAAACAGCTTTTCTGATCTTTGTCCTAGGATCCAACGCAGCGAAAGAAAGAGATATAGAACTGATGGGTTTAACTGCTGTAAATTCAGAGTATGTTAACTGACTGGACTGTGTCCTGGATCCACTGAAGAGACAAGGCCCACATCCTTACTGTTGGGATTCTGCTTCTCTGCAAAATGGTCAGACTTAAGTCACATGCCGTGTTTGGGTGTACAGATCACAGCCAAAGAGCAGAACTACACACGTACAGTTCACAGAAACTCAAACCCACAGAACATAGAAACACAAAGGATAATTGGTGATCTATCTATGCTTGACCTGTTACACCAAATTTCACTGACATCTGATTTACTAGTGAAATCAGAAGAAAAAGCATATGCAGCCCCAGAACTGTCAAAATTAAGGCAGGTCTCAAAGAGAGTTTGCAGGGTTAAAGAGAATAATAACTACAGCTAGAACAGTAACTACAGCATGACTGGAAAGGAAACTGTATATAATAGGACAGGTAATTACAGAAAGCAAAAATAATTCAATGCTGCAACATCATGAGAGTACAGTACCAGGAGAGATTAAAGAGTGAAAGAAATAAGACGGGTCATGAAGTATTGTATACACTGGTGAGTTTCCAATAGGGAATAATTCACTTATGTGATTCAACTCTTTCTCCCTCATCACAGCCAGAAACTGCCCTGAGTTAAACAGAGGACAAAATTAAGATACTGTGAATTCTACAGTATCTTCTGTACCAGCAGCCATGATTCAGTCCCACCTGAAGTAAATGAGCAATACTTAATAATGATAACAGTCATAATTAATATTAAAGTCTTAGTGAAGGTTTATTATCTTCAAGTCCTATTAAGTAATTAACAAATTCATTAAGATTGCTAGCATAAAAGCAAGCAATAACATTAGAGACACACCCTGCAGGTCCAACATTTAATAATCTCTTTCAACAGTAAAAAAAAAATAATAAATTAACATTTATTTCTTAACAAAATAATCAAGTCCTATAGTTCTGCAAAACAAGCCTGAAGAACACAGCTCTTTAAAAGTTCTTATCTTTTCAGAACTTACTGTTGGGTTGTACAATTTCAGCTTGGAAAGCCTGCAACAGGGATACACATGGGCTTGTTTGAGATAAAAATGTACCCTACAAATCCTACCAAACAATGGTAAAACATACATTTTGGAAAACAAGGCAGAGATGAACACTGATCTATTTATTATACACAGTTCCAGTAATCCCAATCAACTTTTTAAGCTCAGCGGACCAAATCTTGCAATTACGCAGCTATAAAACCAGAGCTATTATGTAATTAACTAAGAGGACTTGAGTAAGAAGTAACAAAACCAGCTACCAAGTATGCACATGCCCTAACTGCAATTGAAACCGGTTTCCACCTAACATTTTGTGTCAATATTCTCTTTTGTGTTCTTGAATTCCATTTACTTTTTTTTACCAGACAGATCACAATTTTCCTAGTAAACCAGGTGGATATATTATCAATACTACTTGCTTTAAGGCAGTTGGCAGTAGAAAACCAAGTAAACTTTCATCTTTTCTGGGGAGACTGAAGTTCAGAGTTCACGCAGACTTGTTTTGCATAGTAGTAAATTGCAATTACCCTAATGAGGCATATTGCCTTTTTCTATTTCAGTCTGCCTGAAAACATTCTTTGTATTTTGCTTAGCAACAAAGAATGCTTTAGATGAGATTTGAGAACTTTTACTTCAATTTTATCACATTAAAGTTTCAAATGCAAGTTTTGCTTTCACTTTATGTCTTGATTTCTGATGACAGTAAAAAACTAAGAGCTGTACTTTCTCTAACTTTAGCTTTAATTTTGTGTTTAAAAGGTCACAACTTTCTCCATGCTAGTGAAATGCAGAATTGTCTTGAGTTCAGTAGGGCTGAATCAAACTAGTACTGCTGAAAAAAAGAGGAAAAAGTAAACGTGTTTTCTACCAACAGCAAAAAACAAAATTTGGGGAAGTATTTTCAAAAAGTTACACCTTATTTCCTCCTTTCAAGTTTCCCAAACTTAAGATATGAAGAAAGTTTTGTCTTACTTGCAACCCCACCTCTTGAGAGATGCAGTGCTTGTAGTAGGCAGTGTTTTAAGAACGTGTTTCTAATGAAGTGAACAGGTGGCTCCAGCCAGCAGAAACTACTGAGCAAACAAACCCAGCAAGAGCTGGGACTAGTTGCAGCAGATGGTGTGGTCTTTGTACCAATTCAATGACAACTGTGCATGAGTTCTCTGTTGGGTTTAATAGAACACTTTCCTTATCATTTGTGCAACTACATTTACACTAAAATAAAAAGATGTTATTTCTAGACTACAAAAGCAATAAATTTTGTGCACCCTTCAAGCATGTTCAAGCATACCCACATCTAATAAATATATATTATGCATAAAAAAATTCAGGTAGAAGGATGGGATGGAATAGGATGGGAGGGGAGTAGCGTGTGGAATGTGAAGTAAAGGAAACACAATGAGCATTATGGATGGAATCAGATAATTTCCTAATATGCATTTTGTGATACAACTTTCTTTTTTTTTCTCTCATATGCAGAGAAACATGTTAAGAGAACAAATTTGTAGCTATCTATAATCTGCACATGGTTAGAAAAGAGAAAATGATACAGTGATTTAAAAGTAATGTAGCTCTCTGGCAATTTTTTATTTTCACAAAACTCATTCTATCATTAGGACAATTACTATACCTAGTAGCCAGCACATATGGCATCTGAAGTCCAGGACAGGTACCATTTATCTCTAAATGCATGGAAAAATTATTTTGGTTTTATCAAATGGAGCAGACAAAGATATATTATGGCCTCTTCTGTATATAAATACTCAATAATTTGGCTGGAATACTCGAAGAATCATAGTATACACAATTCACTCTTACTATTCATATCACTGAACTTGTCTTGCTAGTTCTATTTATTTTTCACTAGTGTAATTCTTTGGGGAACTTAAAAGCAATTAGTTCAGGAGAACATGTTAAAGGGTGAAGAGTTTCAATGTTGCAGCAATGTAAGATAACTATAGATCACAAAATCTGTCATGGAATAATGCAATCAAGAACAAAGCAAACTGAAGCTTTGTTTTCAAAAGATAAGAAGGCAATGGAATGCATCACTAGCTCTTCTCATTTCTTGTGCTGTCTACCCTAAATGAGACTCCCTGCTTGCATATTTCAAAGTCATTGGTTAATCATCCTGTAGCAAAACCACATTTTGGGTACTGTGATTTGAACATAATGATGTGACTGTAATTTGAACAAATTAGAAATATGCAAAGTTGAATACTTGATTTCAGATATAATCCAGTAATTAAAAACATAACAAATCATTTAGGAGGAACGTTGCCACTGTTGCTGCAAAAACCTGCTAACTGCAGTGCTGTTATCTCCCCCCCATTTGCTTTACTCAACCCCAAATCAATGTCCAATGGCAAACACTTATAAATTAAAAACAGTATTTCCCAGACTTTTAAGCCATACAGGCAATACTGAGTAGGAAAGGAACAAGATGGACTAAACAGACATCATTTGCATTGTCAATTTAGTTTCTGCTAGGCACTCCCTTTACAAGTAACAATAAACAGTTATATGCCACTGTGTAAAGTTTCATTGATAATATGACACTAAATATAAGATCACTAAACACAAAATGAACGTTGAGGAGTATTTCTTTTTAAAACATACTCTTGGTGGTATCCTGATAATTTTTTGAAATCCTGATAAAAGTTTTTGCTATTAATTCACCCAATTAAAACATATTTCTGGTATTTTTTTAAGCTGTGTATTAATGATATTTTCCTTTAATAGAGTGTCATGATTCTCAATTTTAGGCATCAGCATTTACAAACCCTTCTAGGTTCCTTCCCTGTGGCAGCTGCTCTCAGGTACTCAAGGGCAGTATCACTGAATGTTCTTTCACTGAGACACCAAGCATCCCTAAGAAAAAGGCCTGCTCCAAACTCAGTAGTACAAATGGCTATTCTACAGCCCTCTGATATTACAGGCAGCCTTATTCTCCGCATTCAGTGTGATTTCAAATCCCACAGTGACATTGGTTTTGCCATTTCCCAATGAAAAACCACAAGCATGCTTCAAGTCTACTGAAAATGCATGTTCAGAAGTACTGTTTACCCATGACTATTGTTCAACAGCAACTTAAAAGACTAGATGAATGATAAGAAATGAGACCTGTGAACTCAAATGAAAACTACCTTTCCTAATTCCTTGTTCCCTTAGCAGTTTATTTGATCAGAGAGCTAAACATGCTTTCACACATCGGTCTGCCTCCAGAAGTTGTTCCAGTGTTGGGGTTTTTTTGCATCCCTCCTGCTAGAGGGAGTGTGTAACACTCACATTCCTTTGAAATGCAACACTGTGCTTATATAGGAAAAATACTATTTCCTATTGACAACACTCATCGGCTCTGTGAGTGGTTTTCTATCCTAGCAGTTGGTTCAAAATAAGCAGCTCTGGTGAATTTAGTCTTATCATTGTAAAAACAAGCACAGACATCTGCTCAGCTTTTAAGCGGACACTGAAGTGTATTTTAGAGGGATGAAGTTATTTTGTACAGAAAATATCCCCAGACTTTGAGCGAACCACCAAAAGTCTACTGACACTGATGACCCATGCCCATTCATCCATCTTTAAACCCCTCAATATATACAGCAAACCTCTCCTTGAAATTCCCAGCAAACTGCTTTAATTGGTGAGTGACATAAAAGCACTAAGTAACATTGTATTCTACCTGTCATATTTGATGAGATAAATCAGCCTCTCTTATCTTTATCAGTGTGGCAGAATTTTGCAAATAAGAGAAATGTCCATGACAATAACTTCTCTCAGTATATTTAAACATGCAGATTGATAAATAGCTATTAACATCTATGGTTTGTTCAAATATTTATCTCCTGCAACCATCCTTTAAAAACTGAACCTTTGACTTTAATAAAGAAGTGACCATGACAATGTTAGATTTGGCTGGGAACTGGATTCAGTATTGCTCATCAGTTGTCCTTTCCTTAAAACAAAAAAGGCCATGATGTAACACAGTAGTTCAGTTACAGCACTTCTCACACGGCAGTACTTGAAAATGACAAATAATGCAAACAATATAAGTGCAGGGAATAAAACAAAAAAATAAAGTCAGAAGAAATACAGATATATTACCAACAAAAGACAAATTCATGCAGTCTTTCATCAGTTAAGTGTAGTAATAACTAATACCTATAGCCTGTATGCCAGGATGCTAACCAGAAAATTCAGAAGTCATGTTCCACATTCATCCACTCTGAAATTATCTAAATCTGCTAATCTTCACAGACATGGAAGAACTAATCTCAGTGACCAGAATTGGAGAAGAAGTATAAATGGCAGGCCGACACAGGTGACTGCAAAGACTGCACTGGTTTTAGCTCTGTTGCTCTAGTTTGTTCACATTATGTGGAACTTCAGAATGACAGACTGAAGTGCTTGCGGAAAGTTTAAAAACATCAGGAAACAAATAAAAAGCCAGTTCTAATACATAAATCTTTCAATTATGTAGCACTCACAGGCATTAATCATGTCATTACTTCCAGATTAAATACTGCTCATTGGACTTTACTAATGTTCATATAAGAAAATGAATTTTCATACTCCTGTGCAGAATTCTTAGAAGGTAAATACCATGCTAAGATAAAACAGAATGAGTACCAGACACAAAGAAATAGAAAAATTACCCAAGTAAGATATCTGAAATAAATAATATCAATAAAAATCAGTCATAAGAACACCAATCAGAAAGGAAATATGATGTTAAAATATTGTATGCATTACATATGGAATCAAGTTATCTGTGGTCACGAACTGGCTCGAAGAAATGAATTCAAAAGAATTCCTGGAATGTTGAAAACTCTCATTTTCCTGAGAGAAAAAAAAAAAAAAAAAAAAGACAAACAAACCATCCCTGCCTAACCATCTTGATACTTTATCTATTATTCTTAAATCCGTAGAATTTATTTTCTTTTTTCCCCTAACATACTTGAACACAGAAGCATCACAAGGGCTGGCATGGAAGAATACAGACACTTTCCTTGCAACAGCTACCTTAACCTTCTGAGACCAGACAGACCAAAGTAAGGATCAACTCTCAGTGCCACTTCCAAAAACTTTAACACCTGTATAACCATACTAACTATAATAAAGTTTGCTATGATTTACATCAAATTCAGTGCTATCACTCTGACATTGTTCCTCTCAACTCTATCCTTTCATGTCACTTTAGTGTTTCTTTACAATTGAGCTGACTCAGAAACTAAAATTGAAAGACACTTACACACAAATTCCTAACTGTGAAGACAGAGGTGACAATGTTCAAGTATTGATGGTTCTCTAAAGATGTGCCTCAGCACTCACTTATTTAGAGAGTACACAAAAATTCTCCCACAGTTGTCTGGAAGAAGGTCAGTGGTATTTTTTTTATATATACACACGTAAATATATGTAATACATATATAATATATATATAATTATATATATTATTATATTATATATATTTTTATCTATAAATGCATATACATATACAAGGGTCAGTGTTCCTACTGAGGAACAAATGACCTTAAGGCACACACTTCGAAATTCTTACATCTTATGTACATCAATGCAAATCTAAATGTAGCTTCAGTACCTCAAGTGTGGCTTTCCATGCAATTCCAAAGACTCATAAGAGACCAAGTAATCAATATTCATATTTAAGCCACTCACTCAAATTACTACTACTTCTCTGTTTTTACTTATGTATTACATAGCTATTTGTACTAAGCTACTAAACTCATATGCGCTTTACTAAAAGCACTAACAGTTTTGAGTCCTGCTATTCTTAATACGTCATTGACATGTAATAGTTCATTGTTCTTTTCTTTGCATTGCATTTCAACATGATGCACTTTGAACGTTACAGAAATGATTTTCATGCTCTGAATATCTGATTAAACAGAAATAGGTGATTCAAATTATTAACTAAAATTAAAGGAGAAAAGATGACAACATAAAGGGTCTTATTTGTAATTCTCTTTGAAAATCTCAGCAGTTAAAAGCCAGATGAACAGAAATCAGTTAAGGTTCATTACAGTTACAGTCCATCCAGAGAAAGAGAAAGATAGAAGCTCTGGTACATTAACTTTTACGCTTGTGACCCAGTAAATAACATTCTAGTTAGAGCTATGACTTCTTGCAATCCAGAGCTCGTATAATTTCTATAATAATAAATAATTTTTTTCATTGTTAAATGCTGCTAAATGCAGATCTGAAAGATATCAAATTGAGAATAAGAGTATCTCATTAAAATAAAAATTATACATGTATATTCAAAATTTTTAAGTGTGATGATACTGTTTAAATAAATGAGAAAACAAGGCTGTCTGTCAAAGCTATAGCAGTCCACTTGAAAAAAATCACATAATGAGTTTAACACACATGACATGCTTCCATTTTCTCTTCACACATGGGAGAGACTAGATTTTCAGTTAGATTGGATCATTTAACCAATGCCTCTGTAATTCAGATGCAAGCACCGGGTGAATTACCTGAACAGACAGCAGAGGCAGAGGTGTGGGCTGAGTGAGGGAATTTGACATTGTGTTTGTCCCCACAAATGGATTTCTATCATATCATAAGCCTGTTTCACTTGTAGGAAAGAATGAATAAATTCAATCAAATGCAATAAATTACATCTAGCAAATATATCCATCTTATATTATTACATACATTGCATTACATTCTAATGAATAAAATTAATTACCTGTGGATGCTGTATTAAAAGGATTCTTTTTTGATGTATGTACAGGTTGGTTTAGGACCAGCCTAAACTGGTGAATACAGATAGCTTCTTAAAAATACAGAGGACCTTTGACTCTTATTTAACCAGCAGCATCTAAGTTGCATAGCCAGTAACTGAGATGTTGAACTAAAAAGGCGATTAATGAATTAGATGAGCATTTTAAGGCTAGATTCAGAGATTAAAAGGACACCTGCTAAAGGTAGGTCTCTGATGTGGACAAAAATGAATGTCCATTGATAACAATGTCTGGCCAACTTCTCAGCTCCAGGACTCAAGATACTTCCAGTATATACAGTTAACAGAATGATGGAGTTTTGTCTCTTCAGTTCAACATTCTGTTCATCAGGTTCTGCAATGCTCTGTGATAAATTCAGGTTATAATTTAACCTCACTTTCTCTCTCTCTACAGGTTGTTTCTAAAGAAGATTTTCAGCAAGGTCAACAAAATACAAAATTTGTAATAAGTAGTACCTTATTGTAATGGTTTAGACCCAGCTAGTAACCCAAAATCACACATCCATTTGCTCACCCCCCCCTTACCACCTGGGCAGGATGGGGAGGAGAATCAAAAGAATGTAAACCCCATGGGTTGAGATAAGAACAGTTTAAAAACTAAAGTACAATATACTACTACTAATAACAATAATAAGGGAAATAACAAGGGGATAAAGAAAAAACCCAATAAGCACAAGTGATGCACAACACAATTGCTTACCACCCACTGACCAATACCCAGTCAGACTCAAGCAGCGATCAGTCCCTTCTGGGTAACTCTCCCCCTAGGCTTACACACTGGCATATGTGCTGTGGTATGGAATACCCCTTTGGCTAGTTTGTGTCAGGTGTCCTGGCTCTGCTTCTTGTGCCCCTCCTCAATGGCAAAGCATGAGAGACTGAAAAGTCATTGATCTGGGTTAAGTGCTACTGAGCAACAACTAAAACATCAGTGTTACCAGCATTATTCTCAGACTAAAGCCAAAACATAGCACTGCACCAGCTACTAGAAAGAAAAAATTAACTGTTACAGCTGAAACCAGGACACTTCTTCAAAGTTAGATTAATGTCATATGACATTCTGTATAAACAAAGAAATTATGAGCTTGCCACTTAGTGTATATATTACCACAAATGCACTCTATTATCTTTTTTATTTTTTTTATATATATATGCATAAGGTTAGCACAATACCACATCCAAGTACCATACAATAAAATAGAGATGGGAAGGGAAGAAAGTAAATCTAGTCGTATAGTATCATTCCCTTTGTAATATTTTTACTTTCAGACATTTTTTCCTTTCTCACAGTACCACTAAGAGGACTCTTTGTATACTACAAATTCTTTTACATAAAATAAAACAATCAAGATAACACAATAAACATTAATAATGACTGCTATTTTTTTCTTCTTCATCTGATTTTGATATGTTAACAATATGAGTTAAAATTATGGAATCATAGGAACACTGACCGGAAGGAACCTCTGGGTGAAGCAGTACTAAATCAGACTAGCCTTGCTTCCCATCTTTAAAACCTCCAGACTCTCTGAGGAACTCTCTACTCCTCTATTGTCCTACTGAAGAAGCTGCCTCCAGTGTGCTCTATGAGTATGTCCAGCCTGAGCTTTTATGAGTTCCTCAGGTATTTTATATGCTCCTCTTGGAATTGTTGAGACCTAAGCCTGAGAAACCTCTTTCCCAAAAGGTCAAAAAAAGAAAAATGTCAGAACAAAGACAGACTGCATCTAATCCTATCAATGCCATGCAAAATCAATGTCCTGAACACTTCTACTGCTTGCAAACATGTAGTTAAGATGCCTCTGGTGATGGACAGAAATTGCAGGTTTTCCTCCCAATTTTTTAGCCATTTTTTATTTTCATTATTTTTGCTTTTAATGTAAACTGACCGATTGACTGTAAAAGATCTACTGCAATGTCAGTCTCCTGTTAATAGCTGGGAAGCCACTTTGTCTTACTTGCAGTCACAAAGAAACACAAGATAATCATATTGTGACAGCCACAGCCAGCAGAGAGGGAGAGAACCAAATCTCTTTTCATTATTCTACTCTACCCATTTCAGCCGTTACTGAATTTCACAACAGTGAAAGGAAGACCATTCCTTTTCAGATCCATAATGGCTGGATAGCCAATAGAAAAGCTTATTTTCAGCTCATAAGGCATATTTTCATGATAAAGGTAAATTTTTTTTCCCTTCTGTGTTACTGAAAGTATATTCTACAGTTGTCATTAATCTCACCCATTTTAGGGGAAATAGTCTCTTAACTTTGCAATACTCCTTCCCATACTACATATCTCAAAGTACTTACTGTTGACAGGAATATTCCAGACTGAGGAATTCACAGGGAAAAACATACAAAGAGACAATCCTGTGACACAAGAGCCTGGAACTTCACAGCACTGAACGTCATGTAATTCAATTGCCAGATTCTATATGCACTTGAATGTAAATCACAATTTCTACTGAAACTGAATTTAGTAATTAGAAACACAGGGAAAGAAGCATAAAGAAGACAATCTCTTTCTCTTCATTGCCTCTGAACTGCTCCTTGTTTCCATAGGTGGTGCTTCTCATTTAACAGAGACATTAGCATAGAAATAATCTGCACCAAGTCTGTTTCAAACCTCTGTTCGGTCCCAGGAGTTTTGGCTGCCTAACTGTATTAGGACCAAAACTAATTTGAGTTTTTATATTTTAGATTCAGATTAAAGAAAATAAACTTTTATTTTTATTAACAGATGAACATTACAGAAACATTATTCCCCTTACATTCACATACCATTAGAGAGCTTTCTTCTCACAGCAGTTCACCCAAAGAGCTAGAAAAAAGTAGAAAAAACACCACCAACACCAGCAGATCTCTAATAAAAATATCATGTTCAAGTCAGATCAACTACCTACAATTTCATATTCTACATGGCATGTTCCCAGTAAAGAAACAGCTGATTTTTTTTTTCCCCATGAAGCGGACCAATAAATCACAGGTTATTACTCAGAAATCTCTTAAAAAAATAGTTCTGCACTAGAAGTACTATTAGAAGTACTATGTTGCACTAGCCTAACTAAAAAAGTCTTGGAACTTATCATGAAGTCATAGTTTTATCTCCTACAAAAATTAAGCTTGGCCAAGACCATCATTAAACTGGCAATAAACCTGAGATTCTAGAGAAAGAAAGGGCAGGTTAAGGATACTTTACCATTCATTTCTCTAAATTTGTAGTTATTTGTTGAAGCATTCAACGTTTATTAATTTCTGCAAACCTCAAAGTAATAACTCAGTCAGCCAGACATGGTGTCCCAGAGCCATGAGCCAGTCAGTAGAAAAATAACCAGTAATGAATACGATGTATTGGTTAGAGCAGATACTCCTAGATTCTTTATTTAGCTCTGCCAGCAATTAGTATGTGACCTTGAACAAATCACTGAGCTAAAAAACAGTTTAAGGCACCAACTTTATACTGGGCATAGATACAAACATATTCTAAATCTCAGAGATTTTCCAATGCAAATAGTTAATTCAGATTACCTTAAATTGGCATGTTAGTTTTAATGAAAGCTGCAAGAACGTTACACACCTACTTCCACTGAATGTTGCTTCTAGCTCATCTGAAAAAAAAGTCAAACATAAACTTTTTATGCTACCATATCTATTTACACTGTGTATATTATCGCAGTACACTTACAGTGCCATGTAAGAGGGAAACTTCCTTATGTAGTACCATTACAGTGCTATATAACAGTGGGTACCGATATGTAGCCCGACCATCACAAACTTATCTACACTTGCCTAATGCCCTCTGTCCTGACAACTAATGATAGTGAAATGAAGGTGCAGATTCATCCCACCTCACTTCAGGCATGTCAGGAAGCAGTGAGGGCCAGCTGCTCCAGAAGAGGAGGTGAGCCTGGAGCAGAAGACAATCTTACCAACAAGGAGACAAGATGCAGAGGCACAAGTTCAGGTCAGGATTAGGGCTAGAGACAGCAGTCAGGGCTGTACACAATTTAGTGATTACCCAGATAGACTATAGTAACAGGGCAGGGCCAGGTCAAGCCAGGAAACCAAACCAGCATGGCCAGAACTAGACCAAACACACCCGCTTTCTTTAACACAGCTCTTGTCAGCAAAGGAGCTGACCCTGGACTCAATCAGCTCATCTCTGACTTAGCCCACTGACCTCCTAGAAGGAGGATGCCCTCCGGGTCCTGAGCAGTGCACTGAGGTACAGAAAGAAGGAAACTTAATGCTCCTCCCACATCAAAAAGAGAGAGGTTCATGCCTGAGGCACTTCAGTGCACACAGTATCTGACATACCTTCTGGAGGTGCTTCTCAACCTCATGACTTTATGAGCTTCAAAGCTGCCTCAACTAAGTGCTGAAGTGGAATGAACCTGGGTCGACCAGTCTTTCTGAAGGCAGCACACATCTGAAGAGTGGGAGACTGAACCCAAACTACTGAAATCCCTCAGCTATCAACAGTCATTGGAATCTGCTCCTCCCTTTCCTATTGTATCTGACCTCCTTAGCTTTGCAAGGTTTATAAATCCCACTCATGCTGGGTAGGTTCCGAAGGGTTGTCAATGCCATTCAAAACAAGCAAATGAAGAGCACCATATAGACACAAAGTAGCAGATTTAAACTAGTATTTATGAGAAGTATTTTTATATTTGCACTGTTATCAGAGCTTCAGAATTTCTGTCTGTGGCATCCAAAGAGAAGTCAGTAAGGTTACCATATGCAGATAAAATTAGTCAGCATCACTTGTATAGTTAGTCCAGAGACAGCCCTCCATCTCAGAGGCATAAAATAATCTCTCTTACAGCTCCTACTCTTGATTTTCCCTTATGCTCCTTATGACAACAGCCAAATCTATTGGGCTTTCTATGGGTTCATTTCTCCATTTACAAAATAGAAGGAAAAACCAAAGAAAACCACAACAGCTTTCTCAGAAGAAAATCATCAATGAAGCACTTTGGGATCTTAAGATGCAGTGCATCAGTAACTCACACTGACTGCAAAATACAGAGGCTGTTAATGCTGTTAACAGCTAACACTCATTGAATCAGATTTTTGCCTGAGAACAGAATGCACTGTTGGCAATTTGATTACCTCACAGATTCCAAGTGTATATCCACACCGAATTCAGCCGAGTCAAGAGTTGTGAAATAGTGAATGCCTATTTGCATTGCCATGAATATGTACATTGCAAACAGAACTAGTTGTTGTGGTGTGTTATTGTGTCTATGTTTGCATAACACCTTTTTCAGCAAAGCTCTATGAGAATGTATTTAAAACTGACACTGAGGAAACGTTAGAGTTCAGTTGTATTTAGAACTTAAAATTGTCAAGCCATCATGAGGCCAGCTGTAGGAAGACAAAGCATCATTTTCTAATTTTGATGGAAGCACTCTGAAATTTTATCTTACTGAAAAGCAACTGATTTTTTTCTATTTTTCAAGCCTTTTATAATGAAAAATTACTTTTGCATGTACAGTTCTTCTGAACAACTTCTCCACAACACCACCATTTTTTTATACTATCCTCTATCTTGTGATGCTAGTAATTCCCTGTCAATCATTAGTTAAAATACATTTCCCCCAACACTGTAGTTTAAAAAACATTTCAAATCCCAAGGAAAATGGATGTGAAATCAAGCATAAGTATCGTATCTTTTTCTTTAAAACAACCACAGGAATTCCCAGATGCCTGTTATAGAAACAGAGAAAAAGAGAATTTTCTCAACTTTATCCTATCAATGAAAGGGACAAAAATGCTAAATAAAGTAAAATAAAACAAAAAGCTTAAACGGCTACTTACTAGGTGATGGTCACTGAAGAGGTAACCCATTTAAGTTAAAATGACTCCTAATCTATTTCAGATACTGCTGGAGACCTACCCAGCACTCAGTTCATGTGTCAGTGGAAAGTGTACACATACTGTAAACAATCAGGCTTAACATTTGCTTATTACCAAGTCCCATTACTTACTTTTTTAACCTTAAGTATCTAAATACTCATCTATTATTAGAAATGAAGGAATTTGCATGAGAATTAGTACTACCTATATACATCTAACAGAGTTCAGACCTCAGGGTATTTTTTTGTTTTGTTTCCTGCTATCTTGGGTCAATACCTGCTATTACTTCGTAAAGATGAAAGATAAAAAAAGCTAATTAGAAAACCTTCTGTTCCTCCAGCCTTGATAGTGTTTAAATTGCTCCAGAACCTGCCTTAAGTTTTAATAACATTAAAACAAATCTAAATTACACCCAGCAATTCATGGTCAAATCAGCAGTTTCAGCTGCTGAATTAACTGAGTTAACTGAAATGCAAAATAAAATAGCCATAGGTCTTCTGAAGTGTAACATCTTAGCAGAGTAAGGAAAAAGGAAGTGAATTTAGAGGACAGTATGTAGGCTTCCTTTCAAATGACAGAACTTTTACACTTAGTCTAACACTATTTCCTTGATATCAATGTCCACCAATGGGATAAGAGGTCACACTTTGCATAATCATCACAAGTTTTTCTATGAGCAGTTGATTTACCCTTTAAAGTTTGTTTTTATCATATAATTGTATGAATGATTTAGACATTTCAAAACCCCACAAAACAGCTTACTGCTTTCACATCCTTGTGGACGATGGATTTTTTCAATAACCAAACTTTGAGAAGAAACTATGTATAGCAATCTGACTTGAGCCTCACTTGCTTCAAATCATAAGGATGACATGGAACATTACTGGTGTTTACTTCATTTCTAATTATATTTGCTCCTAAAGAACATAATAAAACTTTATGCAACCTATTTCTGTAGGATCTTTTTTCAGGTTCCAGTTTGACATTACCTTTCAGATCAAAAAGGAACAATTCAATCAAGTTCAAATATGTTTCAGAAATAAGATGTCAGCAATGTACATAAGAAGCATGACCGTAATGACCTGAAGAATAATCACAGCTGACTACCACTCACTAGTTCGCACTGGAAACATTTATCATGAAACTTTCTCTTAAATGTAACTCTGCAATTCAAAAGCAATACCTTTCAGCTAAAGGGAGAAATGATAGAATTGTTCAATGTAAGTCTTGTTCATTAGAACTTGGATTTTTTTTTTTTTCCTTTTAAAACAAAGGATGTCTTATTATTAAAACATCATTATAAATGAGATGGTAGCCTGTCATGTGGAAAATTGAGATTCTCTGGTTCTGGTGAACTGCCTTCCAGGCCTGAGGGGTTTTAACCGATGTTAAGTGACAGGCCTTCTTGTCTCACTAGTTTGCACATTCAATTTTGCATTAATTGTTTTCATGTAGTCCTTTTACTGTTTAATGTGCTTCAAATATAAAATATGCTTATTGTCTTCTTGTTTTTATTAATATATAGTCATATATATGTATGATCATATATGGAGTACCAAATATATTCACTTCACTTGGGTGAAGACATAAAAACCTACAGATATTGCCCTGCTGCAGTAAGAGTTCTTTCTTTATGAATGAGTAAAATGTAAAGGAGATGCACAAGCATAAGAATTTTACTGTTAGAAGGCTTCTTGTTCTTAAAAGTTTCACTAGCCACACTGAACAGTTTCACTAAGACACCATTTTTTCCAGTTCTTTCATGTTTTTAACATAGATTAGATTGACGGTAACCACTTTTCTTTCAGGACCAAAATACATGTTTTCCTATTAGATCTTGAAGGGATAACATCAATGGTTGACCTCAATTTTTGCAGACTATTATACTCCTATTATATTTGCCAATTACTTAAAGGACTTTCGTCAGACCTAAGTACTTTACCTCTATCAGCTATGATCAAAGTGGTCAGTACCTCCAATTTTAGAGGATTTTTTTCTTTTTCTTCTTCTACCAGGAAGATATCAAAAGACTAAGTTTCAGTGAGTGGCAGTCACAGGAGCAATTCATACTTCAATATGCAACCCAAAGGAATATCTTACTGTAAAAAAGGGGAGAGAGCAGCAACAGCAGTCACTTCTAGGATATTCATGCATCAGAAAATATAAGTCTCCTGACGGTTTGTACCTTTTTCTGATTTCCCATGTCATAACTGCTTAATGCCATAATGAGTCATGGTGTCTAAGCTTGGTGTCAGTAGGCAAATGCAAATTTCACTGAAGCCAAAGAGACTGCTACACATTAATGGCACAGTTAAACCAGGTCTTTTATGCCCTTTACTTACCCAATATTTACTAAGATTGCTGATCAAGTGCATATATGAGGGAATCTAGCTTTGTTTCAGAGAAACATAGTTGTGTGAAGATAGTACTTTTCCATTCAGAATTCACACTCAAGTATGACAGGCAAAAATCTGCTCATCCAAAAATCTGCATTGAGTTGGCTATTTTAATCATCACCTAGGGATGCTATGTGGGAAGCCTTTCAAGACTGCTGGGCTCGCTCTGCCCTGTGACTCTCACTGAAATCCAGAGACTGCATACAGCCTACCTTATGCACTTTCACAAGACAGGAGCAGGAACAGTTCAGTGTGCTGCTCACCACACACAATTTTCAGCACAGAAGGTCCATTATTTGTGGCATAGTGCATGGCAATAATACAGTAGGAACTCCAGTGAGGTTAAGCAGGTGCTGACTTGTTGACTTAAGTCTCAAAGACTACAAGTCAGCCTAGTCAAACATAATCTGGTTAGCATTTGTATGGCACTCTTCTCTTTCACCCCTATCCTCCCAGAATCTGCATTTCCCATACAGTTGGTGTATAGCTAATTGGTGTATAGCAATATGAAGCTTAAAAGGACTTCAATGTTTAGGCAATATAGAAAAATGGGAAATAAAAGGAGATAGAAGAAATAAGACCCCTTATAGGTTTGAATATAGCAAATAAGTTCTTTCTTGATGCCAAGACATAGTTCTTTGCTGATGGAAAGCTTTAATTCAGCCAAGTACTGAAGCTCACCTAAAATGTGGCAAAATATTTAACTTAATAAATAGGTAAGCATTAAAGACACCGAAGTAAACAACACCATCATAAAGCTCATCTGAAGAAAAAAGTAATCAGTACAACTGAAAAGGCTAAGGAATCTACATTTTACAGAGATGCTTGCAACTAAGCCATAATTTAAAATTGGGGGGGGGAAGTTGCATCCCGTTTGTATATTACTTAAGAGGATAAATTAATGGGATAAATTACTCATTCTGAAATAGTCATTGTGCTTTACTAGTTATTACAGCAAAGATAATGCAGGAATTTAGTAAATTCTACCGTCACATATAGGCATATACAAATGCAAAGACATGCTTGGAGATGCACTGTAGGCAAAATTGAAAGGCAAGAAACATAACTAAAGATGCTTTAAAAGGTTTTCAAAGTTGTTAAGATACCATCAAGTAGCATATCACACCTCAGACAGGCACAAATACCCAAGACTATGTCCTAAATAATCACGTCCTGTAGCTTTGGTTTTGCCTTTCCTTTTTTGCCTTTCCTTTCTTTAACTTTACTGGTAGTTGTAAACCTCTTCAGATAAACCACCACCATCTGACAAGAAAAAAATGTGTTTGGGATTCACTATATTCACTCAGCAATGAATGAGTTCTTACAGCTCTTCTCAATTATTGCCAAAAAAAAAAAAAAAGCAACAAAAATATAAAAAAAATTATCTGCAAAGACATGACTTATAGCAAAGCAAGCAGCTGAGAAGATACATGTTTACCACTTCTGATACAGTAAGGAAAGTAACAGGAGATAGAGTCTTCCTTTCACTATCATACCAGGATTTTTCTAGTAGCATTACACCTTCCACATACAGCTGTGTAACCGAAAAATAAAACTGAGGGCATTTACATTAGACACAAATATGATGATGGAATAACGTGAAATAGAATAGCTTTACAGATTTGACATAACAATAATGATCCTGAATAAATGGTTCTGGTCTCACTACCAGCCTGAAGCTTATGACAACAGAGCAATTGGAGTAAGCATTCATCAGCCAATACTTAGTATTAGCTGATGATGGATATTGAATAACGTAGATGCACCTTTCATCTATGTAATAATAATGTTCAGACAGCCATATACAAAGGCTTCACCATTTTTTACTATTACCACCTCATCAGCTAGTAAAGATCTTTCGGCAAACATTTATCATAAAATCACAGAATGGATTAGGTTGGAAGGCACTTTAAAGCTCATCTAGTTCCATACCTTCATCACCCCCACCCCCCACGGGCAGACACACCTACTAGACCAGGTTCAAGATTAACAACTCAAATTAAAATTAAAAGCTAAAACATCTATAAATTCTGAACAAAAAATCACTTTGGTTCTGACTGCCTTGATACAAAGCAAGATGGAAATGTCTCTTCAGCTTTGCTTCTGAGATCTGGTTTTTTTTGCTATACAGATGATTGTACAGATGCATTCCAACTTTACAGTTAGCAATAGCTGTTTCTCTGAATACAGAATGGTAAATGCCTACTGAACTTTTCTTTTAAAACTTAACAGCCAAGATCAAAGACTAATTCAATTAATTCTAATCTCTAAAGTTATTAGATCTAAGGGCTTTATTATTAACATTTTTTAGGCTTTTAATCCTTTATACAATGACTTTATGCAGGCACATAATATCCCAAATGATAATAACTACATTGTGACTCCTAATAAATTTTTATCTAGCATGACTCATATATAAAGCTGTCAGTTTAGTTCCTTCTCTGTAGAAAAGACACAGAATCCCGCACCTTATGGCAACAAGGGTGATAAAGACTACAGATATGAGTGCACTATTTGTAACTAATCATTTACTCAGAGATCAGAAATTGTTTCCAAGCACACACTGGGGCAGTTCTTGGCACTTAACATGATCCTCTTTCAAGCAACTCTGCATTAAAAAAGGGTATAAAGCATCCCAAAGACTGTGAAATGCAGAAATGGCTTTCAGCGTCTTTTCTCCCTGTGCTGTCCCTAGTCATGAGAGACAAGCCTGACGCCACCGAAGTCAACAGAATTTCTGCCATTGCCAGTAGCAGGACCACACTTTGATCACTGGTTTTATTAATAATTCACTCATCAGAATGATACTGTGCATATTTTGGCAGTGGCTTCGTTTTTTCCATCAAAGTAAAAGATTGGTGCAATAAAAAAATGTTATTTTTAATGTTCTCAGCTCTGGTATTAGGGTTAGACTAACTGAAAAAAGGCTACACCATGTTTATGCTATTCATCAGTGAGTTGCTACTGTTGTTAGCTACCCCAAGTTCCAGTTCCACTTGAACTTTTTATTAAAATACTGTTATAGCAAGAAGACAACATAATGAAAACTTTTGCTTTTATGCAGAGAAAGGAAGCATTTACAAAAATAGTAGACTGGCCCAGAAGGATCATAATTGAGGTTTATAATTAGAGTTTATGATACCATAACCCTTCTTTCTTGAGGTACTCTTAGTACTCTGAGATTAGTCAGTTAAATAAAAAGGAATCTCATGACATTTACATGAAATGCATTTGCATATTATATATAAATGTGATACTAATGACACTAATCAGCCACCTATCGCTCAATCTCTGCACAGTGATTTTGCACCTTTTTAGCCAACAAGGACATTTTCTCATATTCACTAATCTATTGCTCCACTGAGGGTATTTGTGCCCTTCCTCAGCCAAGTCAAGGTAGATCATAACAATGCTAAGCACATCTGAGCTAATTTTAACCTAGCCTGCATGGATTACTGCTGTCAGCCACTATCTTCTAGAACAAAATACACTCTAACATAGACTGTACCAAATGGGTGTGTCACACTAAGAACTCTGCAGTTACACCATCAGTATTACTGGCCTAGGTAGCTATTAGACTATAGATACCATGACATGACAAATCATACTTTTGTTTATATTAATGTGTCAGGGCTAACACCTGAACTCTCAATAGCAGGTCCTCCCTTGGTGACATACTGTTAGTTGCAAAACACAGTACTATTCTACTATCAAATGAAATGGACTGACCAAGAAAACCAAACAAAACCCTCTTTTGTTGACAATGTCTCAGTGCAATGAAAAATCTGCCAGTGATCATTTCTTTTTAGTGAAACTAAAACCCGATCAACTTCTAATATTTCTAAATAAAAGATCAACTCGTGCAACAAGTCCATTTAGTTCCCAGATCTGCAGAGAGAAGGAAGAGCCCAAGTATCAGAGTTATATCAAGTTGCATGAATACATAATAGACAATGAAAAATTTCACAGAAGTCTTCACTGTTTCTTTGCATCAGAGTTCTTATTTATAAAGCATTAAAAAACTTTTAAAATTTAGAATTTGAAATTAGGACAAGAATGAGTGAAGATTAGTACAAGATTTATTAGAACAACAGATTGCAGAATATTCACGTTTTAGACAAATTCAAATATACTGAATATTTCTTTAAAAATATCTGACCCAAGAGTACTTTGGATATTTTTGTCAGTCATGTATCACTCCAACAGACAGCTGCTGTTAAATTATACTTGGAGTATTGCATATGCTGCTAATAGATGTATGAATGAAGTTCTAGGAATTGTGTGTTTTATTTAAACTGCACATTAATGCTTTAGATACATGATGAAAAGAATTTCTCAAAAATGAAGAGAAGCTGATGACAAGTTCTAGACATTAGTATACTACTTACATTGTTATACACTTGCGCTTCTTACCTCCTAATCCAAGTTCTCTGACAAAATACTATAGTATACACGAACTCTAGGCTTGGTGTGACGGCAAACTAGTATTTTCATTCTCCTGGAAAGAACACATGCTCAATAATTTTAAAACAGTCACTTTCTTCAACAGCATGATACTCTTGGAGGTAAAAAAAAAAACAAAACCAAAACAAACAAACAAAAAAACTACCAAGCAGAAACACTCTATTCCCTTAGAATTTTATGGATAACGATGTAGAGAACAGTTGCCTGTAGTTTAACATCTCTCAGACATACTAATTCAGACCTAAGTATTAGCAGAAGTTTAACAACTATTTTCCTATCAGCTAGGATTTCCTGCTGAAGACTTCAAATAGCTTATAGAAGCTGAAAAGCCTAAATTGTTATGAAAATACCAGAAATTACAACTACTTAAGTCCCTACAAACCCAGTAAAACTGAACTGCGTTTCACCAGAGTCTCAGAAGTATCTTTGAATGAGATATGGAGTATGGGTATGAATTACTTTCGACATGCATCCACCGCCCAAACTGGAGTGCGTTACACCACACAACAACAACAAAACAAAACAAACAAAGATCTTTCAAAAAATAATTATGAATCTATCTTAAAAGCCATGGAGAATTTCAAGAAAGCAGAATTAAAAGTTACTAAGATTTAACAAAACTAAAGCACAACTTACATGACACTGAGATATTATTGATACTTCAAAGCTCTTTGAAACCTGAACCTCAATGTCCACAATTTGAGTTGCTTAAATGCCACAGTCTATAAAGTAATTTTGGACAGATCATTAATTCTTTTTTTAATTATAAAATATAGCACAATTAAAATCAGGTAAGATTTATCTGGAATGTTAAATACCGATAATGCTGGTGAATAGAGCAGAGAATTACTGATTAACTATCAAGTGTACCTGGTAAATGGTCTACATGTTTAATCAATGAGTTCGAATGCTGAATAGAGTCCTTATCCAAATTTAGAGATTTTTAGCCTTCAGTTTTATTTTCCACTTAAAAACATGTGCTGTGTGTAGTGGAAAGTATCTTTGTCACTGGCCTAAAAATAAAACTTGTTTTCCTAGATATAATATGTACTTATAGCTGGCAACAACCATTTCACACTTGCAAATTAAACCAATTCCTGTCAAGTGACTGAGAGTCATGTTGATTTCAGTAAATCCAGAGAGATCTCGTAAACTGTCAGGATGACTTTGGTTAAATGTTAGCAGAGTTCAAAAGGAGAATAGAGAACATCAGTTCTACTGAATTCTAAAAAGTAATTTGTGTCAAGTTTGCTTGAAGGGAAAAAAAAAAAAAAGCCAACAGAAAAGGTATTCAAACCTTAGGAACCATGCTCAAAGCCTCTCAACAGATTTTGGCTTTTGTGCAGTCTGGCATTTAAACAGTGATATGCAAAGCTCCCTAAAAACCACTCACTGCCTACTTGTTTATTATATTTAATACAACAGGAGAATTATTCTACTCCACTGATTCATATGAAAATCATTTTGGAAGAACCCAAAAACCAAAAGGCCAACCTAGTACTGTAAGGCAAACTAACAGAGACTGATATCTGATGTTTACTCACATGAAAACATATGATAATATGGACAGAAAGTATAAAATGTATGCTGAAAGAAAGCATAAAGGTATTTGCAAAACAGCTGTAATGAATACAAAAGCTGACATCCCAGGCTGTCTGCTGCTCCCGCAGAAATGATCTGGGGTTTCAAGCAAGCAACACAGAATGGTATACACCAGCTGCCAACATTCAGAATACGTACATAGAAAAAAGACAATGCCTTCAAGAGCGGCTGCTGTACTAAGCCAACATGAGCAATACTGTACAAAGTTGACACCTGGGAGAACTGCATGAGAACATGGACTATATTTGGCAAAAATTTGCATAAAATCCAGTTTAAAGTTAATTTCACCTACATTGTATAGTTCTTGAGTACAACCAAGGGCAGTGATGTCTATCATAAAAGGCCTCAAAATACATCTTGGAATTATCTCAGACTATCTAGGCTCTGTACTATTGCACACATTTCTGTCAGTCTGAAAGCTGAACATGCATGAATGTAAAACATTTTTCCTGAAGCCTTATATAGATATTCCTGGATTTGTTCCTGATAACTGTTCCACAAAACATTTTAAATGCAACACAGTCCACCACTTTAAAAAAGTATTTCCTTTGTTATTTTTCCTTTAACGCCAGCTCCTTCTACTGCTGTCATTTAATGACAAGAACAACTAAAAAAAAAAAAACCAACCCACAAACAAACCCAAACAACCAACAAATCAAAAAAACCCACAACACTTAATGAAGCTGGCTTGTTTGACTCATGCTTGCAAAAAAAAAAAAAAACCAACCAAAACAGACCTTTATTCCTGTGACACTTTAAAATCCTACCATCTGAGCATCGTTTTTTTAAGCAATACAGATATGCTGTAAGCTACTGCAAGGGTTATGGCAGTTTGCAGTAAGTAAATAGGATACTGTAAGAATACACTTACAAATGCATTGAACTCTCATTTTTAACCCTTTCACTTCTGATACATGCTTTTCTCCCCTCATCCATCAATTCCACACAAGAGACATAGACAGAAAAGCTTTGTCAGATTGCTGCTTGGGAATTCAGTGGAGCATACCAAGCATCAAAGAGTAGCCAAATCATTTGCACCCAGCTGTGTGTTGTTCCACTTCATGTTCTCCTTCATACTCCCATCCATCTTGTCAGAGTCCCTGCACCATACAATATAAATGTTATAGACTTTTTCTAAGGTAAAAATATTTGAGAGGAAAAGAGATTCAGTTGAGCACAAAACCAGGACAAAACACAACCTGAACTTTTCCTTTCCTCTATGTGATGTAAATGTCACATTAAGGCATAACATATAACTTAATTTAACCTTTTGGCAACTAGTGACTCTTGCAGAATTAAACATGCTGTTTAATGAAAATTTTCCTATAAATTGGGCGGGGGGGGGAGGAGCAAACAAACAAAAAATCCCTCAAAATCAACAACCAAAACAAACAAACAATCAAAAACCCAAAACCAAAGCAAAGCACAAACACAAATCTGAAGTTATTACATTCACTGAAAACATCAGAAAAAAGCAGATGCTCTTCATAATCCAAATCATAATCCAAGATTTACCACACATAGTATTGGGACATTTCAGAAATCACTTTTTTTCTCTCCACATACAAATTTATAAGCTGAGTAACTACAGCTCTTCAAAGGCTGAAGACTATCTGCTTCTAGTGAAGTTCTCTATCTTACAGTCCTACATTAAGCAAAACCTCAGTTCTGCCACAGGGGATTTCCACACAGCAAGTCCCATAACTTGCCTCCTCATCTGTTTCCCCATTCCATTAGTTAGTATTTGGGAAATATTCCACTGCACAGACTACCAAAATTTCAGTACACTGTGCAAGAGAGTCAGCTCCTGCAATAACAGGACTGTCATTTGTCGCCTTGAGTTTCTCAGTATTTCATTGTATCTCATTACAAGCTAGTGCCACTGTGTACAAGGTATTAGAAGACAAGGTAAACCTAATGCTTGCATGACATAAGTAACTCAGTGAAGAAGACACAGGAATACAAAAAACTACCCAAATCATATTATATCTGAAAGCAGGAATCCAAAGTTTTTGTTTGTTTTTCTTTTTTGGACTAACTATAGATTGACAATTGAGAATCATGAAACACTGACTTCACTCACTTCTTCCATGCATTAACACTTAACCAGAATATTTTCTGACAGAAATGCATGACTTTGTCTGTGTTTTCAAAGCATGCTATATAGATCACAGGTTTCTCTTCAGCCTTCAACACTTTTTTTTTAGACACAATTTTGTGTCTACCCTGTACAGCTGTGAACTGAAATTCTGCACACTGCAGAATATTTCTGACCTCTGAAAAAAGTTTCACATCTATTTGACATATGCAAAGGCATACTAAGCACAAATGATCACTAAAAAGCCAGGAAAAGGTCTCCATATATATATTACAATCACAGTTTCCATGTTACTTCACACAAGTAATTCTGAAGGCTTTTTAGTAAATCTACATAATGTATACCCTTCCTTCCTTTTTGTATGCATTATTTTTACATTCTGTTTGCACAGTGCTCCATTGATATACACATAACATAGAGCCTGCAGTACTTCCAGCACACATTTGTGCAGCTTACAAGTACAGAAAATTGCTTGTTCCCCTGGTTACTCTCGCTAGATTTGCATTCTAATATAACAACAAGGAATGACAACTTCCTGCTTGTCACCAGTGAACCCACCTATTAAGTGAAGATTTTGTAAATAGAAACTGTTTAAAATGTTAATTTCACCTTTGAAAAGAAGTGCGTAAGAGGACAACAGGTGTCAATAAACAAGCAGTCTGAAAGAATTACAAGTCTCTGGAAGAGATACTAAGAATTTAGGATATTACATAGCTGACAAAAGCAATCAGGGGAAGATAATGTTGGTGAAATAATTTGTTCAAACACACATTTAAGAAATTATTGGACCACAACAAACTCAGCTTTTAATCTTAAGACTTGACTGCTTCTGAGATCCAGACAGAACCAAGCTGCGTCAGACATCATCGGGTCCTAGGGATTGACCTAGTATTTCCTGCCAGAGTTCAGGATGTGAATTACAGTTTTCAATGAGCAAGAAACAATCACATACAAATGCAAAGAATGACAGAGCATGCTCTGAATTTCAAGAAACGGCTGAGCTGTCTATGGGAGACAGCATGAAGTTTGATGTATCTCAAGTGCTGCTTGCAACAAACACATTCCACTTCCCTGGTGAAGTCAATGTCTGCTATAAGGCAGACTACACACAGTGTAAATGTCAGGATTACAGGTCTGATCCAAATGTAATGAAGCCACTCATTACAGCAATTCCTGCACAGGACTTCCCCCATGACATTTTCGCTACATTTGCCATATCTGCAGTTTTGCTGACAGATTACTTACTGCTCCAGATCAGTAAAATGGACATAAAGCTAAAGAACATTCAGGAACATTAAACTTGTTCCTGACACATTGCATGTAGCCTTATTCTACATCACTTACTACATCTCAGATTACATTACATCACATCAAACAGCTAGAAATTGAAAGAATAGTACATGACACAATACATTTGCCACATAATGTGATGTGACTGTTAAAATTTCACCAAAAATATTATCCTGGTCCACAGACTATTATCAAATCAGACTGTAGTTAATATATCCAAATTGGATTTGGCACAGACAGTATGAAAGTAAAACCAGAATGATTCTGTGCACGCATTATATATACATAACCCTGTACATAATATAATCATGTTGAGGTAGAGATGAAGATTTTCTTGCTTGAAACTGGCAGACTTGTGCAGCTGAAAACCTGCTTTTTTATTTGCACATATATATTTTAACAGAAATCTACAGTGGATGAAATATTTTTTTTCAAACATAGGACTGAAAATAAACTTCGCCATTTTTTTAATCATCAGATGTTCTTAAAATACAACATTTTTAGGTAAAGGCAGGTGTTTTAGTGGGAATAGGCTAACAGTATATTTTAGAAAATTTAAATAGTGCCACCTGTCATTCTTGATGCTTTCAAACTGTTTCCTAGGTATACTTCTTAATATCCCGTTCTGCTACAGAGGACATTTTATTACAGTTACACACAAACTCCAGGAAATGTCTTAATCAGTAGTGCAAATTTCTAAACAGCGAGCCTATCCAATTAATTTTACTGACATGGCACATAGCCAAACTCAGCTAAAAACTGAGAGATTTTTTGTGAAAATGTCTAAATGCACACCAAAAAAAAAAAAAAAAAACACAAAAACCTAAAAAAACCACAAACCCCCACAAAACCTAGGTAGCAGAATATTAAAAAAAAAAAAAAAATAATAAATTATGTCATGAATAAAGCCCAGAAACTACATTTGTAAGTGGTGAAAATTTTCCCTTACAACAGTTTTAGATCTGTTCTCAAAAAATACCCTTAGTTCAGTAACTCTACTGCCTGAAAACATTTTGAATTATGGCCTACTTTTAGACCAAAATGTTTTCTGTGTTGAAATATCAAATGTGTGGAGACTGTCTAATCAAGGTAAAAATCAAGTTGATGCAGACAGCAGTATCTTTTACACAGTGACAGTGATGCAACATGCCTGTGTCAAAGGACAGTAAAAGAAACCACAAACTGTACTTTCGCCAAGCAAAAGACCCAGTGCCTCAATCAGAAATACAAATGGAATATTCATGTTCTAAAGTAAAAGTTACCCGATCTGCCATGATGTTTCCTTAAAGTAACTCCTCCTTAATTAACAAAAATTACATGCAACTTCCATCTTAAAATATGGTTAGAATGAACTATCTGTTTCAATAAAATTGTCAAAAAGACTGCCATAAGCAAGCGACAGTGGAAAGAAGCAGTGACATCTGAAGGCTCAGTATGGTCTGCTATTTTTAAGGAGGCATTCTTTTTACATGCTGTACCAGCATTATGTTAAAGTTAGACTGCACGATTGCTACCTTGGGCTAGCATCAAAATAAAAAAATCACCCATCTCATGACATCATTCTTTACAAGTTAAGGAAGTCAAGTGAGGATCATAAATTTTCATTTTTAATGCATTAAGCCATATACACTAATGAACTCAGCAAGTTAAATGTGACAGGTTATTCTCCTTGGTTTATCAAGGCATTTATGCACATGCACAGGCACACAATATGAACCTTGCAGATCCACATCTTCACCAAATATATTTCAGCTGTGATTAAATCAAATTGAAAACCATACAGAGAAAATAAAGTCCACATAGTCCACAGCAAGGAAGGAGACAGCAGAAGAAACACCTTTTTTTTGGAAGTAAAAGCCTTTCTACTACAGTAACAACTGCTGGCAATAAGACTTAACCTATGTCTCTTCTGTCCTCATCCTTATGGTGGACAGGAGAGAGAGAGCACTTAACTACTGTCCTAAAGCAAACAACTGCGTCTGTTTCATAAGTTGAAGCGATACGTATCACAGAACAGAAAGGTGGACCTGGACAACTGAAATGATTCATCCTCATAAGCCAAGGCAGGAGCAATTCTGCTTAAATTACCTCTGCAAAATGCTTATTTAGTCTGACCGCTAGTACTGCAGTGACAGACTCCATTATTTCCCCCAGCAATGTATTCTAGGACACGACTGTTGCCACAACTGGAACTTTTTTCCTCAAGTCTAGCCTGAATCTCCCCTGCTGCAGTTTAATTCCATTATTCCTTATCCTGTCCCCAGAAGCAATGGAAAACAAATTATTCCTTTTCTCTCTGAAGCAATTTGGAGCCACTTGATGACTCATTACGCTCTCCCCCGCCCTCACTCCATCTGAACAATTAAACCTCTTTCACCTAGCAGGTTTCCCGAGCCTCCCCCCTCATTGCCCTCACCTCTCGGTGAAGGCTACTGCACGACATCCTAAATTCCCGGTGAAACACAGGCTAAACCAAGTAAAGTTCGTTGTGTGTGCGAGTTACAAACCAGACTCCTGCTCGCACATGGCAGCGGACCGCCTTTTCACACCTTAAAGAGGGCGATTAACGCTCAATCCACACCTGAAATAACCTCTGCATCGAAAACACCACTCGCCGGTGGCTCGTATTTACACAGAAAAGGTTCATCCCTACCTGCACAGGCGACAACGCTCTGGTAGCCGACGGCCGCGCACCGCCCGTGGACGAAAAGGCGTCAACTGCCCTCAGCCGGCCACAACTGGTTCCAGGCGGCTGCAGCCTAACGCCAGTGGCGTGTGCACGCTAGAACAGGCGCCGCCCGCAGGGGCGAAGCGTGCACGTGAGGAGAAGCGAGTGAGGGAGGCAGCGCAGAAGCATGGTGGCTGTGCGGCTGCGGCGGGTGCCCGCGATGAGGTGGGGACCGTGGCCAGCCCACACCAGGCTGGAGACAGGTTCGGGAAGCCAGGGGAGAAGCAATTGGTTAAATGGAGACAGAGGAAGAAGGAAACGGTGTGCTTATTTAAATGTTTATGAGTTGTTTGGTTTTTTATTTTGGGTTGGGGGGGGGGCCTTGTTTTGTTTGGGTTTTTTATAATACCAGGTAACTGCTCGGAAGCTGGTATTAATCTCCAATAAATTAAATTCACTCAAAATTCCCCAAGTCAAAGGCCATTCTACCCATGGCACTACCCACACAGAATACTTTTTATTTCTCCCCTCAGAGCTACATTCTATTCTTTTCCAAACCACCTCTGCAAATTCTTCAGATCGTTTTGCACATTTATCACACCAGAAGCCTAAAAGCACAATATCATTTTTAGGAACAAAATCCAAAATTATCTGTTTATTTTCCAAGTGAGTTGAAAGAAAGAAGTTCTATGGGCACTAAGAATATCTTTTAAGTTTATCCTGGTACATTGTGGTGTCTGAAATACTTTAAGTACTTGCACACACAATGCTATACAGATTAGGTACGGATTATATTTATACTGTATTTACCCTAGCACTGTAATTATTTAAGTTTTATTCTGCAGAGTTCTAGAGAGCCATTACTTAAGATTATTTTTTCCACTTGATTTATCACACTGTAGATGCTGCCTCACTTAGGAACAAGAGTGCCATGACCGCAGCAGCACCCACCCTTCCACAACTCAGCCTGTTACACTTCTTTAACACCGTATTCACTCTGAACTGCTGAAGATGAACTTGGAAAGGTGAGAGATTAAACACAGTCTCAACAATTTACCGTGTGTTTGTGAAATTGAGTACACAGAAATTAAGAAGTCAGCAGGAATTATAAATATGTTCATTAATATCAGCAACAACACACAAACCGGGTGCCCATTTCTCTAATCATTGAAGAGTAAGATGGGACTTGGTGTACCCAGGAGCAGCACCCTTGTGCACCACCACCAGCTCAGGGGAGCACTACACCATACAAACCAGTAGTGACACCTTGTGTGCAAGTAAGACATTAATCTGCTTGATTGGGGAATAGGTTGAGGAAAGAATTTCTTTCTGATAAGCTTAAAACAAACAAACAAACAGTTTCCAGTGAGAAGAAACACATAAGAAGTATTTACTAAAAAGGTACATGCACCACAACAGGCAAAAAACAGCCACCATACTGGGCTGTACAAAGAGCCTGTTGGGATTTTCTAAGGGTGCCCTTGTAGAAGAAAGTGCAGTATGTTGAAAGATACACTGCATCAATAAAGACAACAATTTGTAGCTGATTTCTCAAACTGGCTTTCTCTTTGACACTATGCAAACTCCTCACCATCAGCACTCCTGCTTTCTCAGTGTAAGCCAGAGAAGCATCTTGCCAGTCATCTAAGTAAATGGTCTGAATAATACCAGGCAATTTTTCATCAAACAGTTATTTGTGGATACACATTCAGCAGTTTTAATAATATTTACCTACCTCATAGGGATGCTGCTTATTTTAAGCAGTCAGTTAACGTTTTAATGATACTTTCAAAGCACAAAACCCTAGTACGATGACACAGCCAACGTTCATAAATGATGCTATTGTTCCTTAGATTAATAATATCTTCATAAAAGATGCCCTGTGAAAAACTGCAGACTGCTTTTGTGCTGTATTTCAAATAGCAACAAAAACATTATAATTACAGATTTTCCTGGGTTTCAGTGCTCCTTATAAACAGTTTTCAGTTTCACCTAAATTAATTTTCTTTCTCATTTGAAAGAACTGGGAGGAATACCCAAGAGAGAAAGAAAGTGAGAAAGCGCACTGCTAGTCACATCATTTCTCAGTACTCTCTAGCTCTGTACTGAAAATGTACTTCAGTGATTCAGGAGCTGTGAAAATTCAAGCTGTGATCATACAGGCTAGAAGGAGAGTGGGGGCTGACAAAGAGGGAGGTGTTGCTTTTGTTACATATTTTACTTTAACATAATTCATAGTTGCCAATATGAAAAAAAATTGCATATACTTCTCATTCTGTGTTAGAATGTGCCACATTATATCAGTGTGCCTCGTTACATAAAGTAATAAGTGATGTGCCACCCACATCTTTCTTTTTTTTTTTTTTTAGCTTTTGTTTATGATTTAAACCAATAATCACACTAAACATTTGGAAATAAATTAAGCCTTTTCAGACTGATTAAATTGGCTGAATGCTTTAAACATGTGACTCCAGCAGATCTAATCATCCCAGGATAGTCTGGGAGTTAATCATGCAAATGTCTTCAGATATTTCAATTTGCAAAGCTGTGTTTGTAGCATGCACTCTTCCAAAGCATCTGTATTCTGTGGTATGAATTGCAACTGTTCAGTGACAGGGCAGCAGAAAAAGTTATTAACTAGAAAAACAGTTAAGCCAAATTAAGTAATTCAATTACAAAGTTCTGATCAGAAGAACATAATAAAATTTGCCAGAGACTCTACAGAACTGTAAGAGGTATGTGCCTATTGGCTCCAATTAGAAAGGACTAATGAATACGGAACAGCTCCAATACCAAACTTCTATCCCACAACTTCACTGCTCGTGCACATACATTCAAGCTTAATACATGTACTTTGTGGAATTAGATTTTTCTGTGCGTACTGCACCTGAGGAGAATGGTGGCATTCCTAAATGATCTTGGCTCACTCTTTTTTGGAGACGGGCAACTTCCACCAAATGTGAATTATTTACTAGTCACAGTAATCCTTCTTCTCTACCTTACTTTCTGTATGAAGGAAAATTTCCAGATGAATGAGGTGAATCATGGATTCCATCTTCAGAGAAAACTATTTCATTTTGAGCAAAATCTGAAGTTTTCATACCACATCCCCTTTCCTGTCTCTGGGATGACTGGAAAAGACTACATCTAGATCACATACTTTGAGGTTGCAGCTGATCTTTAAAGTTTTGATTTATTAGAGCAGCTGGAAAAGGACAGAGTATCATAGAAGAAAAAACAGTTTTATAAAGTTAACCTAACCACTAAGAATTTTTATACTTTACCTGTTTCCTAATGAAGCATTTAATTTGCATTAAAATATGTTATGGCTATTACTAAGACATAATATATATGTCTAACTTTATATACTGCCTGAGTTCTATTCCTTGATTACCCACCTAAACACAAGTAAGGGTAATGAAAACAAAGGAGCTCAATCCAGAAATTAAACTTCAGAAATAGTCTCCAAAAACCTTCAAAAACAGTTCCCCGAGTTTTAAATCCTGCCCTGTCATCAACTGACAAAACCAGTTTTAGTTCAGCTGTGTAACATGTTCAGCTTTTTAAAATGCAGCCAAACTATGAGAATTACAGACAGCAAATCAGTGAAGATAACTAGAATCCATTTTGTGGAGAAGGCAAGGATCAAAAAATATCCGAAAGTTTGACAACTCCTGTGTGCCACCAAAAGATGTCAGCGATATCTTGCTGGTTTATAAATGGATAAAATTGATCTTATTTGCCTAAGTAGGAAAAGCAGCGGTTATGAAGAGCATTCTACAAAATAGTGAAACATAACTGGCTAATAAGACTTTTGTGAGATGAAATCCTGAGAATAGTAAGCAATAGAACTGGCTGGAGTTACAACTGAGATACTACACAGTATTTGTAAAATTTAAACCAGTTAGTTTGATATAACTGTGAAGAAATATAAGATGAATCTAGGTCTTAAAGATGAGAGTCCCAGAGCCAGTTTGCTTCTTCTGATGCTTTCTTCCTACACTCAGGAAGAGCCTTCTTCAATGACATTAAGGTTATGATGGAAAAATGATTCAAATAGAAGTCTATAGAGATTTTGTTAATATGCCTTTATGATGTGATATTATGACGGCAATTCAATTTCATTGCAGGCCTAATGAGACTGTGTTACAATGTCAAAATGAAAGGAAACTATATTAATCAAGTTATACTACCCTGAGAGAAAGAAAAACCTAAAGAAATTAACCCCATTAAAAACTATTTTAAAACAACATTAAGATTTAGTGAATTCAGAATTGCTATGCTTTTGTTGGTTTAGTGCTTCAGGTAGAAGCTAAATTTGGCACTGATTTACAACTCATTAAGTATATTGACATCAGGGGAATCGGTGAAAGTTTTGAGGAAACACAGAACAGAATTTAAGGCAAGTACTGTGGTTACGTAAAGCACTGGGCACAGCCTGTTTAGTCCTGCAGCTAAAATCTTTTTTTCCCTTCAGCAGAACCAGAATTTTGATTTTTCTCACTTAGAAAAGGTGGCAATTTGGCCAGCGTTTAAGAATTTCAAGTTCTTGTCACTCAACTTTCGTGATATCACCATATTTGAATTTGTACTGTAAAATTACATCCCCAAAACTGCAACAGTGAACAGAATTCAAGTGGAAAATTCCAACAGACTTTATTAGAAACAATTATTACATTGCCAACAATAAAGTAAGAGCTAATACATACTGTGAAGACATGAGGAGTCTTGTTAAGGTCCCAGGTGGTCAAAATTGAGGCTAATAGAACATGCCACAACTGATAAACGACCTTTGCTAGCTATACCTTTGGAATCACCTATAACGGAGGTTAAATCAAAGTTACCCATTTGAAAATATTCAAATGCCTATATTAAAAATAAAAGAAAAATATATAAATATTTTAACAAATATATTTCTTTTTTTGCAACACAGACCTTTTCCTGTGAGTCTCTGTTGTGATAAAATAGTCACTTGAATGTTTATTAAGAATCTTTGTCCATTCCAAGCTGAAGTTTCCTATTAAGTGTAGAACTTAGAGCATTAATGAGAATTCCATAAAGAGTAGCATGTGTATTCTATTTAAAACGTGCCACTGTAATTTTCCAGACCATATGGTAATGGCGATATGAAGTTCTGGTCTCTGTAAAAACTGCCACCCACCTGAACAGGTTATGGACTTTCCAGTGCAGCAGGCAGTGCAACACCATTTTTATATAACAGGTACTTACCAATTTTCAGCAAGTTAATTAGAAGGTTGGGCATTTCAGAATCAGCAAGACATTAGCACCAGACATTCTGGACATGCACCATACTATAGTTTTCACTGTGCCATCCTTTCTCTTTCAGCTCACATATTGTTTGTAGCAAACCCTGATATTTACATGGCACTATGAAGAAAGATTTGCAAACCCACAAAAATTCCATTTATTTTCACTTCTATTACTATTAAACATGCAGTGATGGCACTTTGTCATCACAATATTAGGGAAGACTGATGGAAGGAAAATATGGACCATTCCTAAACAAAAAATCCAGTTGTTTCATGTTTTGCTTGTCCTTAATTGATACACATAAACACACAGAATCTTTTGGAAGATGGCTGGCACTTTTTTTTTTTTTTCTCCCCAGCTGTTTACTGCATAACTTGAATAAAATTCTTGCTTCCAACATCATTATTTATTATATACAATATTGTATTGCCTAGAGGCTATATCCCCGTTGTAGGAGGCATTGTACAAATAAGAACAGAAATAGTCCCTGCACAAAGATCAGACCCCAGAGGTTTGCTGTATTTCAGTTATTTTTCTCACAGAGCCTGTGTCTAAGGCCTGTAAAAGTTCAGGCTTATATAAGCATTTTCTTGCGTCAGTCAGGGTGGGCTTTAAAAAGAAAAATCAAATGCACCAAAAGCAGCTCCTGCCATTTCAAGAAACATAAAATGTTCTTTGTGCAGACATGATATTCACTCATGTATCTCTCATTTACAGAGATATTCTCAGGTAACTCATTTACATCAGGTGTAAATTTACTGTACATTTTGTCAATGTAGTAAATTTCTGTTGCTATTACTAGCCTTAGCAGAGATAAGCTTTAGTTACACCAGCATTATACTAATTGCATGTTATTTCTAAATTTTCACAAACTTATTCTTGTTGGTGCTATCTGGAAGAGTCATAATGGCTTGCAAATGGATTCACTGAAACCTTATCTGTCTTGCAAAATAATGTTCACCATAGTATTAAGTTCTACTGCAAAAATCTCAGGACTATCAACACTGCAATGACAGAAGTAAAGAGCAATGCAGCATTGAAATTGTAAATAAGATTAGAAAGTAAAAATCTGAAATTCAGTCCATATAAAACATAACCTTTAATCCACAAGGTAATTTGTATATATACACTCAGTTTAGACTGATCATTCCATGAAGAATGTACAAACCAACACAGCATCAAGAGAAATCTATTGGGGGAAACATTCAACAAAACGTAAGTGCAAATTGTTCTTGCTGATCAGAAATCTAAATTCTTTGATGCCTAGTCATGTAAAAGAAAATACTTTTTCACAAGGCTAAGCATATTTATTTTATCCGTGAATTCTTCTGTGCTGAACTTCCCAGGAGTGAGAAGAGAGGCTCGTTAGAGATAATTTTGTTCCTGTGAACTTGGCCATAATTATGTTAACTACATAATGACTAAGAGGAACAGTTTCCTTCAGAACATGAATTATATCAGTAAGAAGATACGTATCACATATGAGAGTCAACATACTGACATAAACATACTTTTATTTTATTGCAGTCTAAGTATTCACATAGGAATTGCATCAATTTAACTATTTAAATTGTAAAAATCATTAATCTGGCTAAAATACTTACTATGAAAGTTCGTCATACACAAGGCCCACTATAAAGATCACATTTTTTGCTAGCACCTTGAGTATTTGATGGATTTGTTTTGCAGTTGGCATATTCAAATGGTTATATTCTGGCTGTAGAATAATATATATGATTTACACTCTTTTTCTGTGTTGGTATAATCTGTTTTACAGCTGTAAACAAAGCCATAAAGTTTTAAAACTAGATATAGTCTCACAAGTCTAAGTAACAAGCTAAAGGTAGCTTCACTTAACGCAATCTAGTTTGTATATTACAAAGATCTTGCTACTCAGTGTATACATTTAATACATTTATTCATCTTTGCAGGTGCCCAAAGGCTTCACTAAATAATTGGGGGAAGGGGAGGGGAAAGATACACAGCTTTGCAACACATACAGAATTCTTTCATGTTCATCAGTTTTCTTGAAACATACTATTCTGTTTCTTTATAAATACTGATACCAAGATGCTGTCAAAAAACCAGAAAAATAAACCAACACAAATCTGATATAGCTATGAGATAGCAAATACAGACTTTTACTCTTGTACAGAAGACTCAAATGACTTCACAGGTTTGAATCAACTTCAAATTGTTGGACAGTGTTTACGGACTCAGTCACTGAATCTCCTTATCACTGAACTCTTCAGACGACTTCAGGAAGTCATCAGCAAGAACTTAAAGATTCTTAAGCAGGGCTTTTCCCATCTCATAAAGACAACTGAAACGTTCAAAGTTTTTCCATTTCAAAGCAAACTAAATCAAGAATATGCCGAGCTTTTGTATTTATAAATCTTCCCCAAAAAGGAAGTATACTAATGAATGTCAGCAGCCAAGACTTAAACCTGACTGTCCATATTAGACATTAAGTACTGTAATTTTTAACACATTGGTCACCCCTATGAAAACTTTTGTCTTGTCTCAAGGCAGCTTACGCACTTTAAAAGTTCTTGGTGGAATAGCTTTGTAAAAATCTAAGTATACAATGATTTGCTAGGTATAACTTCCCTTTACTAATCCACACTGATCTTTTCAGTACAAACAGTTTTAATTTTTTTAACTGTGCATACAATTACAAATAGCGGATTTATATGTATTTCCAAAATTCCTTTTAAAAGATCTGCTACTTTGTCTTTTACTCATGCCAAAGAAGGTCTAAAAGAAAAGACTGCAGACTACAGATTTTTCAAAGATGAAATTCTTTAGAACTCAAGTTAATGCCATCTGGTCCAGCCAATTAACTTTTTCTACTAATACCTAAACTTGAGTTTCCCCCATTCCAGTACTGAAACAACCTTGAGCTCTTCATTAGTAAATATACATGTAAAAGCATAACTTTCTGGCAAGACCTTAGTTGGGTTCATGTCATTTTGTACCTTGATCATCTCGATGACTGTCCATTTCCAGTGGCTTTGCAACTCTCTGAAATTTTCTCTTATTGATATTTTGAAAGAAGTATTGAAAATAATTATGCAAGCTCTTTGAAAAATGTTTACCTCTCTTTGCTGATGCCCTGGTTATATCCTGTAGTGTTATTCTTTAGATGGCACTCCAATTCCTTGAAGCAAAACTTACTTCTGAAGTTATCAAAGTCATGGTAGATTTCTTCACACACATACATACACACTTCCTAAAGTCTTTTTTGGTACATTATAATGCAATTACACTACATTTATCAATGTAGTATTTTAAATATCCTACTCACCACTTGAAAACTTTCTGCCTATTGGCTGCCCCTAAACTCTCTTTTTAGCAGGACTTCCCGTTTGTACATAGTTTCCTTTTCTAAAGCTATATATGCACTGGTTTAAAAAAAAAAATGTTTCTGTAGGAAGATTAAATAGGAATACGCTACTACTAATTTAAAAGGTAGCTAATTTTGAAGCATTTCTTGGGCAATGATTAACTAAGCCAAGATTTGTATCTCCTACGGGTTACCAAACTATGCCATGTGAAGTAGTTATTTATGAAATCTGAAAATTTAATCTGTGCGCTGCACCTCCCATGACATTTCTTGTCTTACCTAATTGAACCTTTTTATTGAGATTCCTTCTCATGGGGGGAGTTCCCTTAACGCACTGAACTCACTATTGCTGTCCTGTTTCACAGCTGTATTACAGACAAATACCAGTTTTCCTGATACGTTACAAAGTCTTTGTTACTCACTAACATGCTTACATATCTGATTTTTCTCAGTTTTCATTTGCATTCAACTTTCCATCAATAATCCACTCAGTGTTTCCCTTGCCTTGGTATTGCAATGTTTCAGTATGTATATTTCTAGCATGCTAGTTCCTAGGATCTGTATTATGTTCAGAAGCAGATGTAAATTTAGGTTTTCCAATAGGTTTTCTTAGACTCATTTGCTGAAATGCACACATTTGCTTCAAAGAGTGCACCAACCTTAGTGATGTGCTCTTACATGTACAACAGCTTTTCCTCACTCTTTTGTCTATATTTAATTTTAATGCTAGCAATTCAATTTAACTTTGATTATTCCTCCTATGCCTACTCCTTTATTTCAAAAAGTTCTCCATTTCATAATGAAACTGATTCATTTTCCACAGAGCATATAAATTTCCTCAGCTATATCTTCAAATGCTGCTTTCTCTTTCAGTCTGGCCTCAAAACCTGGGAGGCCATTCCTAACTTTATGTTTACATTTCAACTCCAGCAACTCTTCTACCTTTTCCTGTGTTACTGGTACAACAAATACAAACACAGGTTGTTCACTGGTATTGTCTGTTCCAACAAGAATAGCCTAGGAATGTCTACATACATTTCAGTAAAATATTATTTTGATAACTAACCTGCCAAATACTATCACCACTTAGTGTGAATGCTGAAGTATTTTTATATTATTAGAGTTATTTTAATCACTGGCATGCACTGTGTGTTTATATTTTTTCCAAATATTGGGAAATCAGTAAAAATAATATAATGCCACTGGGAAAAACATAATTTGCAAAATAAATCTAAGCAATTGACACCAGATGTTCTATTTCTTCAAAATTTGCATTTTCAGTTTTATAATATTTACATTTTTCTTCTGCAAAAATGCTTAAGTAATCATACCTCAAAAGTCTGGATGTTTTAGTTCTTCTGGCTTTGGTAGTATGCCAGTGTAATTCAAAGACAAAACTCAGGTCGTATTTCCAAAGTCAGTCACACTTACTGGTTTCATGCCCTACCATGCAAATACAGTATCTTTAATTTTAGCCATACTTAGTCTTATCTATGGATCTTCTAGAAGCAGAGATAAACAGCATATTTTAATGTTAGTGTTCTGCTAAATCTAAAGCAAAATGGAATCCAGGAACTGGTAAGAATCTTTTCCTAGATATAAGAAAACCTAAATATTCCAGTCACGGATGTTGGCTGTTTCTTGTTCGTCTAGTTTCACGTGAAGGACATAAGTTATTTCAGCTAAAGAACTAAAGATTTTAATCTAAAATTAAAATTTTTGATAGCCCTAGATCAGAATTCATCTAATCAAAAATTTATTTTTACCTGTATGCAGATATGCATGAGAGAGCTTGTTCTAAGTTGCAATAATTTTCTTTATAAAAGAAGAGCAAATGCTTTCTGAGGTCACAAAATGTTTATGGGTCACTGGAATTCCACAGTATGAGCTCTCAAATAGAGCATTTAATATTTTTTCAATTCTTTGTGTGAGACAGATTAATCATTTATAGAAAAGGAAAAGCATTTTGTTTAGGTTCAAATGTTTACCTCCACATTCATTCAGAAAACCTTAGGAGACTACATATTCTTATTTCTAGTTTCTTTTTTATTCCAAGAGTACATTCAGTCTATTTTTTAATTTACTTTAGGTTTAGAGTGAGCAATAAACTTAGCTGTAGGCAAAGAAACACAACACAGCATGAGTTGGCAAGGCCTTGAGAAACACCATATACCCAGTTCTGCCACCACAGTTAGCAAAAACCAGTCAATACAAAGTTTGGGCAATGAAATCCCAGAGCTAAGAGGTAGTCTCTGCTTATCTCCAGATTTTTAATTCACTTTAGAAAATGACATTTCTTCAGCATTTTACTTATTCTTTACCAAGATTCCCTAAATGTTCTTGGTTTACTATCTCAGATAAAATGAGAGTACTTACACCGAGGCTGCACAGTAGTTTCTGAGGTCTGAGCTCATGCCTTGCACAAATTTTACTGACACCATCAGGCCACTGGACTGATGGCATCCTCAGACATCAGTTGCTAACAACTATATATTCATTGACAACAAGCGAATAGGAAAATAAAGCTACACTTAGATAATCAGAAGAAGAAATGGTAGAATACTTGAAACACACAGAGTTCTTTATTACTGTCTCTACCAGCTGTGTAATGTTGAGTCATAAAAAAACCAAAAACATCTAAACCAGATTTAAAGCTTTTATTCAGTGCTGAATCCCTTCCTCTGTTTAAATAGCAAAAGGGATTCATATTCTTTTTTTTTTTTTTTTTTCCCCTAAGATGACCACTGATGCAATGCATCTTTAATTTTGAGGGTGGACAACAGGAAAAGCAAGATTATTTATTACAGTCAAAATATTAATTAATGTTTTCCTTGATGTAAAGCAATCCAGAAATGGTGGTACTGCCTTCATCTTTTTCTAACATCAAGCATACAATTTTTACAAAGGGGCTTTATAAACTCCTGAGCAAGGTTGTATTGTATATCTTTTTCTAACATCAGAACAGATGTGAGAACAATGACCACTGTCAGTTACAAAAAATGAAGGATACAGGAGAAAAAAATACAAAAATAAAATGGGTTAACTGACTTTGAAGGGGGTCTTCTCCTTTGGGATGTTCATGAAATGATTTTTCAGGGGCTTTCTGGTTGCAGTACATTTTTTATAGTTTACTTAGAAGAACTGAAAAAAGTCTTACTTTCCATTAGTTCTGTGGATGGCCTCTGCGTCTTCTCCATGCTCTTTGTGGTCCTGGCTGTGCTAAAAGCTGTCTTCTTGCTATGTTTTCTTGCAGACATTATTCCTGTTACTCCATTTTCTCCAACAAGTATTTCTTATTGAAAGTAACATTTAACTCTTGCACACCTGGGTTCTTCTGATCCAGTACACTGCAGCCAGAATAATGCAAACAAGAAAACTTTCTGTTTGCTGCTGAGATCTATTGTTTTTTTTAATATCCACACATCAGCACTTATTAACTACTATGACATTGAAAAGCTAGTTTTCCTCAGAATATTATTTAAACTCTTTTCTACTGATCCAAAAGAAGTCTCAAAGAGGGAACCTTGGAAGAAGTTAGAAATCATACTGTCCTCTTCATGGTACTGTTCAGCAGGGACTCCATTAGAAATTCTCTTGTGGTGGTTTCTTTCACTTCCCAAGGAAGGATGAAAGAGAAATCCATAAAGCTGTCCTACAGTGAAGGGAAATAAACAGTCATGTGGACACCACAATTTGAAATATTTCTTTTATTTTTCTAAAAGAATCAGATGCAAATACTTTCCCAGATCACTCTTCAGTCACCTACTATGGATTTTAATCCATTTCACCCATCAAGCCATAGCTATATTGGTTCAGTATCTTAAAATACGACTTGGGAGAGGAATTGCTGAATGACTGCATTCACTGATTATCTTCAGTTTCTTTAGTACAGTCGGCACAATCTTTCTCCAATATCTTCAGTTTACATCACACTAATCAAGATGCAATAGAAAGAAAAACAAGCATTTGAGACCTGCTTCTGAAACCTGCAGGCCCAGCTGAGACACAGAATGTCTACCCTCACTAAGTAAACTATTATTCATAACATCTGCCTATCCAGTGCAATGTGAGTTCCTGTCACTCATCATTGACATGTCTCTATACTAGGACTGGTATCCTAACAGTGCATTATTATGTTTCATGAGAATATGCTAATTCCTTTTGTATCACTATGCATGCTGATTATACAGTATCCTTTGACAATGACAACATGTTCTAGTGTGATATATTAATTCAAGAGGAAAAAAAAAAGATACGCAAAGGCACTGTTAAAAGCACCATATATCTGCCAAAAATTTATTAAAAGCATGGAATTATTTTTCCAATAAAGTTATTCTCCCAGTATGACAATAGTTTTTTTACCATTGATCTCAATGGTGTCAAGACGCCCAGATTTTGAGTTATTAATTAATGGCAAGGTATAACACTAGCTATGTTATTCTGTGTCAAGTAAAATTTTTAGAGGCTTTCTATTTCCCTTTAATTCCTATAGAACACTTCTTGACTTATTAGTGAAATAACTTCTAATTCAGTTACTATGATTACATAGTAACAGTGTACATTATCAGATCACACAAATACTTCTGTCAGTATTTTCAAGCAGCAAGTGACCATAATCATATATACTTGACATGCATAATTATAACACATTATTTTTCAGCTAAGAATGAGTAGGTGGGACTCTCACAGTATGTCTTCTCATAATATTTTCTACAATAGATTACTACTTTTGTCTTTTTTAGTATTTGACTTCTCTGCCCTTCACTAATGTCCTCAATGATTTCCTCCATCAAGCATTTTACCACTTCACCCTACCCTAACTAATTATTAACTTTAAATTCTCCATTGACCCTAACTTAACTCTCTGTAGATACAAAAGCTTTGGAAAAAAAAATCCTCAGTGAGAAAGTGTTTGCCAGATAGCTTTTCTTCAAGCTTTTGCAGTTTTAAATCTGATCACAGAAAATACTGAACCAAATACTGCATTGAACAGCACTATATATAGTTGTATTACAATAGCAACGTCACTATTCCAAGTGCTGTTGGACTCCAACAAAACCACAAAATTCGTCTCTGAGGGTAGAGATCTTGGTACCTGCAGTTTCACTCTCAGCGATGAGACTTTGCAAGTAGTTAGTCATCTGATGCACAACTCCTGGGATCAGGCACCAACTCTACTGTAAATTCAGTTCTTCTTTCACTTGCCAAAAGAATCCTCCTCCTACAACATATGTGTAAGCAGAGAATACAGAACGAAAAGTATTTTATTTCAAAACTTCAGTGAACAGATTTCTAGTTTTATTTAGTTATCATTAAAAAAAAAGAAAAAAAAGAATTCCCTATGGTTCAGGGCTGTACGTGAGGCCCCTGAGTGGAGAACAGATGAGCTAGACATGGTATGGATAAAATTGTAATACAGACAAGAAAGAGACATCATACTCTTTCTTTCTAACATTATGACTTCGCTGAAAAAAACCCTTAACATCAATATTCTGAAGTAATCTTTATTCTGCATTTCACATGTTTTTAACCACTGTATTCAATGCAAACAGCTTAACTCCTGTGAAGAGCTTGACCAGGGAGAATCAATGCATTTAATTGCACTAATCTCTCAGCAGAGCTAGTTTCAAACCTGCTGGACTGCTAACAGCTGTGGTGTTCTATGAGCCGAATTCCCATCACTAAATACACACTGGAACACCAAATGCAAGGGGTATAAGAACAGTAAATCAACAGATCTTAAGTGATATCAGCAGTTCCAGATTTTTTTTGCAATTAAAATCACAGTAATACTCAGTGACACCGGTAACATCGTAACATCTTTTTTTGGCTCCAGTTCTGTGTACCTTCAATGACCTTTAGTTCAATCCACACAATATTCACCACTAATATACTTACATATTATATTTTTTTTAATTAATGAGCAGTACTTATTAATTTTGAGCAAAAATACAAGCCCTGTTCTGTCTAGGAAAAATCTCTTAGTCAAAGACATTTAGTTTTAAAGCTATGAAGTCTTTAAATATTGTGCTGGATTACTGTAGTCTGGTTTTCAATGACAGAGAGAATCCAAAAAGCCTGATAGTAGACTGCAACTTGTCTATTAATCAGTTTAGTCTATATTCGAAAGACCATTTTAGATGGTTTCATGGCTTAAAGCAGACATTTAAAATGTTTTAAGTTTCTTTAATGTGGCATTAAGAATATTAAAGTGACAATAAGAAAAAGGGACAATCCCAGGTAGTGACAGAGACACAGGTCTATGTTTACTAGAGACTAAATAACTACAAAAAGCCTCTTTCTGTGTTCCTACTGGCTTAAATAAAACCCAACCAGAACAAACAATGAAACAAAAAGGAATACCTGTCATATCAGGGCAGAAAAAAAGTAACATCACTGTAACTAAAACGGATAGCAGTGACACACTGCCCTTGTAAAGAGATTAACGATGTAGCATCCACTTTTAGTACCACATAGGCTCTACTTTGGAGTTCCATGAGTCTGTGCTTTCCTCAGGACATTAGAGAGAGAAAATTAAAACACGGTTATTTCAGCAGCACAACAAAAGTTTTGTGTACATCAAGCAAGACTTTATATCTCTGAGCTGGGACTCACACAGTAACAGACTATCTAGACCAGAGGAATCAATTTACTATTGAAGATATTTGTACTATATAAAGGATTCAATCTAGATTGCTTTCAGCAAATGTTTTGCTTTCACTGAACATACAGCACTTGATATACACATTACAGTTGTAATATTATTACAGTGATGTATTTTTACTTTGCTTTAACCATCCCTTATAAATTTTAACACAAACAAGTACTTATAGTTTGGGTTTGTTTGGGTTTTTTTAATAATATATCATATGCCCACAAGAAGCTACTTTTCAGCTACTTCCTATCCTTTCTGCAATGCTATAAATTATACACATTTACTATAATCCTGCTTGACTTACAATCGCTGTCACTCCTGAATGTAACCTATTGTACAGAAAAAAAAAAAAGGCTAAAATTAGAGATAGCTTTTCAATGATATTTTAAGGACCTTGGAATCAATAAAAAGCCAAACCAAAACAAAACCTAACAAAACCAACCAGCTATTAAGTCTACATAACATAACCTATATGTAAAGTTAGCGTTCAACTCACACCTAAGGGAAAGACAAATGTTTCGCTCCTAGTTTGGTCACTGGGCACTGTCATATCTTGTGTAATATCTGATTACTTCCGAAATGACATTTTCATGTCATAAAGTCTAATTCATAGGCAGTTTCAAGTGCTGTTTTTACAGATAACATCCAAGACTACTGAATGCAATACACTAGGAAGTTAATATGACTAAGATGTAAACACGAAGTTAAATCATGCTGTCTTGTCTATCTGTTCAAGTCATTCTTTTCTTGACAATACTACACAGTACGAGTAATATTTCTCAACTGAAAGTTTATAACCTTTATCTTTGTCTGGTGTGCTTTCACTTAAAACAGTATTTACCACTGACTTATATACAAAGAGTTCTCCAGTGAAGGGCATTTGTGTGTTGTTATTGTGAACCTTCAGATCTGTGTATGTACCATTGTGCAGCTGCTACAACTGATACCAGATCAGTCACATTTGCTGTGACTTTAGAGTAAAACTTTCAATTCTTTTGAAGGACAATATCAGGCAGAATAAAGAAGAATACCACTCTGGGCTCATTTCAGTCTTTCACCTTTCATAGTTTTCTGTGAGATTTCACCTTTTCTCACATTCCATCAGAAACTTCTATTACGCCTTTTTTTTTTTTTTTACCTTTGATCCTCAAAATGCTTCAAAGAAACAGAATACAATTATTGTTTTACTACAGGCCCCTTCTCTGCAATAAAAACAAAAAGCAAAGTAGCTCTGCCTCATTTACCCCCACTCAGACAGATTTGTGGACTTCTTTCCTCATGAAAACTGAGGTTGAGGGTCTTTAATGATTTCTTTACCCTTTATTTTGAGAACCTTGCTGACTGCATGTGTAAGGAGCGTTAGGTTTTTGTACAACTTGCTGTAAAGATTTCTTACACAAACTGCAAAACATTTAATAAAAGCTGTTAAGCTGTTGATTTGTCAGATGTTAAGAAAAAAATATTTTCAACACTCTGAAAAATTATATTAATAGCAAACAGTAAATTTCCATATTAGAAGATTACCACAGGTAATCTTCTAATACATCTTGCACCAGTGTTTCCTACTGTACTATGGCTTAACAAGCCATCCCTCTTGAAACTGTCTTACATTTGCATAAAAGAATTACAGGTATAAGCAGATAAACTTTTCAGTGAACTAATTTGGTTAAATTTAAGCACATTAACTTTTGTTTAGTAAAGAATCAGTGAACATAATCATACTATGGAGTCAGGAAATAACGAATGATCGTTGTGGAATGGTTTTCTTTGCCTAAATATTTCTAGGACATTTCAAGTACATTAATATTCATAAGAGCCTTGAATGTGAACCTTAGAATCTGACAGCTCTGGTCATTTTGGTAAGGTCAACAAAATGCAGACTTTTTTTTTGGTTCAACATTTGGAATTTTCTCATCCCTTATCATCACATGAAACAGACATCCTGATGCCTTTCGTTAACTGATTCAGTGCTAAAAGATATTTGCTCAATAGATGTGTCACTTTTCAAGGTGTACTCATCTTTTCAGAAGTGGATGCATTCAAGATGACTAACTTCACAGACAGTATCTTTCTCCCAGACCCACAAAACAAACTGCACCAGCAATGAGCCACCAGTAATATTCTTCCACTTCCTTCATTACCAGTTTTGTTCAAGCCTGTTACATCTGCATGATATTTCCATTTCAGCTATCCAAAACAAGTGGTTAAAATGAAAAGCAGGCTTTCACCTCACTTACAGATGCATACAGAAAGAGAAGGGGCATCTCAATGGCTCAGCTGGAGTCCTAAAGAGCAATTTCCCTATGGAAATACAAGATACTGATGTTAGTAAAGTTCAAAAGCCAAACAGTTCCTTAGCTATTTAATAATTTCTCACAGACTTCATTAGAAACTGGATTGGGAGAAAAGGACTATTGAAATGTGACACACAAAACTGTTCTTAGAAGTACTAATCACACATTCATAACAGGTTACATGACAAATGATTCAGCAGGATGTCAGATAAAAGAACATAGAATAGAGACACAGAATCATAGAATAGTTAGGGTTGGAAAGGACCTTGAGATCATCTAGTTCCAAACCCCTGCCATGGGCAGGGACACCTCACACTAAACCATGTCACCCAAGGCTCTGTCCAACCCGGACTTGAACACCACCAGGGATGGAGCATTCACAACCTCCCTGGGCAACCCATTCCAGTGCCTCACCACCCTCACAGTAAAGAACTTCCTTCTTATATCCGATCTAAACCTCCCCTGTTTAAGTTTGAACCCATCACCCTTATTCTATCACTACAGTCCCTAATGAAGAGTCCCTCCCCAGCATCTGTGTAGGCCCCCTTCAGATACTGGAAGGCTGCTATGAGGTCTCCACGCAGCCTTCTCTTCTCCAAGCTAAACAGCCCCAACTTTCTCAGCCTATCTTCATACAAGAGGTGCACCAGTCCCCTGATCATCCTCGTGGCCCTCCTCTGGACTTGTTCCAACAGTTCCATGTCCTTTTTATGTTGAGGACACCAGAACTGCACACAATACTCCAAGTGAGGTCTCAGGAGAGCAGAGTAGAGGGGCAGGATCACCTCCTTCGACCTGCTGGTCATGCTCCTTCTGACACAACCCAGGATACGGTTGGCTTTCTGGGCTGCAAGATCACACTTGCGGCTCATGTTAAGTTTCTCATTGACCAACACCCCCAAGTCCTTCTCTGCTGGGCTGTCTGAATAATGAGCTAACTTCCTAATGACCCAGAATATATTATTTTCCATCAGAAAACAGTATGAGCATAAATTTTAAGTCAAGTTGACAGATCTAAGTCCAAATCATCACAAACTTGAAAAACAAGTATTTAAGGGTTCCATTAAATAGCCTCAAGAGCTCTTATGTACCTTCATCCCTTTTCCACTCAGCAAACACACTAAGGGAAGATGTCACAAAACAAAAGCCCTAAATCCACACATTCTACTGGGTAAAAAAAAAAAAAAAACAACAAACCAAACCAAACAACAACAACAAAAAACCCCATAAGGATAGAAGTGACAAAAGTAGCCTGAGGTCTGGCAGCTGATGAGAGCAACCTGTAGGGCAGTCAGTTGGGAACCTCTCCAGAATCATTCTAGGAGCACACACTCATTTTAAAATGGCAATTCACCCAACCTTTAGCCATCTATTGAGTCATACCAGTACTTGGAAATATTTATTGAACAACCAAAAATAAAAAAGATTTTACTTAAATCAACATAAATCACTGAGAACAGTGAAGCTGCCATTCACATGTGATCTCACTATCAGCTGTACAATTTTTCTGATGGGGCGTACCTTCCTAATGACTTGCCAGGTGCTCCACAGTTCTGGCTTGTCTGAAATTCCATCCTTGGGACTGGTTGCAAAAGCGTCTAATAGATTCTAATAAAGCATGCCTATTAAGTTATTAATTTGCTAGCATTGCAATTCACAAATAAACCAATCTCTTTCACACAGCTGTATAAACGACCACAAATAAAACAATATACAGATGGTAGTGCAGCATTCTAAATGTTTAGGTTCAGCTATTATACATGTAGCTATCTCCACTCTACATCCCTAGCTTCAGATGTCCCATAAAGGGGGTTATTTCCAATTTTTAAAATATTGTGTCTTTCTATAGTCTAGAAAGTTGAAATGCAATGCCCAGATGCTCCCTGCATAACTCTTGCTCAGCATGAGGACAAAGCTCTCATGCCTTCGGTTGTTTACCATCCCCAGAGGCAGGAAGAAACAGTTTACATTGACATTCTGCAAGATTTATCTTATTTTATCTCCTTTAAATACCATGTTACCATCCCTGTAACAGAAAAGCCTACAGAACACCAGGAGAAAATATAGGAAATGTAAGACACGCTTTCTATCTGGCAGTAAAGCCAAAGCAAAGGAAACCAAACACTTATACCTTTTTCTTCATCTCTTAAGGTAACATGTATGGATTTTGCCTTCTCTTCCTTGCTAATTTTCATATCCATGCAAAATCAACCAATCCAGATACAATTCAGCTAAATACAATAGCAAAACTGTACTCTATGTCTTCTTCCTTTCTGTTCCATGTAACACAGACAGCTCTGTAGCAGAATACTTAACCGTGTGTTAACCAGCTCCCATTGCACTCCAGAATGTGAAATATGATTATTCACTCTAGAAATACAGAACTGTGCAAAGTTGACATGGAACACAAAATTGAACTGGTAGCCTTTCTGTACATAAAACTTCCAAAGGAAACTTAGTGCCTTAGGAATAACATTCTGAAACAAGTGGCAGGTAGCACCATTCAAGTTCTCTAAGGAGCTCACCTAACTTCTTTGCAATAGCAGACATACCCTTCTAAATGCATGGACATAAAACTCAAGAGTCACTCAAGATGCTAAGTCTTCAGAGCCTTGCTTGTTATATTCATGCTGTGTTTTTCTGGTTTTGTTATTGTTATAATTGTGTTCTGAAAGAAGTTAGGATATAAGGAGGGGTGAGGAGCGATTGTAATAAGAGCACATTAGTTTCAGATTACCAAGCCTGCCCATGATGATATAACAGAACACTCAATTTCCACCAGATTTCTTTATGCTAACACAAAGCCCCCAAGACAAAGAGACTTAAATATACACAATTAGAGAAAGAATATGATGCTATTATCCTAATTTGAAAATGAAGCTGTCAATAAAAAGGGAAAACAAATGGGATAAATCAAGAGTAAGAAACAATAAATGAGCTCTGCATTCATATTTTCAACTGTTCTCCCCTATGGTAAGAGGGGTAAGAATTTGGTTTATGAATCTACATAAAAGAGAACATAAAAGAGACATAAACAAAAAATGCAGCCATGGAGAATATGAATTACAGATCTTTATTCTCCTAGGTACCACCTTATTGGCTTACTATTTTGTATTCAACAGTTTGCCCATTAGCCCCCTGAAAATACTGTGTAATAATGAATTAGCTTTGTATTTGTCATCAATTACTGTAAGGTAGGAGAGCAGAGGCCAGTCAGCAAAATCTGTCAGTTTTTTGAAAGGACAAAGTGAAATTACAATGGTCTTCTGCCTTCCTGAGATTAGCCGAATCAATTCAGCTATCTAAGACCTTTTACCAAGGTTATCTTAAAAAAAAACCCAAAACCAAACACAACATTGGCTCAAACTAGATTTACAGCTGTTTTTCTGCAAATACAAAGTTAAGTTTACATCAGGCTTTACATCAGGAGGGAGGTATTAGAATGCCTACTGGCTGCCTGCATCATGTGTATGCAATATTGGGCAAGCTTGCCATAAGTAGACAATTAAAAACAAAGCAAACTTGCAGGATCAGCTTACTGTCATCTCAATATTTTACAGGGATCTGGATTTGTGCCTGGTCAGCACTTTGCTAATTAACTGTATTCTGACTATTCTGCAGAAATGATATTTTAGCTTGTAAAGTATCAGATGAATATTATGGTCAGATAAACTGACACTGCAAAATTGTAAAGTCACTGTCAGTCTCCTGCATCTTACCCTTAAAATGCTCAGAAGAGGCCAAAGTGTTGATTGTATCAATATTATGTGCGTTCACAATCTGAAGCATTTGTACATGTACTGGAGTTTAGATTTATTTCAGTATTTGCACAGCCAATGTAGTCTCAAATCAAGTATATTAAAATACAGGTGTGTATTATCATACCTTTAATGAATATCTAAGGACTAAGATGTGATCAATCCAACTTTCTCCAGGTTTCTCTTAGAAAGTTTTAGTCTTTTTACTTAAAAATGAAGATGCCTTTTGCTTGCAAGTCCATGTAACCCACAAGCTAAAAAGCAGTATTCATCGGAGAAGTGCTTAAAGCAGGCCCTTCAGGACAGTTCTTAAGCCTGATGGTTTTTACTTCTTCTGGTTTACTGTCACAGAACACAGGTCAATAGATGAAGTATGGCGATTTTTCTCCTTTATCTAATACAGTGTCTTGAGATATTGTAGTCTAATTGTAAAATAACTCTTTGTCACATTGAGAGTGCCTACTGGATTTCTCTGTTAGGGTTCTGTGCTAAAAGTTTAGACTATAAAAGGTGAAAAGAAAATTTCCTATGTTTTAAAACCAGCAAAAACAATCTCTGTTCCAAGCTTGTGCATTCACTGAAAGCAAAACCAAAACCTTGACACAACACATGGACTGGAAGCTAAAAGGTAAATTATGCTTGCTGTGTTTTTCTGAACTGAATCTTGCCCGTATGATCAGCAGCATTCAGATTCCCGGCAGGGAAGTCTCCAAAAGACAGGGAAAGCTAGGCAGGTGGCTTTAAAGAAAGCACAGGGAAACATACTAAATAAAAATTCCAGTGAGAAGTGAAATTGGTTAAATTGCCTGCAGGACATCTGTGGAGGAAAAGGGTCTACACAGATTTCCCCACTTTGAGGGGGGGAGAGAAAAGCATTTCAGGGCACGAAAAGCACATGCACATATGGAAGGCTGGTTCATTATAGACTATTTCTTTTTTCCTTGCAGATATTCTGTTTAGGAAACAGACAGAATGAGGGTCACACTGAAGAAAAAATGAGATAGAGTGAAGTGGTGTATTTGAAGGAATTGGTCAGCAAAAGATTCAGCTGATAGCCATAAGCACAAGAATAATAAACTGCATGGGAGCAGTAGGTACAGCATCACCTGGTCCTGAAAGCAAGGGTTCAGAAATAGCCATAGGCCTTATGGGGGGTGACTTAGCTAAAAGATGCCCCTGTCAGAGAGTTTACCCAAAAGACAGGAGTCATTCCTGCTTCATCATTACTAGTCAGCAGGAGCTTTAAAGTATTCAAGATTGGATTAACTATGAATTTTTAACATGCAGTTCATAATTTGGGGGTGGGAGGAGTAAGCAGAGCTCAAAAATAGCTAAAGAAGAGAAAAGAACAGCTGCCCTTGACAATTATTCAAAAATAAAAAAAAAGGAAAAAAAGGAAGTGCATTCTAAACCACAGCTGTTTGTCTGTGAATTAAACTCAGCATTCACTCAAGACACTTAGCTCAGATTGTTAGTCCAGCCTCTAACACATGTCCCCATATGAGAGCATTTGTTCCTATCAAAACAGATAGAACCAAGGAGCCCAAATTGCATAAGCAGCTTGGAAGGTCTCTACCTTTTGAACAGGCAAACTGTTCCTTCCTCAGCTGTATAACACAGCCTTCCTTTTTCACAGAACCGTGGTTTGTTTCCCTCAGATATCAAGACAGTTTTTCAAATACCAGAATCTTCTGGGCATCATGTGGCCACTGTAGGAGAGGATCAGGTTCGAGATCATCTTAGGAACGTAAGTTCTTGGATACTATAAGAGTAATGCCATTGAACAATAGCCTTTAAAGTTAGTTTTAATTCCTTAGCATACACCACAATACTGAGAATTACTTAAAACCTGTTTATATTCCTCTCTAGTTCGATGAAGAAAGAAAAGCAAGAATAAAACCTCAAGAACGAATCACACAACTAGGTTTGAATGCAGAGATGCCACCTTTTACAAAAAACATGCTTACTTCTAAAATCAGTTCCTTTGAGGCAAGATAATAGGTTTCTAATGACCTAATTAATTTTACGCTAAGTGTATTGTGCAAATGTACAAAGTTAGATAGTGAATTGCTGTCTCTGCTTTGGTAAGAAACGGCTGTATCCAAACAGGCCTCTAAAACCAATGTACAGTAATTTGTGCTGACAGCTTATTCTAATTACAGTTGAATATAATAGCTCAGCTGAGATATCAAATTTCACTGCAAGTAACGCTTTGCTACCTAGTAAACAAAATAAAATGAAAACACTTTATAAATCCAAGTTATTTTTGCTGAAACCTTGTTTTTTCTAAGCACATAATGCTACTAAAAGGTATAATGTAGCAAGCAGATGATTTGTCCAGTGCTGATTTTGAAAATCAGAAGATTTGGGTTTGACTTTGGTCTTGTTTGGTTTTTTCAAGTAAAACTAACAGACAGAGGTTTATTCATATTAACACAGATACATAATATTGATACTTACTTTCTTTTACTCACAACTGTACCAGAATTCTCTGAAATAGCCACACAAAAAATTGACGTATTTATTCTTCTCTCTTTGAATAACTAGATTCTGATCTGTAAAGAAAGACTTCAGGAAGTAGGTTAATTCCTGGTTCAATGAAAAGACAGAACAATGGTAAGTTGTTTTTATTCGTAACTGTATATCATACATTCTTCTTACCTATGTTTTAGAAATGTACCTGTTCATCCTAGCAACACACAAATGTGAATGTAACATAAGCAAGAAGCATAGTGCCTCGGACAAGAGGGTTTTCTGTAAGCTATAACCTAATGCAGGAGTTTATAAGCTAGTGGTATGAAAAAAATACCTACATAATTATAGCTTTAGGGCAAACAGCAGAACTAAATGTCAACAGATTTTATAATATTTTTTAAATATGCCTTGACAGCCATCTGCCCAATTAGAAACAGGTTTTGGAAAACACATAACAGTAAGTGCAAAATATTATATGTAACAAAGATGTGATACACACTAAGAAAGGCAAAAAGTACTAGAGTTTGCACGTTAAGAGCTTTTATGGAAGTAAACTTATTTCCTACAGGAACATGTTCATATATAAGGAAAAGCAAAGAGCTGAACTGGGTTTTCAATGTGCATTTTTAGGGGGAGTCAAAAATCAATATCTTCAGATTTTTAAAGTTTTATAGGATTTAAAATACAGAGACTTTGAAATCAGCATTTAAATCTACAGACAATCGTAGGTGTTTATATTGGGAGATTTTTAAGGCAAGAAATACTTAATTTTATGTAACACTCCTACTCTTGTCTATCTGAACCTGGATAACTGTAAAGTACATATCTGCATATATACCAGCCATAAGCCATATACCAGATGAACATGAAAGCTCGGGAATGCAATTTGTCAGTTGATAGCATGGATATGAAACAAGACTAGAAGGTTTGACTGCCATAAGCCAACAGTTCTGTCCAAACAGTATGTGTGAGCATTAGAAAAATCACAGTTTTCTGGATACAATACATGCGGCTAAGCAGAATGGCATGTTCTTGCCTTCACCTACCACATTAGTAAATAATGGAGCCCTGCATCCTGGGTGAGACATCGGGCAAACACAGCTATGTGGCACAGGAGTGGCCCTTTCAACAAAGGAACTAGGACCTCTGCAAGTGGAATCTCCTAAGTGATGTCAAGAGACAAACTAACAAGACCATGCAAACCAATGAAATAAATGTCAAAATATGATTACATAATTATTAAAAAAAAACCAAACAAAAAAAAAAAAAAACAACAAAAAAAAACCAAAAAAAAAACAACCCCAAAAAAACACAGAATAGGAACAATGCAGAAAATGAAGGTGTTAGGATTAGTATCCAAAGCAACATGGCTTGTTTCTGCAGAAAGAAGTATATGAAGAGCACCAAAATAGGTATTTAAGTATTTTAAATCAGAATCCACATTCATTTAAGAGTGAACAAAAGCACAAATTCTCTGCATTAGAAGAGCCTGTCCTTTTTCATACTGGCATCCTGCAAAAAGATTATTCATTATAAGAAGGCAGAAATTTTCTGTAGGATATTATGAATGAGGCATGTAGTTAATCCACTAAGATTCCATTAAGAAGTGAGCCGATGTTCAGCCAACTAATTAGCCATTCATTAAAACAGAACCATAAATGACATTTCCAACATATTGCAAAATTCCTCTGTAGTAATATTTTCCCATCTACATCTAGTCTGACATTTATATTCTATGTCTCTTTCATAATTATTTCAAATAATTCCTCTGACATATTGAGGGGAAGATAGCTTAAAAAGAGATTACTTACCACCTACTAGTTGCTCACAAAGAAAGGAGCAGGGCAGGGTATTAACATAGAACTGATGTGCTTGTACACCCTAATAATCACTACTGTGGTTCAACTTTTTCATGGTGAAAATTTTCTGGTGCTTGAAATTATTTGCACACACATTTTATTTACTCAGGATTCAGCTTCCTAAAAATGATCACACATAAAAGTAATTCATTTGATTCACAGAAAGCAAAACAACACCCCAAAGTTGCCATAAAAAAAGACTAAATCCAAAGCCGGAGTTTTCATGTCCTGCTTACGTCTGCTATTGCTGCTGCTAGTACAACAGCTGCTGCTGGATAGAATAGGAAAGGTAAGCGTAGAGAGGGCTGCACAGATGTTTCCCTAGACAAAGAATAAACATGGTTCCTACCTGTGCTGGGTTCAGCAGTAGCAGTCATTTTTCTCCTTCTTAGTAGCTGGTGCAGCGCTGTTTTTTTGACTTTCAGCCTGGGAACAGCGCTAATAACACCAATGTTTTTAGTTACTGCTCAAATGTTTAGTCTGACCAAGGACCGTGTGAGTCTCATGCTCTGCCGGGGAGCAGGGGAAGCCAGGAGGAGGCAGAGACAGGACACCTGACCCAAACTAGCCAAAGAGGTATTCCATACCACAGCACATCATGCCCAGGAGGTTAACTGGGAGTTACCCGGAAGGGCTAGACCACTGCTCAGTCAGGCTGGGTATTATCAGTCGGCAGGTGGTATTGTATTCTCTTCCCTTGTTATTTCCCTTATCATTATTATTATTGGTGGTAGCAGCAGTGGTTTTGTGTTATACCTTAGTTACTGGACTGTTCTTATCTCAATCCGTGTGAGTTATATTCTTTCGATTCTCCTCCCCATCCCTCTGGGAGCGGGGAGGAGGGAAGAAGGGGGGGAGTGAGCGAGCGAGACTGCGTGGCTGACAGAGTTTAAACCATGACACTACCAAAAGAGAACTTGATACTCAGTACAATTGTTATTTGTTGCATGTTCACTCAGGCATTCCCTGCACCTCTTTGGCTGGTAATTAACAAAGTCACAAAAGCTGACAGACTGCAGGAAAAAGTACAATCTCAGTGCTATTTACACCAATAGAGACCTGCAGTTTGCTACATTTTCATATCAGGTTTTAACATAAAGATTATTTCTTTGCTATTACACCACCATGTTATTAATTTCTGCTTAAAAAATTATCCATATTTCTTCTTCACACATTGGTTCATGGTGCTGGATTCCAAAGTGCATGTTCTTTGAGCAGTCTCTTCCACACTTACATTATTGTTCTTACCGTTCCTGTCCCTACCCCTCTCCCATTATGCATTATTCTGACCTAACTTCTTTTAATGATACTGATATTTGAAATCCATCAAAGTTTTTGCTGATCCCAGATTTGGTTACTATACTTCCAGAAAATCTAGTCAAAGCCAGCAACACATTACAGTGCATATCTGGTGAGATAACGATACCTGAAAGATAAAATAGATAAAATATCATGCGCTGTGTAGGCATAAATGAAGCTACATCTCATGCTGCATCTACAAAAAGGACTGACCTACATAATCAAGAGAATGGCTATCCACTGTTAAAAGCTCATCTCTTCTAAAGATTTCTTTCATTTTAGTTTATGCTATTACCAAAGTCATGTAAGTCAGAAAACAGATTGGTTAAGAAATTGCAATAGCAGATACATCTCTAGATTGAAAAAGTTATCTTCCTGACACCACTTCACCTGTCTTAGTCAATACCCAAAACGATTTCTAGATGCTTTAGCAGACCTAAGTGTGGTAACAATCTGTGATGTTTCTGCCATATGCCAAATGTAATCTGCAACCCTGAATAAATTCATCTTCCTATCCAAAGCATAACCAACAATTTATGACCAGAAGACAGCTGCCAGAATACAAAAAGCTCTGGTAAGCATATGGAAAAAAAACCCAAACCAAAACCAAACCAAAAAACCCCAAAAACCACACAACCAAGATCTTGAGATGCAAAGGCTGCCAAAGGTTTCACTTACCAAAAGGTGTATAGATGCAAGAAGGTGGGATTTATGAGTCTGTAGAACTTCACTACCCACACAGCCATGCAGTCCACAATACAGCCATTATGAGAAGAACACAGAACCAGACCACATGGCATCATATATACACTGCACTTTAACCAATATTTAACAGCCAAATATAAAATCTTCCAGAATACACACAAACCTCAAGAGTGTATAAATTCTAATGAGTTCACTTACTGTCCATGTTTAAATTTTTATTTTAAGGAAACTTATTTAAGACATACAAGTGTACTTTTACGTTGGCTTTAACACATTTATAGATCATCACATACATTAATAATTCATTGCAGCCTTTTAGGGGAGCTTTGCCTGTGAAAATGGGGTTATTAGATGATTATTATATAGGTCATGATCATCCACTGGTGTACTTTCATTTAGTCTGTGGGAACTTCTCACTGAGTAAGGATTTCAGAAAGAAACCTTTCTGCTAGAAACACATTAATAGAAAAATGGTTGCAATGTCCTCTTTAAAGCACACAGCATTTAGCTTATATTTTAATTACACAGAACTCTATTACAGTAATTTACAGGAAAAATACTATGCTTTCACATTGTGAGCAATTTTTTTACTGAATTCTACATTTTAACATAGTCTCACTAAGAATTCAGGAACGGTTCACTTTAGAATAAATTGGTACTGAACAAAATGTGTTTACTATCTATGTATGAAAGTGTATTGTAAAAAACAGAATCTGAGTAACTTGGAACAAATTTTAGAGCAGATGCACTGGCTAGTACTATTAAATAGCAATGCTTTTAAGGCTCTTCAAAGCAACAGTCCGCAGGCAGTGGGAATGCAGCACTAAGATAAAATACCTATCAGTAGCACTACATTTTGCAGCAAATATAATTGATAAGGAGCTGGGTTGAGTGGATTATAAATTGCAGGGTGCAAGCAGTAATTTCTGCTCCGGTCAATGTAAATAGTAGATATATAGGATAAAGACTGTCACTGATACAATAAAGGGCAGAATAACCCACTAATGAGAAGGATTATATTTTATTGACTGGTAACATCTATATTATCCAAAAGTAGGTTTTACTGCCTTAAAAATAAAAAAAAAGGTAATCTCTTTCTGCAAACCCTGCATCAAATATTAATCAAGCAATAATTAAATGGGATAAAGAAAATTTTCTTGATATCTCACTTGCAATCATTTTCTTGGTGTATAAAATAAGCCAAGCATGACTGAATCAAACTGTAAGACTCTAATACTTGATTCTTAAATGTTAATGTTCTGCTTTATTCCTAAGACCTTGCTGGAAATACTATTCTTGACTGACTCAGTACCCTAGCTAATGATACCGTTGCTTATCCACAATGCAGCAAGATTGGAAAGCAGGACCAATATAGCAAGATAAGGTTTTAGAGTCTTCTTTTGTATTGCTTGAACTGTTTCACTTTAACTGCCTGCCAATTTTATGACACTTCTGTGACACAGTACCAAGGTCAGAGAGATCTAGATGTAACAGTCCATCTACCTCTCTAATCAGCAAGTGGTTACACACATGCTTCAGTACATTTTAAACAAAATAATGCTTTAACCAGATGCTTAAATGGTTCCTGGCCTACTGAGAGGTGAACAATTAAGCAGTCAAGAAGTAGTTATGAATTCAGGTTCTATGGCTTAGGTGCTGGGCTTTGCCAAAGACAATTTCATTACCTGTTCATAATCAGAACAAACATAAAACGGAGAAGTTACAGCCTATTTCAAGTAGGTTGACTGAGACTGGAGCACTTAGCTTGGTAAAGAAGTCATGGTCAGCTTTCCATTTGTACCAACTATCAGATTTTAGAACTAGTTGTATGAGCTACTATTTCTGCATGTAAGCCTCTGCAGGATCAGGCCCTTAATGTGACAAATACTTTTAAAATAATTTTCAAAATTATTGGTAATAAAGAAAAAACTATGCCATAAATCTGCCTGATCCATAATTAATTCACAATTTGTGCTGGTTTCAGATTCCGATTCAAAACAGTGTAAATTATATCCCATCAAAGAGATTCTCTAACGTTCATTTGCAATCAATGACCTTTATTTTTAATATAATGGAATTTAATGGCATTTAATGGGAAATGTTGTGATTTCTTTTCTGCATGCTGGGAACACTATACAGGTTACAGTAAAATATAAAAAACAACGTAACTGCCTCGCATTTTGCACTATTGAATGTACCAGGCCCTCACTTCCTCCTGTGACAATATTACTGTCCTTGCCTTACAAAAAAATCCCACAAAGATTTTTTTCTTTTTAAATAAAATGCTTGAGACATTTGGAATTATTAAAATACATGAAAATCAGAGAGACTTTTATGTATCTACTCTGTTTTTACTGAAGACTTCACAGGATATTTTTTTCCTCAAGAGGACAAAAAAATTAGACAGTATTTGAAAGGCCTCCATTGTTATAAAGAACAATGTATAATATCAAGGTGGCAAGAGAAGAGAAATTCATGAATATACAGAAGAAAAGGAGAAGCAAAGTCTGCACAAAAGTAAATAATGGTCAGGTTTAACCAACTCTAAATTGAAAAGTATCATAAAGGAAAAGGCGAAAGCCCTCTGCAAGATTCCAAGAGGCTGCACTTCCCTAATGCATACTCCACCTGTTACAAGCATGGAAGTTACAAGCATGGAAGATAGCAAAACACTTGCTTTTAACTTGTGCCTGCTGGAAAACACACCGCCAGAAACACTTTCCTCCTTCTTCATTTGTTCCTGCTGACATTACAGGAGGATTTGCATTTCCTGCAATGAGACATACAGAAACTTTAAAGCAGACTGCCCTTCACATAAGACAAGTTTATAGTTGACAGCTTTCAATCTAGGTATCTAAATCCTAGTTGGCAGATTTGAAAGTCTCCTATTCAGCAAAGAGAGATTAGGATCAGGCTAGTGCAGCTCTTCAGGATGCAAAATAGGGGGAGCTGCTCTTCCAGATGATATCAAAAGGTGGCTGGCTGTCTGGTGGGAAGGTAGGTATTAATTTTGGTGGATTTGCATCAATTTTTTGAGTGATCAGAAAGAAGACCGAATCTAAAATGTTGTACTTAAATGACTGAAGAGAATTATGTTCTGACTGAAAAGATAAAACAACTAGCCAGTAACCTCTATTAGTTAACTACTCAGAAGAAAGCATAGTTAACTGGCATATCTCCTCAAATACTCAGAAACATAAAATACATCAGTTCTGTCCAGATTTTAGTGTTTCAGAATAAAATCATACCTCTGGTTGACCAACTTTGTTTACTCAATTAACATAATTTCAAAATAATAATAAAACTCTACTGAACATCCTTCAGATTTCTAGTTTACACACTTACAGTTTTCAAAATAGCAAATCAATTTAAAAATACCAAACCAATTCCATTCCTTTGGTCTCAATGTCTTCTACAGGACAAGCTATGGTTAATTATTCTCCCTCTCTCTTCCCTTTATATAAGCTTTTGTAGCCCTGCAAAAAATTCCTAATGGGAATACATGATCTGTTTTCATACACGTCAATGTTCAGGGTTTGAAAGTGGCTGCACTGATTTCAATCAAAACTTTTACAGGAACACAAGTTATTCTAGAAAACAAAACAAATGTAATAGCTAGTTTTCCCAGGATTGTTTTCTCGGTGTCATCTGCAAATGAAAAAGGAATAACAAAAAATTGCAACCTCTGCCTTCAGTAACTTATTTAAGAATGCACATTGCCCAAAGGGACATTATTTAAGAATGCACATTGCACCCTCACGTGGGGGGTGAGGGTGGACTATCCCTTCAAACACCAAGGAAATTTTCATCTTAGGATTGATTTTCTCATCTGAAATAGACAGAAAAATGGATGGGATTGACTTTGACTCATCTCAAACCCAAGAAAACAACCAACCATTATTTTAGATCAGCTAAGAAACCATGTAGTGTACACAGTGCAGCATTTCTACAGCTAATAAGCTGGGCTAAAACATTCAAAGCTACTTTTACAAATCAAGAATCTTGCTCAAGCTGGAGATGAATACCTTCTTCAGGGTTTGCTTTTGTGGAAAACATGGTCCCAGACACCTTCTAAGCTTTAGGGAGTAATTGTAGACTCAGATAATCTGGATAATTGTGAAAACTACTGAGAGTCCTTTCTAAATTAAAATCACTTTAAAAGCACAATGTAACACATTTTCTTTTAGTTTATCAAAGCAGTAGCAAGAAAGGAGATTACCATTTCTATCCTACATAGTTAGCTACTTGCGCTCTCCTTTGTAAAACAGAATGTTCCACATTTTTGGTGATCACAGTGAAAGAACTAAGGACATCCACATGTATGTCTCAGTGTCGATAAGGCTGCTGAAGTGCCTGAGAAAGTGTTAATAAAGCAGTTAAGCAAAATACCAAGTACAGCTCTTACTTGCAGTGGCTCACTGAAAGTGGCTTTGAAAGTACCTGAACTCTCAGATTAGAACTAGGTGAGAATTACACATCTCTGTTACCACCAAAATTGGGCTTTCAGAATGACAAAGTGTGACAACTGCACAAAAAAAGTTTCTGGCCATTCAACTGCAAAGGTTTGACCATATGAAATTCCACATATTGTCTTGAAGATTGAAAGCATATCACAGCATTAACAATAAATGTGTACGTAATCACATTCATGGACAAAGACTACAAATAACATTTTAAAATGCTTTATCTGATTACTACTACTTGATGAGGTTTGGAATGTAGTGCAACAGAAGCTGGTGCAGATAGCACTGAAGTAACAGCACAGTGAATGCAGACTAGAACTCCAAAGGGAAAAAACTGTGGCATTAAGTGTGGATGCTACCTGTAATATGGTACATATGTTGACAGCTATTGTGTTGTCAGCTGTGTGACTAAATGAGATTAATTAAAATAATTACTTGTAACTTATCAAGAAAGCTGCATCTGCAACATCCAGATATTTAACTCTCAGTACTAGAAAGATGGTGAGTAGGCAGATTCTACACTATGTGAAACCTCATTTATTTCAGAGGCAGTTTGTACAAGTGACTACTGAAGTTTCCAAAAGAAAAGCAGAGGTGAAATCCCATTTCTATAGACGGCCATAACAAAGTGTCCTGGCTCATCTGTATTTCCAAGGCAAAGCAGGTGTCATTTATGTTGACTCTGCCTCTCATTGTACTGCATTTAAATGTTTGGTTTATAACCTCAGATGCAATCAGAATCTGAGATTAAGGTATGTGCTGAAAACAGAGCTTTGTGGTACATAAAATCTATAGCTCTTAGAAAACACAGAACGAGGCAGTAGTCTGTATGATAAGTGACACACGGATCCATGCTCAAGGAATAAGGGACTCTATTGGCTTAGAAGCTACTGAGACCCACACAGCTCCCCGCACAGTTACAACCTTGGCTCATTAGCAGCAAAAGTGGCAGCCTGCCCAAAACCTGCATTTCCCAGGTCTGCAGCACTGCTGTAGCCAGTGTGGAATTTTCTTGCCCAGGGAATTTTTGTGTTCCAACCGATCACTCTCACTGTGAAACATCAAAACCCTCTGAAACACAGAAATTGTTTTCTTACATACTCTTACAGCTCTAAATCTTTCCTTGCATTACGCTTCATTCCCATCTCTAAGATTAGACAATACTGTGTTTTGAAAAGATTCTTTACAAAACAGTATTATGGCTGCAGACAGACAATATACATGAAGCTGAACAAAGCTGCACCTGCACTACAGAGGGATTTGGCTTGCGGATCCAGTCAAATCAGGACAATTCTATTATTTCACCCTGTGGTCAGCTGAAGGCAAGCTGCCCAAACCAGAAAAGTTCTCTTAAAAAAAACAGGAAAGGAAGCAGATGGCCTTGAATATCATACTTCAAGAAAATTAAAATTATTAAAAACGGAAACCACAAAGCTAAATCTGGGGAAATAAAACACTTCAACTTTGCACAGATGTGATTTAAAGGCTCCATAAAAGACCTTGAAATAAACTTGGAGCAGACAGAAAAATAGGTTCTAGCAGATAGGAAAACAGGCTCTAACCTAGTGACCATAAGCATTCTCAATCAACTTTCAGAGCACTTAGTTTGTAGCACATCAAATATTGTGCTAAAAGAGAACTACTCATGTAGTTGTTTTCTGTATATCCTAAAAGTAATTTAAACCGTCGCATTTTGGGCATTGCTGATTCTAATTTTTAGCCTGGAGCAAATTTCTACAGCTGAATAACAAACTCTGATGAGAAGGATTTCTAACGATCAGGCTTAACTACTCTTCTGCTGCTAGGTATGCTAATGGCACACCCCAACTTTGCTAGACTTGCTTCTACAAAACAGTCCATTCACTACTTCACCTAAATTAAATTTCTACACCTTGAAAGTAGGCATTATTTGATACATTTAAATCTCATCTGTTTTAATGGAGAAAATGTGTTCATTTTCTTTCAAACTACCTTTGAAAGGATCATGAGCAAGTAATTAAAACTATTAGTTGACATTTCAATTCTCAATAGCTCTAACTAACCTAAAATTGTTCTCTTTAGAAATGGTAAATATATTCAAAATAAATAATTGAGAGTTATTAAGAAAATCAAAACTCTGAGTACTCTTCATTTCATTCACCTAAAACTAACTTCCCTTGACCTCTAAGTTTAAAATAACACATTTTTTCAGCTGCTGTAAAACAAAGCACAGAATACCCGTGCTTTTAACCAAATGAAGGCAGAAGTCCAAATACAATTCCCTGTGACTGGTTAAGTCTCCAGGATTCACATCTTCTGATGACCAACTTAGAAGGCAAATACTCCTATTCTATAGCATCATTAATTCAAGGAAGGGAGTAATTCAGAAATCACTCTAGGAAAATGTTACTAAAAACTCGTGGCTTATTCCACATGTTGCAAAATGCAAGGTTTCCACAGGTAGCAAATCATGGCTCTTCCTCATCCATGACATAGCTAGTGTCTCAGATCAGGGGCACAACAGGAAATATATTCAAGATTTCCTAACTTTCAGTCATGCCACACACAGAGAACGTTGTCAGCTGAGTAAGATCTCTGAAAAACTCCCCAAGACACCCACGAATCGATGAAAAACATCAATTTAACCAGTCCAACCACCCAGTATAAATTGGAATGGAAGTCTTGGACTTGCATTTTTAATACCTTTTAATGTAATCCAATACATTGATTACAGAGGAATTACTCCTGCCTCAATTTTTCCAGCTTTTGACTACTTGCCCTGTTATGGTTTATAATCAGCAGAATATAGCAAGCTTTAACAACAGTATGACAGAGTGCAGCATTACATCTCCTTAACACTTGAAAAGGAATGAAAACTAACAGAAACCTCATCTCCCTATAAATTGTAAAAGGACTGAAAGAATTACATATTTTTATTTAAATGGTTAAAATGATACAGAAAACTGAAATCCAGTATTAACTAAACAAGAAATAATACAGTGAAGTAAGTCTGAGGATTGCAGAATTAATTGTATTTGCACAGTAATGTTTAAGGAACTAGAAACCGCAGAAGGAAAGATTCTGAATATCAATTATGAAAATTATGATTGCAGACTATTGGGAGAAATGAAAAGATCAGTCTTTTTTCCTTTTTTCTTCTTTAGTATGTGCTTTTCTGTGCACAGTGGTGAGATGAGAGCTCCAGTTGCTATAACAACTTAACGCTCTATTATAATCAACAATCATCTAAGTTTAATTGCCATTCTGCCCTTCTAAACCAAGATATTCAACAGCAGTTGTGTGAATTCCATAAATCTTGTTACTAGAACCTATGTAAAATCTCAAAACAAGCTGAAGGATACTCACACATCAGAGTTAGGCTGAAGTTCTCCTTCACTTCCTTATTGCAGCAATACACTGTTCAAAATGCTTTACTTTGTCCATGAGATGATTTATCTTGGGACAGCTATGTTCTGCTGACATCCAGAACTAAATATAAAACAGAAATGAAACTGAATGTATGAAACAAAATAAACTCAAATAAATAGAAAATTATACTTTAAATATATTAAACATGAAAATATTTTTGTGATAGTATAAGCATCCCTACCTTGTACAAAGGAAATTCCAGTTAGGTTAACAACAAGAGTTAAGCTGGTCATAAAAAAATAAAGTAACGAGCAGAGTACAGAACTGCCAACACACTTCAGAATCTAGTGATGCAGACAGACTAACTATGGAGATTATCATGAACTGTATCATAAACTATAACAGTTTCTATTGCTGGCTTCAATAATGTATTTTTTCAGTAATTAACAAAATCATATTTGAAAATGGAAAAGATGTTAGCATGCTTGACAAATTCTCTAATTCAGGGCCCATGGGCTCAAAATAAAATGAGACTTTATCATTTACCCATTAATTACGATGTCCATCTGTAATAACATGCCTTGTATGTGACATCAGAAACAGACAGAGCAGAAGAAAAAAAATGGAATCGGTATCAGATATGCTGTGGTTAAACAGAAACTAAAAAAAGTCTTTTACATAAGGTGCCAAAGATAAAAAAGTGACATAGTATTAAGCAAGATAATTGATCCTTTCTGAACAGAAAGAATGCAGGCCCCAAATGTACTAAAGCTCATGTATTTTTACAGTCACCTGTTCCTGCCTCATGCCCTACACCTTTTTTTATACTGCTTCAACAGAAGCTCGTACCAACACTCAGGCCCCTAACTGTCATGATAGGTGCATGACATCACACTCATTTATAACACAGATTCATTTAATGCAGAGATCACAGAAAACTAATGAAATGCAATACTGAAAGCTAAACCTGCAAACAAGCCGGAGCATAAAACTGCACCATACAGATCATAGAATCATAGAATCAACGAGGTTGGAAATGACCTTTAAGCTCATCCAGTTCAACCGTTCCCCCAGCACTGCCAAGGCCACCACAAACCCATGGCACCGAGGGCCTTGTCTACATGCTGTGTCAACACTTCCAGGGACGGTGACTCCAGCACTGCCCTGGGCAGCCTGTTCCAATGCCTGAGCACCCTTTGGGAAAGGAATTGTTCTTCATCGCCATATAAAACTCCCTTGGTGCAGCTTAAGGTCATTTCCCCTTGTCCCATCCCTTGTTCCTTGGCAGCAGAGCCCAGCCCCCTCCTGGCTCCATCCTCCTGTCAGGCAGTTGTAGAGAGCAATAATGTCCCCCCTGAGCCTTCTCTTCTCCAGACTAAACCCCCAGGTCCCTCAGCTGTTCCTCATCACACCTGAGCTCCAGGCCCTGCACCAGCTCCATTGCAGGGGTGCGGGTGACTTTTAGGCTGCCTCAAGTCCCCCATTTGGGGGTCCTGCCTGCTCTTGTGGTGCTTCAGGGATATTTGGGGTACTCGAGGATTTTGGGGGACACCACAATTGCTTTGGGTGCCTCCAGGGCCCCTTTGGTGGGACATCATGGTTTTGGGGTGCCCCTTTATTGGGGTGCCCCATTTTGGGGATCCAACCCCTCTGGCCCCCTGAATTCACTACTGAATCCAAAGCAATGTTGGGATCACTCCAGTGGATTTGGGGTCCCAGAGCATCTCGATGGACCCCCAGGGCAAGTGCTGGGGGGACTGTACTTTTCAGGACACCCCTTTTTTAGCAGGTCTGTGCCACTGCCCTGAGCTGGGGCAGCTTTGAAGCTGTGGGCTTTGGGGAGATTTTGGGGGATCCCAGGGGGATTTTGGGGGTTCAGACTGGTCCCCAAAACTCCTTGGGGTGGCTCAGTTATTTGGGGGACTCCCCCTCTCCCAAAAATGGGGGTCCATCAATCCCAGGGCAGCCAAATCTCACTGGATGCCCTAGGTAGCCCTGTTGCCATAAATGGGAAGAATTTGGGGGTTCACAAGGATTTGGGGGTTCAAGGAACATTTGGAGGTTGGGGGGGTTCCCCAAAACTCCCTGTAGGAGGCACATTATATTGGAGAACCTCCCATGTGCCAAAAACAGGAGGTACCTGGGTCCCAGGGCACCCTGAGTCGCTCTTGGGTGAGCAATGTTCCCCCAGGTTGGAGATGTGTTGAGGGGAAGAGTTTGGGAGTTCAGAGGGGATATGGGCATTGGAGGGGATTCCCACAGCTCCCTGAGAATCATGGAACCCTTTAGGCTGGAAAAGACCCTTAAGAACATGGAGTCCACCATTAACTAGCAAGTCAACACATTAACCGTGTCCCTTAGAACATGTCTTTTAAATACCTCCAGGGATGGTGACACAACCACTTCTGCGGGCAGCCTGTTTCTTGTACCATCATTAGACAGGACAGCCAGAACAGGACAGGCTGGGGTATCCTTTACCCCTGCTGATGGAAGGGATTCAGCCATCTCAACCTGGGATTATAGCCTTGGGGCTGGAAAGGGACTCAGCTCCCTCCCATGAACACCACAAACCCACAGGAGGTCTCACTTCCTCAGAATGTGAAAATGCACCATTATATAGATGATGTATTAGTAAGAGGAGATTGCCCCAACGAACTGCAGCAACAGCAGTGTGGCAAGCACTACATGGAGCAGAAGTTGAAGTTCCACCTAAGAAATGTCAGAAACCAAGCAGAAACCAGTCAAATTGGGGGGTACTTGGTGGATAGCAGCAGTGCAGAGGTTCCTGCAGACACCTTCAGAAAAACAGAACAAGGGCAGATGCCCCGGTCTAGGAAGGAATTACAACAGCTTATGGGTCCTCCAGGATACTGGAGGAAACATGGACCTGGATTCTCTGTCATTGCTCACCCACTGTACTCACTGTTATGAAAGGGAAAGTCATGGGAATGGAATCCAGGGCGTTAGAAAGAAGGAAATACCTAATACAGGAATTAAAATCATCAATTTTTATATCAGTCACAAAGGCCTGTACACCACCACCACTCTCTCATAGTAGAATGGGGTTTTGCTGAGCATGGCTCTTATTGTGAGCTATTCAAACTGGCCCTGACAAACCAAAAAGAACTTTAATGTTCAAGTCGCCTCTTTCAAAGACACGGAACCGAGATATTCTGAGTGGGAAAAAGGACTCTTGTCTTTAGTCCCAGCAGTAAAATAAACAGAACATGGATCAAGAACATCCAGTACAAACCAGAGATCCATTCAATTGACTTGACAGTATCCCAAAGGGAACTGCTTCTCAGGATGGAGCTGCACAAACCCACTGTCAGAAAATGGCATGCCTACCAGATAATTCAGCCAAAACTTTTGTCAAACTATTGTTAACTACACAGTCAGTTAACAATAACTGCATTATTCTTACATTAATATTCTACAGTAAAGATGCAGCAGATCCATAAGAAAATCACCAGGGTGGAATTAGCTTGCAAACATGGTTGCAGTTGCAGCTGAGCCCTAAGGCAGAAATGACCAGTCTGTGATCCATGGACCAGCTTCCCTGTCCACGATTTGTTTTCACTGCTTTCTTTATGACAGAGCAAGTAGCCAACAGTGGCCTGCACAGGAGACGGCAGGACTGTGCCAGCCTCTCCTCCATCTTACGCTACCCTTTTGCTGCTTCACCCCAATGCTGATGAATAAGACATGCTCTGTGGTGCTTTGGTGTGAAAGTACTGGTTAAATGCTGGTCCCTACCACCTGAGTGAAACAGTAACTTTTTTTTTTTATCAGTAAACCCTTAGGAAAAGTAACTACAATTTCAACACCACCATAAAAAATGATATGCATTAAACCTGAACAAATCATACATATTAAATCCACCAAGTCATGTTGTTTCTTGTTTGAATATGCCAGGTTTTAGATTTAACCCACTAATTCATTGTATGTTGTTTGTCCACCTGTTCTTTACTGATTAAGAAATACAGTACACAAAAAAACCAAGAAATATACCAGCTCTGTGTAAGTATTAGGCCAGGAAAAGAAAGAAAAATGGTTAACCCCCACCCTACAATCACATCAGACTGTAAAACATTCAGAAGTCTACTGGCATTGAAAATTGATTTAAGCCTTTTAATTTAACCTATTTTTCTATTTCATTTAATTATAATAAGGTTTACATAATATATATATATACATAAAGACATGAGGATGTAGCCAGGAAGTCAGAGCACTCTAAAAACTAACAGTGCTGAATTTTTTCACATCAACTGCTTAGAACTTTTATCAGAATTCAATAATTCTGAAGCACTCACACAATAAGAACAACTGATAGTCTTTGATAAGGTCCAGTTTTGCCGAATTGCAGTCCTGAAGAAACAGAATAATCTTTGACTTCTGTTCCAAAAGTAGCATCTCATAACACAGAAAAAAAAAGGCTTCTCTTTGATCTTAGTTTATTAGGTCCAGATCAGGGAATAGAATGAACTATTTATCTTTAAGAAGTAATATCTTTTTGATTATATGTCATAGCAAAAATCTTACCTTTGTCTTGGAATTTTCAGACTAATAATGACAACATTAGAAGACTTGTGAACCTTGACAGTAGCTCAGCCAATTATGTGATGAACAATGAAGATGGAGTCTTCTTCACTCCTCAGCCACATTTCTAGAAACCATAATTCTGAAAATCTAAACTGAGTCATTGTTTTTCACCCCTGTGGGCAGAGCCATAATTCTTCAGATATACATTCTAACTGGGTTTTCTAATAACTCCATTCATTTCTCAGTCTTCCTAATAAGATTGCCAGAGAGGACAGCTTGTCTCTGGCCTATTTCTCTTCCAAAAGGACAAAATCATCTGAGCTATTATTCAAGCCTTTCAGCGTCACTTTTTTGTCATCAGAGCTTGCCAAATTAAACAAACTAATATTGCAATTTGAAAAGAAAAATGAAAAAGACAAAAGAAGACCGTGGTTCCTGCAGTTTCCACAGCACGCTTTGTAAAGTCGAACATGTTTTAACAGCAAGTCCTCATCTCTGAAATACAGAGGCATATATACACTAAGCTGAGGCAAATAACTGGCTTTCACTATGTGGTGTAAAAATTTTCACTAGATTTAGAACCTAAAATAATGAAGTACAACTGCACATAATAGTGCTGAAATTGAGAAAATATTCCACTGAATTAGCAAAGGCAATTTTTGAGCAGGTGAACAAGTTGTTCATGCAAAACCACTCAAAATGGTAAAAATGGTTTAGCGAACTCTTACTTTTACAGTTCGTAATAGCAACAACAACAAAAAAAGGCTTTTAATATTCCCAAGAAGCCCACAGAGAAAAGAACAGCAGCATAGAAATAAACAGACTTTTCAATCAAGAGAAAACCGTCCTGATTACAGCAATGATACATCGTTACAATACATGAAATTGTAGCTCAGATGAGCAACAAGAAATTGCTACATCATTTTAAAAAATACAGTGAGTGAAAAGTTTACCTTAATTTGTAAACAAGTGAAATGTGTGTCATGTAATGCATATGTGAGAGTTCCTGTGTGATGGAGGAAATGATAGGTTTATTCCTAGCATAACTCTGATTACAGAGTAACTAGTGAATTACAAAAAGACTCCTCAGAAAAGGAGCAGCCACTTTAAGAAGTATAAAGGAAACCTGAAAATTTGTAAAGCAGGAATGCCTTGGAGTAAAAGAGCATAGCCAAAACCTGGTCTGGCACTTCCAGAAGTTTCCTTGTCAGCAACTGCAGGGACTTGTGACCCACTTGCTAAGAACTGTTTTGATGAAAAACTGGGCCTTTGTGTTCAAATGACTTCGTTTATATTGAAAAATGAAGACTATCATGTTCTATGCCTCACAGAACTCTAAATTCGACCTTGAATGCTCATGTAGGATTCACATCTAACTTAATTATTCTGAATTAATAGACATGAACCATCAAAACACATTGGTATAAAAGCTGCATCTCTTCAAAGAGTAAAAAAGGCTATTAGAAATCTAAAGCATTACAGCCACATTGATTCAGAGCCTAACAAATAGACCTTAAGTGGGAAGGATGTGTACATAATTTTTCTGTTACTCAGTCAATATATACATTCCTCTCTATGAATTAGAATATTCCTAGTAATTTAATTTTATCTTAATTCCACCAAATGGGAAAGTTATTAAAGGCTAAATAACATACTTTTTTGCTGTAGTGGTTTCTTCTTAAAGTTCTCATTTTTCAGTGTGTCTTGAGGAAACTCTTGAGGAAACCAAGCACCATTATACATGTAACCTGCTACCTGCTCCTATCATGGAAGATTTAATTGTCTCATAGTTCAAGGATTTAGAAGAAAAAAAAATCTTCAGATCCATTGTACATTTGTAAAGAGCAAATAGAAACAGAAACTGAAGAGAGGGCTTGATTTTGATAGAGTTGACTTTCTTTGAAAGACAGAAAATATCAGAAAATGAAAATACTGCAGTGTGTGAAAATAGGGTCAGCATCACAAAGAATGTTTGTTGTCTGATAGAAAATGTTCCTTTGAAAACTGAATCTTCGAAAGCTTTTGTTTTGTCTACAGATATGATTGGTACAATCCAAACCATCCCAACCTTTTAACACAGTACACTCCAATTAATCGGACTCAGATGCAGTTGAGTGCCGTTCATCTGCATGACATCTTCTGGCAAGTTCTAAAATGAGATCAAACTCCGGTTACCAACATTCAGCAACATCCAACATCCCCAACCTGACTGAACAATAGCATCTACCTGTAACCGAGTATACGGCTATCAGTTAAGTGCCAAATATCATTCTTCCCTACAGTCATGGATATGGGACAAAGCCGAGGAGCCTGGCAATAATGGGAACAGGCTAAACAAACAGGTCGCATTCCCTTTACTAATTTATTTCACATACTGTCTTGGTTTCAATTGAATATTTTGTCTTCATATGGCTTTTTTAATGTAGGGAAATACCGATTACAAAAATTCCAGAACCCTGACCCGTACCTTGTTTATTCTCCAAAATGGTAAACAAACAAACAAAAAAGGTGTGTTTACAACCAAACACATGTACTTATTGGACACATGGACAAGAGGTGGGAGGTGGCACAGCCATGACAGCTGACCCACAGGCTAGTCCATACCATGTAATGTCACATGTGACATCAGACAGCATCTTGCCCAGCAGTACAACTGGCGTTACTCTTTCCATTGCCGCGGTTGCTCAGATATTGGCTGGGATGCTTGTGGGAGGCGACCATTGTCATATGCAGCAATTGCTTTGAGTTTGGTTTTTACTTCCTCTTTCCTTAACCTATTAAACTGTCTTTTCCTTGACATATGACTTTTCTTGCTTTTGCTCTTCTCTCTGCCTTCTGGCTGAGGGCAGGGGGGTGAATGAGCAGCTATGTGGTCCTTAGCTGCTGCAGGGCTCAACCAAACACAATCTCCTTCAGTTCAGACCTTACGCTTAGCAGCACATGGCACTGTTTATGTTCTTTCGTCAGAAACCTCGTAAAACTGGCCCACCCAGGCCAACTGGTTTGGCCAAAGTGTTCATGATTTGAGATTCAATATTCCTTTCAGAAAATCCATTCTAGTGAAACTGAACCCAGGATTAAGCGGTGAAAGTCAGTATATGCAGACTCATAAGGAGTGCCAGATCAAAATTTTCTTGTATGTTCAAGTGCATAGTTGTAGGGAAAACGTACTGATTAAATCTGGAGTTATGAAATACCACCTCCTTTTACTTTGCTTCACTGTATGTATTTCATTTCTTTTGAATAACTATTTTACCACTTGACAGCTACCTTTATGACAGTTTTAATTAAAATACATTAAATACTTCATAGAAAAGTTAGCCACACTTCGACACTGCAGTTTCCTTTCTTCTGCTTAAGTAATACCAGAAACTGTACACCACTGACAACACCTTTCCTGGCATGCAAATGTGGGGTTATCTGAAAGCCTCTGCCATCTGCAAGGTTTTCTTCAAATGACTAAATTTAAGTTTTTGGTTATTCTGGCTCTTCTATTGGCTTGTGTTGGCACCAAAAGGGAGCATGTTCAGAAGGAACTGCTGGGACAACAAATGCAACCACATCAGCACAGGCAGTGTATACTGTAACTCTCCTTTTAGTTTTAGTCTTCAAAAATAAAGGTTGATTCTCTCTTACACTGAATACACCTCTTCAGTCAGAAACCAGATTCTCTTTTAAAATGAAGATACATTTGATAGATTTTTTTTTTAAACTATCTTAATTTTAAAATATTTTTCACCATGTACCACAGTCACAGTGAATTCAAGATTTATATAAAGCAAATTCAGCAAACAGCAAATCAATTGCAGCCTCAAAGCCCAGACTGCCCAGACCTTTGGTCCTTTCCTGCCATTCATCCAGCAGTACAAGAAAAGCCATTTATAATAGAATATTCACCAGCACCATGGGAATAACAATACCCTAATACTCATTGCTTCAAGGTGAAGCAGGCAGTTAACATAAACCCTGGTGAATTGCTGTGATTCTTGCACTTCGTGTTTTGTGCCACGTTTGGTAAGAAAAGCAAAGTTTGTATTTCACCTACTGTGTCATTCTTTTGTACGTGATGTATATTTTCACCACTAATAGTTTATTGAAGTATAAGAATCAATTACTGCCTTCCCATTCCCACTGAAAAATCTCATAATTCTTAAATTACATTGTTTCTGCCCAATGCATACTAAAACCAGGTTAAGTGAGATTAGTACTGAAAACAGGTTAAAAATAGATTTATTCACCAGAGAGAGATGGATGTAAATGTTATATATTCTGAAGGAGGGGCAGGGGGAGAGGTCTCACAAAGTGGATTAGACTTTGCTACTTAATAAAATATTAAGTGACAATAAATCAAACAGGAATGTGTGGGAAGCACAATTTTGCAGCGCTGCTCTTTCAGGATTTGTTTTCTTTACAATTTGCATCCCTTTCTGCACGCATTTGACGCGTCGTATGTTGGCTTTTTAATGATTAGAAATGGCTTTGATCTTGACTGCTTGAAGGAACATAAAGATATAAATAGTGTGAGTGGATATGATTAATCCTGGTAATGACAAACATAACAAAAATCCAAGATACGTTTTTCTGAACTTCTCAAACATACCTTAGGAAGTTCAGTCTTTAGCTCACATCATTCACACAAGAATGATCTACAGAAGAAGTCAGAAATGCACCACTGTTCAAGGTCCCCAAATACCACAAGTGCCAGTTTATCAAAGATAAAAAGCCAGGAGATCAGAAACATCAGCTTTCTGCTTGAGTAGCTGCCACTGTCCTTCGAGAAGAAATGGAGAGAAAGAAAACATCTTTCCTGCAGCGACGTAACTGTCAAAATAATGAAATAATACGTGATGACCAGGTATGATCATGAAAATAGCCAACTGTTCTAAGAAAATGTCACCAGTAGATAACAAATGACTAATGGCCAGGATTTGGTGGCTATTTATATGGTGTGAAAACAAAACTCTCTTATTAGAGGAATATTAATCAGACATCTTTAAAAAGTGGCCCTAAATTGTCATTAAGGTGATGTAATTTTAGGCATCTATGTGAACAGGGCAGAAAAGTGAGATGAGAGGAAGAGCTGTTATGATTAAAAGGGGACATTTATAAAAGAAAAATAGGGGATCAGGGCGGGAATCCCACAAGGCACCACCAGTACTAAATCTTTAGATCTCAACTCCTCAATGCAAGAACCCAGCAACTCCAAAAGATACCTATCATTTCCTCATGGACATAAAATACATCATATAGGTGTGTATATATGTAAACCTGACCTGAATTCTTAAACTACTTCTCTTCAACACCAGCTTTAATGCCTTGAGTCCCTTACTTCTAGAGAAAGTATTGAAAATTAAATCAGAATTAAAAGGAAAAAGTATGGCCCAACTGCTCCAATAAAGTAAGTAACATTTTGGAGAACTCTGCAGTGTTTTTCAGCATGCAACTGAGTGGAAGACAAATTCTCCTTCCCTCTGTTACCAGCCACCCACTACTTTTTCATAGATTCTGTGCTTTCATTGACTATTCAGCTAAAAGAAAATTAACTTACAGTGTAAGAAGGGCAGGATGGCAACAGAGAATAATTAACTAATCACTGAAACACACGTACCCTTTTCTCTATAGAAATGGCAAAGTCATTTCCATGGAAGGAAGACCATATAATGCCACAGCAGGTTTTTTTCCAAAACTAGTTCAGCAGTTTCCCAGCAAGGCACATGAACACAAGGAAGTTCACTAGTTACTTTAACTTTAGTTTCCCCCCTTTCCACTTATTCCTTTTTATATATTCCCCGCCCCAATGCCTTGAATTTTCAACAGAAATACAAACCCAAGAAACCTGCACCCCACCTTCAGAAGCTGATGTCTGAAAGTGAAACAATTCCACTTCTTTGGAAGAAGTCTGTTATTCTGACCAGCCCCATACAAGCTATTCATAAGAAAAGTACTTTCACTAATTGCATTTTGAAAGGAATATTAGCCAAAATAGCTACCTCAAACCTTGTTACCCTGTGAAGCCTGTATTTCAATAATAATCTTTCAATTCTAATGTTTGTACTCAAGAGGAGGAGCAAACCCACTTCATTAACTTAACTGTCTAATTCTTAGATATTTCCAATGAATTATAACGCTTTGATCTTCTGAAAAATACAACAGATAAATGAATAAGATACTACTATTATATGACTGTTATTTTCAGACCATTTGAGAAAACTTTTACCCACCCAGAGTGCATATATATGTATTAGAAAAATTATGCACATGTAAAATTACACAGTTCAGCATCCCATTGTGATTGAGAAAATGCTAGGATATTACCAGTGTTTTACTCCTAGATTACTCCAAAGCAAGGTTAAGTAGTACTGTAAAGTTCTGCTGTAAAAGCTGCTTGTATTTGGAAAGTGGAAGGAAAGTTTGTATTTAGCATGATTTGTCTGTCACCAGTTATCTCTTTGTTACCTAAGTGTATTTATTTTTCCAACTATTTCCCTGCCAATATTTTGAACAGATGAGACATTTGATAATAAAACTTAGAAGAAAAAAACCCAAACAAATCAACCTCCAAGCTCCAAACCAAACAAGTCCAAGAAAATACCAAATTGAAAATTGAAGAGCCAGCAAAAAAAACCTATTCTAACAATGCTTAGTTTTATTTTAGCAGGTCTTCACTTGCGTTAACACCTGGAGACTCTTTGGATACTGCAGGCATCAGGGTAACATGGGCAGCAGCTGGCCCAGCAACCTCTAACACTGGAAGAAACCTGTCTGTCTTTCACTCTGCTTACATATCAGCATTTCTAACTCTCATCTCAGCTCAAGTTGATCATTTTTCCTGGCTTCCAGATTAAGATTCCTTCTCTATCAGTAACTGTCTCTACAAAGCCCAAAGGAAGTTTTGCAACATTATAAAGAGTAATTAAAAATGTTCCTCTAAATAGAGATACCTCCAAGGGACCAGGATGAAGGAGATTTTTTCCTATATGACATGCATGTAGGCAGAATCATGACCAGCACTAAGCTCTCCAAGCTTCAACCACGCACTAACAGTCCCTAACAGTAATAATAAAAACCCCTTCTAAATGAAGCATACACAATTTACCTGAGGAATACACAAGTTTGCTGACCCACAGATGAACCTGATTAATTCTCCCTATAAATACCTCCCTATTTGAGTAAACAGGGGTGTAGCTGAGCGGTGTTTGAGCATACTGTGCCAGTATGATAAAAACAGACAAACATGCACACACACACACACCGCAACCCCTGCATTTAAGTAAGATTATGATATATATATGAAATTTGTCTGCTGGAAACTTCAAGTAAATCTGAAAGAATTACTGAAATAAATGCATTCATAAAGCAAGCCTGAGAAAGGATAAAAACCCCATCCCCACCCCCCCAAAAAAAAAAAAAAAAAAACAACAGATGATATAAACTCTCTTTTTTTTTTTTCCCTGAAGAAATGTGTTATAACCCTGTTCAGGATATAGTGGAGCAGTTTTAACTTGACAGCTGACAACACACAGTACTTACACGGAGTGCTATCGGCCTTCATACTGGCAGACACAAAAGCCCTTTGTGGTTCCTGTGGTTATGCGGCTGGCTTGAGGCTTATGAATCCCCCCACTCATGTTCTTTTAATATGTGATTTTACAGCTTCCAAGACACAAAAATATAGGCTTTGAAAATTAGAGATGAACTCGGTCGCTTGTGGAGGGAGGGGTCACAGCATGAATGATACAAACTAGGCACATTTATGCACAGGGTGGCTCTCTAACATTAAAAGAAAGCTTTAAAATGCTATACATTCTTGTTTGTTCTCATTGGGCTCAGGACTTCAACTATCTTTTGCAATTAAATCTATCAAACTTCAAGCTCCCAATTAAAAATTTTCAAATGCATCATGCTCCAGGGTGTCTGAAATTAAAAACCACTTTACATGTTTGTCAAGTCCTCTTCTGTAATTTTTAGTGTTGCTCTTTCTACTGTGATAAGTGCTGCCAACCCCTTCCCATTTATGTGCCGCGACAGAAGAAAAAATAAACCAAATTCCTTCAGACAGCTCATTCTGAACTACGGCAGTGGTTGTTCTTTCCCTTCTCAGACATCTGTTGTCAAGAAGGGGATACGGGGGAATCAGAGAATGTCCCCATGCTCCCTCTTTCTCAATGGGGAGTCAGAGAACGTCTCCAGCTCCAGAGAAGCTGGAAACAGCACAGCTGGTGCCTCCATCAGGCTCCAGGAAGGACACCCATCGTGTCAGGCTCTGGGAAGGCCACACATCATCAGGCTCTGGGAAAGTCACCCTCTGACAGGCTTTGGAAGGGGCAGCAGGAGCTTTGCTGCACGGACATGTGCCCTGGGCATGTGCTGCCATGTTTGAGCACTTGGCTGTGCAATGCCAGCTCTCTCCAGTATTGCCTCCAACAGACATCAGCTAATCACAAAACCTGGAAATACCCTTGTAAGTTCACTTTCCCTTTTGGTAAAAAGACAGACTGGGTTTAAGTTGAGCATGGGGATACAACCATGTCACTTTCCTAAGCACCAGAGCGAAAATAAAAACAAACTGACTAGGATTCTTTATTTTTCTCTTTCCATCAATTATATAAGGGACAATTTTCTTCCAACACAAGTTACAGTTTGCAAGCAATGTTTACAACGTGTGTAGTGTTTTGCTTACTTAAGTTTTGCCCAATATCCTGTTTTGAATAATACATTTCTACCACAGGCCCTTGAAAAATAAAACATGTTCAGAGAGAAACATAAATACTTGAGACATTGGTCTATTAACACTGTAAGTGCTCCCCCCTTTTTCTCAACCCCACATGAATACTGATACTTACATTTCATAAATGTGCATTTCTGATTGTTGTGTTACTTTCTCTACCTTGTAAAGTCAGCATTCTCTGATGAGACAAAGGTAAAGTTCCTCAGTAAACTCTTAATTTCTTTTCCTTGAACAGCAGAGATGAAGACATCCGGAAGACAAACAGGAATCTATTCTAAACAAACACCAACATAAGCACCCAGGGAGATATTTCACATGCTTTCATTGAAGATGTAAAAGCATCTCTGAGCAAATAATTAGTTGAAGAGAATAATCTGAATAAGTATTGAAGAAAACATAATGAATTCTTCCTCTTCAAGAAACTATGAAATACTTCATTGTGCATATCTCAGTATTTTTCCTTGGGGTATAAATTACTACTTCCCTTTCTGCCTGGAAATGTGCCCTCCACGATCCTGTCTGCTTCTAGACAGAACTGTGGAAGGCGCCTGAGCAACAGTCACAGCCCCAGAATGAGGTGATCAAGCATTGTGTTTGCTTTAGCAAACCTCCATCGTGTTTTTGATTCACCTTGCAAGATACTGTGAAGTTCTTATACAAAGTGCAAACAGGTTTTAGTCATGAAATGGAAGAGGTTTTCATTACCTTTATTTTGTTTTTCTTCAAGCAAGTTTAATCTTTTCAGAATTACCTTGAAAATAATCACAGCAGGCTCATGATAGTCACGTTTTAGAATACACAATTATTCTAGGGAGGTTTGGTAAAACATTAAATGTGTGGCAATACCACTCATAGTACAGAATATTTAGTTACAAAATGAAAATAAGATTATTTACCTTATAAGCAAATAAAAACCACCCAAACAAACCAGACCAACCAACCAAACAAAAACACCAACAAACATCCCAAACACCACCACTCATTATCCCTGTGCTGGCCTACCACTCCTCAGAACCGCACTGCATTTGAGTACCAAGATATATTTGGCCATAAGTTTTTTAAGTGAGGATGCAAGTAACCATAAGGGATGACAGGAGGAAATGACCTGTCAGCTGGCAGAAAAGACCTTTAAACCAAGTCATGCGCTTGCTGTGTTTGTTACGACAAGTCAGTTATTCCTTTGGGTTTGAGGGATTTTATTGTTTTTTCCTGACACCAAGCTACACATCTTGTATTTTAATATTATTACACTGCATAACACAGTGCCCTTTAACTAGTACGGGATTTCATTTCCTGAATGCAAACTAGACTGCAGGAGAGGTTAATAAGCGGAATAGAGAATTATCTATTTCATGTAGGCTATAAATTTAACAGTGTGTGTGTTTTTCTTTTTAGCTCTTATCCAGTTACTCTTCTTTGTACATAAAGCCTTGGTCCCCAGCACACCAGTGAATTGTTGTAAAAAAGGCATAATATTCTGAAACCTCATAAAAAGAGAGAAAAGCAGCAACAATTAAACCACACGCATAGAGCTATCTCCTGTATGACTGTTTCCCATAAAAGTCAATTTTATTTCACTTCTAAAATTACTCAGACAAGCACAAAATGACTGATCATTGCATTAGATGTTGTTCATAGCACATATTTAAGCCAGCTAATCAAAGACAACCCATTCTCCAGTTTTAACAATATTCTATTTCATGATTAGCAAACAAGCTGTCAGCCTCGCTATGTTTCCTCACAGATGTTAGGTTACTCTATGTAATTCTGATGACAACAACGTTTTAAGTGTAGTATTGTATTCTGTAAAACAGCTCCATAAAGCAGCAGGGCAGTTTTACCTGTGAACTGCCTGTTTCAGGACGCAGTACACTTCAGACAGGAAAGCAATGAAGTGCATGCATCAATCTGCACCAGGCAACTGAGAGTCATGTCTCACAGCAGGCAATACAACCACATCTAACATGGTATAGATCAGTCATGTCTGCATCTTACTCAGACCAACTTAGTTAAAGGATGTTTTCAGGTTTTTATAGTTATCCCTTCCCTTTTTCACACGGCACATTATGAGAGATCTGAACTGGAACCCAGAAGGTGATGACATGCTCCCCCAGCGCATCTCCACTTCCTCATGAAAGCCAGAGAAAACCCAGCAACACATACTAGTGGTCTACACATGCTGTGCATCAAGAAACACAAAGGTACAAACACTTCCCTCTCCTCTCTCTTTCTCTCCTTAAAAGGATCCAAACAAATTCTTTTATTCCAGGCAGTTGAGGATTGTTAGAACTGAAACAACAGCTTTTTAAAACCCTGAAAGTACTAGAGAACACCTGGGAAGTGAAAAGTGCCATATCCTTGAAGAATAATACAATATAAATCCAACATTTAGGAGGAAGGGAACATCGTCAAGCTATTTTAACCTAGGTTTCTAGCACAAAAACACTGACATTCACGTTTTGAAATGCTGATTTAATTCAAACTGTATCCAGTTTTTAAATCTCACCTCTTCAGCTGCTGATTGGGGACTTTAGCACTGCAGAGCAGCCAAGTTTAGAGGAGCAAGAGAACAAATGCTTTCAAGACTTCCTGTTCTGCTTGACTTACTCACTTGGAGAAAATTCAAACCAATAAAAGAGAACAAAAGGGTGCTTTTCCCCCCAGGCTATAGTTTCTCTGTTTGACTGATTCCTGACCATTCTATTAACAAAACTTCCAAGTTTATCATCAAATGCAATAAACATTAGACACACTGCTAGTTGGAGAAGTTGTTCTACAGTCTCTGCCTTAAAAGTTTATCGATAGTCTCTGTAGTGGGGAAAGACTTTTTATTTTCTTTTATTTCACATTCATTGGTGAAGAATTGCTAAAAAATAGGCAATTGTCCTGCAATTATTGCCTCTTACAGTTTCACCTGCTTGTGTTTGTTGTTTCTCTGGCTGTCAAACTCACTCCTTAACAGGCTATTGTCAATCCGGCATTAACTCTTTCCTCGGGCAGAAACCAGAATCATGGCCTATTTTGCAGACAGGTCTTCAGAGTAGTCTGTGCTTCAAGGAACAAAATACATCTGATACAGCCAGCTGCATTAGTTGATCATGTACTACATTACACATGCAAGTCTTCCGTTAGCCTACTGGAATTCAGGATCAGTAACAACAGCCTGGTGGCTAATCTGCCAGCAGAGGCAATTTCCAGATACTACTTGATATGCACGGAGTTTTGTAAATTGTAAGGAATGAGGTGTTAATGGTCCTCCTCTATGGGAGCTGGAAGCAAATATGTTAACTGATTTCATTTAAATACAAGAATACTAAGCATTCAGATTAAATTCCTCTCTATGGCAAAATCACAAAAGAGGATGCCTGGTGCTACCACCTGAGATAAGAGGTCAGAGAGAAGCCTGCAGCTAACAGGTAATGTAATTCCTACACTATTTCAGACGTGCTCAGTGAAGACAGAACTACAGCTCTGAGGAGCGCGCTGCACCTCCTAAAGCAGCACAGACTGAGCCAAGGGGAGTCCTTCCAAAAAGCGGGAGGGGGAATGCTGCTTGCTGCTGCTTATTTTGTTCCTGCTGCTCTTCAAGGAAAGAGAAAACAACTAAATGAATCGCAGTAAGAAGATCCCCCAACCTGCTGTCACTGTTTCTGAGCCAAACAACCACCACCGTACATTTGACTTGCTGCTGTTGGACCAAGCGCACAGGAATACCCCTATTTGACGACTGATTTGAGCCCTAAGAGCCTTCTAAGACCCAGTAACCCCGTGGCTGTGACTTTCAGCAGGTTCTTTATTGAAGGAAACAAATCTCCTTGCAGCAGCTACTTATCTTAAAGAGCCTTCAGGAATTCTAGTTTTCAAGCTAAAAAGTGACACTTGACAAGTTACTCCTCAATGAAGCGTAACTGGCAGGGTTAGCCGGTCAGTAGTGAGTGTGCTCCCTAATTGCACAGGGGAGACGGCTTATGCTTCTTGAATGACAGCCTTGCCAGTCTGTCCAAGCCGATCCCTTTCTTTAGGATACAGTTCTACCCTAAAGAAAGTACCAGTAAAATACACCTGATACACAGAAATCCTGAGACACTGGGTCAATTAAACTGACCTATATGGGTTTTAAACCCTGTGTAATTCTTTAACACTGCCAGTGAAACATGAGAAAGCCAAAATCCTTCCACGTAAAAGATTTCATTCATTTTTCTGATAAATTGCTAAGTGAGCTCTAAGGAGAGGGCTCATTCGATTTTTGCAGAGGTGGTTTTTTTGGTTTTTTTCTGGTACAGAAATATATGACAAGCTGTCCTTACCATACTTTGCTATATTTTCTCTCATTTTTCAATGGAAACCCACCACAGACAGTCCTTCACAGGGACAGAGTACATCCTGATGTTCCAGGCTAATGGCATAGCAAGCAAGCATAGTGGATCAGAATATTGCAACTTCAAATGGAAATAAATAGGAAGAGGGACGTAACTGTGGTAACAAGAACCTGTTGTGTATTAAACCAGAAATTAATAGGTAGGTAGCATTTATTTTTACTATTTTATCTGTTCCTGAAAACTAAGATGCTTGCTATGGCATTAAAAGCTATCATTAAGTATTAGCTTGCTTTTTTAACTAACAATGCCATATTAAAGGAACAAGTTTTTCAAGCTTTAAGAACAAATGTAACACTAACTTTATAAGGCCATAAAATGTGTTCAATTCTTCATTTACATCCAAAATTTCTTCACGCATAATATTCATAAGAATGAATTAAAATGGCCATTTTGGATGCTAGGCCAGCTGTGTTCTTCACAAAGTAAAACAATTTTGGGTTTTGTCTGACTACCAGATAGACACACCTATGTCAAGAAGCAGACCTTGCAGCATGTCAGTGCTCTTGTGTGACTACATTCCTAATTCCTAGCTGACAGAGGTGGGTCTGCACAACAGCACCCAAGAACAGTGTGAGAAGGTGAGCTGCAGTTCACCCTCTACCTCACACAGGCAATACTGGCTGAACCAGGCAGCTGGGGATGAGGATGGTGATCCAAGCACTTTTGCCTACCAGCTGATACCACGGCCAGCTTTCCTGCAGCTCCTGCCCGCTCTTTATGGGCTTGATAAGTATTCTTAACCAAGTGACAAAGTGCCAAGATCCACAGGAGGAAGACTGGGGGAAAACAAAACTATTCTATCTACAAAGTTGAAGCTATTGCCATCAGAAAGCATTAAACATAAGTAAGTTTACAGGGTGATTTACAAGCTGTTCCAAAAAGAGAGGCTATCTGAAATCCTTCATCTTCTACCTTTCTTACAACAAACAAATGCCTAAAGCAGAAAAAAATAATAGAAAAGAAAATCTTGTGTGGATTTTTAATTAAAATTAAGGCAAGAAACATTCAATGAAAAGTGACCTTTTATTTGAACACTGCATCATAAAAGCTTCCTAGCAGCGTATCTATTTGGATCACAATAAGAAGTGTTGCACTCAGCACTGAGTAACCCAGATCCTGACAAAACCAGAAAGCCTGTACTCAAAGAAAAAGCCCTCTCTCATATAAATGCATTTTGCCCAAGCATCACTTTTATAACATGAACCTGTGGAGAAATTCCTCACCAGCTTCAGAATGCTGCAATTTCCCAGCAAACCTGTTGCCAAAAGAAAAAAAAAACAACATATTTATATACTTAAGATGTATTTATTCTCTTGTATACTCTCCTGTTGAGCTACAGTGTATGCAGAAGTGATCCTCTTCACTGCAGATACAAGGTTTGCTTGCAGTTAAAAATGAGCTGGTGTGTACAAGGTTGATGAAGAGTTATTAGATGAAGTAGTATGTGACACTGCACAGACTTACTTACAGTAGCAAGGACAAGAACCATCCTACAGAAGTTTTATAAAAAGAAGAAAACCTCTAATTTTTCCAGCTTTAATAAGCTAATGTTGCAACTAAACTCCCCACATATCAGGAAAATCCTTTTTGCTATCAAAAATATAGCAATAAAGAGGAAATAGAGACTGTTAAGAAGCTAAGGTGAGAAGGGAACAACCACCATGCACAGCCCTCAGCGAAACAAGGGCACGGTAAGAGAAAAGAGTCATCTGCACCCTCCTATCCATGTAGTTATGCAAAAGCCATTTTGCATCTTTCTCTATCCATCTGTGATCCTACAGAGGTACCTCAGACTTGAACTGCATAGTCCTTGGCTAAAGCCTGTGACCTAAAGGTAGGAGATCATCTTCCTTTTATTAATGCATCACATCACAACCTACATACAGGAAGGATGTAACAAAACAGAAAATACCACTTGTTCTTTGTGCAGCTTGTGGTCACTTCCCCTGGCACCCACATTCTGCACAAGGCATAACCACTGCATGAGAGCATATGCTAGGAAAATAAATCACAGAACTGAAAAAGACTCAGTTTTATAATAAGCAATGTTTGATTTTCCTGATTATATTCTCGGTTAATCCAGTCTGTTACATAAAAGGTTTCAAAGGTCCTTGAATGATGATCAGAGACAAAACTTCTAAAGACAAAAATACATCTGTGTACTTCCATCCAGTCAGTATCAGAAAGGAAGAGACACAAAATAAAACCTGCCATTGTGGCTTTTAGCAAAGTTTATTCTGAAAGTGCCAAGGCCACTGAAATGTCACATCTGTCACAAACTGTTCAGAGTTCATAATACTCCTAAATTTCACAAGTAAGCTGGATTTACAAGAGCACTAACCCCTTTTTAACTTTGTACTTCATGGAATAAGAGTACTATCTGCAATCTATTTTTGACTGGATTCCAAGTTTTGCTATAAGAGCCTTACACAGACGAGTCATGTATTATCAGCATTCTTCTGACCCTTACTGTCCTTTTCTCCACAAGAACATTCACTAGAAATTCACAAATAATTTTATGACATTTAGCAAGTCCTCTCAGCACTGAAGTGAAAGGTTTTTTTTAGAGAGCAGCTGAAAGCAAATGATAATGGAAGGGCTATCATAAAAGAAAGAAAAGTAATTTCAATACCCAAGAGCATACAAACCATTCAGTCCCAACATCTGAAAACACTGAGACGTAAGATACCAGGTTTCATGTTAAAGAAAACTGGACAAAAAATATTTGGATCAAATGGATGAAGAAATTCTACTAAATATGGCATTTCTGGGGAAATTGGGGTGGAAGGGGGAAGACAGCATACTTTCTACATGAAGGAATAAGCTACTTCTTCTGAGGGACCTCCTCAGTGGAGTTGTGAAGTTACCCTGTTGCAAGACTGAGGAAGCAACCATCTGCCAAACCTGTTTTTCCTGCACTCACACACGTTAGAGGCAGGCAGGTCTGGGCTATCAGCCTGTGCCCCCCTGCACTCCTAATGCCACCTCCTCCCTTTGCAGACCTTGACCTCACCTGGCTGACAAGGAAAAAAGACAGCAGTTCACATGTGAACAGCAAATAATTCTTAGTTTATGAGAAAGAGTGATGCAGTGCTGCATCAGAGAGAGATGGGAGATTTGTGCTAAAGTACTGGTTTCTTGGTTATGGAGGTATAAGTGGGCCACCTGATTCCCTGTTTCACTTGCATTCATTTAAATAACGCAGTCCCATGCTCTCTTGCTTCCCCACAGGACAAAACAGCTATGATAAAGAGAATGGGTTCTGCCTTCTCTCTCATGTTGATCTTCTATTAATTCCTTAATACATTTATTCCCCTTTCTCTCCTTCAATCTGAAATAAAAGCAATTCTGAGAGGTGTTTGCTAAGAGTGAACTTTGTATCAGGAACTTGGGATGCTCAAGGGCTGAAAAGAAACGATGGCTCATAGGAAGTGAAAACAATAATAATTTATTCCATATTGCTCCAGATCCTCTGCACAGTGCATTAATATGAGCCTTTTAAAATTCACACTATAATTTTGTATGTCTTTTTCTTTCTAGCCTGTGTGAATCATCACCCTCTCTTGGACTAAGAAAAGAGGCAATATTATCCACACTTTACGGATGAAGCACAGAAGATTAAGTGTCATGCCACAAATCAAAAAGAAGTCTTCAGAAGAGCTCCTGAACCAAATTCTGGTACTTTAACCACATGGTAATTTTCCTCTGCCAGGTATTTAAATTTTACCCGGTAGTTCAGGAGCTCCCATTAGCACTGAATTCATTCCACCACCTGTCACCAATGAAAGTGAAAGAGATTAGAGTTCATGAAGAAGATCCCATCTGTCCCCTCATTATCATAGCTTCCTCTTACTGAAGATGGGATGTGGCTACAGAGTGCTGCCGCAGGAACTGAGAGTTCAAGTGGAAGGGAAAGAGCAAATGACCTTGCAGAGGCCACAGCAATTTCCAGAGAACAATAGAGGAAGTCTCCGTCATTTCGCTTGCTCTGCCTGACACAGACACCAGTCTGGACCTTGGAGATAATCACTGTGAAAGCCTTGAGGATGAGCACATGACAGGACGGGTTTCTGGAAAAGTGCCATTTTGTCTTGGTGTACATTCATTAGATTTTAAACATGGTGACAGAAAGAACTAATCTGTATTTCTAATATTTTTGTAAATAATGCTTCATTACTATTCTCATGCATTGAGTTTTATACTTTACAAGTGATTTGCACCTACTGACTTTGCTTTCCATGCTTGCACTGACACTGTACATCTTTTAAGCTAACACATTTGCCCTCTCCCTAACCCTTAGGAGGATGTGGGCTGATTTTACCCAGATAACAATCTCAATGTCAGAAAGCAGCAGCTTAAAATGTAATATTTGAGAGGAATAATGATAAAGCTATGCAGGGGAACCACAGGGCCCAGAAAACATTGTATCATGTGCTCAGAAGCTTTTCTCTGTACAGGCATAATAATATCACAGCAATGTGGATTATACAGCCTGTTTGCAATCCTTCCTTGATATAACAGTAAAGGCTGCAAAGGTGTGAAAGATGAATCCTGAGATACCCACTACATATGCACACATCTTGGAATGAAATGAAAATCAAGTGAACAGATTTTCTTCAAATATTGCTTTGTTATTAGTGTGATAGTGTTAGCTACTGCTCAAATAATGCTTAGTACGTTACATGTGAATGGAGGAGATCATACTTCTGCATTTTCCAAAGCTAAATACAGGAAGTGGGGATGTACATCGTAAATGTATGGGTGTATACAGATGTATTTACTCACCTTTCTACACACAGTATGGAACTACTGTAACTACACAGTTGGCTCTTCGCCTTCTTTGAAGTCCTCTTCCAAATTTTAACCTGTGGATATTGGTTAAACCCCATTAAAAATCAAAATAGCTTCTTGAGCAGGTAAGATGGCTACTATAAAGATAGCTTGTGTTTCTGCCAGAAAGGAACGGTCAGTCTATTAATCCAGGTTTTGGTGATTTATATTAACACATTTCTAATGAGATCCTTGGAACGCCTGGGAGTCCATGAAACACAAAAATCCTCGTAACTTCAGTTTGGAAACATCTTTATCTGACCTGGGTTAACACTCTGCGAGTATTAAGTCTAAGTCTTGGCATTCTGAAGACCTCTGTATTCTGCTCTTTTGCTGGGCAGTCCAGCAGGAGGTGCTCCCACACGGAAGATGTGACAAACTAATTTTCATCTCCTAAACTATAAAATGACCTATTTCCAAATAAATGTTGAAGAGATTCTGATTAATAGAAATGATCTTTTGGGCAGCTTAAACCAGTGTTTTCTGCCTCATATGGGCCTGAAGAGTTCTTCTTTATACTAGAGGAATAGGATAAGGACACTGAATGCCCAGGAGTTTGGAAATGGGAAGCCTCTATGAACACACAGCTCCACTGAAATTTATTTTAAAACTCCTACTGACTTCACTGGGAGCAAAAATTTCATCCTTCATTCTGGAATGTTCAATAAATGCATGTGATAACTTATCCCAGCTTGTTCCAACAAAGGCTTTCCTGAACAGGACTCAGTTGTTTCCAAAGGAGGTAGCAGCAGCTCAGCTTTTTACGTGGGAGGCATGTGATCTATTTCAATCAATCAATGAGCTATAGATCAATAAGATAGGAAGGTTCAGTGTTAAAAAACTAAATAATGACTGCTTTCTATTTCAACTTTAAGTCTCAGTTGTCCATCTCTGCTGAATCTGCAAGACAGAGCACAAAGATAAGCAATGAGAAATAAAAAAGAGAGAGCAAATCACTGGTAGCAAGACCAAAGGCAAACAGAAGAACCTACACCTTTTGTACATGAAAAAGCAGCTATACAGCCAGTAAAGTAAACGCAGAAAAAAAGTGTTTTTATTTCACAACTTAGTTTTAGTATTTGAAAATGCATGTACTAATTCTCACCTGATTTAAACATTATGATACAAAATTAATGTCCTCATTATGCAGATGGTCACCCCAATGATCACTTCGATGATGAAGTAATATCAGTGTGCACAGTCAGCCGCAGGAGGTAATGTTCTAAGCAAAAGCTACTTTTAAATGCTGATTTACAGACTTTATATAAAAAGGTGATCGAAGTAATACTCAGAACATCCAAACTGCAGGGGTATAAGCACTGCAGTTAAAGTCTAGGATTCAGAAAAGTTTTATGTTGTCTTCAGAACCTGTAAGACTTTGCATTCATAACATGCAATCCTTTGAGCATTATGAATTAACAAAGTAAGCTTTTAAAACTCAATGTCAGTGTAGCAGCAAGCAAAGTAAATTTTAGTCTGTAATATTCATACTTGAAACTTTGGGGTATTTTGATTTATTGTTGTTATTTTTACTGCAAGATTTTAAGGTCAGAAAAGACTATTATCTCATCTGATCTAGCTTCCTGCCTATCTCCAGTCATTAGCTCTCACATCTCAGCCAGATCAGGAAGAGTTCTGAGAGGAAGCATTACAGTTTTCACGAAAATGTCAGTGACTGAGCTGCCAGATACACCAGAAGCATCTACAGTGGAAGAAGCACAAGTGATGTGCCTGGCGATGAACCCACAAATGCCAAATACACCTTGCCATTACAGGAAGAGGCTAAAGCTTAAATGTGCTATTAATCTGGCAAAATGCTTCACTGGCCTTACCTTTCTTTGATTTTTCTGTATGTTCACAAATGTTCCAAACACAAATAAGATACATATACAGAATTATGCAAATTGTCTGTTTAAAGAGCATGTTTTAGAGCATGCTTTAGAGAGCATTCATGTTCTAACAAACACACACATACACACTGCCACGCCACCCTCCCCTCCAGTCCAATAAAATCTAACACAGCAGAGCGGTACAAACCCCTTATTGAGATTAGACCATTCTGATGATAAAAGTAAGTGAAGTTCCTGTTGGCAACAGGAAGCCTAGGAAAGAGTCATTTAGAAATCTCAAGTCTCCTAGTGAAGGCACGAGGTTATAGCATGGTAAGAGACTGAAGGCTCTAGCTCACGTTCACTAAGCAAACAGCTGTGGCAGTGGAAAGCTGTACTTCCCCCAGCTGTGCATCATAACTTGGACAGATGTTACCATTCTTGTAGAGGAAAATGAAACCCGTGACATCACCTTCTCTTTTTCAGCTTTCTCTGGTATTTCAGGACAAGTTACACTGCCTCTCAACTTGTACAAACTATGAATGAAACACAGACCATGAATTCCCATGCTAATGCACCTTACCAGAATTAGATTTGCTGTAGCTCCACCGTCACAGCACTGTATCCAGCTGCATTTACAGTAGCAGAGTCTTTTGTGTTCAACATTCAGCCACACATGGGTAACTGAGTAGCAATTTTTGACCTGTAAGAGAGCAAACTGCCAACTGTACTAAAACCAGAACTCACAAACATCCTTCTGGTAGATTTCTCTGAAAACCCCAGGCTGGCTGGCTGTACTTCAGTGGTCGTGCCTTACATGTCTGCCCTGCGTAGAGACAACTCTCACTGCTGAGTTCATCTGTTTCAATCCATTTCTATGTCTACGCTAGGGTTTAAGTGAGGTGAGCACACAACTGAAGCCTTCCTGGAGCATGGCACTGCTTTGCTACTTGTTATGACCTCTGAGGGTCTTTGGGCTCTGAATTACAACCATTCGGTTTCTTTCTGCTTCAATTAATGAAAGAGCCCATGTAAAGATAAGGGAAGTCTGGTGCTAGGTGAACTTTTACAGAAGTTAGTTGTTTTAATATCAGTCTCAAGGGACAGCAAGCACTAGATATTCCAAGATCAAAGAGTTCTTTTTAATCTACCAATTAATCAGCTTCCCAGCATATTCACAAATAACAAGCATGGTTAAAATCTCAATGCCAAGGTATTACAAAATAGGCCTGCATATATCCCTTACTGCTCTCACAACACAATCTCAGTCTTTGACATTTGAAATTGCTTGATACAAAGACTTAGTGATACTGATATTGGTATTACTGTGATACATCCTCCAGCCTAATTAATGGAGATTTCTGGTCCACAACATTCTCCCTTTTTCTTGACTATCAGCACTGAATTGCAATAACAAAATCAGAATCTTACCATGCTATTAGCCAAAAGAAGGCAAGCAGACAGATCCTACGTATTTCACTGTCTGTGGCAGCAAAGTCTGCCTCCTCTTAAGGAGTGTGTTATAACCTCAATAGAACTTCAGATGATCTTCGAAAGGATTCAACAGAGAACCAAATGCAAAGCCAAGCATTAGGGTACAATTAGTCAAGAACCATCCACAGCTGAGAGGAAACTTTAGCCTGCTGCTCCTGTCCATGTGCAATACTAAAGTACTGCCTATTTGGAAACGTGTTACAGAACAAGCTGCAGAAAAGGTTAGCATGTGGAATTAACACAAGACACAGAGATGAATGCTGGTAGAAGCAGGCCTGGTGAAAGCAAAACCATGAATTGCAACAAGAGATGTAGGAAGAAAGAATTTACATGCTTGTGCATAAAAATGAAGGACAACCAAACAAACTGTATTAACATTTTAGTAGACGGGACAAAGACAGTCAGCAGTGGCTTCTGTTCCAAAAGAATATGTTTCAGATTTATTCACATTTAGAAAGGTCACCATGCCATAAGTGTTTGGGACTTTGCTTGCATTTATCAGCTTGCTTTACCAGTGAATGGCACTGCACATCAAGACATGGATAGGATGGCTCAGAGTGGAGACTATCTGTTCCAGGTATATTAGAAAACGAAACCAAAAGAGGGCTGCAAGAAATATTGCTACATGCACCCACAGTCAATTGTTCCAGTATATCACCTTAACACAGAAAGGGTTGGCAACACCTGAACTGTTCCAGATCATCACAGAAAATTGCTTAAAAGATATCCCAACACACTATAACAAAGAATGACAACACCTTCACTGCTAGCAGAAGTGCTGCTGAATATTTGTTATATAGTTTTGAGTGGAAATATTAAAATCTCATTTTTTCAGTTAAAACATTTTTTAATACACAAAGAAATAATAACAAAATTGTCCTGGTTTAGCAGTAGCAGTCAGTTTTTCTACTGGTGCAGTGCTGTGTTTTGACTTTCGACCTGAGAATAATATGATAAAGCTGATGTTTTCAGTTGTGGGTCAGAATGTTTACCCTGACCAAGGATTTTGTGAGTCTCATGCTCTGCCAGGGAGGAGGAGGGGCCGGGAGGAAGCAGGGACAGGACGCCTGACCCAAACTAGCCAAAGAGGTATTCCATACCACAGCACGTCATGCCCGGGGATGTAACTGGGAGCTACCCGGAAGGGCACGTCCTCTTTTCGGTCGGGCTCTTTTCCGGCGAGCGGTATCATATTCTCTTCCCTTGTTATTTCTCTTATCATTATTATTATTGGTGGCAGCAGTAGTGATTTGTGTTATACCTGAGTTACTGGACTGTTCTTATCTCAACCCGTGGGAGTTACATTCTTTCGATTCTCCTCCCCATCCCTCTGGGGAGTGGGGGGGGGAAGTAGACTGCGTGGTTCTAATTTACAGCCGGGGCTTAAACCACGACAAAAATATTCCCACTTAGTACTAATTTTTCATTCTTTTTCCTATGTACAGTTTTGCCCAATGCATTTTTCACTGTGAGGAGTACTCGAAGATTCTGTATTGTAAAGGACTTGTGAAGTAAGACAAAGGACACTCCTGCCATAGCAAACCAGCCTGCACTCACTGAACATGCATTAGTTTCTCTACAGTCTCTAAATATGTCCACAATTCTATTAAGTTATAACTGTAGGATTCACTAAAGTACTTCAAACTGTTTTAGAGTTCCACCAACAAGATCTTCAGGACCTGTAAGAGTTATTTAACTTTCTGTAGCCTTTCAGTCATTTTTATTGCATCTGCTATCCATGCAATCGCTGTGCTGTTGGACTCATGTATAAAGACACTTCACTCCTGGGAATGTCTGTCACAGGAAAGGTTCCACACACATAGACCCAAGGGCTACATACACAGTATTAAATTTAACAGCTCAAACGAATAAACAATTACTGGGATTGAAATTCAATTGCCTATACTATGAAATTGCTAAAACAGTTCTGGTAGAGTTATAAATAAATCTTATATCAGAATTTAGCTCAGACCATGGACTATTCCCAGGAGATATTCTGACTTTCTTGAATCTGTTCTGGAAGTTCAGTGAGCTTGATAGTGTGAACACAGTCTGTTCCATGTCTCTGATTTATTAGTATAGCTACAGCATATCAGTCTATAAATTAGGGTAGCAGCGCTGGGGTAATCAATCATAGTAAATGAACATTCAAAATGCTAGAGATGCGCCTGTACATTTCACTTTCCTATACACACACTTGCTGAAGGGGACATGGTATATTCAAAGTTAGCAGGTACCAACCATCAGTTGTCCCAGTCTGAAGAGCTGTTGTACGGATGTACAAAGAAGCAGCAAAGTCGATTTAATGGAACAAGGAAATGTGAGGAGGAAATGTGTTCACAGAGGAACAATATTTTGCAACAGCAAGACAGCTGGAAAAAAAGCACCCAGCCTTGGATACACTGAAATGGTTGTCATGGGTAGGCCTGGTTAATGCAAAGTATCAATAAAATGTAGTCCTATTCCATACTCCACTACTTTTTGCTTTTTAAGAGAAAAAAAAAATCTTCCAACTCTGGCATAAAGTGGTAATTTCCTGACTAGAAGCTTTAAGAATACAAAGCTCACTCTTGCTGAGCCAAGTAGTCTCTTTAACAAAGAGAATCACACTTTAGCATTCTGCAGCACCTCTGTGGCATATTCTTCTCATCAGCCTTTCATTGCAGTACACTCATCTTTTCTCAACCCCCCACACAAAGAACCACTGTGTACATTTTGCCTCAGATGGCTTTTTCTTTCCACCTTCCCCATTGTTTGCCAGGGTCAAACATAACTGGATGAGGGAGACGCCCTTGCAACAAGAACGGAATAAGTCAGCGAGAGGCATTATTCCTGCACATACAGCATCTCCTGTACTCCACGAAAAACATCAGGAAACAAACTAACCATCATATTTTTAGTTCAAAAGGTATATGAGGTAGGGGCACATGCTTGGAAACCTGCTGAAAAGCTTATTTAAAACTATCATATAAAAATAGACTTGACAACTAAATCAGCTTTAAAAACAGTTTCTCAGATGTAAAATAATTTAAGGGTTTTCACAGTTAACAGTCTGCTTTCTGGAAATAAACTTCATAGTTTACTATAAAATGATCAAAGAGAGATTAGGTAGCTATTCAATTTACTGGAAAAATGTTACACCATACCAATGAGATTGAAAAAATGACTGAGGAGCTGAATATGTTATAGATGCAATGAATCTAAACAGTAATAGAAATTGAGTGGGTATGCAGTCATTAATGTTAATTTTATGACTATTAAAATCACCAAGGGGAAAAAATTTGCTGGCACTAAAGCTGGTAACAGCTAAACAGTCCAAAAGATTTCATTTCTAAAAAGTTTAACAAATGCATTTCCAACTCTGAATTTGGATATTCTTTAGAACATATGATATAGAAAGCATAGAATACATACGGTTTTTCACCTTCCATGGATTTGCTAAAATTAACTTCAGTGGCCACCCAGTATCTTTTGACAGTTAAGTAATACAGTGACAAGAGGGTAAAATACAGACTAACTTCTTTCAACCGGATGGGCTACAGCGATCCCATGGCTTGGTGCTTCTTGAAAGCAAAGGGGTTCCAAAACCTGCAATGGAAAATTTATCTGTCAGTGGAAATGTCTCTTTGACATTTTAGGATTTTTCTCTAACCCTGTGCTGGTTGCCACCATTACAGATCTCCCTGTTCTTTGAGCAGAGGCATGGTAGGATCATTTGTGAGATCCTGGCTTTCACCTTCACATTGATGGTGTGAAAGGCTGTGTACAGCACAGAAATTTAGAATAAGACAAACCAGTCCAGTTTTGAACAAAAGAAAACCACTGCAGTGGTGGTGAAGTTACACAGAGCAATGACGTTGGTTTACATTGTTGTAGTTTACTGTGCAAAATTCTGTGTGGTCTGTAAGGTTGGCTCAGAACATGATCTTATTAGTAACCTTATTTTATCCATCCCAGCCATTCCAGGAAAAAAAAAAGTAGCAAAATGGTGCATGTGAATATGCTCCAGGTACAGAAACACAAAATTAGATTTGAAATAACGTTGACTAACTCTGCCCTGAAACAGCTGAGTGAAGTTCACACTTAAAAGAACTAAGAATCTCCTTCCTTTTTATTCCAGAAAACTTAGTGTTATTCTCTGAAGTTAATTCTTCTCCATTTTCTGCCTCTTGAAACACAGTAGCAGCAGGAGATTTTGTGGGCACAGTTTGCAATAGGTCTTTTATGCATTAGGTTTCAGTACTAATTTGGAAGCTCTTTTTAAGATGAGTCTTCTTTTTCAGTGTGAATCTCAACAATAATTTGTCACTTAACAATGTCTCACATTTCAAAAAGTATGTTTTTATCTCCAATTGTCCCTAGTTTCTTTAGGAAGGATGTAATTTCTAGGTGAGGGAAATTCACTTCTTGATTATGAAAACAGAAAGAAATGTCTATCAAATTTATTAATATATATTCAAGGTGCACTTGACAACCTACCTTACCATGAGAAAATTATTAATTTCGAATCTCAGAGGTCATAAAAAAACCAAATTTCCAACTCCAAGCTGCAAGCTGAAAATGAAGTAAGCACAACCTGATAGTACAGAACAAGAAAATGTTACATATCCACACCAGTACGTATCTAAGAATGTGTGAATAGTGAACCTTTCCTGCACAACTTTGAAATGACGACTAGGACACAATATGATTAGGACCACCCTCAGCTACAGCAAAGTTATAACAGTAATGAAAATGGACATTCTAAAAATGCCACTCACCTCTCCTGCCATTTCAGGCTGGACACTCTAATGACATTTCCAGGCAATTTATTCATTTTCTGTTACAGCAGCTGTCATCATCTGTGATCTGAAAATACTAGAGAACTGAAGAATGTGATGTCTCATCACAAGTCAAAACTTTTTAATACAGTTTGCAAATGAACGGTTGTGAACCCGTTCCCTAATATTTGCCTGACATTCTGATTTATGAACCTGATTCTCTGGAGATATGTGTTTCCAGTTTTCACAGCCACTTCTCCACGTCAGCTCTAATCACCCTGTTTCTCTCTTCCCAAAGAATTATTTGGTATCTCCTTTTGCTATCATTAGCAAGCAAGCAAGAGAATTATTAGTATTATTACTTCCTGAACTGAGGTAATTGGAAACTACTTTTGAAGTTCTATTTTATACTTCTTTTAAAGTTCTCCTCACTTAGAGACAGCAAGAAACATTCTGAAATTGAAAAGAACACCCACTGAGGTGTACTCCAACACCTGGAAAGTTTCTGTTTAAACTTAAATATTCTAAATTTATGCCACTAAAGTGTCTGCCTGCTTTCATTTCCCACATCTTCTACTTGATGACAAATGTGAGAATAGTATAATTAGTTTCTATTGTAATGAACTGCAAAATTTATAGTAGATTATTAAACTGAGAAGCATAGAACAATATTATCATTAAGGATTTATAGGTTATAAAATTCAAATTATATATATTTCATAAATTCTCTCTGATCTTCACAGCTGTTACAACTTTCCCAAATATCCTTCCTGTTTCTTCTTTCCATCTGGCAGACTCTCACAGGTTAAGAGAGTTAAAAAAGTTGCACAGAGCTGAGGAAATGGAAGTTTTTACACAGTTTGCCAGTTGCAGGTATGCTCTTGTTGGTTAATCAGCATGATTTTCTGTGGTGTTCCGTGTCCCAGCTACAGTCTGTGTTGAGAACACCCTATTTAAAATATGTTCTTTACAGTAATCAAAGGAATAATAAGCTTTTAGCATAGCACAGCATATTATTGTATCCAACAGAGAACTAAGCACATCTTTTAGAGCACTCGGTTCTCTCCTGCATCAGCTTCCTGACAGGCACATTTTAGAAATGGAAATTTAGCCCTAACCCTTCCCCACTTTTTGTCCTCTTGTAACATAAACAGCATAATGGTTCCATCCCAAAAGCTTTGTACCTGGCAACACTGACACCTTGCTGAGAGCAGGCAGCATGTAACGTTAGCTAGTGATCTCCCAAATTGCCATTTTTCTTTTTCAACTATCTCTACTATATATCTTCTTGATAGAAAACTATCAGATGAAGTGCTTCTGAAGTAAAGAAATTCACTTCAGAGGTTCTGCAGATTTTTTTCCCTATTTTTTTCTTAAATTCATGGCTTTAAAAAACACTGACAGTTTTGATGGAAGAGGTTGCTGCCAGCAAGAAAACAGATGCAAAATTGAGGAAAATGTGTGAAATGCTGGGAAGAGTAAACCAGTGCTTCAGTGTCAGAGTCACTATTTCATTATTCAGATGCAGTAGGCTGAGCAAAAAAGATGAAACATGTCAAAAGTAAGAAGGAGGTTAGTATTGAAGTTCACTGAGAAGCTTCAGCATCCAAGCCTTTGCTTTGGAATATTTATAATTACTCTCCAAAATGCTTGTGCTTCTCTGACTCTCATCCTTTTTGATCAACATACCTAAGCATATTTGCAGCATTTGTTTCACTTCACTGTAATTTCACCCAACTCAACTGAATTTTACCACTGTAAAGCTACACTGTAATGAATCAAGCCCAACACATCCATTTACTTAAATATACAGAAAAGTTAATACTGAGAGAATGTAACACGTTTGGGAAGGTTGGATGAAATTAAATTCCTCTTAAAAAAACATCTAAAATATCTTATCCACAGCAGCCTGGAGAAGAGAAGGCTGCGTGGAGACCTCATAGCAGCCTTCCAGTATCTGAAGGGGGCCTACAAGGATGCTGGGGATGGACTATTCATCAGGGACTGTAGTGACAGGACAAGGGGTAACGGGTTCAAACTTAAACAGGGGAAGTTTAGATTGGATATAAGGAAGAAATTCTTTACTGAGAGGGTGGTGAGGCACTGGAATGGGTTGCTCAGGGAGGTTGTGAATGCTCCATCCTTGGCGGTGTTCAAGGCCAGGTTGGATGAGGCCTTGGGTGACATGGTTTAGTGTGGGGTGTCCCTGCCCATGGCAGGGGGGTTGGAACTGGATGATCTTAAGGTCCTTTCCAACCCTAACTATTCTATGATTCTATGATTTATTGCCTGTAAATTAGGCCAAATAGGGCTGAGTAAGCACACAGATGTATGATTGTCAGTTCTGGAGAAGAGGACATGGATTCCTACATTTATTCCTGTGTTTCTTTTTAAATTAACAGCATTATCATTAGTTTTGCCTCTTGACAGAAATAACCTGCAGAAGACCTAATATTGGCTAATCTATGGACCAAGCCATTACCAACCATACCACAAATTGGAGCCAAACCCTAATTCTGAAATACATCATTTACATAAAATACATCTAAGTGTTCACACTGGAATGCTAACGCAAGCTCTCTTCCAAAAAAAAAAAAAAAACATTTCATGTTAATCTTTTCAAATTACATTCTTACTACATCTTATCCGAATCATCCTTTTCTGTCCAACTTCACTGCTGTTTTTAATAAACCCTAATAATGAACATATTTTAAAAGCAAAATCAGTTTGGTAACAAACTTCCAAGATATTTTTTTTTTTAAGTTGCCAGGAAACAAAAAAGATAATTCGATAATAATTCCTTATTTACCTGTTCAACAGCCTCAACTCTTCTGATACATTGTAGACAACCTGCAGAAACAGCTCCATCAAACTGAGTCTGTCCCGCATTTTCAAGAAAAGCCCTGGATTCAGCAATCTGTTTGGGATTCTCTGAGATATTTGCCAGTAGACACTGAACAAGGCAATGTTCTCTGTGCCTCTCTGCTGCAGTTTTGTGTGCTCCAGAGGAACACATGATTTTGAAGCCTGGAAATGATCTTGCTGCCTGTTAAACGTAATAGCTATTAATGATTGATTTCTACTCTCATTTTTTTCCTGAATAAGGCTTCTCATTAGTGTCAAGTACCATCATTTGCAATTTTTGTAACAGTTTTTGCTTGTTACCCAACCAACACATTGAAGGAGAAAGCCTGTAGCATCATTTTTGAATGATGTCTTCTCCAGGCCTTAGTGGCAAGTCTTCACTAATCAATAAATTTCATCCATAAAACTAAATGCATTTCCCAAGTGTCTGTCATATGAAGAGTTGAGACAGCAAATAGAATGTGCCTTCTGAAAGTACTTTTCCTTCCCAAATAAGCCTTGGTTATCCTGCAAGATTTTCAGCCTGATGGTAATCTCTCAAACTCACAGGGGAACACACTGCTTGTTTCTTGTGAATTAATATTTTATAGCTTATATTGTGCATTACAATTTTCCAGTCCTCACTCCAGATGAAAGAGGTATATTTATCATTTCCAAGAACAATAGTTTTGTTTCAGATTGTGCAGGGAAGGACCAGAGCTGTCCTAAAATGAGCACAGAGGAAGGGAAGATGAAGGCAGGCTCCCCAGAAATATAAAAAAAGACCTTTTTTAACTTTTTCTCTTTGCCCTTGATCAATTCCTTTTCTCAAGGTGCTTTTTAACAATGAGGCAGGGCAGTGTACTTGGCACTGTCAGACCCAACATTTCCTCAATGTCATTTGAAGAAATAATGATTTTCTACAGGAGAAAATACTGTAGAAAGATTCGACAGCGCAGCAGACACATTTTTCAAATGGGACAGATAGTCCTGCAGTTTTATACCAATTTTTGGAAAGCAGCAATATACCATGAAAACCAGAGATACTACAGCTCAGCTTCAAATCTGACCTGGGCAGGTGAAAGTGGCAAGGTTTTGGAAGGAGAAACAAAAAGGCAAAAAAAAAAAAAAAAAAAAAAAACAAAAAACCCTAGTAATGAGCAAAATCCAGGCTGGAGGGCTTGAACAGAAACTGTAACAACCAACAAGATGTTAGAAAACCTTCATACGCAGAATATATCCTTTTCAATTCAAAGACTTTCTGCTGCCCTGGAGTCCCAGATGATGCCCCTTATTTCACCTGAAGCCCTTGCTAGCACAGTGAAAGGAGGCCAAGTGCTTTAACAGCAGTACCTGCCTTCCCAGAGGAGCTCCCTACCAGCGAAGAAAACCTCCCTTCCTTCTAACCCACTGTGCATCTCTCCTCCCAGCATCTTTTCTGCCAAGGCATCATGACAGGAGAAGATAGACTGCCTTCCTGCACTCCCTTCTTGGAGGCTCCTTGGGGGAGAGCATGGGTGAATCTACTCAGGATGGCCTTCAGAAGCAGGCAGTGTACTTTGTTAGTGATACTAACAAAGGAAGTGGATCAACACCTTTAAACAACAATATTCCCTTTCTCTGAAATCAAACATATAAAGGAAGTAAACAGAATTTCTCACTCAGACAAGGCAGATTGTCAAAGCTGTATTTCATATATCCCTTTTAAATACAGTGAAGGTTTTCCACATTCTTGTATCACCTCTGGCAATGGGCACAGCAGGGTGTGAAACACAGCTTGTCCCCAAAGGTGAGGAGAAGCCACGGTGCTGTGCAGCAGGGAAGGCCGGGCAAAGTTTTTACACTACCAACAAAGTGAGACCATACCCTGCCTGCAGGCAGAGCTCAGCCCGTCTCTCAGGCCAAGGTAGATGGAGGGAATCGAGGGCAAATAACAAGTATGGCTTTGCACAGAGTGCAACTGCTCTTTTCTCTGTGGTTGTCCTCTTCGTCTGAACACATGACACTGTATTTCTCATCAAGCAGGGCAGGCTTCCACAAAGTCAAACTGTACGCATACATTGACAAACATAAGGACTTGCTTTGAGGCCAATTCTGTGTAAGATGCATGTACAAAATACTTGTAACAGATTTCTTTACAGTAGGCAGTAAACAACATCATCTCAAAGTTTTATTTAAGTCAAATTTAAGATATATTAAAATATGCAATTCTTCAGGGGTTAGTAGTGCTGGATAAACCAATACCAGCACATACACCTGCAGAAAACAGAAAAGGGTTAAGTAACACCTTTTCCCTTGACCAAGCATTTCTGAAAGCTGTTTTAGAGGTGATGTATCCCTGCATTTGCATAAAGATGTTGACAAATCTGTCCTATATTTTAGCTTATTCTTGGAGTGATTTTCTTTAATGTATGACCAGAATAAAACTGTGTAGAAAGCTATAGTGTGTTTTGATTGTTTATGGATGCTGCAAATAGTTTAACAAGCACTCTCACGATGTTTCTTGCTGTAGGCAAAACATTCGTTTTCTTCTGCTTGAAAGTAATGGGGTTTTTTATTATTTCCTTTTTTACAACAATTTAGAAAAATACTGAAAGAATGCTTCTAGTATAATCTTTTATGAAACAGACAATGTCACTAAATTCACTCCAGATCTCGTTCTATTAAAATCAAGCTATGCCAGACATCGGCCACCATGGATTGCAAGTTCTAATAAACGTTAAAAAAATCTATTGAGATTTTGACTATTACAAAAGTCTTCAATGCACAAAATTCCCTACGCAGAAATATGTAAAAGATTCTAATTTACACTATGCTGTCTTAATACTTAATTAATATTTTTGCTCTAATTAACAGTTACTGAGTAGCCTATTTACAATTCTTCCCTTTCATCTGCTCTCCCCTTTCCCTCCCTGTGTTTGCACATTTGCAATATTAGCTTTCTGAACACTTTCATGAAAAAATACTAAATTACATTTTGTCCACCTATATTTTCAATATAATAAAGAGCTTCTGGGCTCTGAAGCTCTGAAGGACTGGCAACCAAGGACGGCTACAAGAGCAGCTTAGCAGTGCAAACTGGAATATACTGAACCTTGTTAAGAGACACCCCACAATATCCCCAAGAGTTGTTTGTCTTCTTGGACACAACAAATAAAGATGTTTTTGAAAGACCTGCTTTACACACACCCATGTCCTTACTGAAACAAACACACATTCACAGCATTGGGAATGCTGTAATCAGAAGTCTGTTCCAGAGGTGTAAATCAGTAAACCCATTGATCTGATAGGAAATACACAGTATTCAGTAAAATCCTGATAGTAAAAGTACCGATGTAAATCTATGACAATAACAGTGATTTATGTGGCAGGTATTTGTTCTCATTTTTTCACTTTAAAAATGTTTTGTTTCCACTGACATTTGTTTATAGATGTTTACAATCTTTCATTGACAACTGATATCTAAAGTCCTGGAATCATCTGTAAGGCAGGGGGAAGATTGGTTATACAAAGGAATGGAATTACACAGTCTGGACTTTAAGTTCTGCTCCAGAGCCAGCATTTCTCCCCTGCATGTGCCCTGGAGCCAATGCACAGTTTGAGGTCACATTCCTTCACTAGAGCCAGATTGTTTTTTTAGAGCAAGGGAATAGTAGTTTGGTCCAAGACAAGTAGCTCCCAGTGATCCGCACCAGTACAGAATGAGCACTTTATAGGAAAGACAGTTCCAGCAAATGAGTTCAGCTGGACTGCTGCCATCTTTGTGGAAGGACAGCAAGACAGCAAGAACACTGCAGGTCCAAGTAAATGGCCAATATTTTAGTTGTTAGTGGCAGAGTAAAACATAAACAAGGAGTTTTACTGTAGTTCCAAAGTTATTTATGGCTGAGATGCACCAAGGCTCTTGGAAGTCCGATTAAGTCTGTATTTACTTAGCATTTTCTCTAACTCCCTCACTGGAAACCAAGCACCAGCAGTTTCAGAAAAAGTAGTAACAGAATAAATACTTATTTTCCATTCTAGTGCAACAAGAAATGGCTGAACTCCAGAGTGCTCAAATTAAAACTGGACAAGCCCCATGACATGCCTTCTGGGTTCAACCACAGAATACATCTCCAGAATAAATTCATTACCACATTCATCCCAAATGGAGATGCTGCCTGCAGACAGTATAATCTAAGAACACTTGAACTTAAAATTTTGAAACTATGAAAAAAACAAATCTCAATGCCCTGCTGTGCATGGTTCACTATAGTGGGGCAGAAGCAATAGACTGAAGCCTGTACAATTTCAAAAGAAGCATGCACAGATTCAGCCATACAGCTCTTATTGATCCTAAAACCATAAAGTCACCTAGAAGTGTTCAAAAATGCAGGACTGTAACTTCAGACCAAAGTAGAGTAATCCTGTTTTCAAAGTTCCCTGATAAGAGCTGCAGTCTTTTGAATTTGCCTTGAGTTTCAGTTTGAAGATCTACAAAAAGATATCTCTAAAGGACTCTGCTCAAGAAATGTCAAACATAAACAGACTTTGAAGGAGTTAAACTGTTTCCAGAGCAGTAATGATCCATTTTAAGCTTATTTGTTGTTTTAGTTTGATTTAACAACACAGAAAGAAGACCTCAACACAAAGCAATAACACACAGTGAAGTCATAGGGTGCAGTGTGATTAGACAGATTTTGCTGGGTACCAATATTAATTCTGGGGTAATGCATGTGCATACAGCACTTTGCAGCTGACTTCATTTTAATATGTATAGAGTGTATGTTCTGACATCTGTGTGTCATAACAGGATCCCATCTCTGTCTCACATAATTGATGTGCATCCCTTGAGACTGCTATCTTTCACCACAAACACGTATTATACAGGTAGTTAGTGTGAAGGGGGCATCATCTGTTACAGGGAACCAAGGGGAAAAAAGCCAATAAACTGAAAAGAGTTGCTTTTATTTAAAAGCAGCAGGACAGGGAAAATAGTTCTTTAAAGAAGAACCTTTCATCTCACAGTGCAGGCTTAGAAGATATAAATGCTTCTCAATTTTCATATATGAATATCTAAATTCAATCTACAGACAGAAATTGAAACAAGAGTGGCCTGGTTTCCAAATATACCAAACACTTTCAATTCTTTTGGTCTCTCTTCTTTTTATATCATGCTGGCTTTTCAGGTATCTCTGTATTGCATATTGCAAGCTCATGCAAGCTTCTTTTATGCAATGTCCACACCGGTTGAACATGAGCCAGCCGCAGGCAGGATGCTGCCTCAACGATGGCTCCTACACTCAAACACGGAACAGCACTCCGTATTCTAGTAACTGCATGGAGAATGGAATTGTCTCTTGCAGGTCAGCTAAGTCAAAGTTCAGAATAGTACCCTCTATAGTCCTGTATGTTGCTCATGTGCCTTCCTGATTAAAGACGAGATTGTAGCATTTTATTTAAATACTGGATTTAGATGAAAAAACAAAACCAAACCAAACCAAACCAAAACAGGAAGATTGTTGTCCTTAAATGCAACCTAAAGTGAATTGATGGCTATTGAACAACTAAGTGAATATAGTACATTGCTTTTTATTTAACAAGACAAAACACATGCTACCCACAAACACACGTGTGTGCACACGCAAACACACACACATGTCCTCAGATTCAGGTGTCTGAAGTACAAACTGATGGAAATTTTGACCTTTTAACCCAAACACTGTGAAAACCACAAACCTTTGAACACAGCCAAGTCATCTGGGATTTTTCTGTAATTGCTCATGTTCTGATCACACTCACATCCGACATGTTGGAAAGAGGACTACACATACGCTGCAGGGAACAAAAAAAGCCCACCACAAAAAAGGTTCTACCATTTCTGTCTCTATCCCTCCCATTAAAAACTATTTGGTTGGTTGGTTTTACTGAAGGAAGGACAGAAGGAGGGAAACCAGACAGAGGGTGATTATCCAGCTATTCATGTAGGGAGGGAGTTACAGGTCTGGGTATTTAGCACAGTAAGACCTGGATAAAAAGAACCCACCAAGAGGGATCCAGGACTACAGACTAGGCTGATCCCAACCAAGCAAGTGCTGTAATCACAAAGCTATGAAAATACAGCTGCTGTACCTGGTAACCCTTTGGGCACATGGGTATCAGATAGCCAAAATCTCTTGCTACTGTGAGATGACCCAACTCTGGTTTTGCTGGCCAAAAAGGATGTCTGTGGAAACGAGGAGATTCCGTAGCCTAAGTGGCATCACTGTTCTTCCCACTTCCCTTGGGTTCAGTGACCAACTCTCTGTATAACAGGAAGGCATCAGGGTAAAAACCCCTTTCTGGTACATAGGTAGCAGGTACCCCATAAGGCACATAAATTTGCAACACTTTATCTTTTGCTTATCAGGATTCACATCCTGGTGAAACTTCTGAATTACAAAGGTGTTGCACCTGAAGTGCAAGGGTAAGAGTAAACACCAGGGGACACATTTAACGTATTCTAGCTCAGCTGAAATAATGAACATTTACTTCATGAATCCCATTAAAACTAAGTGTGAGATATGCTAAACAACTTAGCACTGTCAGAGTAGAGATACCGTTGAGACTGTCCTGAAGCCAAGCTTTTAACACTAGGATACATTAATTTAGGAAAATGATTTATTAACACACAGATTCTAGCCATCCAGTGGGTTAGACTGAATGCGAACTGACTGAGAATGAGCAATTGCTGGGAAGTACAGACTTTTTTCTGCATTTCCCATTTGAAGCAGCCGTATGGCAGCCTGAATGTTTCCCAAGTGTCCTAAAACTATTACATTCTGCTAACAGGTTGACACCCATAAGCACTGCCAGAACTGCTCTCGTCTATCCCTCATTATTCCCACTTATAACCTACCAACTATAAGTACTTGTTCTCTAGGTAATTGCTTCACCGTAATTCACTATTAACTCTGGCCGCACTAGAATGAATGGATCTAATACTAACAGAAATTAGAAAATAAAACCCCCAGAGTAGGTACAAAGGATCACTTGGAAATCTCTTAACTTCAAACTCCAGCTAAGGAATCATTATTGAACTACTATCACTCACATCACTGCAGAAAAAAAGAAGTTTAAAAGCCCTCTGAACATGCTTGCCAACCTGCTTGGCACCAGCATCACTAATGACCTAAGAAATGGAAATATCCATCTACAACTGTTACCAACATTTTTGTCCTCTCAAAATATACTATCTGTCCTGAAGCTGAGCATCAGATAATCAAGACTATTAGACAATCAAGTCTGGCATTGATTGATAAGGCAACAATATTTCTATATTGTTAAGCTATCTCAAAATCAAGGATTAAGAAAATCCACAGTATGTGCTGCTTAAAAAAAGACTTAAAACATTCCACATGATGACTGCTATAAAAAGAAAATCACTGTGTACTAAATCAGAAATACTGCCACAGAATGTTCATCTCCAATAAGGAGTAAAAGCTTCCCCTCTAAAAAAATAAATCTCATTTCCAAACCAAGATTCTTTGTGCTTATATTATTTCAAGACAGCAATTCTCAATTCCCTGTCTTAAATTAAAGTATGTCACAAGGCTCTTCCTCTGAACTAACCCAATTCCTCCTTGCAAACACATCTTCAAGAAGACAAAAAGAAAAATTGACCTTTTTTTGTTGTTATTTTTGTCTTAAAAACCCAGAAGTACTGACTCAATACTGACCTAAGGGTGAAGGTCAATACTAAGCTGGGCATTTTGCAAGAAGCCCAGTGTGCAGATGAAACTCGTCTGCTCCATTGCCTGAACTTGCTGTCTCTGAGCCTTGAAGTAGGCCTAGCAACACCCATCTCCATCTCCTCTTCCCAATTCAGAACAGGACACTGCCCACAGCAAGCCACTACATGCTGCTCACATGGATATTTTCTGAATGCTTTATCAGCTCCTCTGTTATCACCCTTCCTTTCCATCCCAACACACCTTGACAGTTGCTCCATATTATTCCCCTTCTCAATTAAACTGTATTTATGGGTCATATTAACAATAAAATCATTATTCAGCAGAGAGGGCTCAACTGGCCACCAACAGGAATTCTGATTGAGATCCAATGTCAGTAAAATCTACTAATACCCATCTCATCAAAAGGCTGACCAACACTCTTCACAAGCATGAAAAATACAATGTCAGAAAAACTAGCAAGCCCCCAATACACTAATAGAACCAGCCATGGTTTTTATGGCATTAAAGTATTCTATACACTGAACGAAGAACACCAAGTGCAATTGTTTCAAATTAAATCTTCCAAGCTTGTAGAAAAGACTACTGCCAAGGCAAAAAGCACATTCGGTTTTTAGCTGATGACTGATTATTATTAGACATTCTGTACTAGATCTATGACATCGAACCTACCTTTGAGAAATTTTAAAGATCTTTCTCAATGTTTCTGAGACACATTTTTGGATAGTTTATGACTTTTCAGAGAAATTGCACCTCAGAATTTTGTTTCTATGACAAGAAATAAGATGTTAACTCTGTTTAGTTTTAATAGACATATCGAAGGTCAATATAGTCTGCATATTTAAACCTCTAGAGTAGGCAAAAAGTGAAAAGGCAAGTAAATAATCTTAAAAATACCAGAGCCCAACCATAAAAATCTATTGGTCATCTTTGCAGTGATGGTAGTTTACTTTCCAAATAAAAATCCCAATCCACCAGTGAGCAGAATTATTGAAGTCGTGCTGTACTACACTGTTTTAATTTCAGGTATTTGAAACAATGATACCATAAAATGACCTGTTGTGTTGTTGTTGCATAAATCTCCAAGCATGTTCCATGTCCTTAATGTTCAAGTCTAAAATTGTTTCATTATTTAGCTGACAGTGCACACTGGAAAAGTTGCAGTTTATCACTCTTCTTTCACTCTTCTCCAACAGTTACATTACCACATCCCTTTTCATTACTATCGCAGGGTGTCACTATATAAGTGACATCATAAGGGGAGAACAAGGATTTGCCAGAAATAGTCGGAATTGCTCTGCAGCGCCACAGAGCTCTGCATTTCAGAGAAAAAGGGACAGCCTTGCATTTTAGCATGCTGAACATGCGCTAGCAAATCTATTGCCTGTCACCACAGTCCCTTGGACTGGATAAATTATATGCCACAGTTGGGTAGTACAAAGGTAATTCTGTTGCCATATGTTGTGCCAAAGAGCTCATGCCGTGACAGGCTGCATTACAGATTATGCTTTCCCATGTGATGCTGATTTTCTTCTTCATCTGTGAGGGATAAACCTTGTCTCCTTTAAGATTTTGAACTATCCAAAATAAAACAGTACCTCCAACAAGCTGGAGATGCAGCTTTTGCTAAAAAAAAAAAAAAAAAAAAAAAAAGGGGGGGGGAAAGAAGAAAAAATAAATAAATAAATAGGAATAAAAAAAAAAAAAAAAAGAAAGAAAAATAGCTGAAAAAGTCCAACAATTTTTCAGATTTTGGAAATTACTTATCTTGCCCCAGTACACAGCCAGAATTCACTATGCATCAATCCCACAGGAATTCTAGTTCCAGCTCCAAGTTAGTAAGTCAGAAAAAACGGAGTCAAGAACACTGTGATCAGCTTCACACATTTTCTTTATCAGACACACTGCAGTATTTTTGAGTTTCTTTGGCTGGCTGATTTCAAATGCTGGTGTTGGCAGCAGCTCACACATAGAGAAAAGAAATATCATGAGAGAAGAAATAAAATAGGTAGAGCCCCCCAGAGCATGTTTAAGAGATTTTGCTTGTCTGTTCAATTTATTACTGGATTTCATTATTTAGGAGAAGTGAACTGAAGTAGTTGATAACATGCCACGAATGATTTCACCCGTCAGCATCCAGCTTGGCTCAGGAATAATCAAAAGCCATTGTTACATGACTAGAGTTGGACATCAGAGAGAAAGGAGGTCTGTTTGAAGTCTTCTTTCTGGGAAGGAAATGACCACATCATGTAAGTCAACTCAGTGAACACATGGGTTTCATCTCTGCTTTGCCAAGAAAGGTTGGACCAGATGATCCCTGAGGTCCCTTCCAACCTGGTATTCTGTCATTTAATGTTTCATAGGGCACAAATGAAAATAACTGCATTTTAGGCATACCTACAAAATGTAATACGTAAGGGGAAAGAACGAACAGTAGGTACCTAACATCTCACATGAGAAAAACTACTCCTTAAGGCAAAAGGCTGAAGCAGTGAATGCAGAGAAAATCAAACACTTGTATACTTTTTTAAGAATTAAATAACATACACTCCCTAATACAGACAGTCTTATGTTGCTCAGAGCTGATTTGCTTCAGTAATTTAAAAAAACCCCAAACCCTCCTGGAAGAGAAAGAGACACTTATGGGTTTTGCATAGCAACAGACTTTGGAATGCAAAGGCTTGCTACACAAGAACATTTAGGGTCAAAGGGTAAGAAAAATCTTTACTGGAAATTCATTCAGAGTCCTAGTCACATCAGTTCCTCATCCACCCATACATCAAGAAAGAGACTGAGATATGATTTCAAGGAATCATGCAGGAGAATAAACCCCAGCCCACACTGCAATCATCAAAAATGCTGCTGGCAGAATTAGGAGTCAAGGAATAGCAAGCACATTTTGCCAACCAAAAGCAAGCCTAGGCCGGATAGAACACTGACTCCCATGGTGATTTTCGTCTCTTACTTTTTTAAACAACGAGTTTAGATATTTGTTATGCCAATAGGCAGTCTGTAATCCTCACCCCAATTTCAAGGTTACTAGAACATACTCCTTTGGATTTAAGGCCTTTTGCCTTCAGCTAAAATAGAGCTTATTCTAATTATCTTCATTATAACTCCATAATTCAGGGCTCCCATGGGCATTAAGGGTGTAACAAGGATGGCATAAATTTTTATGTCCACTCACCTCTAAATTAGTATGAGCTTATTTCACTGGAAGACCGTGCAAAGTAAAGTAAATTCTTTCCTTCCACTCACAAATGTGTGGATGAAACTTTGTGCTCAAGTACATGAGTCTGCCATCTGCATTCCTGCTTCTCAGTGCTACATACAGCTTATGGTCCAGATGCTGTATATATTCAAGGCTGGTTTATGTGCTACTTTCATGGCCAAGTTGCCATAATGCCCAGAAAGGTTTATGGACACATTAAAGAACATCCTTACATCAAGTGTCATCCAACTGCTTACTCACTATCTAATAGCTTCTGGACACCACCTCCCTCTGAAAACTTTACAGTAGATACTCATATACAACCAGAAGGATCAAAAGCATCAAGTAGCCTTTTGCCACAAGAAAACACTGTGAAACCTTCCTCAGCTTTGTGGATCTCTATTTGCCCCAGGGCTCCCAAGACAAAAGAGTAACGTGAGAATGGAAAAAGCACTCAAGGTGGGGGGAATATAAAATCATTGTTTCTCTTCAGCTGTGAGAAATTTAAATGAAAAGAATAGATACTGGCCCTAGATGTGCAGTGTTTTCTAGCAAAGACACTCCAAGTTGTATGGACTCAGTTAATTACCATAGTGAATAATGATGGTAATGGCAGTATGGAGAGTATCTTGAGATGAAAAAGAACAACTCACATTATGTTCAGTAAAGACTAAATCTATGATAGATCAATATATATGCATCAGCTAATCTCCTGTTCAGTTATTTAATATTTACTGTCTAGAACCCAGACCGAGGTTACGACATTTATTTCATATATATAAGACGTGTCAGACCACCTCGTGTCTGGAAAAAGCTGTAAGTGAAATCTGATCCGATTTGTTATTTCGGTATTTCTCTTTTTTATTTCAGCATGCCTCACCAGTTGGCAATTACTTCCTACTGTACAACCTATTAAATATTCATGTCAGATATTATTTGCATAGAGCAGTTTTTCTCTGATAAAAAATATGTTATTTTTTCACTGCTCAGAAGATTGACCTACGGTCCCTACTTTAAACACACAGTTATACTGATTGTGAAAATACACCAGGAAAATTATGTAGTTTATATGCATGCATTATTTCTACTGAGTCATCCTCAATCTTATAATTTAGCTTCAGTATTTCAGGTAAAATGAAATTGCTTCACTAAGTAAGGCTGCTTTGATTTCAGCTTCGCTCCAAGCTTTGCCAGGCAAGCAGAAAATCTGCACAGTATGAAAGGTCTTGTTCATATAGAATGTATAGTCATGCATTGATAAAATCGTATGCATTCAAAACACACCATGCCTTTGTCCAAAGATTGTTTTACAAAACCCTTTTTTTTGAAAATGTAAATAGCTCCATATCCTATATTAATAGAAGATCATCATAAATGAACAATGAATTTAGACCTCCAAAGCACTGCTATGACTACTGCATTATACATAGCATACAAAGGACAAAGAAAACTAAGGAGCTTCTTTCAAACAGGAATAAAATCCCAAAACGCAAAGAACCCCAAGCAACAACAGAAAGATAAGGTAACTGGATTTAAACTAAAAAGAAATTTACTCCTCATCAGTGTGTCCCCTTGAGGAAGAAACTCTGAAATACCCACTTTTTAAAGCCTTATCTGCAGTTTACTTTGCTGCCCTCTCACTAGACAGGAACAGTTTAGGAGCACAAACCCCGAAGGTGAAGGGGAGAAAAGAAAAGAGAGGGGGAAAAAAATGGACGCATTCACTGTTTTCCTTCCTCTTTTGTTAGCATTTGGCTATTTTCATACATCTAGCCACCAGCTAGTCTTTCCCAGGTCTTCTCCAGACTTTATATATTTTGCCTTCTTGCCTCTCACTCAAGTCTCTTCTGTTTCCTTCCCATTTCATTCCTCTGTTTCAAAAGAGCATCATCTAGACAGTTACTCATCACAAATCGGAGCGACAATGAAATTTACAGTTCAAAATTTAGAGGAATGACATTATCCTAGCAGTGCTACTTGCTATGACAGGAAATCTATGTCCCAGTGAAGCCTGTTCACCTTCTAAGTCCCACAACTCAAAGCAGATTTCAGGTTGTGCATAAGCCTTTTGTTGCTGTCTTAAGCGCAGATAAACTGCTAGCACTCTGCAATGCCATTTCATTTCAGGACTTACAGGTCACAGCACTGCAGATGCAATTACAATGCTGAGGTAAACAATGTGTTTGAAGAATGGACTCCCTTCTAAAACTTCGGAATAGGCCTAACAGGAATCACGCTTGTCTAGGATGTGATATTCTCCTAAATCATGAAGCCAAGAAAAACGTTCTCTGAAGACTGCTGAAGTTGGTATCCTGGGGTATACAATATTCTACAGGTTAGCCAGATGAGTACCCTTCTGTATTTACCTGATGTTCTCATTTAGTTCTGCACAGACAGTGTAAACGTTAACCTCAGTGGAAACACAGGTGAATTCCTGCTGAATTCTATTATCTGAGAAGTTCACCCATGGTACTGCAGGGTTAGGGAGGTTGCCTGGCTTACTTTGCTTTCATTTACCAGCTGCAAAGGTTTTTTTGGCCAACAATGAAGTAGGTTTTTTCCTCTCTCCAAAAGTAACTTCTAATACTGTGTTTCCATACTCATACATACCCTTGTTTTCCTTAACCCCTAGTGATTATTCCATTTCATTAAAAAGACAAATAATCTAGGGAATACACAGCCAAATTTCAATCTCTCTTTATAAATGCAAACAATACAGTAAAGACTTGCTATCATCTGTACTCACTGTGACATGGTAAAAAGCCAAACACAAACAACTGGGCTGGAAAAGACACAAAGGCTCTTAAAGGACTGTATAACATCCAGGAGATAAGAATAATAGGTAATAAGATCATTTATCTACTGACATATTGCAGCCAATGTTAAAAGCCTATAACACTGGCTTTCAAATTTTGTTTCAAGACTTCCTTTCTTTTTAAAATGAGAGAGAATTAAACCAGCATTTAATTTTGGTTTGCAGGACAATGAAACTTACTAAAAAATAAGGAGACCATATACATCAACATGGTGAACTTGCAAGTCTGGGCTGTAGACAACTGTAAATCCAGCAAACAGAAAGATGGTGTGGGACTACTTTGAATACCTATGTTACAAACTCTGCATGCTACTATTTTTCTATAATTACCTTATATTTCAACAGGAAGACAGACGTAGTGTCTCAAAGATGAAGGGTCTATCTAGTTTTACTAAATCTGTAGCAATAGGCAAGACAAGTTCGCTATGTGGTACCTTACTCATCTGCAGATTTAAATGATTGTATTGTTTTTCAGTATATATATTCAACAGGACTAGTTCCTCCTCTATTAGCTTTGGTGTCCCAGCATAGCAAACTATATACTTTAGTGAATGCTCCCCTAATGAATAAGATTTTTCTGAGTGTGGAAAAAATCACCCTAACCTGTCCCGTAACATGGGTAATGCATTTTCAGGCATGAAGAATTCTATACAAACAAATAATTTTTTATTTTATCTTCTTGTTTTTTCCACAACACCCAGAAATAGTCAAGAGTGGAACTAATCTTTTGCTACTTCGTGTATAGATTTTTACTATCAGCCAGTAGAGGCTCTTTTTTCTTTATCAAATTGTTTATTTAAATGATTCAGCTGAAATGCTTCCTGTACATGGCCATTCACCAGATAACTACATAGAAAAGAACAAGCATACACTTTCTAAAATACTTCTTTTAATGGTTCTGAGGCTTTTCCCCTCACATTCTTAAGCAAGCACATTGCACAGTGAGAATGGATGTTTCCTACACTGTTTTTGCAATATAGAAATGCATCCCAAGAATATAAATGTAGTAACATATCTGTAAGAACAATTCACCTCTCCTGTCAGTGAAAATCTGGAATAATTCCACCAATGTTTCTGAAATCATCCTACTGTACAGAGGACTGAAGTAAAAGAAAATACAGAGCCTTTTGTCTCCAAGGTCTATTGCTATACAAATAATTAATTAGTGTAGGTTGTGTGCTGCGGGCCTGCCTGTCTGACCACTAAGCAATTAAATAAAGTGATTCTAGGAGCTGTAAGTGGTTGCTTCTGGAAAACATACCATACTTCAAAACAAGAGAAAAAACATTCTTTACTAATTCAATTTTTACATAATTATAACCTAATCAATCTCATATAGACTTTCTGGCATCACTATTCTCTCATTGTTATAACAATTCATAATTTAATCTAGCAGTAACAATCTTAACAACAAAGTTTGGATACATTCCAGGCACAAGGGCAAGGGACAATTCCTACCAGAAACATTATACATACGTTTTATCATTACTTAATACTGCATGTAAAAGATACATATACACAGAGAGATTCAGATTTTCCTTGGAGAAAACTCATAGGAACTATAATCATTAGCTAAATGTTAACCAAATGCATTATGGAATACATCATAATTTTGATTTCCCCAGAAAGCCTGAAAATCACTAAAATAGGAATACAGGATTCTTATTGATGCCCTGCTAAGAGAATGAACTGGAACTGAACAGTTAGCAGCACAGAAATAGAAAACAGGACAGGAAAATATGTCATCAGCTATTTGGAGGCTTACCCAAAAAATCATCTTCAGAATTAGATGAGAAAACCCTGATCATAATAGCTGATGGGAGGTTACAGAAACCTGAATAGAATTCAGACACCTGGAGGCCCCTCTAACCTTCTGGCAGGACTCGAGAGGGCAGAGATTACTCAAAGCTATCATTAGCCCATCCTATCGATAATTTGATTCATATTGATTGATGTTCTTGTCTCAAGCACACAAACACAGTAATGGAAAGTCCCAAGTGGGGGAACAGAAAAGACTGTTTTCACATAGTGTATGGTAGAAATTAAAAAGTAAATTAAAAAAGTAATAAAAAATAAATAGTAATAAATGAAAAAATCTCAGCAGCTGGACAGACATTAGATATTTGCTTGAAACTGATGTCCAAAGCATCTTTTTCTACTTCCATTGTAAAATTATATTTAAAATTAAAAGTGCTTATTGCAAATCTTCTAATACTATATAAGGCAGGGACTCGTTAAAATTTTCCATTAGCAGTGATACTACCAAACAACACTGATAGTTCAGAAAAGTCACAATTTATAAAGTTAAGATTTTAATTTAATTGGATCTTTCAGCCACAATCTCCCACAATCAGTTCCACAGTAGAAACACACAGGCAGGTAACAGGAGAGACAATTTTTACCAAGGTGCACCATCAAACTCACACTCAGGTTTAGGGAAAATGGCATCTTTCTGTTAAGGAGCTTTGGGGCTGGTCTGATGTATAAAACCAAGGTGACTGTTCATCACTGCGAAGGGTTTGTTTTGCAACCACTGTTCAAGCAGAGATTCATTAATTTTGTGCATATGAGGTTCAGAAAGTACCCTCCTCACTGGGGAGCATTTAGTGCAACTAGACAAACACAGATGTTTCCCAGAAATCCCAAAACACTCTTACATTCAGCAATTCACAACATTTTTTGCATCAACTACGTTTATCTCCACTGTCCAATGGGCTGTATCTTGCCCTCAGCAGGATTAGTTATGTTTAGATGCAACTGAAAGTTACCATAATCTCTACTATTTTTCTCTGCCCTCAAACTAGTCCCACCACTGCTTCTACATGAAAGGCTGAAAATTTTTTAAGGAGCAGTATGGATTCAAAAAGCCTCTGAAAACGTGACAGAGAGAGAGGTCTGTTTGTTCAGTGTTACAACAACCACCCAAGTTGCTCCTGCTATGTAACCCTTACAGGTTGTCTTCATTGAGGCATTTGAATCAAAATTTCCATTGTAAGTTCTGTTCTTCACCTTATGTGTGGCTAAATTCCATTCTTTTCCCTGTTTGTGACCTGGGGATTCTCAAAGTTGCTTGAGATGCCAAGGAAATAAAACGTTGTCCTTTGTTTTTCCTTTGACCAGCTGAAGGTGAGAGGTGCAGAAATTCTGAATTGCTGAATACCAGGTACTTTGAATCCTAAAAACCACAGTGTACTGTGAAGGAACTTGGAAAAGGTCTGTAAAGTCAGCTGTTTTTCTGGAGAAAAAACAGCAGAAGACTCATTTCTTACAGGCTGCTGTATAATCATTCCTCATATAAACAAAGGGATGTCCCAGTATTATATCTTATATATATCTTACAGTCTTGTAAGGACTGTAGAATCCACTGTTGTATGTTTTCGCTTGAGGCATGTGTTTGTGGTTCAAGATAATCCCTTAATCATTGATGTGAAAATTGCTAGGGATATATACAGACAGGACAACTAGGATCATCAACACAGCATCGCTGTCTTATTTCAAAGAACAAGCACAGTTTGAAGAATAGCTAATTAACATTTGATGTTATGTACTTAATTTAATTTAGGATAACACAGTGATCTTTTTATAAGATGCTTAATAAAAAAGGAAAAAAAACGGGAGAAACAGAACAGGATTTGTTCAACTTAGCACAGAAAGCACAGGTACTACTAGAGGCTAAAACTAGGATTTTTAAAAAGAAGTTGCAGAATGAACAGCAGCAGAGCTGCTAACAGAAATACCATAACAACAAGAGAGAAATGTGCTCTCCTGAACTGCAATGTACGTTACGAGAACCTTCACAGAAGCTAATTGTTTGGGCTGCATCACAGTAATGCCAGAATGAATGAAATTAAAAATCAATCTTGGAAGGCAGAAGCAGGGACCGGGAGAATGAAGACATCAGGCCCATTGTAGGAGAGGGTCAGGTTTGAGATTATTTTAGAAACCAGAATGTGCACAAGACCACATGATTCAGAGCAGCCCTGCGGAGAAGAACTTCGGGATGTTGGTTGGAGAGAAGCTTAACATAAGCCGGCAGTGTGTGCTCGCAGCCCAGAAAGCCAACCGTATCATGGGCTGCATCAAGAGGAGCGTGACCAGCAGGTCGAAGGAGGTGATCCTGCCCCTCTGCTCTGCTCTCCTGAGACCTCACTTGGAGTATTGTGTGCAGTTCTGGTGTCCTCAACATAAAAAGGACATGGAACTGTTGGAACAAGTGCAGAGGAGGTCATGAGGATGATCAGGGGACTGGGGCACCTCCTGTATGAAGACAGGCTGAGAAAGTTGAGGCTGTTCAGCCTGGAAAAGAAATTTGCTTGGACACATCATAGCAGGCCTCCAGTATCTGAAGGGGCGCTATAGGGATGCTGGGGAGGGACTCTTCATTAGGGGCTGTAGTGACAAGACAAGGGGTAACGGGTTAAAACTTAAACAGGGGAAGTTTAGATTGGATATAAGGAAGAAGTCCTTCACTGTGAGGGTGGTGAGGCACTGGAATGGGCTGCCCAAGGAAGTTGTGAATGCTCCATCCCTGGCAGTGCTCAAGTCCAGGTTGGACAGAGCCTTGGGCGACAACATCTAGTGTGAGGTGTCCCTGCCCATGGCAGGGGGGTTGGAACTAGATGATTTTAAGGTCCTTTCCAACTCAAACCATTCTATGATTCTATGATCAGGTAAAACCATAAAAAAATAACATACACATTATAAGAGGCATGCATAAAATATTAAAATACCTTAACCTGGTCTCCTGGTTTTGGCTGGGATAGGACACGTGGCAACAGAGAACTATATGAGTTTTTGGCAATATGACATGCTGAGAATGGTGCCAACCCAAACATACCCCAAATTCCACAGATGCTGGAATCCAGGTAATTTAAAATACAACTTGATACAGAGTATTTCCATAAATCTCCTATCTAGCTAAATAAAGCTGTTTTGATTAGATAGGGATTTCTGGTATAGAATATATATACAATGTATAGTGCATTGATCTGCATTTATCTCTTCTTGGGCACCTGCAGGACGTTTTCAGAAGTGTAGAGGGAAACCTTTTCCTGTATGAAATCACCCATGTTCAGAAGACAAAGAGAAAATAAATAATAGTATGTGTAGTCTGACTTCTCTAGGAAGAAAGGAGATCAAAACAGGGTCACCTACGGCAGATCACCCAGGACCATGTCTGGGCAGGTTTCAAATATGTCGAAAGGACAGAGACTCTGCAGACTCCCTGGATAACTTATTCTAGTATCCAATCACACTCTCAGTAAAAGAGGGTTTTTTTTTTCTTATGTTTAAGTAACCACTGTTTTAGTAACCACAACACCACCTGGTTGATTAAATGCAGCTCACTTCTTAAGCTTAGTTTCTTTCTCTGAAATCTTTCTTGCCTCCAATACACTTAGTAAATGTGGAAACTGCTTCAAAGCACCATATGCTGGTGTTTTCTAAAATATCATTTTCTGCAAATTGCCATTTCTCAGAAGTTTAGGTGAAAACGCTTCTTTCTTATTCAAACAAAAACTCATTTAGAAAGACGAAGAAATTCCCTCAACATCTAATTCCTGACTCTCGGCTATCTCTATTGTGAGATAAAATGAGAAAGTGAAGCTAACCCATTGTCTACTAATACACTACATGTACTGCATGTCATGTTAGTCTTCTCTGGAGTTACTCAAAACCCACCTGGATGTGATCCTGTGCAACCTGCTCTGGATGAACCTGCTTTAGCAGGGGGGTTGGACTAGATGCTCTCCAGAGGTCTCTTCCAACCTCAACCACTTCTCTGATTCTGTGATAGTTTTGAACATCTATGCTTAAAAATTTAATGTACCTTTGAGATGCATCACCAATGTTATATCATAAACAAGCTATTTTGGTGGAAAAGGTAATCTTCAGAATACCTCTCCTATGAAAATGAATTGTAAAGCCAAATTCTCTGAAAAGAAATCTGGTTCACTGTGCTTCTGCCATAGATCAAGCAGTCCCAGATTAATTAAACCAGTTCATTTCTAGTACTCCAATTTCTGCATTGAATGAACTAATTGACTTCATCAAAGTCTTACAAGTTCTTTGAAATGTAAGCTTAAATTTTATAGTAACACGGACCAGCATTCAGAGCCTGATTTTCAGCTGGACCTATCCACCCCATTTAAGTGTCCCATTCATTGTAAGTGGATCTGCAAGCACTCAACACTTCAGAAAACAGGGTCTCTTTTGTATTAGCACTAGCAGGATTGTAACAAAACAGCAAGAAGGGCACAAGAAGAATAGGAAAAGAGTAAAAGGTAAAAGGATCAAAAAAGTACCTCACGTGGAAGCCTCAAATAAGCCTTGAATAAGTTTTTTTTGGAAGAAAAAAAAGTCTGGTGATCTGATTCACAAAGAAAGCACATCTCCCAAAAGCTCCTATCTTTCTTGGTTTGTGTCAAAAAGATTTTATCTGGTTGTTTCCTTAATGTAGGATAATATTCTAGGCAACCATGTTGCTATAGTGACCCCCTCCGCCCCTCAAATTGCAGATGAATCCTTTAGCTCTCCTTCACATATACATCGACAAAGAACAAAAGAGCACGATGTAAGTCATGTTCAAAAATCAGATGAAACATAGTGAACCCATACTGTCACAGCTAAACAGTCTGGCAAATTTATGCCAGGTTTATTATTACCCTATTGCTCTAATTCTTAAAATGTTGCTGGATTTCAGGCTGTCCAGAAAAAGCATTTTTTCATAAGAAGACTTCACACTCCAAAGTAAATAAGAATTCATTAAATTAAAGCTCAACTGATCTCTAAAAGGACTACTTTCAGAGGTAAAGAGATAAATATTCTCTTGAATATTAGCTAAGACGAAAGAAGCCTGGGCTAACTTGGCTCACAGAAAATCAGTGTTTAGTCTTTGCTCCTTTCACAAGTCTGTGCAAACTTTTTTCCTCAGTCTTTTTCCCATTGCTGAATAACAGTGATACCATTTCCCTGCCTCACAGGGATGTTGTACTCACGACTGTAGCAACCATTTTAAGGAGTACACTATGACTGTGAAAGTAGGTGCAAGCACATCAGATACTTAGATATGAAAAGCCATGCAAACACAAAGGTTCACAGGTGCACAAGGGCTATTAACATTTGTATTAACGCTATTCATACGTTCAGATGAAATATCAGGACTGATATTGTTGTATGATAGATGCAAAAAGTAGCAAAAGGTCATTTAAAGTACCTAAAACAATTATTACACCCTTTATTTCTTCAAAGTTGTAATGACAAATCAACAACTCTAATGTCATATGGGGAAAAAAACAAACAAAACAAAAACCAAATCAAAACAACAACACTGCCTTAAAAATGCCGTAAATCTTACTGCATATTTTAGTTTCTTAAATTTACCTAGATGGGGTTTTTTCTGCTTACCCTTAGGATTTCATTTACTGTCTCTTGCCTTCTATATAGTGATTTGTTTTCTATTGCATTTTCTTTAAATGCCAAAAAATTACTGTAAATTCTCCATCAGCATGTTAAACGCTCAGCTTCTAACATGCTCTTTCAAACTCAAGCTTGCAAATATGCTGAGGTTTGGGTTTTGTTTGTTTGACATTGGTCATTAATGACCGCATTAATCTACATAGGCATGCTTAAGTTTTTACCATGAAATTAATTAAAATAGTCTCAGTAGCAAATCCAAAGATTTTCTCCTTTGGACAATTAATAGCAGACAGATTGTTACGGGTCCAGGAGGGACTGAATGTTGTGGGTATGGGGAGGAGGAATTCGTAGCATAGCAATTTCCTTCTGTTTTACTCATGACACTTCCTATCGTATTTTAGCATTGAAATACACATATATTCATAAGAGACTTATGAAGGTGAAGGAGGATTTTCTCATTTCGTATAAAACCTAGTCACTTTGATCAGATTAATTTTGCTTTCTATACATAATTGAAATCTCTCAACAAGTAATTTTTTTATTACTACATACTTCTATACTTTTTTGAATTTACCCCTTCTCGTCCCTTCTGAGTTTCTGTTATTGTTAGCTCTGATTCTTCAAATTCTCTGGAATTAATTTAAAGCTTCACTCTCTCAAGTACATTCTAGCAGCACAATTCTTTTGTCAATTAATTTCTTTTCACTCAATAACCTTCATTCTTTTATATAGTTTTATTGAAGCTGTGAAGAAAGATGGTATGGTCAGAATAAAATGAGAAAAATTAATTTAGAGGAGATAATCAAGACTTTTGTCTTGTCTTAACATTTACAGGACAACTGAAGCATGCCTTCAGAAGCATTTTAAACCAGCATTTTGCTAGTCCATCTCTACAAGTAAATAGGATGTTTTGCTCCAATCCTGTATTAACATTTATACAACTTTCTTAGTATTACAAACAGGAGCAACCAGTTTTTCTTCAGTACACCTGGATGGCAGTGCCAACTGACTGATCTCACTGTGACACAGCCTGTAGCAGCTACAGGCTGTATTGCCAAGCAGCAGTATACAATCTCTAAATCACTACCTTACTGAAACTAGGACAGTTTATAATTTCTAGCCATCGTTTTACCCGTATCTGTTAAATAAATAGTGAAACTCTCTAATCAATGTTCAAGATTTGGTGTTAGTTGTTATTTTTCTCATCTCATGCGTCTTCTGAATCGTATTAAAACCTGAAAAAGCAATTGCTGCACTAAACTTTGGTTTGCAACTCAGCTAATTGTTGAGAAGACATCAAGGAAAACAGAGGCTTGAACAGCAACTAACTCTACTTTTTCATCACTTACATCTATTGTGTTTCAGATTTTATCCCTTAGTAAACTTCAAGAAAAGGACTTAGATACAAGGTCAAATGCACACCTATTGGTAATGTATACTAGTAGTATCTCCCATAATTCTCTAAACATTTTATGTTAGAAAATTAGTAGAAATAAAACTAGGCAGTGTTTTACAAGTACTGTTATGTGTTACTAGTATCAAACTGGCAATATATCAAAGAAGTACCACATCTGAGATTACTAATAAATCCTAATATGATAAACTGCTAATTTAACGTCAGAACTAAAGTGGTCACATTTGTATTCATTAACTGATAGCTTCTGAGCATTTGTCTTTCATTTGGTTGGTGTCTCAAGAGTTAGAACATTTCTTAAAAAAAAACCCTTTCACTCTTTCACAACAGAGTATGGTAAGTGCTTCTCTTATGTCTATTTTACTTTTGCAGTCCTGCAATGCAACTTCATTTAAATTAATCCAATACTTCCATTCTATATAATTCTCATAGCTAATTTGCTGTATTCTTCTGTTACAGTCAGTAGCTATAAAAGCTTAACACAGTTTATCTATTCATGTACGCAGAGGAGATACCTGTGATCTCTGGTTTCCATTTGTTCACCTCGTCAAGGCATAGTGATACAAAAGACTTGTCTCCTAAACAGTTTGAAGAAATATTTTCTAGAACATTCGTAATCATAGGGTATTACAAATCCACAGAACCTGATCAAAGCCACACTGTACTCACGAGTAATAGTTTCATTGATTTCAGTGCCCTTTGGATCAGGCCTCAAAACCCAACAACTGATTTGTTCCAAATACAGCCTGGGAAATACCCAAATTATAACTGAGTGCAGATTTTTAGACTAACTCAGTTGTGCTCCAGTTTATTTTTTAAACCTTTATTATTGATTATCTAATCTTTTTGAAAATCAAATCTGAAGATGAAAATTGCACTCCTTTGTGATGGAAATGATGAAGAATTAAGCAGTTATCCAAGGTAAGATAATCAGTGATTCTCATGGCTATCACAGCTGAGACAATGAACCTCAGATCCACAACAAAACAAGAATATCAAAGTGCTGTCTTTTGCCATATATTCTGATCTATGGCTCCATTTAATCAGGCTCCACAAAGTGTATATATATATTCCTGGCTCTCAGCAGCCAGCTCTGAAGCTTCTTCCTTGAAAGCTAGCCTGAAGTGTTTTCAGTTTATAGATAATATGAAGAACCACTAGAATAACTGTCTTTTTAACAATCTTCTAGTAAACTACAATTTCTCATGAAATGGCACTGTACAGAAAGTCTACTACAAAATTCAATATAACAGAAGATATTTAATTCAGAAAGACTGAATTAAATGTTGAGACAGCACCTGATAGTTTGAAACAACCCACTGATTTTCAGTTCTCTATTCTTTGCACATATACTTAGAATCTGAGAATGGCTTTAGCTAAGAAGAGGCTTTAAAGACTAATTTATATGTTTGGTGGGATGGTGATGTAATTTGATAGCAGAAGTTTTTGTTTGCTTTCTTAATCACTTTTTAATTGCACTGCATTCTTCTCTTTGATAAATTTGCATTACGGAAGGAATGAGAACAAGGAACCTGAATGTTATTAAGTTTTCTATGAATTAACATACTTCACTTCTAATTCCACTCAACAGCTCAGCTTCTCAAAAATCTTAGTCTTTGCTGCTTACTCACTCTACTCATAGAAGTAGACTCAGTGAGGTAAGTTGGATGAACAGGATTCAGACTTTGCACCAAAACCGTGTTTATTAATTTCACTGTTTAAACAGTTTGACATAATAGAAAGCATCCTTCATTGCTCTCAATTAATAAGAAAATTGCAGTTAACACTTTTGTGTGTACGCTACCAGAGCACCGAACAGGTATCAATTTCAATATTTGCTAGTTTTGGATTATTCCAGATTTTTCTCTTTAGTTGCTAGTCATCTACCAGACCCATAAAATCAACAGTGATTTTAGGTGGTAAGTAAGGAATATACAAAGTTCAAGGTTTTCATCACCAAATCACACTGTGATCATTTCAAATACCTTGCTGGCTTTCATATAACACGATTTCTTTGGTGCAAGGGAAAAGCGTATGTGCATGAAGTGCAATGGCATCGAGAGGTTGAGTCATTAAGACGGCCAAGTATGTTAGATAACCAAATCTCTGCAGACCCATCACTAGAAGCAGGGAGGTTTTGAGTGCTCCATCCTTGGTGGTGTTCAAGGCCAAGTTGGATGAGGCCTTGGGTGACATGGTTTAGTGTGAGGTGTCCCTGCCCATGGCAGGGGGGTTGGAACTAGATGATCTTAAGGTCCTTTCCAACCCTAACTATTCTATGGTTCTATGATTCTATGATTATAAAGAGATACATCTTGCTACTTTCCCTCTACCCCCTTAGAGAAGATATCCCCAATCAGATAACAAGATAAACCAGCCTTTGTAACTTTTTTCTCAGCAACTACCGTGGTTAAGGGCCATGATGATGCCATTAAATATCCATGCTTCAGACTACACATATTCACCCTGGATATGGAGGGATACCTGGGATATCAGGTACAGAGTGTCTGAAAACCCTCAAGGGTAGTTTCCTACAGAATATTCCGCACAGACTAGTCATATCCACACTGCACAGCACTGGCCTAGTATTCCTTATGCACTGAAGCACCCCTCTGCTTCTATGACACATGATTAGGTTTTTTGATGTGGGTTTTTTTCTGTTCCAAGTGATGGCTGGGTCATAATCTGCCACAGTGGCAGTTTTTGTATGACACTGAGAGGATATCTCATGGCAGAGGAGGGTTTCTGCAGGTGTAAAGTTTGCTGGACTAGCATTGAAGGATTCTGCAGGACACAGGCAGATAAATAAGGCTCAGATAAACTATTCTCCAGTATTCATCTGAGATTTGTATCTAAAGAAGTACTTGTCTCATTCCAAGAGGAACTCAGAAATCCACTAATAAACATGCAGTGCTGCTAGCCAGCAGGAGGGAAAAGGGAACAAACCAGGCAGCCAAGGTAGATGTTAACTCAATATTGACAGTTCTGTTTAGTTAGCACCTGAGAAGACATCCAGGAAAATGGTACTTTTTTGCTGAATACCTTTAAACTGGTAAACACTTCGCATCTACATTAATGTGAAAACTGTGATTTCCATTGCAGATATAAACTCTGTTCCACTGACTGTGTTCTTATAGACTGCTTTTTGGATTTTAAGGATGCTTCATAACTCCTGGTAAGAAAACTACAAAATGCCATCTATTATGATTTCATGAATAATGAATGCCTATATTATAAACTTTTGCTACAATATTTGCATTTACACAGTTCTTTTGTTCTGAGATACTGTATTTTGATACTGTAAAAAGTCTTATTTAACTCACCTGAATGTCTTTCAGAGTATAAATGAAGGTCAGTACTTTCATAAGCTTCCTTCCTCTGTAATCCCATAATACTCTTATGACATTAAGGTATGTACTTAGACTTGATTGTTGGCTTTCATTTACTTAATATCTTGGCAAGTTTGCAATACCGCCACAAAATCTGTTTAGTAGTGAAGTACACAACTGTTCTGCTATTTAAGATAGACTTATTTGTATAAATTTATTCCACAGCCTACTCATCTTATTTCAATGGCCAGATGTTCTTTTCTCTTCACTTCCTAATAAACAAACACACTTAACTAAGAAGACATCCGCAAACTTCTTCATCCTAATGGCTTTCATATTTCCACCTTCTTTTTGTCTTTTCTTCCCCTCCTTTTTGGCTACTTTCTCATATGAAGTTAGGGGCACTAAAGCCATTTCCAACATAAAAATATTCATTTGAAAGGGATGGACAGAGGTATAGCAAAACCCTGCTCTCACAAGTCGTTTATTTTAATATCTAACTGCAAGCTCACCACTTTTTCTAAACTGAGCCTGACATCTGTTTTTGTTTAATGATATGAATACATACTAAAAGGATGAAACAAAATTAGATGCACTGGATGAAGAATATAGCATTTCAAGACTCTATTCACCTCCTTAGAGTTTACATGGAGGGTAGGTGATGGCTTAGTTATATTAAAAACATTTGGGTTTGCTGCCTGGTTTACAAAAACAATTCTGTGGCAAGCATTTCCTACAGAAAAAACAACCAAAACACAAATGCAAAGCAAAAACTTCACACTTCTAATGCAGCATTTCTGACCAGTGTTAGTTCTGAATGTAAGCATTCTTTTAACGATAAGCAAATGACTACGTTCTTCACCAAAGCTGGCTAAAAAACACTGTGAAACAGCAAAAGAGATAATGTAAAAGTTGATGAAAAGCGCACAGACTCATGGCAGCAATCTAACTTTGTGAACCAGCTAACACAAAATAGATTTGCCAAAATCCCAAGTAAGTAAGAAATATTTCAATTCAGGACTGTATTAGATGTTTGTATAACCAGGATTCTCCCTTCTTCTAAATTATTTGGTACTGACATAATGCTGGAATAGGCAGAGGACTGAGGCTGATGTAGTTTTGCAAAAACCATCTTCCCAGCTTTTTCATTTTGCCTCCAAAAAGCCTACAGCCATGAATACTTGCAATCAGAATTAGAAATATCTGTAAGAGTAAAATGAAAGTACTACAGTTCTGTTCAAATGGAATTGTCAGAAAAAGTCTGTACTTAGCAAAGTTTTGCCAAATTATGGAAATTTACTGCTGACAACTCATTTGTAAAGTTTATTAAGACAACTCTGTTGCAGTCTATTTTATGTAAAGTTAAAACGGAAACTGAAGCAAAATACGAAATAATTTTATTTAGTATGATTTCTCCTGCCCTATTTCACTTGTGCATATATATATGTGGATATTTTTAAAAAGAGTTGACAATGACATCTAGACAGAGCTGTGCTCATCTGTTCTAATCTTGGGCAACCACAACTCATTTCAAGCTTGTAAAGTGTGGTTTATACAAGTTACTCATGCGCATGACTGGCCCAGAGGCAGCAGCAGCACGAAGTGCCAACTCAAAATCCTAGATCTAACAGTTCAGGCAAAATCCCAGACACAATGGTAGCTGAGGCTGCTCAGACTATTATACTGAATTGCTCAGTCTTTGAGGTGGGAGACTGCCAACTGTTAGGGCACTAACATTCCTAACACTTGAGTCATTCATGTGGTAAAGCTGAGAGCCACAAGATGCCACTCACCATTCGTTTCATCCCTTTGGAAAGGTTTTGGCTGCAATGAGAAATAAAAGGGAGGGAAGCACAGAGATAATGAACCATACGTAAAAACAGCAAGAGCAATTTACTCCCATTCTAATGCTTTTTACATCAGAAATAGAAGGCATTGTGCACTCTTCTCAAAGGTGCTGATCACAGAGTCCTGGGAATCAAAGTCACTGACATGCTTAAAAGGTGTTAAACACCCAGTTAAAATAGAGTTTCCAAGGATCTTTTGGTCTCTAGGTATCTGATTGTGTGGACTGAAGTACAGAGTGGTACCACTGAAATTAATGGCATTTCCTAACCATTAAATCTCCATGTTGTATATCCTGATTAATGATTTTGGAACTGACAACTGAGAAAGTCGTTCAGCTCAAAACCAGCTTTGATTCAGTTTAACTCAAGCTCAGGGAGTGAGGAGAGCTTGTATTGCCTACAATTATCAGGACATCACTTAACAATGGGGACAGCAGAACATCCAGGTTGGGGGTCTCTGCAGTAAGTTACTTGTAGTCGCTTAAGGGTGGTATGCAGCCCATTCATTTTGACAGGAGTTATTAATTAGCTTATCTCAAGCTAAACCTGGGAGCCCACAAGTGTAGAAGTCATCTGAAGTATGCTTTCATCAAAAACTGCTTCAGCATAACAATAAAACTGAAGAACAGGACAGGTAGAGCAATGTGCTCAAAGTCAGCAAACATCCAGAAAGCATTAATCCACTTCCTACCTCTTGCTCCAAGGTTTCTAACTAGCAGATCTCCATATGAAATAAATATTTTAAAATATTAAATAGTTGATATATAAAATTATATTATTTTGCTTATTTGCCACTAATTCTCACCTTTTTAACCAGTCTTTAAACTTTTCTAACAGAGAGAAGACAATTATCAAGGCTCCTAATTTTACAAGAAAATGAAGAGGAAAATACCCGGGAAGACAGAAAGAAGAATTAATCTATTAGATTTTTATTCTCTCTTTTCAACTGCCATATTTAAGGAAAGAAAAAAGTAATCTGAATATTATGCAAAAACATAAGAGAAGGAAACTGCAGTCATAGAGGACCTCAAGCACTGATTCAACCCTCAACATTTTAATTACAGAATTTATAAATTAATTTTGATTCTTCCTGAAAAGTTCTTCATGAACTGTGCACTGAGGTAATACTATCAGATAAAATTTATAGTGTTAGGGAAATTCTTCTACAACTCTCATGATTGCCTTCACTCACAGTAATTACTCCCTTCCTAAAGTTTGATCTATGGGTCTCATTTCAAATAAAGGCTTAGAAGCCCAGCCTGAGAGGGTTCTGCCATCTTGGACACTAGGGAAATGCTCCTTTAACCTTTCTGAAGTAACACTGAAATGACAGAATCATAGAAGGGTTGGTTTTGGAAGTGACCTTAAAGCTCATCCAGTTCTAACCCCCTGCCAAGGGCAGGGACATCTTCCACTAGACCAACTTGCTCCAAGCTCTGTCCAGCCTGCCCTTAAACACTGTCAAGGATGGGGCAGCCACAGCTTCTCTGGGCAACCTGTGCCAGCACCTCAGCACCCTCACAGTGAAGAATTTCTTCCTAATATCTAACTTAGATCTACCTTGGTTCAGTTTAAAGGCATCACTGAGTGCCAAATCCTTCTCCATATCCTGGGTAACCAGGTCTCCCATTTCCTTCTGGAGAGGGCACTCATTTTCCTTTGTCTTCCTTTTATCATCGATGTACCTATAGAATCTTTTCTTGTTGCCCTCGATGTCTCTGGCAATATTTAATTCTATCAGTGCTTTAGCTTTCCTAACCTGATCCCTGGCTGCTCAGACAGTTTCTCTGTATTCTTCTCAGGCTATCTGACCTTGCTTCCACCATCTGCAGGCTTCCTGCATGTGTTAAGTTTGCTCAGGAGCTCCTTGTTCATCCATACAGCTTCCTGGCGTTTTTGCCTGACTTTCTCTTTGTCAGGACTGCTCCTGAGCTTGAAGGAGGTGATCCTTGAATGTTAACCACCTTTCTTGGGCCCCTCTTCCCCCCAGGGTTTTATCCCATGGTACTCTAACAAGCAGATCCCTGAAGAGGCCAAAGTCTGCTCTCACGAAGTTCAGGGCAGTGAGCTTGCAGTGCATCTTCCTTGCCGCCCTAAGGATCTCAAACTTCAGCATTTCATGGTCACTGCAGCCAAGGCTGCCCTTGAGCTTCACATTTCCCACCAGCCTGTCCTTGGTAAGAACAAGGTCCAGCATAGCACCTCTTCTCATTGGCTCCTCTCAGTTGGAGGGAGAGATCTCACAAGTAAGAAAGCCACTTCCAAGTTAGCTTTTAGAATTTCCTGGCTTTGATTCAGGAGAAACAACTTTCCACAATTTGATTGTTCTCTCAAGCCTTGAACTGCTAAAACCAATAGACAGATTGTGATTGCAAAAGGAGAGGACAGAAATGTTTCATGCTTAAGCCTCCTTGGTAAGATGACCACAATATTGAGATCGCTAAAGACCTTTTCTCTCATTACACTGGTAGACACCCTACTGTTTGCAGGGTGTCCAGTTCTCTTCCTGGATCTCTGCAGTACTCACCAGCCTGCCACACTTTGTATGCTATTCCTCAAAAGTGAGAGATCAGTAGTATAGACTATTTGGCCCTTTATCTTCAAAATGCTGATGCTACTCAGAAAATACCAGAGCCAATTCTCTGCTTACACAAATTGTTCTTTTTGTTCCTCTCCATCTAACTGATATGAATGTAATTAACTCCATTAACTTTCACAGCCATATCCCCTTCCCCCCCCCCCTTTTTTTTTTTTAATTAATACAAATGAAAAAGATTTGGACCTTTATTTTCTGAAGTCAGCGCTGCAGAGAAGGAGATTAGGGAAGCCAGCTACCCTAGAAATATGCCTTGCTATATATGACATTATCCATACCACAAGAGTTTGAGACACTCTCAAATTACATAATACCACACAGTGCATTTTAATTCAGATAAGCACTTGTTTCTAGAAGGATTCAGACTACCTCAATGATTGCTGACTGACATTAAAAGGGAGAAAGAGTGGCTTTAGAAATGGTTGCGCACATATTTAACTTGGTGATGTACTGGGGGAATGAACGGACTGCCTCTCATGACCTGCCTGGAAAGGCAGTAGAATAAAAATGTACTTCTGCACTTAGCCTTTCCTTTTTAATACCTGTCACATCTCAGATTTGCCACCTTTAGATGAATTGCTGCTCCTCCCATGCATAGTGTGAACTGTTGATGCATCTTTCAAACAGCTGTTAAATCTGGGATACAGTGAAGTCATGTGATTTATCCTGAGTCAGAGGTGGCATTCCTCAATCCTGTACCCAGCAGAAGAGCAGAAAGACTTAGGATTTTCAGGTTTGCCTACTATTAGGAAGAAGCAAGCTATCTCACCCCTTTTGTCAGAAAAAAAGTATTTCCTACCATATGCTTGTAGTAAGCAAAAAATGAAAGGCGAGGTCACAACACCTACCAAATTACTGGCTCTTAAGGGAAAATACGTAATTCCTCTTTTCTTCCCATATTTAGCTAGATTCAGTCTCCACACAGAGATATACAAGACTGTACTGGAATGGAGCTGTGCATGAGAAATGCCTGTCTGTATGGCAGCAAACTTACTGCCTTTGCCACAAATCCAATTTTTGCTTTGGTGGGAAAGCCAAAGAGAAAAGACACCATCACATCTGAGACCAGGACATTCTCCTGTAGAAGAAGTGTATGTCCCAATCAAAATAGTCACTTCCATGGTAATTTTATTTTAACCTGCATTTCAGAAACTGTATGCCTTGAAATGCCAATTCTGGTAATAAATGTTTAAGAACAGAATCTAGAATGTTGTGCTGAATTATCAATTTATTCTCTGATATTTGTTAATACCTGTATTTCATGAGGGAAAACCCTTCTGATATTAGGAGTAGATTAAATATTGCATGTATCTAGTCTTATTTTTTAGAGGTGAAATATTTCAGCATAAGTTGAAATAATAAGGCTAGAAATTTCACAATAGTCCATAACAAATACGTAAATTTATAAACAGATGAAGTTGACACCTCTCTAAATTCTTTTTAACTGACTCACCTATTTTTATTTCATATGAAAACAAGCAAACCCAAAACAGAAAAGGGTTTTTGTTTTCAAATTCAAAACATTGATATATAGGACAGACAGGTGATATATGAGACGTTCTTTGACTGTTATCAAATCCTGCAGAAAAAGGCAAACATTCAGCAAGGAAAGGCTATCCTGTCATTTCATGTGAACAGAGAGGGATTGTAACAGTTCATATTTAAAGAAATATTTTTCAGTCCTCTCCTAATTCTGTCTCCTGATAGATGGGACATGATATTTATGGACAGAAAGGCCAGTAACAGCCACCCACAGGAGCTCCCACCCCATCATCCCCACAGACTGGCAGGATCTCAGGAAGCTGCTCAATAACGGCACAGCTGTACTGCTGCAGAATAGGTATTGAAGTGCATTGGAAGTGATTTGCACAGCACACATTTAAACTCTGACTAATTGCTTAAACAATACTGTCATTTTTTCAGTACAACTTGCTAGATATGCCCTCTGACACAGTTAGTTTGTCTAAAAACCTCAAAGTAAAAAATGCAGGATGCAGCAATCCCTTCAATGTTAAAAGCTTTAGTTCTGAGCCTTTCATTAGTATACAGAAGGTGAGCCTCTAATTACTAATCTTTCACAGTCTGTAGCACCCTAGGGCTTCCAAACATCCTGGTGAAGGCAGGAAGGATATTTCAGACTTCATTTCAATTCCCTTAAACTTTTGTCAACAGCCTCATTTCAAATGGAAACTGCTCAGTGCTGCTCAGCTGCGTTGTCTCAGCTTCTAAGCTACCCAGCCCTGAAAAAATGCCCTCATTAAAAGAGACAGGCATAAAAAAGACTCAGCTTCAAAAACCTTCAAACTATTGCAACACTGAAAGATGAATAAACTTGGGGCTTTTCTTTATCATGAAGACATTTGGCCATAAGAATATACTCTGGATGGTAAACAAGAGGAAAGCACTGATTTGGTAGATATGTATGAGGCTTGTACCACTGCTTTCTTCTAGTCCTTTGCAGTACTGCTATACACACTCAGGCCCTGAGCCCATGCTTTGGCACTTGTGAAGACTTTCTGAAGGCTTCTCCTTGCTGATTTCTGTTACCAGAAGGAAATGCTTCTAAATATTCAACAACTCACATCACAATGGCCTGTTTTGCAGACTGGTAGAGAGTATTTCCAAGCTCTTTACCCTTATGATGTGGGCACTTTCACCTTCTTCCTCTTACATTCTTTACAGCTGGGTTTTGGACAGCATTACAAATGCCCTGATATTTCAGTCTAGACACAGGCATACCTAAAGGTAATCCTCCATAAACCAGGGCAAATTTCACTGGCAAAGTGATGTATGAACTACGTGAGTATAATTGATAGATGGCTATTCCTAGGAAAGACACCTTGGATTATTAAATGTTATTTCTACTTCATTCTTAATTCTGATTATTACATGTGCAGTTACTCACGTTATACTTTCTGACTTGAAAAATGAAGGTAATGAGATTGAAAACCTCTTTAACAATGCGAGGAAGAGACACAAAGATATTGCTTTAAAACCATGGAAAAGGCATCTGTTCTGAACTTCATGTTTTAAACTGAACATTCAAAACATCTTTTGTTGTTCCTGTCAACTTCCAGTGTGAATTCTCTAAATCAAACTGTATTGAAGCCATTCAGGAGAGACAAATATCTGCTTTGAAAAACTTGTGATATAGTGTGGCTTGTTGAGCTACATCCGCAATCCATCACACCTTGTATGGCTGATATATGCTGTGTTCTGACATTTTATGGAGATATGTTAATTAACACTTTATAATACTGCAAAATCCGCAAGTAGAATTATTTTGAACTTTTTTTCCTTTTAAGGCCTATTAAATATTCCAAGGATTAAATTAGTTAAAAAAAGGGGGGGGGGGGGAGGGGGGAAGAATTTTAAAAATTATTTAATAGGAAACAATTTTAGTTTAGAATGGATAGTTTCTAATGTAACGATCTGGTTGTTAAAGCACCATTCACACTGATAATACAAGCGAACCATAGTGTACCATGCTTCATACTTAGCATTCAGGGAAAGCACAATCTGCAGCAACAATAAAGAGTAATTCTGATCTCTGGAGAGGAGTCTCGATGATCCCATTAACATTGATCACATTGGAAGAAGTCTCAGGCATAATACATTATTAATATCACCCCTTTCTGGTTCTTTTTTAATGGTTTGAAAAGAAACAAAGGAAATTAGATAGAAATGTCTCCATTAAAATAAGTGGCCAGACTAAAACCCACCAACGACAGGAAATCCAGAATTAAAAGTTGCTACTGCCACTGAGTGTCTCCAGACGTTAGATGAACTTGTGTGCTATACTTCGCAACATTGAATCCTGGCATAAGTGCAAAACAAAGTGACTGAAGAATGAGTCACCTCCTTCCTGCAGGTTTATGTCCGAACCTTAATGCATTTTTTGTGTATCATACCAGGAACTGTCTTGCAGTTCCCATTCCTTTAACACATGTGATTATTCACAGGAATTTTATCTTCCATGAAAAGACAAAATCAGGCTAAGAGTTAAAAAAAATAGAAGCTCTCAAGGGATTTGATGGAAAGACTGTATTTAGAATGCTCGTCTCCCAGGCTAGATATAACGTACAGAAAGAAAAAAAATCAAAACCCTGAAAACCAGAATATATTACCTGACTAGACCTTATTTTATTTTTTTTAGTAGTAGAAAAGAATTGTAAAGGAGCTTGTAAAGCTTTTTCGTAAAATTGTAAAGCTACTCTTACTATGTTTAAAGCTGGCTTCAGGATCCAGAGTCAACGCTCATCTCAAATTATACCAGTTCCAAATTTTCCAACAATATTTCCAATAATATTTCCAACAATTCTTAGATGTTTCAAAAGAAGGTGGAATTACCCATCTCCATTTATAGACATATTACAGCCTGAAGAAATATGAGCTTGAGTATTACCATGATGTAGAGTTCAGGTCTCCACACAGCACTGAGGTACATCAACCTGACAGAGGGAGAGTCCTGTTCCCCTGTGTCTGTGAAGCCTCTCTATCCTGGGCTAGAAGGACAGAGGCCTTAACTGTTGTGAGCGTTAACATGAATGGGTGTAACAGAATAGAAACCTCAGAACAGAAAGAACAGAAACTGCTATCTACTCAACTCATCTCACCCAAATTTTTATTTCATTTCACTGAGTGGTATGGTTCCCTTCTTGCTCATTCCACCCCACATTCCCTCTTGGCACCATTTCCTTATCCACAGACTTACATGAAAAAGTATCATACATAGTTACGAGCTTTAGGCACTTCTCTAAGAACAATACACGTCCTCCAATACTTGTGTTTCTAAAAGAAAGTTGCATATTTATATCACACAGAAACTTAAAAACAAACCAGGAGAAAACACTGACATATCTGATAATAATTATTCATAAATTCCCCTTCTAGGTATACAATAACAGATTTTCCCAAATCATGAAGTTATTTGCGAAGAACTTTTCCACGTGCATGCATAAGAATAGTCGTGGACTTTGTCAAGATCAAGGGAGCTCTCAGGGCACTATATAGGAATTCAAGTGCCAGCACAGAGGAGCATTGGGAATCTTGCACTGAGGGTGAATGCAAATGCACAGAGCGAAATAATGTTTACAACCACCCATCTCCAACAGCTGCTTTTGAAACGGCTAGATACTGCATTGTTTTCTTCAGAACAAAGATGCATAATGTGCTATTAGCAAACTGACTAGTATAATTAAAGATATAATGTTCTCATAGTAGAGCATAATAAACTCCGTATGGAAAAAAAAAGGATACAGAAATGCTGAACAGTCCTCTTTGAATGCATTTTCCTGCCCAAAAGTTACAACATCTTGGGAGCTGCAGCCAAGAGACATACCTGTTTCCTCTAGTCATGTTGCCCTAAATATGATATTTTTATGACCTAAGATGGACAGAGCCCATGATACTACAACAAATATTTGTAGTTTGGGGTCACACGGTGGAGCTGCAAAACTAACAGAACTTCTGCAAGTAACCCAAAGTAAAAGATCACTCTGGCATTGCTAATAGGTTTACTGAAAGAGTTTACATAGCTGCCAAATCAATACAAAACAGCAGCAAAAATACTTCTTGTTTTTTCCTAGTGGGAATGTCGCTAGTCACAGAATTATATCTGTGCAGTTTCCTGAGCACAAAGAAGTCTTCACGCCTCTTAAAAAATGATACTACAGGGAAAAGCATTCCCACGTTGTAGTAAAAGATTTCCTTCTTTTTTAATGTGAACCTTTGAAAGATTATCACATAGCACTTTCTGTATTAATGCATTCAAGGTTACTATAGTTGGTTTATGGTTCCTTGTTACATTAGTACAGGAAAATCTTACTTATTTTCAAACCAAGCATCAATGATTTTCCATTCATTTTTCATAGCACCCTTTGTTGAATGAAAAGAAGCTTACACATGAAATTATTTAAGTATATACTTTGATTTCACATATGTATACACAGGCACATGCTGTCCATATACGTATGTGTATATATATATTTATATATGTATGTATAAAAAAATAAAATAGATGTCGCTGGTAAAGTTTTGTTTCAGAGAACACCACCAAAACCAGCAAGGGACAAGAAGCAGCAAAGAAACAAGAAAAGCTCTAGAGTGAAGAGCATGCAAAAATCCCAACCACATCAGAAACAGATTTGTTTAATAGTATTTCAGCATTAGGGGAACACCTAGCTGCGTTGCCTTTTTAAACTGCATGCCCAAGCAGTTAAAACAATTACCATAAGCAGGTAAAAGTCCAGTTCTGTCTTTGTACTTTTGTAACGCAGATTTCAGTCTTTAGGGAAGACATTTTCTATTTGCACCCACAAAAAATGTAAGAGGGAATTCATATCATTTTTTAAGATGTAATTCAAACCCAAATGCTTTTATTGATCAGTATTTTTATATTTGTTCCATATATATTAAACTAAATACTACTAATACTAGGTATTTCTTTTAAGGAAAACAAAACACACTAGGCAGCTGAATCCCACCAGACATTATAAAAGTAAACAAAGCTACTGAAATTCAGCTCCCAGAGAAAGCTACGGTGTGACTCGTGCTGGTGTTCACTTCAGACAACTTGACTGAAAAGAATTAAAAAGAAAAAATGTCTCCAAGCAGGGCTGGTTGTCTCCTATTAAATCTTAAATCTTTCTGCTATTCTTTCCTCAAACTGTTGCCAAGGCTGACTAGTTTATAGTATAGTTTGCTTATGGTATAGGACAATCCGTTGCTAGTCAGTCAGATACAGAGGCAGAGCCACAGGCCCAGCTATATGTAAAACCTATTGCAGCTGTAGACGTGGCTAAGGAAAAGCAGCATTACATCAATCATGACAAGAGAAAGGGATCAATGGGTAATAGATGACACAGACTTCAGGTGTCTAAGTGTCATCTCCCCGCTCTGCAAAGGTGTATCAATTCAAAAAGATAACTATTTTGCCCTAGGCAGCTAGACTCTGAACAGCAGTTCACACATTAATATGAAAGGTTATCATCTTTCTCTGCTCTTATTTCTCTATCAGCCAACCACCGAATCTTGAATATTTCTGTTCATATTAGAGTTGAGGGACAGCTCTGCTAATAAGTTGTAAACCCCTTTCTGTTTAAACATAGACTAATTTAAGTACTCAAAGTCCACACTTCTATTTGGATTTTCCTGACATTTGATATTTGCTCTGGAGTTCAGTAAGATTAACATTTTCAGGTCAAAGTCATTCAAGTCATCAGAAAGTAATGCCTGCAATAAAATCCACACCTGCCTTTATGCTGGCAGTTGTTAATTACCTATCTTCTACAACCTCAGATATCAGAACAGAACTATAGCTTTTTGTGAAATGGTCCTGATCATTCCACGCTCAGCCAATTGATTTTAAATATAAAATCCCATGTTTTATAAAGGAATTCAGTTCCCTAGATAGTTTCTATGGTCTAGCTAAACACTGCTTCCCCATCTTTCTACTGCCAAAGTGGTTCTTGTTTGTTTATGAGGGAAAAAATAAACTGAGTATTGAAGAAACCCTACTTACCTTAGCATCAAAAGCACTCCTTTTACGTGGTAGCAGACTGGGCGAGGGCATCTGTTTCCCCTCTGCTGAATTTGCCTCAGGACATAACAGGGGTAAAAGCTGGAGAAATAGAAGGGATCAAAACATACACATCAAGATGTTTCAAAACCTCTAAATTACGCATCTACATGCTAGAGTAGAGGGCGGAAAGGTGCTGCTCTACAGAAGCTTAAAACAATCCAAGTCAGAGATGGTCTCTTTTTACCTTACCCTTATCATAGAATCATAGAACCATAGAATAGTTAGGGTGGGAAAGGACCTTAAGATCATCCAGTTGCAACCCCCGCACTGCAGGGGACGCCCCACCCTAGACCATGTCACCCAAGGCTTTGTCCAGCCTGGCCCTGAACACTGCCAGCAAGGGAGCATTTACCACTTCTTTTGGCAACCTGTTTCAGTACCTCACCACCCTCACAGTAAAGAACTTCTTCTTTATATCTAACCTGAACTTCCCCTTGTTTTAGTTTGAATCCATTATCCCTTGTCCTATTGCTACAGTCCCTGATGAAGGGTCCCTCCTCAGAATCCTTGCAGGTCCCCTTCAGATACTTGGAAGGCTGCTATGAGGTCCCCACACAGCCTTCTCTTCTCCAAGTTATCTAATAAGCCCCATCCCTGTCCCACTCTTGAAACTGAGATGTATGTGAATGTGCCATTAACTGGGATTCAGAGAGCTGAACAGCCAAGCATATCCCAAAACAAATGATGGGAGGAGGCAGGCAGGTGTCTGAGGCAGTTCAAAGTTAACAAAGGAAAAGGAACATGACAACAGCACCCCTAAAAAGCCCTGAGTTGAGCTGGGGTTCTATCTTTTTTAGAGGCTCCCTCTAGTCCTAACAATTACAAGAGTGCTGGTGCCTGGAACAGATTGTTGACCTTTGCCTAGACATTTGGTGGATACACAGCTTGTGCTACTTTAATTAAATATAGGACTGATAGCCTGGATCAGTGGTCAGAAACTCATTAAAGTAATGAGAATGCCTTTGCAGGTACCTTCCAGGCTGTCTTTGTAAACTCTTAAGGCAATATTAGAGATTGCAGAGTTGAGAACAGGTCCAAAAATCTACTAGAGGAATAAATGATGATGGAGATTCATTATCAGATGAGAGAAATTAATCCAGATGGCTGGGAACAGGGATAGAGCAAATTCAACCTAGTTCTGTATATTTCAACTAGAATAATTCCATCCTCAGAATATCAGTGAACAGAGAAAATATCTGCAGGAAATTCCTATCTGTAGTATAGTTGTGAAGATTAAATTAAAGTTCAGTTAAAAAGATGGACAAGTTTGAAAGATTAAATATGAATCTACATCTGAACTTTTCCCAAGTCTCTTCTTCTAAAGTGCCTGTAACCAGAGGATCCCCCAGGATTATCTTCTTGAGTATCCCTGTCCTTTCTGTCAAACCTCTGTTCAAAACCTCCAAAAGCAAAGCAAAACCACAGAACCACAGCCATCAAAATCTAAGATGTCCCTACAGTATTGCTACCTAACAAACAGTACAAGCACTTGTTAAACTCACAATGGAACTGGATTGATTAAAGTAGATTGTGAGCAATCTCACAAAAGCCTTTGAATTATCATTTAAAGCTGCATTGGCAAAAAGTCTTTTGAGCTTGTAGTGCTTTAGATTTTCCAAACAAGGGCGTACAGCTCATCAGTCCAAATGTAAGACGTTTGCCTGGTTGATTTTATTTCCCTTGGCATTTTTCCCTTTTTCTTGATAGAAGACAGCTCCATTGCTATGCTGATAAAAGAGCAGGAAAGCTACATGACACTGCCACCTCTATCAAAAATCACTTCCTTGTCAAGAATCTGTATGTTACTGTTGTGGCTGAAAGAGGATTTGGTGTAGATTCAAGGAAATGCTACTTCAACATAGTGTCTGTGTTTGCATTAGGGCTTTTCTCTGGTCTGGCTAGTTATTGTTTTAGTCAGAGAACCTTTTCTTGTTTGTGCTGTACTTGTCAGCTGCTTAGTAAGCAGGCTGTGGGGAAAACTGATGCTTTGAGAAGCCTGTTTTCAAGGTGATTAAAAGTAAATATTTTTCCTGTTGTTTTTTTGCTGCCCCGGGATTGTTACTCTGGAGCAGAAACTCCCTATTGAAGAGGACAGAACTTTCAAGAATGGCATCTCTGGTCAGTACAACTGCACTTGTGCAACAGTGATTTTATTATGCAGTGCTGTGTTTAGCCAACTGAGAATGAGACGACAATTAAAATAAGGCTCTTGTACAGTACCTGCACTCAGGCAAACATATTATGCTCTCGTAAGAGATACTATGCCTCAGAGAGTAAGATGGCAAAATTCAGCAAAGATATAGGCTCTTTTGAAAAATACCCATCATCAGTTAAACTATGCTTGTGTATACCATAGCTGTACATATGCCTGTATATCATAGCTGTGAATTAATTCCACAGTGAGTGATGACAATAAAGCAGAATTCCTGTGGCAGAGGAACAGATAAGTGAGAGAACTTCATGACTGTTTGTAAAGAACATTCTAGATAGGCCTATTTTCTCTGATGTCACCATTCTGTCGTGGTTTCTCAAAATTGTACTGAGCTCCAACTCTGACACTCAGAGGTCAGTTGACAGGCTTAATGATCACTGAAAACCATTTTTGGCTCCATTTTGCATTCTGAGTAGATTTGTATGGAATTTAGAATTTATGGATTATGGGAAACATTGACGCATTATTTGCTTTGAAATCTGAGGAAAAGTAGGTTTAGTATTTTCACCTTTCTTCAGTCATATAAAATAGCCACAGAAAATCATATTTTTAAATTCTGTGTCTTAAAAAAAAAAAAGGCAAGCTGAAATTAAGTATGAACTTATTTCATACCAACACAAATAGGAACACTCTGAATTAAAGGTCAAGCTATTTCATTACAGCTACCCATTCAGAGCAGCAGGAAGGGAATATCTTTCAAACATCTCTCAAGCCATTCTGTACTGCAGCTGCCCTTTGTTGAACTTGCTCAGGTTCTGCTGGGCTTATAGAAGTAGCAGGCAATTTTGGGAGTTGGCCTAACTCCAACAAATGAAGTTTGTTACCGGTATGTAGATCTACAGAAATTTATCACTGAGAAAAGCTGGAGTTATATTATTTAGTGGAAAAAGACAAACCATTATTTGTTAAATTCTACCATTTGCCTGTTAAACTTTGTTTTGGTGAATAAGCCATCTAATATGTGAATCAAATTAGTAAAATCTATACCATACATACAATATGAAGTTCCAATGTAAATTTGATGTATATGTATTATGGATATGGATTATATGCACTTACAATTAGACATATTAATATATTAAAGATGGTAACAAACATAAATAGTAAAAGCTTAGAGGATGAATATATAAAGTAAATAATGTACAAAAGCATACTTGGAGGTGATTTCTACAACTACTCTCCTCAGGAATCATACTGACAGCAGGCGTCACAAAGCCAGGTTAATGCAAAGTAGCAGATTAGCATACTTATGGATGTAGATGAGAAATTATGTATTTATATGAGTAAAAATGAAATTTGCGCTGGAGTTCTTCCTGAAATAAAGCTGCTACTTCAGGTATATTATGAGTAACTGGGTGGAAATAAACCTTACCAAAATAAAAGCATTAACAGAACAGATATAGTTCAAAGTGATCTGATGAAGTGTTGCAATGACTTCTGAAATAAAAGTTAATATAGAATTAAATACTACAATGTGTATACTATTATGCTCTGGCATACTACACGGGTATTTCATATGATGTGTATATACATCAGAACCCAGGAAACAGCTTTACAAAATTCTGAAGTATCTTTTTAAAGCATATATAAATCAATATACTAAAACTTCTAAAAACATAGCAGAAAAATGATGACATTCAGAAAACGAAGTTTTGAAACATTTAACAAGTTCCAGATACTGCTCACAAGAAATGTTATGGAACTTCAAACGTTTTGAAACATTTTAAACATTTTTATTTTAACAATTTTTATTCATTAAAAAATGGACATACCTTTGTAACCAATTCAAATGCTAAATCTGTCTAAAACGTTACCTTTCATCACTTAATCATTCCACTGTCACAAAGCTTCTGATGCACAGGAAAATATAATATATGCTTGGAAAACATTCAGAGACTGGAGTGATGATGTCAATGCAAGAAGAGAACCAGATAAACGGCATTCACTGTTTCAGCACCACTGTAAAAGAGTATGTGTGCTTTCAGCAAGAGACTCATTTAACAGTTGAGTTGATCTTAGTTAATGCTTTAAGATCAAAAGTGCATAACTTAATTACTGACAAAAATCGTAATAAGGGATTTAATGCTCAAAGCATCATAGTTATTTTAGTATTAGCAATTTTGATTGCATATTGTATCTGTAGTAATTTAGACTACATTCTCAGGCACTCCAAAATCTTGTAGTTTCACTGAAATATCCTCACACCAACCTGTCCGTACAGGTGAGCTTAAAATTTCACCATGTACCCCTGTATTAAAAATCAGCAGGTTGACTTCTCAAGACACTGAATATCAAGTACTGAAGCAACTCATCCCGCACTAATAAAGATCAGTTACTTGCTATATCAGGTATACAAACATTAAAACTCCATTGTAAGATACCATATGCTATCTCTAACTCCATGTTAAAGTTGACCAGAATATGACACTGACTGATACTGTAATATAATAATAAAGAGTTCAAGCTGTTTCACTGAAGGCCTTGCACAACACATCATTTCGGCTGTTCTGCCCCTTCTTTACCAAACACACTGTTAATATTTGTCTTGGGACCAGACATTAACTTTGCAGTTAACTCTCTAATTAGTAACACTTTTGCCATGAAGACTACTCTGTGTTTCCATATGGTGTCAGTCTTACTTGATGTGACTAAGAAACAGTAAGGAAATACGTAATTAAGGGCTCTACTGGAGGAGGTAAAAACTTCAGAATTCTCAAATACACATTTTTACTTTAGTCCAAATTGGAATAAGAATTCTGAGTTATGCTAACATTTTTCATCAAACAAAATTCCCGTGTTATCTTTTCACGGAATCTAGGAAAAAATGTACTTTCAGTCCTAAGCTTTAGTCCTAAACTTCAATATTCTTCCCAGCTTCCAAATCCAACCCTTCAATACAGGTCCATTTTAACTTAACTCATCCCAATCCATGACAAATTTTGTGAGACACTTCTATTCCTTTAACCTTCATTTCAATTCAAGCAGCTACTGTCCAAAGGTGAGATTATTTCATTTTAATTCCCATGCAATGAAGTATGAATTTATCATGGTTTAACCCCTGATGGGAACTAAATACCAAACAGCCACTTGTTCACTGTCCCCCATTTCCTGGTGGATGGGGAGGAGAACTGGAAAAAGGTAAAGCCTGTGTGTTAAAATTAAGAATAGTTTAATAAATGAAATAAAGTAAAATATTACAATAACAATAATAAAGGAAAATTACAAAGAGAGAGAGAGGAATTAAACCCAATAAACAGCACTGATGCACAATACAATTGCTCACTACTCAGTGCTGATATCCAGCCTGCCCCCAGGCAGTGATCAGCATCTCCCATCCAACTCTCCCCAGTTTATAAACTGAGCATGACACTCTGTGGTGAGGAATATCCCTTTGGCTAGTTTGGGCAAGGTGTCCAGTCTGCTCCCTCACAGCTTTCTGTGTCCCTCCTCTCTGGCAGAGCATGAGAGACCGAAAAGTCCTTGATCAGGCTAAGCACTACCGAGTAACAACTAAACTGTTCTCAGACTAAAGCCAAAACACAACACTGTACAGCTGTTAAGAAGAGCATTAGCTCTATGCCAGCTGAAACCAGGACAGAATTACAAGGTGTCTAAAGAGCTCATGCAGCTCTAGAGTGCGGGTGGCTACACTGATCAGTCTTTGAGAATGGTACAACAGCCCAGATACTGTACATATGCATAAATGCAAGTATGATTCGAAAGTTTGGAACAGGCTGAAGCTAGAGGACACAATTCAGGATTTAGTGGCCATGTGCTATGAAGTAAGCAAAGAATACCTAATAAATGAACATTTTCAAAAGTCTAAAAATGTCAAGAGTTTGAAGAAACAGAGACAAATGGCTGTCACTGCCAAACACCTACTCCCTGTTGCATAAACTGGCAGTGCAAAGTCTTCTCTAAGGTAACTACCCCGTGGGTTCTTTCTGTTTTAACTGTAGCACAGAATACTTTATTTTCTTCCCTTGTTCTTGTACACACAAAGAACATTTTAGATTATATTCTTAAAATAAAGGGAAATATTTTTTGACCTTGATACTTAGTACAGAGAATTATAATCCAAATGGTCATGTTTTTGTAAACCTTGGATACACATAAATTGATATTAATAATAAACTGTCAATTGCTAGTTCTCCTGAGAGCAACACAGTTAACACAGTTCAATGTAAACATTTCATACTGTAGAAACTGGTAAGCAAGACCACATTTTGATATTTAAATCATTATTCATTTTGGTTTTCAGTTAATTTTTTCTTTCGCAAGTGCCTAAATATAACTGGGATCTGCAGACAAAAGCAGCTGTACATCAAGTGGCATGTGCTGCAACCTAGGCTGAAATACGTGTGGAGTTTTGAGCCTCATCTTAAATTCCCTATTCAAGCAGTATTTCTAATGCCATCTGTTGTTGCATTTGAATGTTGCTAGTCTTCTAACATTAGCTGATTAGTCTTTCCTTGTGTATCTGAAATAATGAAAATGTCTTAAAATACATTTTCACAGTAGAGACTGTAATAAACAGAAAAAAAAAATGGCACAGGATCAGTTCATTCTAAGAAATGGCAAAGGAAAGAAAATAGCTATTTTGGATTTATTAATTATAAAAAATATTACTAAATATTTGTACTTCAAATATTTAATACATCTCATTTAAATCTTTACAGTGTAAACTTAAGTACATATCCCATCATATTTTACTGTACATGTTTTACAGATTACATACACACACACTTCTGGGGACAAATAGGGTATATTTCTAGGTACAGACAAAGATAAAATTACTCAGTATCTAGAAATACAGAATCATAGAGTTATGAATAACTAGGGTTGGAAAGGACCTTAAGATCATCAAGTTCCAACCCCCTTGCCATGGGCAGGGACAGCCCACACTAAACCATGTCACCCAGGGCTCTGTCCAACCTGGACTTGAACACCGCCAGGGATGGAGCATTCACAACTTCCTTGGGCAACCCATTCCAGTGCCTCACCATCCTTACAGTAAAGAACTTCCTCCTTATATCCAATCTAAACTTCCCCTGTTTAAGTTTTAACCCATCACCCCTTGTCCTGTCACTACAGTCCCTCAAGAATAGTCCCTCCTCAGCATCCCTATAGCCCCTCTTCAGATACTAGAAGGCTGCTATGAGGTCTCCATGCAGCCTTCTCTTCTCCAGGCTGAACAGCCCCAACTTTCTCAGCCTGTCTTCATACGGGAAGGGCTCCACTCCCCTGATTATCCTCATGGCTCTCCTCTGGACTTGTTCCAACAGTTCCATGTCCTTTTTATGTTGAGGACACCAGAACTGCACACAATACTCCAAGTGAGGTCTCACGAGAGCAGAGTAGAGGAGCAGGATCACCTCCTTCGACCTGCTGGTCACGCTTCTCTTGATGCAGCCCAGGATGCGGTTGGCTTTCTGGGCTGCGAGCGCACACTGCAGCCAGCTCATGTTCATTTTTTCATCGCCCAACACCCCCCCAAGTCCTTCTCTGCAGGGCTGCTCTGAACCTCTTCAGCTGTGCCTGGGATTGCTCTGACCCAGGTGTAGGACCTTGCACTTGGCATGGTTAAACTTCATAAGGTTGGCATCAGCCCACCTCACAAGCGTGTTGAGGTCCCTCTGGATGGCATTCCTTCCCTCCGGCGTATCAACTGAACCACACAGCTTGGTGTCATCGGCAAACTTGCTGAGGGTGCACTCAATCCCACTGTCCATGTCACTGACAAAGATGTTGAACAAGACCGGTCCCAACACCGATCCCTGAGGGACACCACTCGTTACCGGTCTCCAGCCAGACATGGAGCCATTGACTGCAACTCTTTGCGTGCGGCCATCCAGCCAGTTCTTTATCCACCGAGTGGTCCACCCATCAAACTGATGTCTCTCCAATTTAGAGACAAGGATGTCATGTGGGACAGTGTCGAATGCTTTGCACAAGTCCAGGTAGATGACGTCAACTGCTCTGCCCCTGTCCATCAGTTCCGTAGCCCCATCATAGAAGGTCACCAAATTGGTCAGGCAGGATTTCCCCTTAGTGAAGCCGTGCTGGCTGTCACCAACCACCTTGTTGTTTTTCATGTGCCTTAGCATGCCTTCCAGGAGAACCTGCTCCAAGATTTTGCCAGGCGCAGAGGTGAGACTGACTGGTCTGTAATTCCCCAGGTCATCCATTTTCCCCTTCTTAAAAATGGGGGTTATATTTCCCATTTTCCAGACATCAGGAACTTCACCTGACTGCCATGATTTTTCAAATATGATGGCCAGTGGCTTAGCAACTTCATTCGCCAGCTCCTTCAGGATCCGCGGATGGACTTGTGTATGTTCAGGTTTTTAAGATGGTCTTGAATCAGATCCTCTCCTACAGTGGGCCTAGGGTCTTCATTCTTACAGTCCCTGCGTCCGCCTTCCAAGACTTGGGTGGTGCGGTCAGAGCCTTTGCCAGTGAAGACCGAGGCAAAGACTAACAAAAAATGCTAACAAAAGAGAATGTAGTAGTAACTTGCCCCAAGGCAGCTGCATTTAGCTTTGCCTGATGCCATAGGTCAGACTACCCTGGCAGGAAAGCATGCCCTTCTCCAGCCACACAGCCTAGTGTATAAATCTCTGTGGGTATATTCCATGGCATGATGCTGGGCTTGCTGTAATTATCCCTCCTGAGGAGCAGCACATATCAGCCTGAGAAAAGTACCACATTAATGGGTTTTTGCTGTAGTACTACTACTCTCCTTTGAGAAAGGCTAAAGGGCTTCAGAAGCTGAGGGTCGGGAACTCATGTCCCTGTTCTGCTATGACAGTCACGTTGTCTGTCAGGGAAATGTGCAAGATTAATCCCTTCCAGGAGCTGGGCTATGCCTGAAGCTCCCACGCTGGAAGTGACAGAAGTACTGTGAAGCTAGTTATGTGCCCAGGAGCTACAAGTGAGCCCAGAGGAAAGAAGTATATATATGTACATATAGTGTAAGAGAAACGGTAAGAAAAACACAGACATAATATTGGCTCAAGTGTCCTTAAAAAGGAAGACAGCAACACTTGGGAGGTTCCTTTGGCACAAAGGAAATGGAGCATGAAAGGCCTCATTAATAAACAAACTAAAGGTTAAAAAAAAAAAAAAAAGAAAAAAGAAAAAAGAAAAAGAAGATTCCTACAGGACAACTAAACCGGTATAGACAGAAGTTACTAATTCTAGCAGAGCCAGTATCTTGGCATTTTTTACCCAGATATACCCTGACAAGCATTTGGATGATATGGTCTAGTGTTTTGTTCTACATCAGTAGAAATAACCCAGCAAATAAAAAATTAATGCATTTCTGCTGGGTATAGCAAACAGAATTGGTTAAAAAATGGTTCAACAAGCCACACAGCCAGCATAAAGGAAAGAGTGGGAGGAGATGGATTTCCCCTTTCAGCAGGCTCAGCCCTAATGCACAGCTTTACTCACACAGTACTGATTTTTTTCCCTAAAAATTAGTTCAGAGACAGCTTACTGACATTCAGTCACCAGAGCAGCATATTCAGCAGCACTAGCCAGAACTTGATAATGAGAATACCTAGTCACAGACTGAAATTGAAAGGAAAGAACAATCATGTTTGCAATTTGGCAAGACCATCAAGCTTAAAATACTGATTTTACAAAAACAGTACGGGTAACATGGAATCAGCCCAAGTGCTGCTCTGTCTCATCTGAAACACAGAAAGCAGAGGCAGTGTCCTCTAATACCATTCTATTCACAACAACGAAAGAAGAAGAGCTGCTGTGTTAGCATCCTCATCGAAGTCCTGATGCTATTCCAGTACTGCCACTAAGGGCCTCTAAATTTTTCTAGCAATGGTTAGCCACAACTTCATACACTCCTGAACTTCCATTTGCCTCTGTAAACTAAAGTAGCAGTTCTTCCTCTGAAATTCCTGGTTCTTGTAAGTCTTTGGCATTGCTGATAACAAGTAAATAGGAAGCTCTGGAAGATTTTTCTTTCCCCACAATCTTTTAAAGTCTGAGTTCAATGTTACCATCTCTGCTGCAGAAATCTCAGCTTTTGACTCTCTCTAATTATGGATGATTCATGTTGTAATAGCACTGAATGCCTTGGTAAGAGTTGGAGTACTACCAATCTCAGCACATGCCTCCAGTGTCAAGCATTGCCACCTGTGTTAGCACTTCTAATAAACATAAATATCCAACCTTAATCATCTGAAGGTAAATTAGGTAGGAAGACACAGACAAACTTGGAGGACTAAACATCCCATTTTTGCCAACTATATGGGATAATGTGAAATACATACAGATTTTTAAAAGTTCTATCCAAGATTTGAAGACAGTATATTTAAACTTACTATTCATAAGCATTATTTTTTAAAAATATACAATTACATTATCTGCAAGACTATCATTTTCTAGCAACATAAGTCAGATGTGAATTCTTTGAAATATAACTGTCCTGTATTTGTATTTCTGCTTTAAAAGAACCTAAAATGTTTCCGCTGGTAAAGCTTATTGAAGGATAATGCAAAATAAATGCAGTTTCCTAAAAGATCCATTTTCAGTGTACTGCATACAGGTTACTGAAGACAGGCTATGCATATTAAACCTCCATGTAAAAAACATCTGAAAATAAATGTTGCTAACCAAGCACTTTCTCCTGTTTCCAAAACTAACTGAATCTGCAGATGCACAGGATACTTAACTAGGAGAAGGGATAATGTATGCGTTATTCCTTTACTCACTACTTCCTCTCATAGCTCTCAGCATACAGGTCTGACACTACACATAAGAATGAGAGAGAAGAAAGAACTTTACAAATTATGCCAAATAACATTAATCCATCGAAAAAGACATAAATTAATCCTCTCTTTTCTGAGACTCAAAGCTAGATATCTGCGGGTAAGTATTCTAGAAGCTCTTATTTCATTCCTGAATTCAGAAACTTTCATTAATTTGGGTCATTAATTGTAGAGATTTATTACTGGCATATTTTCATCACTTTAGTTTCCTTTTAATGCAGCCTTAATGAAATGCTTCTATTTTCACACAGGCCTTCTATATCAGAACTAACTTGGCAGCGTTGCAAAAGCTGCGCTATAAAAAAGGCAGATGAATGAGCCATGCGCTTATCATAAAATACTATGATTTACTAATAATGCTAAGAGCACTTCGATGTTGGGCACTCCATAATAAAGGCTCTGCATGTTTATTGTTTTCAATTCAGTGACGATTCTGCCCTTTAAATACATGCATCTGTGAAATCCTGCCTTAGAAGCAGGCCGATTTATCTATTTGGTGGTAAGTATTAATTTCAGGTGTTCTTTCCTTAGCTCTATTTCCTTCCAAACCCACATATAACTCTCAATGATATTAATGGGGCACAAAATGCGTGCAATACAGAGTGGCAAGAGGATTCCAGCAGTATTAAGGTAAGATATCTTGGGAAACCTGAACAATCTACGTGTTACTTATCTACCAGGTATCACCACTCATAAAATATGAAATAAAAAACAGGAGAACAATGCTGGCAAGCATATCCATTTGGATATACACACACACACACGTACTGCACAGCTTCTTCAGTATTCTGAGACATGAATGTAATGTAGTTAGACTGAAAACCCCATGGCCAAATGATCTACAATAACGTCATTCCTATTCTCCAGACCTTTCCCTGTATGCTTTTGTTAGGATGATAAGCAAAAAGGCATTCAAATCCTACTGACAGACACTTTATATAAAATTAATGATAGCAGGCATATAATGTTATTCACCTTCAGTGATACCTGTGGGTTTCCCTTTCACAATTTTAATGATAAATCCAGTTTGCAGTTAACAGAAAATACTTTAAAAATTAACTTTCATTTATGTAGCATTTACCACCTTATTTGCAAATCTAATTTAAAATTCTTAGTTGTATATTTAAATTAGAGAAGGAAATATATAGATTCTAACTGAAAATACCTCTGACACTTCACCGTGATATATTTTACAGGCATTTTTTTCCTTTTGTAGGTACATTTATAGCCATCAGCTTATTAATTGGATAAAACAAAATATGATTTTCAAACCTAATTCTCTGCAGACTTACTCTCAATACACATCGGTGAAAATCCGTTGAAACTAGCTGCAGCCATGCAAGTGCCCCAGTGGTCCGTATTTGGAGCTGCATTCAGCAGTTCATTTCTAATCTTAATTTCTAATGTTTTTAAGCATATTACTAAAGGTTCACTTGTATCAATAACTTAATCACAATCTTAACAGTAATTACACCTTAACTAGCTGAGTAGCCTGCACTTTAGTTTTGATCAGGTATTTTCCCAGAATGAAAGGACAGAGCAAAGAGGGAGACTGCTTGCGTTCACCCAACTTTTAATTTCAAATCACAGCCAGAAATATGCAGTTTGCTCTTACTATAACCTAGACTTTATGCAACAATTTGACTTGCAACAAACAAGACTGGCAGAAAAATGACAGTGTCAAATACAGTATTTTTCATTAAGGATCAGCATTGCAGGAGTTTTGTTGTGTTTCACCTCTGTGATGAAGTTTTATAATGCTATATTCTTTTCACCCCAAACATCCTTTGTCACTGGCTCATTAATGAAAGTATACTTACTTGTGCTTATAATTATACAGTCATAGAATGGTCTGGGTTGAAAGAGACCTTAAAGCTCATCTAGTTCCAACTCTCTGCATAGGCATGGACACCTTCCACTAGAGAAGGTTGCTCTACCAATCAGAACCAATCTGAACTGACAGAATTCCCTCCAGCTAATGAAACTACTGGCAGCTTCCCAGACCACTGGGCTAGACCTGCAGCATTTTAAATCCAATAGCACGTTCCTTCCTCTCACAATAAGATTTCAGTGATCTGTATTTTTCTCTGTATTGACAGAGTTGTTTATGGCACTCCTCAGGTATAGGCCTTGGGTCCCATTCTACATTTATCTGCTCCCATTAAGTGGTGTCATTAAAGACATTTCGACAGCTCTCTCGGCACTCTATGAATGTTTGTGACATTAAAGCTTGAATGTCTTCAAATTTCCTACAGCTAAATGTTGAATAGCTTGAATTCTTATTTATTGGTTCCCTGCAGTAACAAACTGCATGTTCATCTTTGACAGCTTCTTTCATGATGAGCTCTGTCCACAAAAGGCTGATGTTTAGAAAGTGCATTTGAACAAACACACACATCTTAAGGGCGAAATTTATTGCAGCACTAAAGAAAACCTGAAAATATATCAATATGAAAGGACATAATGAGCTGTTCAGGTGTTATACTGAATCACATGTACTTATTTCAAGCAAGTAAGTTCCATCAGGTAGTAACTTCAGTATTTGTTTCAATATGGGATGACAAGAGAAGCATTCTCATTCCCAGATGCATGAAAAGACAAGGTTCCCACAATCATCAAGCAGGAAATGCAGATCAGGTTTTTATATCACTGCCCAGATTCTATGTATAGCACCTATAGGAAACTCAGAACTTTCGAATTAGATTCATCTGTTTGTTCCTTCCTTTTAGATACATTTCACTAAACATTAACAAAACCAGTTTACCCAAGAAGCTGAGCTCATGTAGGTGTTTTCCCCATTTTCTATTAAGCTTAACATCTTAATCAATACAGAAGGGAGTGGCATAGTAATTTATTTTGTTTAGCTGAAGGAGAGAAAAACATTTATCTAAAGCATTAGGCTTAACTAATAATTTTAGTTAAAAAACCTCAAACAAACAAGAAAGGCCAAGTGATCACAAATTCAGAATCTCAGCGTCAAGCCAATATATGAAGTCAGCATATACAAAACCATAAATGTTCCCTAAGCAGGTCTTCAAGAAATATCATAGAGATCTTTAATATAGACAGTGTATTGGGAATATTTGTTTACACAGAGCCTACAAATTCCACATATACAAGAAGATAAAAATGAAATGATACTGTAGTCTCTACTGTGTACTAGAAATGTCCAAACACAGACTGAAAGAGAAAGATAATCAAATGATAGTGCAAAAACTTTGTTCTGTATTCCTTCACCCTTTGAACATGGTTAACATGAAGATCTTCATTTCCTGTACCTATCCATTTCCTTATGCCTTGTGCTTTTGTACTCAATATTCAATCCTGGGTAACATTCTGCAGTGGAAATATAAATCACTAAATCTACAGATGGCAAGGGCAAGAAACAAGCCACCCAGAACCCAGAATAAATAATTCACAAAAGCCATAAGGCCAAGACAGGAATGTGTTCTCCCTATTTTCTGTGCTGAAATACTTTTCCAAAGGTTTAGAAATAGGTATTTACAAACAAGAGTCAAGTGACTTGACTTTAGAAATCATTTTTTCCTGTGGTATCAGCAGGATAACATTGATTTATTTGGGGACAAGTTCAAGCCCAGCATTTGTTCTTTGTAGACTGCCTCTCTAAAGGTGAAACTCATAGTTCAAATCTTATATACCAAATAAATTCCACTTAAATCTACTTTGATGGCTTAATTGGGGTGTATGACTTGTGTTGGCCTCCTGCAGAGTGCTGGATTTCACTCTCTATTACTTGACCTTATTGCAAGAACAGTGTTGCATCTTTTACTGCTTGTTTTATTCACAATCCTGAGATGAATACAATAAACAAAAGTTTGAAAAAGCATTCTCGAAGCAATTCCAGTGTTAGAGGAAAACACTATTTACCTTACTCCTGCGTAAGCAATGGGATTACAAGCACTAGTAGTGCTCAGGCTAACCTTTCCTTCTAGATACATGGTTTGACTGTGTTTATGATTCATAATCCTCCCAAAATCCCAGTCTCAGTTGCCAAAGTGACATCAGGTACATACAATACAGAATACACAGAATACTCACAAAATGTGTTTTCCTATTTATTAAACTATTCTGCCTACATTATGGGAAATGGTCACATCTAAATGAAGCATGGGGAACAATTTCCTTGCTGATGACTGAGTAGGATTTTCAGGTACATACACAAGGTGCATATTTGCATTACTCTCGTTCCATCAGCATATAAACTACCTTTTGCTCCAATAAATTGCCAAGTGGACCAGTGTGCATCTGAAGCTGCACTGTTTCATTAGAACACTGCTGTCCTCAGATTAATAAAGACCAGTATTACTAACAGAGGCTTATTTTCTGGAACCAGTGTCAAATTAATAGCTCTACCCGTTCTTCAGATATGGCTCACCCAGCTGCATCTTGGAGTGTCTTTAACTTGTCTCTTCTACTATACCTCAGCATTACCCTCAAATCAGATCACAGATTCAGGGTCCTTCAACACCAAATCAAGTACAGCAAAGAAACAAGGATGCTTTTGGAAAAGAAATGAGACATATCCTTTCTGTAAGTAATGCAGCAAATGGCTGCCAAAACTACAAGTGAAACTACTTCCCTTGGTACTACCTATCACCTGCAGGTCCTTACAAACACTCCGTAGGGAAAGCATAACCTTGAAGGAGGAGTAAGAAGAGCTGTAAGTCTCCTGATAAAAACTATCCTCATAAAACAAACACACTGCTGCCCTTTAAAGGAAATGACAGCCCATGACCTCATGTTCCAGAAGCTTTTTGTGTCTGTAACATTTTTCATGATACAGATACTAAGTCTAGAGCAAAATGTCGGCCATACATACACTTTAACAGTTTAAGGAGAAGAATTAGTCTAAGATGAAGAAGAATCCCCTAACTGTGCAATTTTTCTCCATCTCTAGATATTGACTGTACTGAAGCTCATAATATCCACTTTACCAAGAGGAGAGGGGCAATAGCAGCAATTATCTGTTCACAAAGAGAAATATAAAAGCTCTACAAGGAACAATGCATAAAATTAATTTAGGAATAGATTAGGTGAATTTTTTAGTCTGAAATCTTTACGGGACTTAGAAGTTAACTATCAGTTTCAGTGACTATTCAATATTTCACAATACACAGCAAGCTCCATAAAGAACTATTATAACAACAAAAAAATACATTTCATTGTGATGACACTGACAAATTCTCTTCAACTACTCTTTAATACGAATACTCAGAAGTGAAAAAGCCCTCAAACAAGATTTCAAGCATTAAGGTAATATTCAGAGATCCCCTCAGGTTTCCCTCCTGAGCTCTTTTTTGTTTTTTCTACTTTTTTGGTGCTATGAACAGAACTGGATCCAGAAAGTACAAATTATTTGTGTACTATAACATAGAGTGGGAAAAAAAAAAAAACAAACCAGAAAAAGGTTTCTTACCAGTAACTGGAGTTCTTCATATGAATGTTTTTTTATGACCTATCAGTCCGATCTGGAAAAGACCTCCTCTTTGCAAAAATCTTAGACTATATGCACGTCCTTGCTCCATGATGCTTATCCCAAAGGCACATAAGGAAGAAAGTATCTGGTTTTGCGTTCAGTCACAGATACTGAATTTCAAATCCTCAAAAACTCTGTAGGAAAGAGAAGGAAAGAAATAGACTTTCATATCACACATTTTGAAGAATTCCAGTTTAATTCAGTTCTCCACTCTTTGAGAGCTAATCCTATTTACATTCACATTGGTGATAGCTCCAAAGAGCTTCCTTCCATCTGGAAATGATGTGACAAACTGTTTTGGTGCCATCTGATGTCCCAACAGCAAGTGAGTAGCTCTACCACATGCCAAACCATTGCCAAGGCCTTTGAGATGATATAGTGCATGGTGAAGGTACGAATGTAACCCCCATTGCTGCATAACAGATGTCAGATGCAAAGATGTTTCTCAACTGAGCAGTAAAGCACATTTCATTTTAGGTATAATAATTCATGAGTTTAAAGATCCTAATATATCATGGTTAACAGCCAGCCATCACCTACTCCCTGGGAAGTCTACTGCGAAGTGTCAGAGTAAGTCATATATAAACACATTAAATTCTAACAAGTAGATGCAGAACCACTGAAATCACTGTACCTCAAAATCACTTATTAGTCATACTAATTTAAGGTAATACTCTAAAAATAAACCTCTGCTTCATAAGGCTAAGCTATGAATCACCATAATATATGAATAATAACTTCAAATACACTAATGAAAAGACATGGGAAAATAATATGGTTTGTTCAGGAGAGTGCCGATTATTTCATTTCACAGAAGACTGAAAAAAAGCAAGTTTCATTATTTTTATATAATCATTCTAAACTGCAAAGCCCTCTACACATCCAGCCTACTTAAATACCATTTTAACAATGTAATTGGTAGAGATACTTCTCTCAGTCTTCTTTTAAAAACCCGACACCAGTAACAACACTTTAATTTATTTCCCTATTCATTATTCTAAGGGGCTGACACCTGGCGGAAGCTATTTTGTTTATATTCATTCATATCATGGTACTCAGCTGGAGAAGGCCCAAGTGAATAATTAACTAATCAATGGAGGAACAGTGCATTTCCCAGCACAGAGGAGATCCTGGAATTCCCACTTTGTGACAAAGATAAATACACATGCAAGCATGAAACTCTTAAAATCTGAAATATTTAAAGATGAAACAACGAAATATTTGTTCAAAACTTTGACTGTGGTTGTCAATCTTTCATCCTTTTAATAGCTGTGAACGTGTTTTGAAGCAGGGGCACACTGGGACAGGGAATTTAATTACAAATTCTATCTAATATGGATAACACTTCCAACCCTATACCAGTGCTCTTGAACATACATTATCCACTTCACAGAAATCTAGTGGAATAAACCTTACACAAGGGAGGTCACATATAAGATGTAATATTATCCATGTTTTCATTATGTTCCTTTGAAGGCTGATAAGCTTTGCATACATTCTTGATTCAAACTCTAATTCTTAAACAGGGATAAAGTGTCCAGTGACTGGAATCAGAAGTATTGAACTTAACTTGCTTAGACATAATCTGATGTCAATATACAGAATATTAGGCTTTCACTCCAGGCCCAAGAGTTCAGACGTTAGGCACCTAACTAAATTTTCCAAACCTTTAACTGATCCCAAGAATCATTTTCATAAAGAGGCCTTATGTTTATATGTATTTCATTAATTGTAGGGTAAGAAAGTACAGCCCAATGCTGCGTATTTGCATCTGCTCTTGAGTGATGAATCCCTCCAACACGAAGAATTTCTTTGTACATGTTACATTTGTACCCCAGTGACATTTTGATTAAAAATGTAACTAATCTTACAAGAAGTCTTGCCCAAATGCAATCAATTATACTTTGTCCAAAACGAAGCTGTAGCACCTCTGTGGAAGAAAAATGAGAGGAGATGTGGGTTTGTGGAGGTTCTCCATTGATAAATGGACAAAGAACTGTGAACGTAGCAACTCCATTACCACTACAGACAAATTAAAACTAAGGCACTTATTTGTATTTCACCAGTTATACTTTTTTTACAACAGTAACTGAGTAAATTGGACTTTAAGTCTTCGGTATCATGACAAAGATGGACTAATGAGCCATCACGTGTTTTCTCACCTTTTAATAATAAAAGTATAAAAAAATTAAACACTTTGAATAACATGTAAATATTAATCTTGGTCAACATTTACTACGTTCTAATAACCAAGGCTTTTAGTCTTTCATAGTTTTGTAACATATTATGAGAAGTGGAAGCTGATGAAACTACTTCAAGCTAAATAAAAATAATTGATTCACAAATGAAAGTTGTAAAGCACAGACAGGCTTTTTACCTCTCCAAAACCATGTTGAACAGGTATAACAAGCTGCATCTCAAATTTGTGCTCATTTCTTCAAAAGCTCCACATCCCCCAAAGCTATACTCTGCAATAGCTAGAGCACGGAATACTAGAATGGAATAAAAAATAACACAGCAGACTAGAGATAGTGGCCTACTTCTCTGGTCTGGTAATGTGTAAATGTAATGTTATTTTTTAAAGGTACAACAATACATAGAGAGGCAGATTGCAAACCAGTCCTATTGACACTGTTGGAGTCCCAGTTACTTAATTAAATTAACAGTCCTGTAAAATTTTAATAGTAGAAAATTACAAACTTACTTAGATATTCATAAAGACAGTGAGGAAGAACAACCTATTCTAGGCTATACAATGAGAAAACACAGTAAGTTTGATGATCTGGAGATCTCTTAGGTTGTAACAGTGCTGTGAGAATCATTGTCTAGTCTGAAATCATCAAAACTGTGTGGGATTTTTAAAATAGTTTTGAATGACATGAATTACACTCCTCTTTCTTATATTAGCTTCTGGGACACAACACTGCATTAACTAGATTATCTATTATCGTAATACTATGCTACACAGACTGAAGGTTTAATACATTTACTTTAACAGTGAACCTTTTAGGTTTGTATGTCTGATAGAATGTTGAAAACCAGATTACTGGGAGATTTGACTGTTCTGACAGGGTATTTTATTAGCTACATTTGCTTAGGAATAGAAGTACAGAAATTAATTAGCTTCAGGTGAAAGTACCACAGATGAAGTATGTATTTTATATATTAGTATATATATTCGGTTTTTATAATACTCAAGGTGATGCACATAGTGAGTGCATGAAGCATGACTCACTTTATTGTCAGGGTGTATCTTTTGCCTAGCACATTTGATATTTTCTTTTTAATGAAAGCCAGTGTAGTAATGCAAAATGAGATATGGGCATTATATATTTAACCATGTATTCTAGTGATAACAAATACAGTACTAGTTACAGCTTTTTGGATCTTACTTTTTTGGCAAGTACATATAAAATCAATACATTAAAAATTAAAAGCTTAAAAACACTTCTCCAATTTGCTGGTTGCTCCTTATGCCCTTCTTCAAATGCTGCTCTTCTTTAAGATCAGCAAACCATCACTTTTCGTCTTTGTTAAATTTTCCCAAGTGGAAAGCAACAGAGAAATTGTATAGGGAGGGGGGAGAGGCATGTTATGAACACTTTTGAACTACAGCTAATATCAGAATGGCCTATGCAATATGTAGATGTCCTTCATAGTGGTCTCTAGTTAATATTTATTGGAAACTTAAGAGATATAGTATAATTAAGATGCTCAACCCTGGAAAGTTCTTCCACAGGTTTATAAAACTACTTATAAGCCCCTGCCCCACCTAAAAGCTGCAAGTCTCCAGATTTACAAAGTTACATGAGCCAGTTTCATGAGCCAGTAAGCAAACTGTTCAGTATCTATTTGTCAAGCACATCAGGCTCATTCTTGCTGATGTCTGTTGAAAGCTCTCCCCAACAAATCAGTTGAGATAACATGTGGGAACATGTAAGAATAGAGGAAAAAAGGATATATAAAGAATGACCTACCAAAGGAGCTGAACTACACACTTACAGCAAAACTCACTGGATGTCTCCCTCTTTTACTTTCATAAAAAGAGGAGTGACAAAATGAAATAAAAAATTAAGGAAAAAATTGCCATCTTAAGGAAAGAAAATACATTTTTACCAAAATTCTAACTCTAATTCTTTTCTTGAAAAGAAAAGGGGGAAGGAATGGGTACATGGAGAGCTGCTTCAGAACTTTTCCAATTATCTAGAACTTTCGCATTTTTTCCCTTCTAATTCTAACCAGCAACATGGCTTGTGAAGTTATTTACAGTTCCTCACCAGTTACGAATAAAAAGTAAAAATAAAAAAACCTATGCTCTGAAATATCTATTTCCATCAGTATCTCTGCAGACAACACTGTTATTCTTTACTCGAGCTATTTCCAATTCAGATTAAAGTGAAAGTATATCCATTCCTCACTAGTGATTTAAAAATCCTCCACTCATGTGTGCCAGGTTTTATATAGTTTAGAACATATGCCAAGAAGTGGCTGCTTAAGACAGGGTGTTTTAGGAGAGGGAATTGTGTGAGAAAGAAAATGAATAAAACAATCACAAAAATATCTTATTCTTCTGATTGAATTTTTATCTCATCTTATTTTTATGCATTTGCTTATTTTTTTTTCCTAAAGCCAGTGATACTGAATGCTGATAAGATTATGCTGGTGCAACTCCAGCCCATCACAGAATTGAAGAAACTTGCACACATACATTTTAAATAAATAAATTTGTCTTTAGAATATTACAGAACTGAGCTAAAGAACTAATTTGAATACTATAAAATATAGGAAATACTACAGCAAAAGGTGATTGGTGGCAGATGATAAATTACGTAAGTGATTCACTGTTGCTCTTGGAAAGCTCTCTCTTAATCTGCTGCCGTGCCTGGATTATTTGTTGGCCATGCTCCTATGGCAATGACCAGCAAAACAAAACCAGCACCTTAAAGGTGGTCATTGAAAATAAACTTACTGTAACAGTGGAGAGTGACATGAGAACTAGCGCAGGAAAAGGTTTTTTTATCATTCAATGACAAATCTTCTCACAGTATAGTTAAGGTTATTGACCATGTTCTGTGCTTCTAGAAAGTGAAGCTCATTGTCAACTCAAGCATCTGAAAAACAACAAGTAGTTTAGATTGATGTGTCTGAAAAGCCAGATGTATTGTCAGGATAAAAACTGAAGCAACCTTAACTCTGCCCCTTCAAGTGGCCACTTGAAAGAGTCACTGTATTAATTGCTACAGCTCTTGGTCATGGAGGGACCTGCTGCAGCAGTTTCCCAAGGTCATATTGAGAAATGAGATCCAAGGACCAATGTGAGGACTGTGTGAAAGGGAAAATTCATCTGAACACTCTGGTCACCATTTTTCCTCACTAAAGTATTCTGTGACAAATGAAACATGCATATTTTAATTAAATAAATGTAGCTGTATTTTAACATGGATATGCCAGATTCACTGCTTTTGTAAATATTATGAAAGTGTAAATACTTAACTATTTTTGGACCTGTGACTATCCTGGTGTCCTGGGTTCAGCAGCAGCAGTCACTTTTTCTCCTTCTTAGTAGCTGGTGCAGTGCTGTGGTTTTGACTTTCGGCATGGGGATAATACTGATAAAGCCAATGTTTTCAGTTGCTGGTCAGAATGTTTACCCTGACCAAGGACTTTGTGAGTTTCAAGCTCTACCAGGGAGGAGGAGAAGCTGGGAGGAAGCAGGCACAGGACACCTGATCCAAATTAGCCAAAGATGTATTCCATACCACAGCACGTCATGCCCGGGGGAGGTAACTGGGAGTTTCCCAGAAGGGCACGCTCTCTGCTCTGTTGGGCTTGTTTTTCGGCGGGTGGTATCGTATTCTCTTCCCTTGTTATTTCTCTTATCATTATTATTACTGGTGGTAGCAGTAGTGATTTGTGTTATACCTTAGTTACTGGACTGTTTTTCTCTCAGCCCATGGGAGTTACATTCTTTCGATTCTCCTCCCCATCCCCCCAAGGGGGGGGGTGGAGAATAGAAATTGTGTGGCTGACTTGCCCACTGGCTTAAACCACGACACCTGGGAAACATGTTAATCCATATATAAACACAAAATGACATTACTAAAACTCCAGAGAAATACCTACTTGAGACATCATATGATCTTCCATACTGTGTATAGCTGCAACCAACTGTGACATTAAATGAACTGTATTCTTTCTGTTGGTGAACTGTAATATCCAACACAGTACTCAGTTTTCAAAAGCTTGTTTAATGTAAATCACCAATTTAACCAGAATTACAGCTATTAAATGTAATACTCTTGAGAATCTCTTGATTTAATACTCTTGAGTATAAGTAAATACAGGGAGACACTTGTTTGAATAAACATGCTAACACTAAAACATTGCACACAATTGCTCAAAATGGCTGAAAACACAGAAAATTCATGTATTCCTTTTGTTTAAGAAGAATAGAAAAGACTTTACTTCTTTAGTTACAACACTGTCCTGCAATTAAAGCAAATCACTAAATGACATGGAAGCTACTTGATTTTCCACTCACTCCATATTTTCTGTGTTATTTTTCATAAGCCATACAAAGCTCCTTCAAAATTGTACAGTTTCTGTGTTTGAAAGGGTTGTATATTTCATGGGTGAAAAATCCCTAACAAACATGGTGGGACGTGTTATTCTCATGTCACTTCTCCTTATATTGACAAGCTAGTGATGAAAGCTGGATGTACTTTCCCCAATTCTGATCTACTGCAATTTCTAAATCAGATACATGAAAGACAGCTCAAGATGAGATATAAGTCAAGGTGTGAAGACCTTTGAGAATTCAATGAACAAAGACTTCCTCTGATTCTTAGGCACTAGTATTTTTGGGACATTTCTGCTTTATGTTGAAACATGGACTGTATCACTTGATAGCTATACTGCAGAGCTAAATCCTGAGGTTTTTCTGAATAAAATTTATGAGAACTTTGTTTAGAATAATTTGAGGGGATACTGTATGCTTTAGTTGAATTATGTTTGCCACAAAAATCTAGAGTTGCTAGAAAAACTAGATCCACATCTATTGGAAGATGGGCCAATGTTCATCACAAACAAAAGTGATCCAAAGGCTTCTCTATTTACAGCTGTCTGCTCCCGGCTCAGGGCTATTCCATGAGACTGAGACTGCAGGGATGTTGAAATACAATCTCTTTTCACTGGTCACAAGTTCCTGAACTAAGAGGCGCAGGAAATCACAATGGCTTTCACCCCAGGACCAGCAAGGATTAGTAGGAGAGCTATAACAATGATTAAAGAACTGGGATAAAGAACTGGATAAGCTCAGGCTGTTTATCTCAACAAGGAAAGTTAAAAAGAGACTCAACTAGAATAAAAGTATCTAAAATATATCTGAGACCAAAGAGGACAACTGCAGAGCTTTATGTGTATGCAGGAATACCTAGTTGAAAAAAATATAGCCTACAGAAGGAAGCACAGTTCTTCAGAGCCAAAACTGGATTTTATACGATGTACAACTGGTTCAAAAAGTCAGACGGGGCATAAATAACAAGATGTCTATGCATAATGTGGAGTATTCCTCCCTTTTTTCTACTGGGTGATAAATCTCACATAGAACATACCACAAGAAAAATAATGGGATTCCTAAAGAGACTAATGCAAGAATGAAGAGCAGGAACATGACTTTTCAATAGGCATGATAGTGGAAAACATTTTCAAGCCTAATCCATTAAGCTTTTAAGTAATTTAAATGCATACTTAATACAAACACTATACTCATCTGCAGGACTACTGCCACAAACAAACGTGAGCTTTCTAAGAACTAAAAGACATCTGTGTCCAATTGCATTGCTCAGTGACCAATGGTCCACCACACTTCTCCCTTTCCCTATCCCACCTGAGACCTGCAGCCTACACAGCTGTTGGATACATTCAGGATTTCTAGTATGATGGGAATCAACAGTGCTGGAAAATTATATTCACATGGTATTAATGAATCTTTAATTGGAATTCTCCTCAGAGCAACTCAGAAGAAATGCCACCAAATGATAGCTCCTGTAGCAGGACTATCTGTATTTCTGTGTGACTTCCATTACTAGGGTCTCACCACTTAGGATCATTACAGGTTTCATTTTTCATAAATTCATTTTTACTTTGGCAGGAGATAATAACATCCAGTGAGCTGACCCAACCTCAGATAATTACTATCAAAATTGGTCCTGCAGCTTCAATTGGAAAAACTTTTCTTCACTTCCCACCTAAAACTACTGTGCTGCATGGGTGCATTTCAGCAGAACTGAAATGATTGCCAAAAAGAGTTTCAAAGACTGAAGTATTAATTCTTTGCCTAGATACCATTTTTTTCCTGATACTGAAATATTTGGTAATTATGCTTTGTATTTTCATTTGCATTCACTTTGATGACTAATCAGTTGCAATCCTCATTATTCAGAATGTAAATTACAGTGCTTAGCTACGAGTGAACTTGTATGTAAGAGGGTACAGTCTACTTCCACAGCCAGAGTATTTGGTCTGTAGGTCAGAAAAAAACCCAAACCCTATAGACATTTTCTTATTCAGGAACAAAGTGTGAACACATTACTAAAAATGCATCTCCCATGTTCCCATGGCCCAAAGAATCTTTTGTATGTTACAGTTCATTCTGAACAGAATACTGTCAATACTCTCCAGAAGAAATTGCTGACTATCACTGAAGTTTCTGATGAAACTGCAGATTTACTCAACAGATTTGAAATACTGCTAAGAAAACAGGATTGGAAACACAAGCAATGAGTCAGTCTGAAACATTAGTATAAACTGGATAACTTATAAAGAAGGATTGGAAACATCTTGATTAACACAAAAAATTGGTGTAAGATAAAAAATGGTCAGTGGCAGACACTGATTCCTTTTCAGGAAAAACTGGGAAGACTTGCCACCAAAGGGCTCACATATATTCTTACTCAAGCAGACTCAAGGTTTTCTGGCATTCCATCTGACACACTAAAATCTTCTCTGGAACTCACCAGTGTCTGCTTTGAAGTGAGTATTAAAACTGTTTGCAGATAGTTTGTAACTGCTATTGAATTTTAATTGTTTTCCTACCCAGGTATGCAAAGTCCAACAGTACTAAGAAGCTGTTTGAAAATCCAGTACAGAAAAGCAGATTTGCATAGCTCATCCTCACTGTTACCCATAATGATTTCTCCCTGATACTATAAAGCTTGTAGAGAGTGATCAAAACATCAGGTAATGATTTTAGTTGTGCCAGAGCTTTCAAACAAACTTTGGGAAATTATTTAAATCAGAGATGGCTAAAGAGCTGTTGAAGAAATTGGAAGGGACCTATAATATTATTTCCATATGTCTAACTCTTTCACTTATACAGCTGTGAATAATTTGACATCATAGCACCAGGACACAAATGAGCTTCAGGATTCAAACTATTGGCTTCTTAGAAGGAACCCAGCTATACAGAAGCTACATAGTATTATCAACAATGTCAACAGAAATAGCTTTTTTTAATGAGTTCTGCTACTTGAGTGTATTAGTCAAATAATGCTAAGGAATTTATGGACAGAAGAGCATGTAAAGTTTTGATTTTAAATCCAAAAGGAAGATCACACAGGAACTTAGAGTGCACTCAGCAGACAACAACAATGGAGCTTAAAGATCCTTTCCACTGAGGAATCTATTTCTGGATAACAAAAATCACAACTGGAAAAACATAAGCATGGAAAACTAGGCTCACACTGAAGAAAAAAGTTCTTAACAAACTCTGAAAATTTCAAAGACAGCCAGAGAACTGCCTTTTGCCTTATAAACAGTACGGTTAAATTCTTCACTTTAAAAATTAGTAGCATTTCACCGTGTTCCTCCTAGAACTGGAAAAACTACCAGGAAACCAGAGTGACCTTCAAAATGTAGTCAGTCACTGCAAGCTCAATGAACTGCCTCTCCCCTTTATATCAAAGCTTGCAGGTCTTATAAAAGCCATTTTTGCTGTGCTGCCAGTTTAACTGGGTGTGATTTCTTGGGTATACTGATAATCCGTATTTTCTTCTTTTTGTTCTTTTATAGAAATAAAATATATAGTGATTTCAAAATCTGTTTCCACATTAGTCCCAGCAAATCATATCCTTATAAGGTGGTGGGTCTCCTTTCACATAGCAGGACAGAACTGATTAGGTGCATGACCAGCTATCAACACCCCAAGAAAGCTGTAACCATTTTTGGCAGCAGAATCCATTAAAAAGGTTCTATCTTGAATGAAGAATGGGCCAAGAAAGCCTGAACAGTCCTGCTGACAAGTAAGTCTATCCCACAATACAGACTCATTTTTTGGCTCTCAAGAAGATAAAGAACTGTTCTCTGGGACTTTTTTGGCAATCTGTATTGGAATAGTATTTTGGCAGGGATACAAAATCTACTTGAATGCTCACTCACTCTGAACACATCTGGAGATGAGAAGTCTTTATTTATTACTATTAAAACATATTTGGCATAAGTACTTTAAAGGTAAGGAATGCTAGAACATATTTGACTCTAGGAATAAATTAGCTCAGACACAGTATTTTTTTCTCAATGTCAAGCACTTCATTTATGAAGGTATATTTATCAACTGTAATTCTGGCTCTGTCGTTGAGACAAGCAGAATGAAGACAGGAAAGAGGAAATGTCTGCTTGCCCTAATAAGGACTCCAGAAGACTTCCATGTCACAACTCATGAGACAGATATTAAAAATAAATAAAGAAAAAAGTCCTCAATAACAGAGGTTATTCTAGAAATGAAAGTTCATTCCAAAGGCCCTCCAGCTGGTGGGAATATTAAGTATGGCCATCTTTTGAGTGGATCTAGTGCAGAAACAATGTAAATCATATCAAATGAAACAGCTCAGTTGAATCTAAAGGACAAGAGTTTAGTTTTAGCTTGTGTTTTTAACTAATTTGACACCCTTTAGTGGCAGCATGTGCGGTGCTGTATTTTTAGGCTATTTATCTAAGCCAAAGAGTTACATATTTATAATGTTATATCTAGATACTGATTTATCCTCCTTGAGTTTTGTGGTTTTCAATTTAGCTGACACTGGAGCTGCCCTATCCAATGCATTCATCTACATAGAAGGGACGGGTCCTCTCCAACTCTCTCTAGTGCTGCTGGTTAGGCAGAAGGGGGAAAAGAGAGGAAAGAACCAAATTAACACACTTGGAGAAAACAGTAGAATCCATCTCCAAGATTGTCTATGCAGTTCAATGTACTTCTTTATAGGGCTCTTCCTTCTTGGAATCAGTCTGCTTGTCCAGAATAATGTGCTTCACTGACAATATATTTCACATGAAATGCTTAGAATTGGCAGTATCTTCAATTTTTAAAAGTCTACACCTTCTTTCCCATTCTAAAATCTGGTCCCAACAATGAGAGGGATGATGGGTATTTCTCTCACTAGCTGAAAAACAACTAACTCCATTTGGAAGTGACATGAAGGAAGTAAAAGACGAATTTCTGTATCAGGCCAGATATACACCAATCCTGCCTCACTGGTGTTGTTTTGGGTTCCTGTGGCTCCTGGAGCAGCACACATTCCATGAATCAAAAATTAGGACTTCACTGCGCTTCACACTTCTGAAACATCGCCCTTTTAAAAGAGGGTGGATGAATCTGTCCATTTGTTGGAACTAGAGTTAGCACCCTTATTTCATTTTCTCAGTTTTTGTCAAAATGTGCCATCATCTTCCTTGAAAATACAGGTTTGTTTTTAAGGCTTTTTTGGAAAGAGATTCTTACAGAGCCCGTAAAAAATTTAAATCTCTTATCTTGTTTTAAAACAACACACCTTTGATGCTTCAGCAATAAGTTTTTAAAGAGTATTTAATTAGAACTATTTCAGGGAAACCTGATGAAAATGAAATATAAAAGATAAGGGCTTTTGCATTTTGGGAAGAAAACATCCAGCTAAGATGAAGAACAGTACTTTGCTTTGTACATTTGATAATAAAATAACCTTTCCTTCTTTCATTAGTAAACCACGGCAGTGTACTTTTCCTTAACAGTTTCTTAACCTTAAATTTTTTATGAAAAGAATTTTATAAATGTCATGGACAGACAGGACAGCTGACAGCAGGTATAACGAGAGATGGGTGCTACTATAGAATCTCTCGCATGTAGCATTGCTGGCATACCTTTAGTATGACCTATGGCACCTCTGCTACAGAGTTCTGGGTCTCCAAAATACAAGCCAACAAAAGGAAGTGTTATTTTCAATTTAAAATCTTCTTCACAGCATTGACCACTACAAATACAAAAAGGGCGGTTGGTGACCTACGATGTGCTCCAAAGCTAATCTGTCACCAGCAGAGATGAACAAAGCAATCAGCAGACCTCAAGCAAAAAATTATATCCTATGCTTTGTACAGTGCTTCAGACACAATAACAGCTATCTTTAATAGAATAAGACTGCTAGGAGAGATCACCATTTGTTTCTTGATGTTAGTGTCTCCTTCAAAAGAAATAAACAGTAATAACACAGGCAGAAGCTTTGTTGCTGAAAAGTGCACAGGCTCTCAGGGGTATTTGGGAATTAAGGTGTCTTTAGGAAGTCTTCCTAAAACACAGTGGCTCTTGAAACCTCAACAGTTTTTCAATATATAGGCTCTCAAAAGAGAGGGAGAGAAATTCTTTCCAGATATTCTGTAAAAGCCCCTTCCACAAATACAAACACTGACACTCAGCATTAAAAAGCAGCTGTCCCTGTTGACTTTTTTTTTCAACATTAGTTTGATTATTGTCATGTGCCAACAGTTTTCAAGTGAAATAGTCAAATAGTAACCACTACTACAATCAAAGAAGAAAATAACACAGATACAGAAGGAATATGAAGTAATACATTTTCATTTAGAATTTTAGAAAGCTGTAGATTTAAATTCGTTAAGATCTTTTTTTTAACAGAGTATATAAACTCTGTACCCCTCTGGAAAGCATCCTAAGAGTTACCAATAAACACGAAATAAGAATTATGTCTTTCAGACATATATTTGAAGACTGTGGTGTGAGCAGTGGAGGAGCTTACCGAGCTCCTTTGTGCTGGGTCTCCCTCTTGCAGCATGGAATAGCTCTATTGTTCAGAGATGGCAGTAAAATGAAAGGACTCTCACACAACTGTCAGTCTGGATGAGTGCTCTCCCTAAGAAGAAAAGAAGTCATATACATTCATGTGCTGCACCTGATTCACTTCTGATAAATTAAGATTTTAGCCTGAATAGCAAAAGAGGAAGCCAAATGCATAGACCTGTGCATTGGTACAGATGCTGAAACAAAGCTTCATCTTTTGGAAAATGCCTCCCTGATGTCCAAAGGACAGCAAAACAAACTCTCAGTGTATAGTCATAGCAGTGAGGAAGGAAAAGTGGTTTGTTTTTTTCATTGACTTTTGATAAAGACAGCAACTTAAATTAAAACTATGCTAAATTTACTACTTTTTCTATCATATCTAATATATACAATGGGATCTCAGTATTGTCAGAGTGTTCTTCACAAAATGGTTGGTAAACATGTTCAAAAAGGGTCTGGAGTGATGCAAATGCATTTGATGTGGGCATCTGTGTTATTTTGCCATCACTGGAAAACTAACAGTACTACAGCTCCTGACTGTTTGATCACTCCACCGGATACCATGAAGCGTAATTGATAAATGTCAGATCTGCTTTGTACATGAAGAGTTTTTACTGTGAAACATTGCTCTTTGAGCTCTGGACAAAAGTTAATTAAAAAGTTGGTATCAAAGATAACATCCTCAGCAGGAAACATCTATTGATCTCTTCAGCAGCATAAGAAATTGATATAAGATTATAAAATGTTCACATAGAACAAGGCTGATCGCCACAACTTACATGCTCAAGATTGGATACTATAGAATATTAAAAGTAGAGTAGCAAATCATCAAGAAACAATACCAGCCAATATTGCTGATTCTCCATGTTTTATAAGCCCTTTTCAAATTCTATATAAAAATCTCCATTTCTTTCATGTTTCCTCCTATGGTTATTAATTTAATTTAGAGATTGGAAATTTATCCAAGGCTTTCACTGAACTGCACAAGCCTTAAACTTCTTCCAACAGTTAATACTCAAAGTCCTGACAGATTATTGCACACTGCGGCTTTTCTTTACTTCCTTATCCTATTTTACCTTTTAGTATGAATCTGAGAAAGCTAAGTAGACATAATAGCAAATTAAGTGCTGTTTTCTGAAGCAATTTCTTGGCATTCTTCTGCTCATGAATACTTTTTTGTAAAATTCAGAGTGTAGTGGTTGCTCACCCAACACCTATGTTATTTAATTCAGTAGTATCATACACGTACAAGAAAGCACTTGGATAAAAAGCTTTTCTTGTGTTTTTTAAAAACAAAAAATCAGACTGTATCACTGTTTCTGTGATTAAAAGTTTGAAAGAGCTGCAGAACTACTCCAATGGAAATTTCAAATGAATGGATCTCAGGAATAAGATTGATCTCTCAATTTTTTAACTGTTTCTAAAATCTTGGATGTTGTTCTGAGCAAGAAGGCTTCTCTTGTCCTGTGGTCTCTTGCAGAACTTACTGCTTTTTCATTATACTTAGGGATATGCAGGACTAATGGCTAGTACATCGCATGCACCCTCACCATGCGCTGCCAATGCCAGCTCTCTTGTCCCTCGGTTCAAAGGCTCTGTTCACTCTTGTTGAGATGAGAGGTCTGCCCTCCATGAACAACCCAAGGGTCTAAGACAACACTTTTTTTCCCCCCAAATACCTTTAATCACACTGGCCCTTCTTGGCATGACCAGTGTGGTGCTCTGTTCTCTCATCTAGTAAAAAAATGCTGCTAAAAGACTATCTTTTTATAGCATATTGCAATTATTTTACATGGCAGGATCTTGGAGTAGCACCATCGCAGCTTAGTGCTTACATTAATCTAAATTAAATTAACTGTTGAGTCTTCCAGCTGGAAATCCCTTATTATCAGTGACTTCCTGTTGGAATTATGGTGTAACTCAGAAGAAAAGCAAATCGAAAGCCCAAAGCATTAAGCTTGTTGGGTATATCAAGGCCACGTCAGAATGGAGAAGAAGTGATCAGCCATGAACAACATGACTAGAGGAAAAATGCAGCCAAGTTGATCTTCCTTATAACTCAGTCGTTGCATATTCATGGAATCAGGAGACAAGGTATCAGCAATTTTTAGGATCAAGACTGTTATACAAGCTGACTTAACCCTTTTTCATGAGTTACTTTAAAATGAATAAAACCCTAAGGATATAAAACTTTGTACATACAAAGAAAATGAAATGGCCTGATTGCAGCATCAAAATAAGTAGACAAACCAATATTTAGAACATTCAAAATATTGAGGGGTTTTTTGTGGTTTTTCACACAGAGTAGAGAACATCTTGCAAAGTGTGTGTGAAGAGACAAGCTAGTAAGGCAGATAGTTAGGATAAGGGTTGTTAGGATAGTAGCAGAGAATGACAGAAACTTGGTTGGGGGCAGTGTTTGTCTACTTATGGCCTGAAAAATCTTTTCCTACATAGCATTCCAATATATTCTTCAAAAAGAAAACCTGTATCAGAATTCGTCTCATAGTTTTCTGTAATCTCTTGTTATTACTAAGAATGCCGGTTAAGTGATTTCAAAGGACTTTCACACTGATTGTGGGTTAGATGTCAGCAGAGTGGTTATTGCTACATGTTTTCTATGTCCTCTAAGGCAGTAATTTTTTGTCACTCCTGAATCTCTTGGAAGAATTCCCACAAAATGTGATTTTTATTGAGTGTTCGGATTTTTCTAGTCCCCCTGTCAACGCTCTCAATTAGTGACCATAAATAATTTCATTTTTATCTTCCTTGTGCATTTTTTAATTCCCTGAGGCTCTGTTTCAAGTTCTAAGCTTTTGTGTATTTACATGCATCCCAAGGGGAGTATTTTCTAACAACTTTGCTTCAGTTTTCTTTGTTATGCGTATGATGTAAAAAAAAAAAAAAAGTTGGCATTTTCTCTGATCACTCAAAAGCTATCTGTGCTCATAATTTTGCTTTAAAGCTCTGCCATCCAGTACATCTTTTTTCCCCCTAAACACTGATAAGACTAAAATCCTTTTTACCAGCTTCCTTTAGCTCATAAAGTCTGTTTCCTTTTTTCCTATTTATATTTTTTATGATTTAATATCAGCTTAAAGAGCACCTCTGCCTGTGAATGTTGGATTTTCTGGTCCCAGTTCACCTTTTAAGTGATAAGATAAAATATACTGCATCACAGCATCTCAGCAGCATCTTTAAATAACTGGCTGACACATTTGAAGATGTTGTTGCCCTCCTGTTTTTGCAAGATGGAAAATTAAAGTGATTACTTTTACTTCTTGGCAGCAGAACAGATCAACAGGATTATCACAGCTCAGCTGTGCATATTAGGCATACTGAAATCCATTCACGTGAATTCGGTATATGCTATCAAAAATTTCATCAGCCCATGCCTTTGCTTTTAGTAATGCTTGGTTAGACACAAGAAGAGATCATAGAGATAGGTAATTTCTATTTGTCAAAGAAATCCTAGTTGATCATTTTCCCCCCTCATTAAAGGTGTAATCCATTTTGCCTACCAGAGATAAGGGAAACGTTATCATTGATAATATGCATAGTTTCATTCTTCATCTATCCACACACCCAAGTCTGTCTACATAGATTCTATGTTGAAACTTAGCCCTAATAATGGTACTTTTCATAAACAAAATATGTAGACATTCTTATGCATAAATTTCTAATAATAAAGGCTAAACAATCAAAGAAAAAGCTAGCATAGCATTACTGATCTAAAATTCTACATGGCAAACTCAGAAACCAAGTATTACTGCATGTATGCAGGTCTATTCTAAAGGAGGATACAAGAAAAAACAAACCAAGGTACAAGCATATTGAAGCTGAAGGTTAATTATTTAATTTCAGTGGCTAGCTGAGGTAGCATATATATTGACTGCTAATATCATGGTGATGCTACCAATTAATTCATAACACAAAATAGCAACTTCAGCTCTGTAAAACAAATACTACAAAGAAAAAAGGGAAGACATCATGCAAAGCCATTTTCAGTTTCATTTTATTGCACTGTTATATTGGACACTCTTTGATTTTACTTCTGCACCATGGCTACAGTGAAATTGGGCTAAACGATGAGGTTTACTATAAAAATAGGTCTGATGGCATATATCACTTCCTTCTACACATGAAAGAAAAATATTTGTAACTTCTGATACAAACTGCTCACTTCATAAAGCACAAAAATCCTTGATGCTGAACAGCAGAATCCATCTTTTGTCCTCCTCTCAGTGAATGTGCTGTAATCAGTTTGATACCTGACATACACATCCTACTCAAGGTGTTGCATAATAATCACTATTTTTAATTCCAACACTGGAAATGTTTAATTGCATTTTGCATTTCCATAAAATGTAATTTTTTGCCAATGAAATCCGCCAGGTTAAGAACAGTAGAATGGCACTTCTAAAAGTAAAGTGACATCCTCTTACATATGCTTACCTTATTGTTTTTACTGCATTTTATTCCTGTTTGTTTTGCAAAGCCAATATAACTATGGGAAAAAGTGGCTGGATGCCAGTTAAGACATTTAGAGAACTGTTAATTACACTCTAAATGCAAATTTTTTATCATTTATGAAGTGTGAGGCAGAGAGAACCTATTTGACTTTGAGCCTGCAAAACTGCGAATTAGAAACAATTATTTTGTTTCCTTTTCAGATGAGGAAATGTGATCTAGAAATTACTGAGTTACCATAAATTTGGAATACAATGGCAGAGTTTTTCAGAGTGATTCCTTCATAGTATCACTTATTTTTTTTACGTCAGAGACAAGCCAGGCACTGAATGTCTCAGCCTGCGTACCCTCTGCCATGAAATTCTGATTTGAGACAGGAATGTCATTCTCATGCTTACCAAGAAGATCAAAATGTAGTTAGCTATCCCAGCTCTCTACAGAAACCAAAACAAGGTATTTTAATTCACAAATCAAATTGTTTAGATAACCACTTTGACAGATAATATGCCCACAAGCTTACACAAGCTGGCCATCCTCTCAGAGGTGTAAAACAGCAACTCCCACACATGCTGTGAAGTTAAGTGCTGGGTTTTTACCTGCTGAAACACCACTTCAGCTTGCAGAACCATCCACATGGATGAAAAGTTTTTAAAACCATCTTTTCTTTTATAAATGTTGAAGTCATAGTTTGGATGCAGACATATTTATTACTGCTAAGTCATGGATATATTTTCCTTACCTTACAAAGGAACTGCAATTGTTGCCATTCCAAGAATGACATGGAAAATACAGCACTTTCCTTATTTCCTCTATCTGTTGCACAATATTTTCATTTTCCTACCACTGATGATGTATTAATGATAAAAGAAAAAGCTTTAAACAATAAAATAGTAGAGGTGCCTATTGTGAGCTGTGCATGGATTTGAAAAGAGCACAAAAGAATAATATGTAAATGCATCTGTTATGGCAAATTCATTTCCTAGAATAAAATTCTGTACCAGAAACCATTACACAGCGTATTCAGAAATGCAGTAATGTTTTAAACACCAGGATACACCATAAAGCATTTCAGAGAAATTTCATCCAGCCATAATATGTAACTGGATAAGAAAAGCTAACCATGAATATATAATCAATAATGTGGTGTATGCCAGTTTTAATAGTATACATAAAAGCTTTATATTCTCTATCAAAGTCTCACTTTTAAAAAACACAGCCACTCTTCTGCTAAGCTTACCAAAGTAAGCATTCTAAACTTAGAAAGACATTGTATTTTGCATAATGTAAAATAATTACCTACTCTATTTTGCAAAACTTTCTCTCCACATAATTTGATTAAGCATTATTATAAAACACATTTTGCAATTAAACTTACTGCAGCAAAGAAAACATTTGTAAAGGCTGACTAAAACAGGAAGGCATTTTTCTTTTGCCCCTACATTGCTTTCATTATACAGTTCCGAGTTAGCACCTGGGAAAACCTCAAAGCTGTTCACCTCTTAGTATGTACAAACTATTACACTGCAAAATTAAGTACTTAAAACATTGTCTTGCAGGACCCCTGCCTCAAAGAGGCACACCTACAGAGTTCAACAGGAGCAGAAGTAAATGAGGAAAGACTGCAAAGTTCCCCTGGAGCCTGGCAGTGTTATACCTCCAAGCTGTTACCTATTGAGATGAAGACCTCCATTGGGAAATTGTCAGGCTCTACCTCTGGGATGCAGGTTAACAACTTCAAAAGTCCATGAGATTCAGAAGCCCCATTCCAGCTTCTTTCTCTTGAGGACTCTGCTCCTTCCTGGTAACTTCCTCAGAAATATGATGTTTCTACAAGTATGTGGCTCAGAAAAGGAATATTAAAGAATATGTGTGTGTATGTGTGTGTGTGTGTCTTCCCTTTGATAAAAAAATACAAGAGATCTAGTGGGTCCCTTCAAACACAAACAATTCTGTGGTTCTGTCATCTTCGCAAGGAACCCATATCGGAGATGGCACTGAATGGTGAAGGGACAGGATGAAAAGAGAGCTCAGCTTCACCTTAAATCAGATGTAACAAGTTCACTTCTCTAAACTGAAGGAAAAAAAGACTCTAGTCAGACACTGTAGTTTTGGTGGTAAGGACAGTTAAATACGGGAACAGATGGGCCCTGGAATCCCTGGGATCTCCATCTCAGGTTTGAGAATTGACAGGCAATCATCCAGCCTGTTAATTGTCAGCACATCTCAACACAGTTTGGCCAAGGCCTACCAGGATGCTTCCACAAAATGCCTGGGCATGGTTTAGGGTGTTACAAGGACTAAGACTCATTCACAGTTGGCAATACCAGTTAGGCAATCCTGTTTCAAGAGGAAGAGAGTTCAGCCATCTGGATGCAAGCCATGCAGTACTATTTTATCTCAGGACCACACAGTAGAGCCTGATATATTTTACATATTAATACAAACACATTTTCTGAAGTCCTCTTTGGCCTGATTTTCCAACACTTCTATAACATGTTCTATACTGTTCACTAAGATGCAACAATAAAGAAATATTGAAAAGAAGCCCATTACATGAACTTTGAGAAGAAATTATTCAGCTGCTCAAAGGAGCAGAAGACAGTTAGGCAGAACAAGTAGTAGAGGAACTTCTTTCACCTTCAGGTCACCAATTTATATTGATTCATCTCAATGGCAACTGGAACTCATTACCTTTTGAAAGCTTTGCAAGATAAATTGTGTGTCTTTGTCAATAGCTTCTCATGGCGAAATGTTAGTATCGCCAGATTTGGTACTCCCTGGTGTTATTAACATTAGTGGAGAAGAGATTTAGAGCAGCCCTGCAGAGAAGGGCTTGGGGGTGTTGGTCGATGAGAAACTTAACATGAGCCAGCTTCAGTGGGCACTTGCAGCCCAGAAACCAACCGTATCCTGGGCTGCATCAAAAGAAGCGTGACCAGCAGGTCAAAGGAGGTCATCCTGCCCCTCTACTCTGCTCTCGTGAGACCTCACTTGGAGTATTGTGTATGGTTCTGGTGCCTTCAACATAAGGAGGACACAGAGTTGTTGAAGCAAGTCCAGAGGAGGGCCATGAGGATTATCAGGGGACTGAAGCACCTCCCATATGAAGATAGGCTGAGAAAGTTGGGGATGTTCAGCCTGGAGAAGAAAGGGCTGAGTGGAGACCTCAGAGCAGCTTCCAGTACCTGAAGGGGGCCTACAAAAATGCTGGAGAGGGACTCTTAATTAGGGACTGTAGTGATAGGACAAGGGGTAACAGGTTCAAACTAAAACAGGGGAAGTTTAGATTAGATATAAAGAAGAAGTTCTTTACTGTGAGGGTGGTGAGGTACTGAAACAGGTTGCCAAAAGAAGTGGCAAATGCTCCATCACTGGCAGTGTTCAGGGCCAGGCTGGACAAAGCGTTGGGTGACATGGTCTAGGGTGGGGCGTCCCCTGCAGTGCGGGGGTTGCAACTGGATGATCTTAAGGTCCTTTCCCACCCTAACTATTCTATGGTTCTATGATTCTATGATAAGGGTGAGGTAAAAAGAGACCATCTCTGACTTGGATTGTTTTAAGCTTCTGTAGAGCAGCACCTTTCCGCCCTCTACTCTAGGATGTAGATGCATAATTTAGAGGTTTTGAAAAATCTTGATGTGTATGTTTTGATCCCTTCTATTTCTCCAGCTTTTACCCCTGTTATGTCCTGAGGCAAATTCAGCAGAGGGGAAACAGATGCCCTTGCTCAGTCTGCTACCACGTAATGGAGGCTGAATGGAGCCTTGGCTGACATAGTTTAGTGTGTGGAGTCTCTGCCCATGGCAGGAGGGGTTTGGAACTTGATGATCTTAAGGTCCTTTACAACTGTAACTATTCTACGATTCTATGACTAGTGTAATCACGGCAGTGCCGAAAGACTTAGTTTTATACTCAGGACTAAACTTCTGTTTGTACCTGCAGTTAGAACCCCAACATCTTCTGATGGTAAAGTAACTTGGGGTCATCTCTAATGAGGTGAAATCATATCTCACCGTACGTACCGTAACAGTTTATGCATACAGAGAGAAAGCTCTCAGGCTTTATTCTGAGATTGAACTACTGCGCATATTTAGCACTAGTCCCTCCAGGTGTCTTGAACTATGACATGACAATAGCATTGCTATTTTTCTGCTACTATTTGTTTTGATCAAATTCACTTTAAAATTAATCTATCTTAAGGAGCTATTTGGAGCTGAAGGAGATTGATTAAATTAAGAATACAGTATGGTGACTGTTAGGAAATAACGGTGGTTGTAAAAACTTCAGGAACTAGAAGACAGCTTAAGAGCGGTGAAATTAAGGGTGAGGTATCAGGAAAAATAGTGAGATTTCAATTCGTAACTAGGGAGAATAGTCTGGCTATTTGAATGTTCTTTAATACTCCAGCTCAGTTTCAGAACATAAAAAAGAGAACAGCAGTAACTTGATGGTAAGTGGTTTAGCCAAGAAGGCAGATGTGAACAGAGAAAGAGTCGAGGGAAATACAATGCAAACTTGTCAGGGCTTGAAAGGAGGTAATATTATGAAGTAGGATTTATTTATAAAAATACCTTGATTTCTCCTGAATTTCTTCCTTTCTCCCACTATAGCTCAACCAAAGTTCCTGCGGTTGCTCTCTGTTCAGCACCAAAGTACATTACACAATTTCTTTTGCCTATGTTGAGGTTTTGTAGATACATGAGCAAGTACACCGTTAAATGGAGAATATTAACAAAGAATGAAATCTGCATCTAGCACTGACTGTACCCTGTGTGTGTGGCGTGGTTTAAGCCCAGCCGCTAATTCAGTACCACGCAGCAGTTGGCTCACTCCCCCCATTTCCTCCACCTGCTCCTGGAGGGATGGGGAGAAGAATCGAAAGAATGTAACTCCCACGGGTTGAGATAAGAACAGTCCAGTAACTAAGGTATAACACAAACCACTGCGCTGCCACCAATAATAATAATGATAAGGGAACTAACAAGGGAATAGAATACAACACCTCACCAACCGCCAACCGATACCCAGCCTGACCTCCGCAGTGATCTGGCCCTTTTGGGTAACTGCCCCCAGTTTATATACTGGGCATGACGTGCTGTGGTATGGAATACCCCTTTGGCTAGTTTGGGTCAGGTGTCCTGTCTTTGCTTCCTCCTGGCTTCCCCTCCTCCCTGGCAGAGCATGAGACTCACAAAGTCCTTGGTCAGACAAAACATTACTGAGCAGCAACTAAAAACATCGGTGTTATCAGAGCTGTTCCCAGGCTGAAAGTCAAAAACACAGCACTGCACCAGCTACTAAGAAGGAGAAAAATAACTGCTACTGCTGAACCTGAGACAGTGTCAAATATTGTAATAAAAGAAATATTGGGAACAGCAAATCACAGAATCTTTAACATGGGGATGCATAAAATCTGGATTTTTATTCTCCTAATGGTCTGTAATTTTTTCTGTTTATCATGCCAGCAGTTACAGGCAAAATTTGCCATCAAGCCTAATAACGAAATAAACTCATTAGTCTGATAAGTTTAGTTTAAAACAGAGGCAACAAAATAAAGAAAACTCAAGATTTATGCTTTTCTTTGAGGAGGGCCTGTAAGCTATATAATATTGTTGCAGCTATGTCAGAGTCACTTCTAATATCCTAAGTGACTGGCTGAAAGATGGGCAGCTGGAATTAAATCTTGCTTTTGTTCAGTTGGGCCAGGCTGTCATGCCATTGCAGAGTATCTCTGAGTGATCCATGAGCATATTTTCTGATGTTATGAATAGCAACACAGCAGCAATGAATTCTTCTCACACTGTTTATTCCAAGTTGCACACTTCAAAAGCTTATAGAAGAATAAGCTGCATCTAGCTGAATGTCCTGGGACAGTCTGTCCTCCTGAGACTCCTATGCTGAGATACACAGTACACTACATTTCAGTAGAGTTTGAGGATAAGAAGGCATTAAGAACAAGGGCATAAGTGACACAGTAGAAAAAGCAGCCTCAGGGACAAGTCCTGCAGTGAGAAAGACGTAGCTGCCAGCAGTCCAAAGTATCCCTAAAATATTATAGAAAAATGCAAGATTTCCCATTAAATCAGAGCTAGACACACAGCTTTTGTTAATGGCTTTTCCCTGAAAGGGAGTTGCACAATTTGTACCGCTTGTTTGGGACATTAATCCTGTGTAAGTGTTCTCAGCAGGAAGCACATTATAGTTTAAGTTCCTGAGTATTCTGGCAAGTTAGCCCCCAGTGTTGGCACTGACTGTGGGGCTGAACTTGTCAAGAGGACTATGAAACACTGAACTCCTGCTCAGCTATCTGTCCACAGACAAACAATCCAACAAGAACACATGATACCACCTTTGAATAAAGATTAGTGGTGCACATAATTTCCACCTAAGGGGGACCAACACTGGGAGGGGAACAGAACCTGGGCAATTGCATGGCAATGAAATTTATATGGGAGCTGCAAGGCAGCAACAACTGGGCAAATTGAGGCACATATGGCGTCAGGCACAAGGTGAGCTTCTTCATAGCTCTTTGCTCCTACAAGCCCTCCTACACACGCTCCTGACTGACCGTTACCTACTCTTCCAGACCAGTATCCCTTCCCAGAAAACTGCTGCTTGAACCAAGCCAAATAAAACAATGTGGCAATTCAGTAAATTAAACCAAACTACAATAGGGCTAAATTAATTTTCAGTTGCATCTCTGTTTTGAGCAAAGAGTTGATAGTAGCTTTTCAGAAATAAAAAGCCAGAACATAACCCACCCATTTTTATAGCCTGTAATGAAACAAACCAGAATAAAATAAGTAAAAAATATCCCAGCCAAAGCCAGGATAATGAAAAGCAACAAAAACTATGTTATATCCTAATGTTCTGAAATCAGAAGTTGCCTGCACAGGAAATTTGATTCGCTATTCTTGATATCACTCACCTCATTTGTGAAATTTAATTACTACCTTAAGTACAAATACAGCACTTACACAGTGGATACTGCAAAACTGTATCCACTACCCATTCAAGTAGACAGCAACAAGCCTTAGTCCAAGCTAAAAAGAGAAATTATACTAATGTAGCTCTGTCTGGATCCTATCACCTGCTTTTATCCAATACAGCCACAAAAGTCAGACAGGTAATTCAAAACACCCTTATGAGCAAACTACACTTGAACAGAGACTTACATATATATTTAGACAAAAAGCCAATCAAGCTTACATGGGCTGTGTAACATATAGCAGGATTATATAAAACTTGCTGTGAACTGCTAATACACTTTTTTCTTAATAACAAGGACTAACTATCTTTAAGGAGTCAAATACCCACTGGAAGGCAATCATGTAAGATGCTTGCCTGCTTACGTGTATGCTGGTGAACCTGCTGATTTGGTATGATAATGATTATCTACACATTTTCTGAGTTAGGTATCTGCAGCTCAAAAGGGCCTAGAGTATGCACATCCAGATTCTCACGTTGTCCTGGCTTCCACAAAGAGGCTGGCTTGCGGGTGGGAGGCATGTTATACCCTCAAATCACATCACTACAGAACTGTGATAAAAGTACTTGTTTCCATGCACACAAAGTCATACAGGTATTTCTTGTTCTGTCCTCTCCTAGACTTTGTATTTCTTACGCCTACTTTCTTTGCTTCCTTCATATCTTCCATCACATTTTCCTTTTGTGATCTTTCTCATACATCAACTAGGGTTTTCCAGGCAGAAGAATGCGCTCAGTAAGGTTGTTTTCTAAGTTGAGACACTTAAAAAAGAAATAATTAAGGGTGAAATCCTGATTGCACAGAAGTCAATGTTAAAATCTCAATCCTTTCAATAGTTCTTCATCCAAGGTCTCTTTCATACTCTTTTTCATGAATTAATGCAATGTCACATTGCAATGTTTCATCTCAAAAGACTGCGCTTTCATTCAAACAATAATGTGAAAAACTTGCAAATTATTATAGAAAAAAAAGTGTTCCTTTTTGGCATATACAATCTCTTCTATATTGCAGTAAGGTAACATCGATATAATGTTAACTGTTATACCACAGCGAACAACAGTGGGTTATTCTAGCTGCAGTTACAAAAAGATTTTTAGCTTTTTTTTTTTTTTTATAAATGTTAAAATAGGGTACATACAGCTTGTGACTTGTAACAGCTTATAAGCTTTAGACATGATATCATATCATAGTATATCAAAATCCAACCCTCACTATCATTTTTTCATTGCTAAATGAATCTTTTGGATCAACCATATACTGGAAAAGAGCCCTATGAAGGTTCAGTTTCCTAAATATGAATTGAATGCTATTCTTTCAATGTTCAGCTACAACTCTGCATAGAGAAATACTGCAAATTTAAATACAGCATTTTTTAAAAAACAAAGTTCCTTTTAAAGTTAAGCGAGTCTTCATTCTAGAGTTTCCTCATCATGTTTTCTGATGGGATTATGCACCTTTCGTTCCAACCTTACAAATTCTGTTTACTACAGTTACTATTCATATACAGTTTTTCATAGCACATAACTTTGTCCTGATCACAAGAGAATTTAACAGCAGTTAAAATTTACTTGTTTAGTATAGTGTTCATTAAAGATTTAAATAAGCACTCTTAAATTACAGGTCTAATATACAGAAATCCTAGAAACAATTATAACCTTCAATTAAAAATACCAATAAATAAGTAGGGGTTTTATATAAAGCAATTATTGTGCTTTATAAAGCATACATCATTAACATACTGCCTATATCATGTATTAATAAAAGCTAACTTAAACTGATATAGTAAAGAAAGTCACTTAGACACCTTAGATCATTTGAATTATTCTCTCAATACAGCCAAGCTCACACCTATTTTTACTGAAGTGAAATATATGTTCCTCACTCAAAATAACGTGTGAAAACAGGATTCTCAGAGACATAGAATGTTTTCCGTAACAGCTTCATAGTTCCAGCAGAAAAGATACTTCTACCTAGTCCTAGTAAACTTAGTCCCAAAGTTGTATTTGCAACCCCCAAATAAAAAGGGAATATATACCATTTTGAACATACTGAAATCTTTTCCTCCTGAACACTACAAGTCCCTTTATAATTTGAGCGCTTAGTCTTCTAGTCTTCTAAAGATCTTTATTTGGATTTTATACTAAAAGAAATACTATTACACTGAAGTGTCTGAAACAATTATTATTAAAGTAAGCTTCTTGTGTCCTTCACATGGCTCAAGGCTATTAGCTAAGCTGCTGCACCCTATGCAGACTTTAGTATGCTGTAATAATGGTAATAATCAATGAGGTATAATAAAAATGCATATATATGTCTTACCATACAATAAGCAACAGATTGCTGCACTCATTTTGGAAATATTCCTAACAAGACAAACAGAACTGTGCTATGCCTAGAGACCACATACAGAAATAATCAGAAACAAGCTGCCAGTAGCCATCTTTGCGGTGGGGAGAACTACACACCATTCATTCAACTTCTTTCTTTAATGAGTCTGCTGCTTTATTTTCTCTTGAACTTTACTTAGAAACCCCACAGGCTACACCTTGACGTTGATTTATAAGTAGAACCCTCCAGCGAAAGCAAAGAGGAACTCGGTTTACAAACGCATAGTGCGCTATCTTCGAAACTGTAGGAAAAGCTTCTGAATTTTGTAAAAACAATGGACCTTCTTATCCAGACAGGATTCACTTCTGAAGCAGGAAATGCAACCAGAACATTAAAGGACACTGCAGAGTCTCTTAAACCTTCTTCTCACACATTTCTGATACCTCCAGTAAAACAGATTTTTAAGTGCTTTGATTAAGTCTATTTCTTATCAATTTCACACAAAGCTGCACACGGATGAGCTACTCTTGTAGCAAAAGGGCTGAGGAAACTCACAGTCAAACTGGACATTCCCACTTATTTTTGCTTCCAGTTCCAAAACTCTTAATGGTAGTAGGGTAGTGCGGAACATAGGAAGAATCAGACTTAACACAGAAAATACACAGCTATGTGCTCTGCTGCATACATACAAAAGTACAAGTAGGTCAACCAAAAACAAAACAAAGAGATGGAGCTACAATCAACTGAAGTGCAAAATCCTGATGTAATCAGAATGCAGGTGAAATCATAGAATCATAGAATCATAGAATAGTTAGGGTTGGAAAGAACCTTGAGATCATCTAGTTCCAACCCCCCTGTCATGGGCAGGGACACCCCACACTAAACCATGTCACCCAAGGCTCTGTCCAATCTGGCCTTGAACACCGCCAAGGATGAAGCATTCACAACCTCCCTGGGCAACCCATTCCAGTGCCTCACCACCCTCTCAGTAAAGAAATCATCTTGATTGTGCTATAATGTCATATAGGAAGAAGAAACTAATACATTCATTCCTTCAAAAACAAATACATTATGTAATAAATATTTTTTATTTAATAACATTTACATTACGCATCAGCTGCTAATCCAACCAGTCAATATAGAAAAAAATTTTAAGCTTAATATTTATTAAAAAAAAATTAAAAATACCAAGTTTTAACTGGAATTGAATAGGGTTTTGAGCAGCAATAAAACTTTGAGACTTTGTTATTTCCTAAAGCTCCAGAAGAAAGGTTAATTTCCAGAAGAAAGGTGAACTAAAAAGAGAAAATAACAGACTTGGCACACACTGAATGCACACTGTATCATTTAAATCTTTGCTGAATTCTGTACAGTATAGGATGCTGCTGTCTTTAATAGGGAAGAAAACTCCCTTCAAGTCTCATCTGGGATCACTACTACCCAGCGTTTCACTACGAACTCCGGAGAAGAAAGTGCAAACTGGCATTCATCACATTTGCTCCTTACCTGAAATTTATAGTTTGAAACTTTGTCCTGACACTGAAAATGGTAATAAATCTAGAAAGAGGAGGAGGCAGGAAAGGGAAGAAAAACAGCCTTCAATATTCTATACTGAAGAAAAAACAGCTATATAAATCAAAAGGCTGACTTATCGGTATAGAGATTTTTAATAGAAAAAATATCAAGGGGAGCATACCATATGGATCTAAGTGCTCTCCACATATGTTGGTTTTTTTTTTTATTTGAAGACTAACATATGTGAGGAGATGCATAAGAAGTGATTTCTGAAGATCCTATCTGGCTTACTTTTAATTGGAATTATATTAGATTTTCTATGTAACTGAGTAACAAATCATAGAATAGTTAGGGTTGGAAAGGACCTTAAGATCATCTAGTTCCACCCCCCCTGCCATGGGCAGGGACACCTCACACTAAACCATGTCACCCAAGGTTTCATCCAACCTGGCCTTGAACACCGCCAGGGATGGAGCATTCACAACCTCCCTGAGCAACCCATTCCAGTGCCTCATCATCCTTACAGTAAAGAATTTCTTCCTTATCTCCAATCTAAACTTCCCCTGTTAAAGCTTTAACCTGTTATCCGTTGTCCTATCACTACTGCCCCTAACGAAGAGTCCCTCCCCAGCATCCTTATAGGCCCCCTTCAGATACTGAAAGGTTGCTATAAGGTCTCCACACAGCCTTCTCTTCTCTAGGCTAAACAGTCCCAACTTTCTCAGCCTATCTTCATATGGGAGGTACGCCTTGCACTAGCAGAAGGCACTGAATACCCATAACCATGTCCCAGCTGAGGCATTCACTCTATCACTCTCTGGGAAGGAGGTGTGTACCTTCCGATGGGGTAAGAGCTGTGGATTGTCTCGAGATGGTTTGACCATCTGATCTGATTTGCAAAAAGCAGGTGTGGAATGTGTTCTTTGCAAGTCTTCTGCGTTCATCCAGTTGAGCTGGGTTTCCACATCTCTGATGCCAGCAAGGCTCCAAGAGTCAGTCTGAAGCAGGACAATGCTCCTCAACCAAATGGGTCCAAATCTTTTTGAGGTGAGCAATACCTGTTCAGTTCCCTTTGAACCTGGTTTTATTTCCTCATGCTCATTTCTAGAAATGCCTGAGCTGTTTCCCTTGGGAAAACATGCTGAAACATGAGAGCCTGAGAACAACAGTACTCTGTCAGAGGGAAGATCCATCTGGCCCGATACTCTTGTCCCCAAAGTGGCCAACCATCAGTGTCTAAAGGAGAGCCTATGAGCAGAGCAGGTCTACTTCTGCCAGGGTTCTGGGGGTGTTCTAAGGCCTCACCGGCTGGGACCCATCTCCTCTGGGACCCCCACCTCACCACTTCCTGCCAAGGGCCCATAGGATGTGTCTCAGCTCAGCTCATGGCCTTCAGTCCCTGCCTGAGCCACGTTGTAGCTGTGCCTTTCCTTGTCTCCTGAATGGCTCTGGGACCTGCACTGCAGAGAGCTGCTCTCCTGGGTGGATGCCCTAGACCTAGGGCATCATTTGTCATGCATAATTGTAGGTGTAACATAGTCTAACATAGCCTAACCTGTACCAATTCTAGTCTAGTCTAGCCTAGTGTAGCCCGTTTCATTCTGTTTTGTTCTGTTCCGTTCTGTTCCATTCCATTCTATTCCCTACGCTCACCCTGAGCTGAATAACAGTGACACTGATTTCTCTGCAATATCAGGGGTTTTCAGCTCCAAAACCACTTTCAAGAACACAAATCACAAAGCTTTCATGTGAAAACAAGATTTTAGTTTATGATTCCATTTGATTTTGGTTTGGTTTCTTATAGTTTATGTTCTTTTAGAATCATTACGTCCTAGAATCATAGAATAGTTAGGCTTGGAGAGGACCTCAAGAGCACCTTGTTCCAACCACCCTGCCATTTTCAGGGACGCCTCACACGAGAAACATGTTGCCTAAGGCTCGGTGCAGCCTGGTCTTATACCATGCCAGGAGATGTCACCTAAGGGTCTGTACAACGTGGTGTCATACATCACCATAGGATGACACCCAAGGGTCTGTACAACGTGGTGGTGTTGTACATCGCCATAGGAAGGAGCACACACAGCTTCTTTAGGCAACCTGTTCCAGTGCTCAGCACCCTAACGGCACCCTGACACTTCTTCCTTATATACAACATGAAAGCTTGATGTTATTATCTAAGAGCATCATCACCGACCACATACAAATGTGCAAGAAGAAGTAGAAGAAGAAGGTGCCTGGTAGCACGGGGTATTTCCCAAAGCATGACACCTATCGATGATAAGCACACAATTGACTTCCAACACTCGCTCGTTCACTGCGCTTCCTGGCGAGGGATGCATGAAAAGTGCTCTCCTGCCTGCAGGGCGCTGGTGTTGCACACAGGGAGAGCTGAAGAGTGGCAACTGCTGATGGGGCAGCAAGGCTGGAGCCCTTCCAAGCACAGGCTGCTGTGCAGAACCCCCATGGAGATGAAGCTAAGGGAAGAGCAGAGCTCGCTCCCACTCCAAGCTTGCACTGGGCAATGGAGCCAAAGAGAGCCAGGGCACGAGAGTGCCTTGGAGCTGCAAGAGCAGCAGGCAAGTTATAGATTGATAGATTCGGATTTTATTTACTTTGAATATGAAAGATGGGCTCATTAATAGCTAAAATAACTGCAAAAAAAAGAGAATGAAGACTATGCCATGTAAAATACGTGTAAGCCACAGAATGTTATATACATGATAATTGTATTATCATAATTTTACTGCATGTTTAGATACTAAGAATTCTACAACTTTAGCAAGGCCAAAAAATGTATCATCCATGATGCCCACCTAGAAAGTCACAAACATACATCTCAAAACACAGCTGTCTTAAGTAATTTCCTGATGCCATTTTATTTCTCCACTACAGATTTTGTTACAATGTGTCAGAACTTTGGTCAGTTCTTGGAAAACTACAGCTTGGGTTTGAGATTTTAACTGAGTTAACGTAGTGTAATAAATATCTCCAGGAGTGAGGTTTTAACTGAGTTAACTTAGTGTAATAAATGTCTCCAGGAGTGAATTTCTGACACTCCAGGTGGCAAAAATTGTTTATTTTCATTATAAACTGATAGTTCTCATTTGCAAGTGCATAATCCAGTAATTTCTGCCAAGGGAAGGGCAGTCTTTTCAGACTGAATTACACCTAAGATTTTACTACTGCTGCTGCTTATCAACTTGAACAAGTCCTGTATGTACCAGCATGGTCTGTCTACCTCAAGATGTCATGGGCCTCTATAAAAAGATTTGGATGGTTAGGATGAAGTCTCAGAGATATGACTCAGGTAGCTGTAAAAATCTATCAGAAGCCACAAATTATTTTGTTTTCTGAAGAAAAAGCGAGATTCCTTTTTAATCAAAACAATACACATCAGCATTATGACATATGGAACTTCTGAAAGACGTAAGTCAGGTACTCAGCTGAAACCTTAACTAGGACTGACATGGTGCGCTAAGAATAATGTCAAGCCACTGCACAACAACTGGCTGGTTTCTATGAGCCAATGTCTGGGCCAGCTCAGTTCCATTAATGTTTTACTCCATTAGCTGAGAGCTGACATCTTTTCAGTAATTACTGCAGATGATACCACCTCTGGTGTAATTAAAGAACGATTATTTAGAGTGAAGTGAGCCAAGATCATCCCTATTCTCTGTTTAGGCCAAAGCCAAAGAAGGGCTTGTCAAATAAAATAGATGTTTTGCATTAGGGAGCAAAAAAAGGGTGATGTAAAGAGTCAAGTAATTTGATGGGCAACGCTGCAGTGGAATTGATTCAATATGTTCAATATGGTCAGTTCCATGTGTAGTAATATTGGACAGATGGGTATGATAGCTATGTACTTTCACTGCTTTTGCATTAGTGATTCAGTACTTACAAAGCAAACCTCAGATAGTTCCTGGCTTGTTGCCCAGTGAGAGAAAGACTGGAAGCAAAACACATTAAGTGCTCCTGCAAATCTACGTACTCTTGCAACCCTTCTGCAATGAGCCTCATTCAAAATGACCCTCTGGACACCAACCAAAAAAATAATCATCATCGTAACATGAGCCTATAAACTTTTTGGATAAACGGTTAAATAATAATGAACAAGAACTGAAAGGAGCAATTCACTTCGTATGAACACTCATGAGAGAGGGCTTGATGCATTCTTCGGTTTTGACAGTAACTAGGTAAAAGGACTAATTAACTCTCTTACTTAAAACATAAACTGCATGTTTTAAGAAATTACTTAACAGAAGAATGGAGTTAATGAATGCATTCTATCAGACACAGAAAGGTAAAAGATCACAACTGACCAAAACATGCATTTCCTAATGCATCAGAGTTCAGTTCTTCTACAGCAAAGGTCAGGTTTGGTCAACTGGAGGTAACAAATTTTCCCTTCAGCAGCTGATAAAAAGACAGAGATTCCCAGCCATGCAGGGAATTACTGAGAAACAGTTGCAGTGGGTTTAGCTCCTTGGACAACATACAGTCATCTTTTCAGGCAAATGCACATGACTCTTAAGTGTCATCCACAAAAGACGGGTGGGTTCCCTTGTCCTGAAAGCAAACATTTCATCATTAACATCCAAAAAGCAGACGTAGGAAGAAATGTAGGGCCTTGCTAGAATAGTAAGCCATCCACTGAATGACAGGGCTCATATAATTTGTGTTTACAGGCTGTTTAACTCAGATATCCATCACCTCAAGAGAAGCTCAGAAACATTGTTGACATCTGACCATTTAATTTTTGAATTTCTTACATTCCAGACTCAATTCCATAAAAGTTTATCATTTTTTAGTGAATTAATTTTTGTCTTCTAACCTCCTGTGAGAAAAGACACTGTGATAAGGAGTGAAACATTAAGCTATAAAAGTCATCCCTTTCTTGTAACAGAATATTGAAGAAGTGGGGTTTCCTTTGCAACTCAGCCTCCTGAATTGAAGGCTGTACTTCCGCTTTACCTATGCGACAAAGTACTTTAGAAGTTGAGGGCTGTCCTGGGTTCAGCAGCAGCTGTCACTTTTTCTCCTTCTTAGTAGCTGTTGCAGTGCTGTGGTTTTGACTTTTGGCCTGGGAATAATACTGATAAAGCCGATGTTTTCAGTTGCTGGTCAGAATGCTTACCATGACCAAGGACTTTGTGAGTCTCATGCTCTGCCAGGGAGGAGGGGAAGCCGGGAGGAAGCAGGCACAGGACACTTGACCCAAACTAGCCAAAGAGGTATTCCATACCACAGCACATCATGCCCGGGGATGTAACTGTGAGTTTCCCTGAAGGGCACGTTCTCTGCTCTGTCAGGCTCGTTTTCGGCGGGCGGTATCGTATTCTCTTCCCTTGCTATTTCTCTTATCATTATTATTATTGGTGGCAGCAGCAGTGATTTGTGTTATACCTTAGTTACTGGACTGTTCTTATCTCAACCCGTGGGAGTTACATTCTTTCAATTCTCCTCCCCATCCCCCCAAGGGGAGGGGGGGGATGGGGAGTAGAAACTGCGTGGCTGACTTGCTGACTGGCTTAAACCACGACAAGGGTAAAAGTTAAAACTATGAAGAACTGGCAGATATCAAAGGCAGAAGGTGGTGCAGTCAAATGAAAAACTACTGACACTGAATAGGAGTTCTGAATATGAAAGAGCATATGGCTGATCATTAGCAGGTTTTCGTTACTTCCTGAGAGACATTCTCCTTTCACCAACACGATAAGCTGCAATTCCAAATCAGAGAAAGTCCTGAAAGCTGAGGCTGACAAACCACAGAAACTTCTTTCTGAATGAAAATTGAGCAACCATGTCTGCCCATTTATCTGGCTGAGATAAAAGCACTCATAAGAATTTCTTTTCATATGAAACACCAAAATGTCCTCTGTGAACACAGAACACTAGAATTCTCAGAGCTGAGACCTGAACGCATCCTCTACTTGCTCTCCTCAAACTACAGTGCGACTACTCCCACCAGTTTTTTCTGTCCTTCAAGCTGCATGAGACAGAGATTGGGCTATACAATTTAACAAAAATCTAAGCTAAGCGAGGACAACTCCGAGAGGGCCACAACTTGTGGGCTTGCAGAGTGTTCTTATTCTTAAATAACATTTATCTATTGCTGCTGCTTTCAGTGAGTAAGCAACAGAGCATGAAAGGCAAATTACAATCTCTGGACAAAGAACACGCAACAGAAACAAAGTAAGTAGTTCAGCCTGTACATGCATTTTGTCTTACAGCCAAGGTAGACAAGGGATATATTTTGTATGAGAATGTCTCAGAGCAACATTAGCAACCATTCAGCATCGTACATATACGCTCTACTTAATGTAGATCAAAGTCTAGTGTCAAAGTTCTCTGCATAATACATATAAATAGAACACAGCAACTCCAGAAAGAACACCCAACGCATGTTTCTTGTGCACTCAATATGACTAGAGTGCATGATTTACATTTGTTTATTTAAAGAAACATCATATATACGATTTGTAACAGTACTCAGCAGCTCTCGGTAGACAAAAAAAAAAAAAAAAAGTATGACCTCAGACAAGAAATAAAGAATATCTTTAGCAAATAAAGCCTTAGGTGCATAAGGAATTTATACTAACCTGCACAGGATAATAGATAATTTGGAAAACATTACTAGTTAGGTGTCACTAACTAAGATATGACATTTGTGACAAGTGTGCACTTGTTCTTACAAAGGTGTCACTGTGTTTCAAATACAGAACCAAAATATAGACTTTAAGGCATCTAGGAACCTGATCTTTTTTGTTAATTCCATTCCTCAAAGTAACCATGATAAATAAATTACAGCCTATAGTACAAATATATGTTTGAAATTAAATGTCCAATCTGAATATTGTTAAAATCAAGAAAGTTAAAATGTTAAACTGCAATTATACATACATTTTGAATTCCCATAAGGAAATGAAACAAAGTATGACAAAATGTGGTACGAGAGCTCTCCCAATACCTATACCAAATTAAGCAAAATGTCACATATATCCTTTGAAGCTCTCAAGATACGCATTTCTCTAGCCTTTAAATATGGCAACAGTACAAGAATCATGCAGCTTCATTTGGAGGGATTCACTTCCATTTTATTTTTTTTTTCCTAGATGAAAGAAAAAGATATCACTAATATCCCCCGGGGTTATCATGGAAATGAGTGACATGAACAATTATTCACTGGGAATACTGCTGGAATAGGATTTATAGTAGAATTATCATTCTCATTTTACACATTGAGAACTCATGTCTAAGGATTAAGCTATGCAAGTCGCAGTTTTCAATGCAGCTGAAAACACGTTATTCACAGATGTGGTTTTCCACTTAATGCAAAGGTTCTTCAATCTGCCTTCCACTTTCCATTTCCAGGGTCCCTGGTAGGGTTTGTATCCCTGTTGATGCCATCACTTGCTATTGCAATACAAACATTTAGCATCCCTATTACGCTGCTACTCGATATTTAAAATTTTTGGTTTATGCCATTTTAAATTGCTGATTTGTTGAATTATTGATTTTATGCTTATAGTGTTTTAAAACCATATTGTAATTGCTTATTTTTAGAAGGGTTTGGTTTTAAATCAGGAACCTATTATGCATATGCAGAGAAGTTCCTGCATTCTGACAGGAGGCTGCTTGCTAGAGCTCTACGATAAAATAATTCCTCTCTCTGAGGTCACTCAGAGACCAAATACTACCAATATCACAACCATGTATCCATCACTTGCAGGGTATCTGTGATGACAGTGGATGACATAGTAGAAAACATATTGCAGTGAATGCATAGGATATCAAACAAACCACTGGTTATTTTTCTGTCTAGCAGTGTACAATGTATCTTCCCCCCTTGTTTCCTCATAAAAAAAAAAAAAAATTGCCCATTTTTCATTTTTCTTACTCTCCTCAACACATTTTGAAGCTTCTATTTTTCAACCTTCCATTCTACTGTTACCTATGACAGTTATTTACCTGTTTACCTGCCATCCTTTGGTACTCTAAAGGAATCAGGTAATATGGAGAAAGCTGTATCAATTAAAAGCCTGTCACAAAAGATCTGCACGGACATTTGGAACAGAACAAGATGGACAATACTTTTGAGAGTGGTGGACTTACCAGGATCTGCCCTTCTTCCTACACCTACAATAGGTGACAAAGACCTCCACAGGGCATTCAGTATATCCAGGCATCTCTCTGGGGATCTCCTTTGCAATTTTGTAGTCAGTTAACTGACTAATGTTATGAACTTTGAGACATTTTTATTAGTAGTTATGAAGTTCTGATTTTCAGATGTTTCAATTTCATCCAATCTACAAGTTAAAAGTCACATCCAAACTTGGTTAAATCCTGACCTAAAGTTTTCTAGGGATAGGGACTGGAAAGCTTATTTACAGCCTTCTTTCAAGGTTATGAAACATTTAAAACACTAGCGTTTTAAATAGGAGCCATCAACAGCAATATCATCTTTCACAAGCAAATTTCTATTTTATGTAATGTGAAAGCAGATGTTACCTTAGGCTCTGCTTCTTATTTAAGTCCATATAGTGCTACACTGTAGAAGAAAGTTCCTTTTACAAAATGGCAGAATAAGAATAGGATAAGGGGATGACTTATTTTCTGCCTGATGCCAGATGATTCTGAATTTAAATGAGCAAAACCTCAGGAGACTGGTATTTCTCATAGAGAATCATACAGTGCTTCCACTGGGAAAATATTTACAAGTGAAATGTGGTTGGAAAAGACTGATGTTAAATGCTAGTGTCATTGGAACTGCTTAGATTTGTTCAAACAGCTGTGCAAGTCTACAATCATCATTCTTCTCTGCTGATCTTTTTCACATACTATATGAGGAAGTTTATAAGGTAAGCGACCAAAATCAATGCTTATATAAGTATATATAATATATATAAGTATATATAATGCTTATATAGTAACAGAAACATAACTCTGGCTTATGACAATCATTTCAGTATTTTAAAACCTTTAGCAGAGATTAATGCAGCCACTAGAAGGCACAACTGACAGTCATTTCACACCACTTCAGCAGTCTGGAACTACCCTCTGTGGTCACCTGAAGCCAGATTAGAGGAATGTTGCCTCTTGGGACTGGATTTGTCACTGTCAGTGTTAAAAGCTTATAAACTAGGAAATCTCTGTCTGTCCAGCGCATGCTCTAAAGCATATTCTGATGAAAGGTGCATAAGTTTAGGGTTGGTAGGACAGATGTCAGGGGACAGGTCATTGACTGGCAATGACCAGGAAGGCTCTCTAGCTTGTAGCCAGATACAGGAGGGCTTGCTGAATGCCCTGTCTCAATTCAGAGACCTTGTTGTAAATTACGAGACATATTGTCACTAACTCTTTCTCGTATTTACATCCACAATCCATTTGTGTAAAGTAAGGGATGAATTAGTTGAAAACAGTATTAGAAAAAGAAATCATTCTCAGGCTTTCGAAAATAGTGAAAACAAAACATTCTGATCAGTATACTCACAAAACCATTAGCTCCCCCACAACAACACATTTGTACATAGATATTATTGTCTGCAGAGTATTAAAAAGAAATGAAGAAATATTTCCAGTATTTCGTGTGCAATGTAACATCACTTAATAAATGCAAAGTATTTATAATGAGCTGAACTGCAGTGGTGGTCAGATAATTTTCAGGTGAAAATGGCATTTTTTCCCCCTTTGCTTCAGCTGTGTTTATACAAAGAACACAAGCATAAAACTCTTCTATTTTGCAACACTTGGCACCATAAACGAGCTTTCACAGAGGAGAAAAATTATGTGCTGTCTCATGTATTAGCAGTATAATTATCTGGTCAACCTTAATTCCAGTAAGATATTTTTGTATAAGAGTGAAAGAGCTGCTAGCTTTTCATGACCCAGAATGTGGTTGAGCTGCTAAACCTCTCCCAGCTAAGAGGGACATCTCCCCAAGGCTGCAGCTTGCCTGTAGAACAAGAGGTGTCAAGAGAGGCCAAAGCTGCTGCCTCCCATTGCTATTGCACATTTGCTCTAAAGCCTAACAGTGATAATCTAGTAAGTTCTTCCCTGATTACCAACTAACAGAAATATCAGCTGTTTTGGGGAACTATTTGTGATTGTGGAACTCTGCAGCACTCCATTCTCAGTCTGATAATCATCTTCACATCTTTCATATTTGTTAAATGGTAGCTGAAGAATGCAACAGATTCCCATTTCAATGCAAAGCAAAATCTTTAGCACTGAACTTTCTCACTTGCTGCTGCTAGCTTGCTGCAGCAAGTGAGAAAGGCTTGCGAAGTTTTTTCTTTCCCGTTGGAAACTACCTACTACCTAGAACAGCGGGCTGAATTCCTAGTATATTTAAAATTCTATTATAGCAACCAACCATAAATACACCTCTCAAGAAGCTTTAGAGAAGTTTCTATCATGAAATACATATTTTATTTTTTCCCAGTAGTGCAACTCTTCAAACTATTAAATATTAAAACATTACTTTGCCACTCAGGTCAGTTCAAGAGATCAAGTAAACTCCATAGAAAGTATCCTACTGGCTTTTCTGGTAAAGCAAAAGTGTAATATGAGGACTGAATAGAAGCCAAGGGGTCAGGACCATAAAGATTTTGCTTGAATAGTGTTCCAGTTTGCTTACTAGCATAGTATATACATGGGTCTACCGCATTTTGTATGCATCTCATACAACTAAAGAAATCTACAAAGTAAAATCACAGCAAATAGATTGTATGCAGAGGCACCATGATAACAAAAAATAGTGATACTAATGATAGACTTATCCTGAATACCAACATCTGAAATCAGACTGAAAATGGCCATAGGAGTGATATGGTTGTTTTACATCTCTTGCTAGGGCACATAAACTCAAGCACAGAGTCATAAATTGCTATACAGTTTCTGAACTGGATTAACCCAGAGCAGAATGTGGATCTGTCTGCAGCTCTTTGTGCAATATAACCTATATGGGTATAGAAGGTGGACGTGGACTCTCTGTTAGAAGGATTTACATTTGAAAGTTTTGATATGTGCCAAGTTGCACTGCAGAAGCTTTTAAAGACAATGCCGTACCACTTTAAAAATGAGCTTTTCAACACTTAGTGTAAGATTCTATCGCATTTATGCACAATAATTACATGCAGAGAAAAGTTACAGAACAGCGATTAGCTTTCACTCTTTTTCAACATGTTTAAAGTTCTTTACAACTTTCTTTATTCATTGATATACTTCTTGTAATTATTCTAAGCTATGTGACCAGAATAGTAAAATGAAAGCTATTAACTATGTGCCCATAAATACCTTTTAAGAAAAAAAAGTTACATATTTTTATATATAAAACCAGCCTACCTCTATGTATTTCAATTTTCTTTCTATCCACCTGTTGACAGAATATTCCTACTTTGTAACTATAAGAAAAATACATAAAAATATCAGTGGTTCTGCTCTCATTAACAAAATCCTCAGCTCCTCTGTGGTGCTCCCCAGGCATGGCTCAATTATAGTCCAATATCCAAATGTCTGGTCATTCCATGTAAGTTAATTTTTATTTTGTTATCCTCGTCACCTTCAAGGTTGCATTAATACTGCTTTAAACAGTGCTTTGGTGTCCTCTCTGAACTCCAATGCACAGATAAGTAGCACTGCTTTCTTCTGGAATACATTTGCAGTATATAATCTGGATTGATATCAACTTCAAAAAGTAAATCAATGGAAAAGCATCAAAGGGGCCCTCTGTCAGATATAATTAAAATTATGCTATTTCAGAGCTAGAACTGCCATCTATATTTCACTAATGTATACAAATGTATTATTCCACATATCATACTGTATGAATAAGCTAATCGAGTAAGAACCTAATCAGTAAAAAGAGTCTCTCAATTTAATTATTTTTTTAAACTGGAAGTCATTTTCAAGTGAAATAGGATGATCAAGATGTTATATTGAGGTATTTTGAATTTGGCTATTTAAAAGCAAATTGCAAAATACATTGCTCTGAATAGATGCGGAAAGGGCTATTCATAACTTCTGTAATACTACTTTGACTTTTTAAGTCAAAATGAAAAGTTTAACTATTCCCAAATCAAACCACTTCATTACAATTCAATTTAGCATTAACCCCTCTTGACAAGCAGTCACAGTGTCTTTTAAAACCTATAATTTATTTCTCTTATTCTCCTTCATGAAATGGGTTCTATGGCCTTTGATAATGAACTGTCATGATCCTTTGACTCTCAGGGTTATCATTTGGTTCAACAACAACGGCAACAAAATCGGCAGCACATCATGGGAATTCAGCTCAGAACGAAGTTCAATACAGAAAAAAAATCAAAGAGTAAAGAATAGGTCTACATCCAAGAATTAGGGACCCATCAGAAAAGATATCAACTATCATAGACTTAGGCACAATACATAAGGCAGAACACTGAAAGATATATTGAGATTAGTAAAATCCAAACTGCAGAGTGATTTTGATTAAAAGAAACAGTTTAGTGATGTACGCAAATTGAACCACAAATAAGTCTAGTAGCTGTTCAGTTAAAATACAAGGTATCATAGAATAGTTAGAGTTGGAAAGGACCTTAAGATCATCAAGTTCCAACCCCCCTGCCATGGGCAGGGACACTCCACACTAAACCATGCCACCCAAGGCCTCATCCAACCTGGCCTTTAATACCACCAGGGGTGGAGCATTCACAACCTCCCTGGGCAACCCATTCCAGTGCCTCACCACCCTAACAGTAAAGAATTTCTTCCTTATATCCAATCTAAACTTCCCCTGTTCCAAGTTTTAACCCGTTACCCCTTGTCCTGTCACTACAGTCCCTAATGAATATTCCATGCCCAGCATCCCTATAGCCCCCTTTCAGACACTGGAAGGCTGCTGAATATATTCTAAGCAAGTCTCAAGAAGAGAAAATAAATGGTCAGAGATGTACAGATCATCTAAAAGACCATTAAAAATTACTAAGAACTGAATCTTACAGAGTTACTCTAATTTAAGTTGTAAACCCGAAAAGGTCTGGTAGAAGTAAGATAGCAAGGCATAAAGTTAGTAGGTCGTATCTGATTAATAGCAAATCCGAAATAGGATCCAAAAAATGACCAGTCAGATTGAATGAATAAAAGAGCACCAGTTGAAAGCAAACTGAAAATATACCAATTGTTCAGTCTGTACAATTTGTGGCATACAGAAAATACAAACTAGTTCTTCTCCAAATAAAGGTGTTTCTCCATGACTGTGTGTCACCTGTGATGATTGTCTGCCATTTTCCATTAATTTAAACATAGAAAGATGCTAAACTGAGCTTGTTAAAATTCATGGCTACAGGAACATATAATCCTATCCTTGGATAACAGTTTACATTCACTTACGTTATGTGAGATCACAATGGATATCTTGGTACAAGACAGATTTTAGGGAGACATCATGCATGACAGATCCAGGTGCAGTAAAATCTAATCCCAAACAAAATTATGGAATAGCTGATATGACCCCAATGGAGTATTACATTCAGGGAAATGCAATTAATCCTGCATACTTCAAGATACTAGAAAGAATAATACAAAATAAAGAAACCACAAACTAAACTGAATAAAAGTAACTAAACAAAGGATCTTTACCTATAGCCATAGAATTCTCATCAATATGCCCTTCTAGCCAGTGCCCAAAAGGATGTATTCTTGGCTTTACATGGTTTCACTTTTATTTGATCATCAGGAAAAACACCACCTAATCTGATCTCTGGTAAATGTCACCAATCCACAAGGATCAAAAAGCATTGAAGTCTAAGGTGGAGAGATAGTCCCTGAAATCAAAGCAATCTAAGTAGTTTGGTAAGGTGTATACAATTAACAAAGTTAATTTTTACTTTGATACAGACAAATACAGTCACATCTTTAGTATCAAAAGGATGATGATTATACCACAATAGATATTGTCCTGAAAAGTAATGGTTCTTGAAAAAGCTATTGAAATTCCAGTGGATAATCAGCCAGGATTTCAATTTCAACAGAATGCAAAAGTTCTAACACAAATAAAAAGAAAAAATTTAAAGTGAGCAAAGATAATCAGAATGTGATGTCTAAATTTCGACCAACCACTAAAAGCACCCAAAACCTTAAAACCAAGAGGGTTCAGATATATTCCATGCAATGGTTAAATGCTGGGAAAATATGCATAGCAGAACGCAGTAGCTCACTATCTTTTATTTATCAAAAAGCTTAAGGTCAAGCCTTTGATATCAGCTGTTGATCTGTAGATGAAAAATTTGGCAACTGGCTCAGTCTACTAGACAGAAATATGAGACTAAATGGCTGGAAGATAAATTAGAAACAGTCAGAAATAAGGTTCATTTTTGGAACGGTGCCAGCACAGGGGCAAATAGAAGATTTTTTAACACTAATCATCTTAAAGATGAGGCAGGGTTGTGTTTTTTTTCTATAAGATCTGCACCAGTACAAACAGAAATTAATTCATGAAGTCAGAGCAGATGAAAATGATACTCCCTTCTGGCTGCATAATCTATTACCTAGATGCTCACAGCCATCAGTCTTGGCATCTTACATAAACAAATACTTCATTGAATGATATTTTTAAACCTGAGAGTTAGTTTTGGAAAAGCAACTTCGAATAAGTGGGTTTTTTAATAAAAAAGAAATTTTGCCTGTGTTGTAACTTACTTCGTATTTTTTTCTTATATATTTGTTTTGTACAAAATTAAATGTAAGCTACTCTTACAAATGTAATACTTTCTAAATTTATATTTATTGCTAAAGTAATCTTTTCATGCTTACATTTTTCATCAAAATATCACCTATGATTTTTGATACAACTTATATCAGCAATACAAGCACACATTTGCAAACACAACTGCTTTTTGTGAGCCAATTTTGATTTTATTGAAACGAAAAATAAATTATTAAAAATTAAATAAAAATGATATAGTAAGAATATTTCAGGCAGCATTATTACTATGATCACAACATTCTTAGACTTAATTACATGCTGTTCTTCTATGTCACTTTCACGTATCATGATACGCCTTATCCTCTCCATTTTTATATGCTGCTCTTAATATTTAACTACCAAATGTCTTTTACTGTAAGATGTTTAAAGATTAGATGACTAGGAAATAACCATTCAGGTAGCTACTAAAGACTGAATTATATTCCAAATTGGAAATCCCTTCTATCTAAATAGTAAATCTACACACACCTTCACTAGATGTAGTATTTATTAACACTTATGTTTAGCTATTCTCTGAAACAGCTCAATTCAATACCTTGTGACAATATTTAAAATGTTAGATATAAGTAGTCCTATTCATTTCACAAGCGTGACATCAAACGTGCTTGAATACTGTACTGAAATGTAAACTTCAGCCTACTGTCATCTTACATACCACAAGATTTTGGTCAGATATGAAATTACATCTATAGATTTTTAAAGAATAGTAATATCTTTTAAAAAGACTGTGATTCAACACTGGATTAGCTTCTCTGTAAGTATAAGATGAACTGACATAGCTACATGATCTCCACTGAACAGTGAAGTATACATATGCACATACAGCATCCTCTGTGAGGAGGATCGTGCCGTCATTTTCAGCTATGTAAATGTTACAGCCTATATGTAAATGTTACATCCTATACCATCTATTTTAAAAGCAATGAAGTTTCTACATGACTAAAAACATATTTCATTTTTTCTGACTAAATGTCATGCAGTGACATCCCCCACTTTTGCAGAGCTGCATTGCTTGTTTGTGAGATGAGGGATATACTACTGTCAGCCAGATTTCCTGTTTGGTGTCTTTCCAATTCATACCAAACAAATAAATGCTAACAAAGCCATCAACCTCACCCTAAACACCCCTTCTGCTTTAAATGATGAAAGCATTTTCATTTGTTTCATTTTCCTACTAAAATAAATGTTTTAGCTCCACTGTGAAGTTACAGCTTTGTATGCCAGTCCTACAGTGCCAATGCTGCAATGGTATTAACAAGTTAAACGGAAGCCAGACAAGGAGCTTGTAATTCTGTTAAGTACATTGGAAGCTTCCAGAAGAGTCAAATCAATCAATAAAACCAACAGCATTACAATCTAATTGCAGCAAGATATCATTCATTGGTTTATTTCCTTCAGAAATTCTGTATTTGAAACTACCATATTTTCAAAAGTTGCTTTTAAAAATGTTAGTGACTCATGAACACGTTGTTACTTGGCAGTTAGACTTGCCGGCTTTTCTGAAGTATCTGCACAATCATCCCTTTAGCTCTTCTAATCATTCCAAGCTACAACACTGGCAATCAAAAATGAAGCAAATTTTCTCATGGTAATACTTACAGCACAAGTAAACACTGATCATACACAAAATCACATTTTTAACCAACTGTACAGCAGCAGGTGACACAAAATTCCTTGGGGAAAAAAAGAAAACTAAGGATTCAACAGACACAAAGTTCAAAGGGAATCCACTCTAATTGCGAGGATAGGGCTTCAGACACAAAAATCTAAATGTTAAGCTAGCTAAAAAGATAAAGCTAAAAAGACAAAGCTAAAAAGACAAAGCTAAAAAGACAAAGCTAAAAAGACAAAGCTAAAAAGACAAAGCTAAAAAGACAAAATGTTAAGCTAGCTAAAAAAAAGAAAAACCTTTCACCAAAACTAACACTGAAATACTCACATGACAAAATGTATCATGTAGCTATTTTTTTTTTATTATTATTATTTTTACAATATCAGGATTAAATACTTGCCCTTGGCCTAAAATTGGTGGAAAAGCATATTGCCAGAAGGTTTTCAGAACCATCTGCTCCCCAGAATTTAAAACCCCTTATGCTTCCTACCTATGCAATACTGTGAGAGACTCATGCTGTAGAAGTATAGTACTAATAAGGTTTTTCTTTCTTCTCACAAATAAACATTTAAACCCATCAGCATGACAGAAGGTGCACATTAGACAATGTTTCCACCACTGAGGAAAAGCTATTGAAATATAAGAATCCAGATGTTAGACCAAAAAGAAGTTTATCATCCTCTGAAACCCCCAAATTGTGTTGGATGTTTCATACAAGGATGGTCTAATTTGCTAACGTGTATTTTTTTGCTATGTGAGAGAAAAAAGCACACCTGTTAAGAAACCTGCTTTCCATATGCATTGGAATGACATCTGTAGCAGCTAAGCATCAGGGAAATCCAGATACCACTAAATTATTTTGAACATGTCTCACTTTGTACAACTTCCTCTGGAAATCATCAAGCTGCACAGAATAAATAGGCCTAATTTATTTAAGTTTTTACAGCATTTATAGTTAGGTTGAGGGGAGAAAATTGCTGGGGAAGCTTTTCGAATAGTAAATTCATAGATTGCTTTACATACTTCTAATTTTCATCTTTTGGAGTTTAGAAGAAGTTAAACTAGGCAGAGCCACAGGGCTGGATAGTCTGCTTCAATAATTAAGTTCAGTATCACTTATGGTCACCTACAACATATATGGACTGGCCTCTTCAGAATCATGTTATCATTGTATAAAATCCTGCAATAGAAATCTAATTCTCTATTAAATCTGACAGTGTAGTTCTGAGAATCTACTGATGAGTCCTATTTTCTCTACGGAAAACTGCCTTATGTCAGATGAACTTTTCCAGAAATGTTTTGCAATTTTCAATCTTCAGTTTTTCTTCCCTGTGAGGGTGCTGAGGCGCTGGCACAGGTTGCCCAGAGAAGCTGTGGCTGCCCCATTCCTGGCAGTGCTCAAGGCCAGGTTGGACGCAGGGGCTTGGAGCAACCTGGTCTAGTGGAAGGTGTCCCTTTGCCCATGGCAAGGGGGTTGGAACCAGATGAGCTTTAAGGTCCTTTCACACCTGAACCATTCTATGATCCTATGATTAAGGCTTGAGGAGGAGGAAGAGCGGAAGGAGAAGGGAAAGAGAAAATACCAAGCTCAGTGATGATTTGTCAAAACCATACCTAGCAGTCAACTGAACTACCACATACAGAAAGTACAGCAAAATCTGGCTCTAATAAATCTTTCCATGATTGCATTATGCTTATAATCAATTATTTTTATTACATTTTCTTCACATTGCAATTAAAACCATGACTGCAGCTGCAAAGAGCTTATGCTCCAAGTAAACGGACAACAGAAGAAAGGAAATGGCCCAGACACAGACTGATGAAGGTCCTGATAAAAAAAAAATAAATAAATAAGAATCATCATTGCTACAAGTAGATGCTGCCGTAAAAAAGTGGAGAAAGAAAAAAAAAAAAAGGAAAAGCAGGGTCCTGCTTTTACCAAGTGACACTTCTAATGTGAGTGATGGAGCTCTGAAACTTTCAGTACTTCTTTTGCACAATGGCTGCATTACAGGCTTATTTTTCACTGTAACATAAGAGGGACTATTTCCATCAAGACTGTATTTGATGACTGCCGTCTGCTTTTGTGAAGATCTTCCCAGCAAGATTCATAGGATCCTTCTGTCACTGACATCTAAACAGACCTTAACTTTTTCCACTCAATACAAAAATCTGCAGTAGGAGGCTTCTGAAGAAGAAAGTTGATATAATGCTGGAGTTAAGCACATCTTGTAATTATCATAGGGCATATGATCTGTCATATTAATACGTATAAAAAAACCTGCTGAGATGTTAAACTTTAAAATGCAATGCAGGTATTAAACAAGTGAATTATTTTACTTATTTTCCATATATTACAGCTGAATAACAGTTCACTACAGTTATGGCTGAAAACTGCTTACTATATAATATAGGACTATTCTAAACTCTCCATCTGCTGACTCAAAGGCTTTAAAATTACTATGCTTGAAGGTGGTGGCCAAAATATCGGGTAATTTGGAAAACAGGTTATTAAAGACACAGATCAGCTTCCCTCTCAAATGAGTTTGTATCACCTTTTTCAAACGTGTTTTCACAAATTCAGAATTGAAATGATGGTAAATGACATAACATTTTCCTTATATTGGAAGAAATACTATAAAACAGTTGAAGTGAATACTTAGAATCAAGGCATGAGAAAACGATGCATAAAGTGAAATATACCTTTAAATTAACCTAGGAACTGTTCAACTGATGTTTGCAACTTTTCAAAGATGCAGAGTAGTTCCTGATGTATCCTGGCTGATATGATGTTCTCTCTTCTGGGAGTACACATCTAGCTCTTAGCCTGAATCCAGAAATGTTCTGTCTAAAACTAAAGTTTATGACTTCTGTGCAATACTATAAGTATGTGATTTACCTCAGAACTATTTTAATGAACATTAATCAATGTTCAGACAAGATAAGGAAATATAGACATGCCTTTTGCATGATTGAACAGAGTCTGGCTAAGAGAAAGAAAACACCAAGTCCCTTGGTTAAGTTATCTGTAACAGTCAAGCCCCCTTGATTACATGAACTGCTTGGCTTTTGTTAGCTCATGAACAGCTTCGTGATGGAGCTCAAATGCAGAGAGTGATGATTAGAGTAAAAGAATTCAAGAACAGTATGTGATGAAGCAATAAGAGGCCTGAAGTGCTATAGCTCCTTTTGCAAAGAATACATGTAGGATCTACAGTGCAATGGCTCAGACAACTGCAGGTAACAATTTCTTCTTGTTGTGAACATTCACTGTATTTTCGCAAATTTCAATTCAACCATTGAAAAGTTGGTAAAAACAGAGAATAACCTGTAGCTTCTCTTCATAATTTCTTGATGAATCAAAGATTACTCTTAAAAAGACATTAAGTCCAAAGGAATTTGCTGGTGTGAACAGTCAGCCATAGTGTGCATCAGAAGACAAGCACTGAGCTACCTATGACCTTCCTGTCTTGCTTTAACATCTTTTTAAACTCCAAAACAATTACTGACAACTAACTAGAAAGCAAAACATCAACAGAAACAATTCTTACATATTTACACCTAATTACGGCAACACAATAAGGAAGACAGCAGTTACACAAAACATGACACCCCACAGCTAAATATGAGGAGAGTGAAGACCCCACTGCAAGGTCAAGAAAAAGCGGCATCATACTAATACACCACTCTGAACTGCTGTGGATTGGTAGAAGGATGCAATCCATAGATTGTTTTCTTGTTCTACTAGTCTTAAATATTTAAAACAATTTTAATGTATTCTTCTGATGTGCAAAGTGTCTTAATGTGTGGCTTATTAAATTGTCTGAGTCAATACCTTATTTGATCAGATTTATCTTGATTTTAGTATCTCACACAGAATGCAGCAAAAATACAGAACAGAAAACGCCTTTAAGTTAAAGAAAGGGACAGACAACTGCTCTGTATCTCTGTTAAGGATGCTATCGTCAATTACAGTTGCTGAATTATTTGTTTTTAAAATACTACAAACCAATTCTGCTTTGTTGGCTTCTGGCTCTGCACTCAGAATATATTCACAAATCTCAGAGGACACAGAACCTGTATTATTCCCAAAAAATCCATATACAAGTGACTAGATATATGATTTGTTTCTGTATAAAGACCTTCACCTTTCAAGATGCAAAAGTATCACTGAAATAAAAACAAAAACCACTGAAACAAAATAAAACCTATGCAAGAAAATGTTACACATTTCTCAGGGACCTTTTTATCCAAAATAAAAGGGGGAAATAGAAAAAAAAAAAAAAAAGGCATTAGCAAAACAATAATGAAGATTTTACAGAATTCCTTCAAAAAATAAAAATCCGTTTTTAATATGCAATGGCTTTTTCTGACAGCATATTCAAAACAGTGCATCAAAGACCATACTAGTAAGCTGTATTTTCAAAACTTTTTTCAAAATCATCGTGGCATATAATAAACATTAGGAGTTTTTAAATGGATACTCCTACAGGCAACAGTGACAAGAAAATTAATTTGCTACAACTATAGGACTATTTTAATCTTGGATTTTTTCCTTTGTTCTTAAATCACTGAAAAGCATTTGATGTACAGCAGATAAAATGAGACAACGATGAAAACAGAGGTAGATTTGCTATTATAAACTAAAACTCTGTAACAATTCTACCGAATATATTTCTTAATAAATCAATGTCCATCCATTAAATCCCTAAGCATGACAGAGCACTCTTTCAGAAAGTCTTCTGTACAGGAATTTATAGTTATCTGTTCAGTTAGACCCTCACAGTGTTTATTGTATTACTGTTTCCTTGATTAGCCAATGCAGTTACATTCACAACTGCTACCTGATAAGGGCCTTACAGATGATATCTGTAGAGATAGTGGAACCGTAGGTTAATTTTCTTTCCTTAATTGTCAGGATAATCATACATTATGATGTTCAAGAACACGTAATATGAAATTTTCATAACTGCACTGAAGAATGTAAGAATTTAAGAACATAGCTGCACTGCATCAGAGCAGTGGTCCTATCCAGTGTGAGGTCCTGTTCCTGTCAATAGCCAAAATAGGACAGTTTGTGGAACACTGATACTTACACAAATACTCCCTGTGTCTTCCCAAACATCTACTGAATCATCTAAGTTAAGCCTAGGTTATCATTTGGCTACTTTTGAAAGTCAGAAGATTAGTTTAGCGTAAGGAACTCCACACACGGTGCTTTGCCCTTTCTGTCGATACAGGCAGTGCCTCAGGAGAGTGCTCTGTTCTAGACATTATGCCTTCGGTCTTTCTACAAAGTAAACTTCAAACACAGCAAAGCACTTTACCACATTCTTTATCCCCAGTGACCACAGTGAAAACATACCTACTTTATTTGCACTTCTTGACACTTCCTTCTCTAACTAGGAGATTTCTACAATAGAGGCAGGTACCAGGCTGAGGAGACATGAGTTCCAAGTTCTCAGCAAAACTTAAAGGTGCTCTGCTCTCCCCTTATAGGGGACCCATTGGTAATTATTTAGCTAAAAGGGGTTTTGAAAGCTAGAGATGGAACATTCCAAGTTTGCAGTTTTATGAGTAAAGTTTTGAGAGAGTTTAAACACTCAGATTTTGTTCATCAAGATCTACATCTCTCTACCTTTTTAGTTACTGTACTTGTAGGTGCATATTTTAAAGCTACAGTACTAAGAAGTAACTGCTTGGTGTCTCCGAAGAAAGATGTACAAAATTTGCTTGCTGCTTTTTTTGTCACTACATGGAAAAAAAAAAAAAAAAATTACTATAATTTCAGTGTGATCAAAAACAATTCACAAAATATGAATTATTTAAGCAGTGTCTTACTTGTATGACAGTAAATACATTGCTGAGTACTTCTGCATTCCCAATATGCTAATTTGAAAATTCTAGACCAGATTCTTAGCTACTAGGTACTGAGCTTCATAAAGATACATCATTTTATATCATCTAAGAATTTGGAAAAAGAATCCTTCTTCAAGACAGCATAAGATCTCATAGGATTTTATATCCTTTTAATTTCTACAGGAATATCCATTATTGATATGATCATCTGTTGCCTTTAGAGCAATTGTATGAGTAAATGACAATTATCTGTCACTGATGGCATATTATTTAGCTAATGAAAATTGCAGTGCTCCAGTCAAGGCGCAGTAATCCAATTGTATTATATACTTCCTCGTTTAACTATCCTACTTGTTTTTGGAAAACAACTAGTAGAAGCATTCACTCGCATACTGCAGAGCAGAAGGTTAAGTATTATAGAACAAAGGGATGAATTTCTTTACCTCAGCACTTATAAGCAATGAGTTTAGAGGAGGTAAAAAAGTATCCTTCATCCTGCTTTACTGAAACAAACACTTGATAGTGCTGTTCATTTCCAACAGTTGCTTAAAATAATAAAGCAGCATGGTTTTATAACTGACTTAAATCTAAATAATTATTAATTTTTAATAATTATTCATATTGTTTAGTTTCCTATACTGCAAAAAATGGAACTAAAATAGTACTGCAACTAAATCTTGGAATGCACGAGCAAATAAGCAGTAACAATTTGGTAATTACACTGTATTCCATAGAATGGTCACTCAATTAAAAAAAAACCCAAACAACAAAAAAACCAAACCAAACCAAACCAAACAAAAAAACCCAAAAAAACCCCACCAAAATACCACAATAGTTAGAATTTCTGAACAGTTACTGTTAGTTGAGCCTCCTCTGTCAGGAGGTTGGCCTGGAGAGCATTTAGAGATCTCTTTCAATCCGATGATTTTATGACTTAGTAGCTATTAAGAAAAAAACACCTCCTAAGAAGCAATATAATATCAAATTTATTTACAAGACTGAGCAAAAAATAGAATAAAACTCTAATGCTTGTTCCTGAAGAATGAAGTGACAGAAATAAATGGAATGAATGCAGCATGATGCATTAGGACTACAGCAACTTTCTAACCATTAGGCTGAGAAAAGTACATTTACAGGTTTCAAAGCACTAGAATAGAACCACGACTCTGTACGTTACTGACCTAGTGAAAGATGATAATTTCAAAAGGTGTTTAAAATAATGGAAATTGACAATGTTTATAAATCATTATCTTGAATTATAATGGTATTTTAGAATGATATATTATGATCCTCTATGATTATTTAGGCGTGTTCACATTTATCTTGAGTTCAGGTAACAAAAAGTTGCCTTGGTTTCTCTGTAGACGCTCAAACAGCCAAATGAACTTAACAGCAACTATTTTAAATCATTCATTGGGCTTTAATCTTTCATTACTTTGGAGAATAAACCAGAAATAGAAGATTCAACTTATGATGATCCTCTAAATGATACACATGAATTAATGCCACTGGCAATAAAGCCATTTTTTCTACCATGAGCATCTTGCAAGGACAAAGAATCAGCAGCTCAGCTCATCAGAGAAACATGAAGAAATCAAAGCTAAAGAGCGTTAAAAGGAACATAGTAACTGAAAATTCAGACCAGATACGAACTTTGAGAATGGCATAATTGAAAAACAGATGCCAAAGTACAAATGTACCAAAACCTTGTTGGTACTAGAAAACTCCAGATGAAGTTTACCTCAACAGAAAATATAGTATATTCAACACTTTCACAACAGAAATGTCTGGCATCTACTGGCTGATTGCAAGGAAGCTTATCTGAGACTGAAAATCCATAATCAGTAGCAGTCTTGACCCTGGTTTTGGTAAAATCTCATTCTACTTCTCTTACCTAACAAATAACAAAACAGTGACATTAGCAAAATAAAGACTTTAAAAAATAAATCTCCACCTGGCCCTGACAGTACTTTAGACATTGTTTTGCTTGGGCCCACTATCTTCTGCTAAAAAAGTACAGTTTGGCCTGTTGACTTCTGGTGCAATAGTCATGCTGCATGAACCAACTCTGGGCTCTTCCACTGAGAGGCCAGGCAGCTCTCGCCACATAAACATTTCACATCTGCAGCAGCACTAGGGGCCAAGCAGCCAACCCCAAATACATCCACAACATGTACAGCAGAAAAAGTCCATAGAAAAGTCAAAGAAGTCAAAAGGTATAATACTTGATGAGTTCTATAAAAATATATTCTTCCAACTTTGTTGCTGAGAACATCAGAGATACAGGAACTTCATGATATTTGGAGTTTGGATACTCTGCTGAACATATTCAAGTGTGAAATTAGTACTGTGATGTGAGGTGAAACTAATAAAAAGAAAAAGGCTGCCTGTCTGGAAGGAGAAGTCAGGACTGTTACTTTTGCTCAGTCTTTCAATATGATTTACATCTAAGAGTATCGATTAAAAACCCTGTTGCTTTTCTCTTTGATCTAAAGGTGTCAAAGAAGCATCCATTATAACACACTGCTTATTATTTCAAAAATCTGAATTTCCTTCGAATGGAAAATCAGATAGAATGACATCTTTTTTTATTGAATGATAAAAATGCTGTATATTAGGAATTTAAAAGATCAAGACAATCAACAGCAAGACTATGAATGACTGATAAACCAAAAGAATGAATGAAAGGTACGAAAAGGAAAAAAAAAATTCCCACCATTCTGCTTAAACAAATGCAGCAGACAATAAAGCAGTGAAGAACAAAATACAACAGACAAAACACAATAAAAAGTGGCTGCACCATTAAAGAACAAAATCTTGGTGGATGGGGAAGACATGCAAAAATAGCCAAGCGCAAACGTTTTTTATCATGCTCATATTCTATTTCTTTATGCAACTATTAAAATGAATCCACTTGAAAATGTGTCTTCATTCCACTGCCATGATAACTTGACGTAAGTGACAGATTTGTCTGTTTTCTGCTCAGCCTTCCTCCACTCACTTGATACACATGCTGCCTGTCCTCCACTGCTGATCAGTCATTTGGAATGTGCCCTAAAATTGAACAACCTTCTTTGAAAAAAGCCTCCCCTAAAGCACACTCCCCTAAGTATAAAGAAGATAACGTTTTTCTTTCATTACATCAAGATCTGGTTAGTTCGCCTACAAACTAATAGCCATTCTTTCCCATGGCAAAATAAATAAACCTGGAGATAGCAGGCAGAACATTCCCAGAATAATTGAAGATTTTTTTCCCTTTTGAACATTTGTCAACAAGCAGGATTATTGAACAAAATAAGTTTCCTTGACAGAATGATTTCAGCTTTTGAGAAAATGTATTCTGTCAACAAGACGGAGTAAGGACTTGACAAAATAATATGTCTGAACCACTGAAGTGCTTTGAGTTTTCTTCTCAAGCATAACAATGAGAGGTTGTATGTGTTTGTGCACAACGTCAAAAATAACTCTTTTGATATTATATGCATGTTTTCTCCTCAGGTGTCAAAGACAAGGTTTGGCAATCTAATGTCTTCATATAATGAGCCATGGCTAGAAACTAATGCCATTTACAGATACTGACCTCAAGACCTTTCTAAGCCAAGCAATTAGCCAAGAATTAAGCAGCAAAACCAAAGGACAGCAACAAACACAGTAAAGACACTTTAAAAAAAAAAATCTGAAACAAAGTAGAAAAAAATATCCTAAAAAATTGTCTGGAGTTAGTAGCATTCTTGTCTTTTCCATAACTCCATGTTCTGTATCAGAAGTCTTGCTCCTGCAAGCAGCCGGTAAGCTCTCACATTGGTCATAACATTTCCGCTGAAGCTGAATTGCCTTTTACGAAAATACACGGAAAAGCTATGGGGAAGAGGAAGAAAGGGGTAGACTCTAAGCATAGGGTTTCTAGTCTTACTGTATTTTACTGAATTCAGCTTCTCAGTCCAGAAATTCTGGCAGTAAAAGCATCCAACACAAACTTTCAAATCAAAGTGGAGATTTAAGTACTTAATTCTTGTCCCACTATCAGATCAATAGTGGATGCTGATAATTTACAGATACCGATATAAAAGTACATTGATAGAGTCAACACTGGAGAGAAGCTAACAAAGAGGTGGGATAAAAAGGAAGAACATTATTTACAATATGCTTTGCCTGCATTGGAATGCAGCTAACACCAACATTTTTCTCTGGGATTTCTGCTGCTGGAGATGCTGTATTTCCTCATGAGTTCCAGTGAGGGGAGGAAAAGAATATATAAATAAAATCAAAAGCAGGCATTACAACTGTCAGCTGTAAGCAGGAAATTCTGTTTTCCTACAATCTTTATGAACAACTTTGCAGGAAATTACCTTTCATGATTGAATTACCCATAGAATTTTGATAATGCAGTAGTTCTTCATGTTTATTTGTGCTGTTGCAATGACCAACAACATGTTTAAGTGCCTTTCTCTCCACTACCAGTTACTTTTCAAAGGTTATTGATTTCTCCACTTCTGCCTTTGGTTTGATGTTAACTGTGCATTTTCTACTGGCTACTTGTAAACCTGGCTTTAGATTTTGTTTAAGGTCTGACATTTTTTGGCAAGTTCTGTACTTACTAATGAAACAGCCAAAACCAAAATGAACTATGCCTTTCCAGAGATAATCTGGCTATGGTGCAAGGCCCATTTATGGAGTTGTCAGTATATTTTTCATGTCTTTTGTTCTTCTGAAATAACTGGAACAAAAAATGATGACGGGAACACGTAGCATCAAAATCAAGGTACAGCATGTTTTACCACTGAGGACAAAGTCTTGATATTAAGTTTTGCCTTCAGCAATCTTAGCTTGATAAAGTAAGTACTGGGACACCATTTCCAAGTCAGGCTGGAATAAGTGTCTCAAGTGTGACAGCTGAATACAATGAGCTTAGAAGTCTCTCTTTTTGGAGCAAATCCACAGTAGACTTAAGAATTCTCCAATGCAGCAGAAAAAATGTTCATAGCAGTAAAAGAAGGCCCAACAATATTGTAATACTGGGAAACTAATATAAGATGTGCCAAGCTGTATTTTTATAATTGCATACATGATACACCGGAGTAAGTTCAGTATGTGCAACTTGAATGCTTGGCTGGATGAAGCACGAGGGACTGTGCAGTAACTACTGCTGTGGAGGAATTAAGCAATGAATGTACTCTACATACTAAAATCAATTTGATTTTTCTTGGTTTTCCTCTTTCTTGCAGGGTGACACAGGGGTGGCACGTGAGTGCACGTGTGAGTTTCATTGTTTTCAGGGTTACTTGTGAGAATCTCTACACAGGAGGTTCTTTTTCGTTCTGCTTTGTGTTTTCCTTCATCATGCTGGAATAATTTGACAAAACCCAATGCTTAAAAAAGAATGTTACACCAGTGCTCATAGACGTAAAAAGTAACAGTCATCATATCATATAAATAAAATGTGAATGACTTCCTGGCATTACTGCTTCTATACTGGACTTTGTTGTAACAAAATGTTGTAGTTAGCGTTGCTTTTATGACAAAGTGTTCAATAATACCTTGCATTTTCTGTTGAAAGGCTAATAAACCTTTATGTCTCATGTGTCTGTGTTCCCATATGGCATACTGAAAATTCTGCTCTTACATCTGGAAGAACGTAAGTCAAGCATCTCTAATACCCACATTTCAACACAAGTGGAATACGAGCAAAGGTACATTGTCAGCACTGAATCCCTGAAATAGTCAAAATGCAAGAAAAACACAGCCAAAAAACATAGCTACAGAAATTAGTGAAGGAAAAATTCAACAGTTCACCAAGCTATTCTCTGAGAAACTTGAAAGTCTCATGGAGCTAAACGTAAGAAAAAGACTGGAGGGTTACGGGGGTGGTGTGAAGCCACCAACAAATTAGGAACCAGGAAACTGCTCTTTTCTGAAGACAACGCTTTTGATCCAATTTCTGCTCTATAGATCAAAAAAGATCCTTTAGTCTCCACTGTTCAAAAGAAATCCAATTCAGCTTTTCAGTGTGAGACAAATTATTACTCCCAGTTAAACAGAAATCTGAATTGAAAATGTATGCAAATATATACATATACACTCACCACCCTACATACAAATAAGTGTATGTATGGAATATTTGTCTGAGTGTATGGATATATGTTTATATATATACCCACACAGAGAGCGCCTCTTAAAGCAAGCAGATATTTGTCTCTGTGAAAGAATATGTATAGATAACTGTATATCCAGAAAGGTCCTTTTTCATAACTTTATAATTCTTCCTGAAGTTTAGCATTATGCATCCACTTACTCAAAGGAAGAAGACCCGATGAATTGCAAATTCAGTAAAAGCGTGAAACATACTATTCCTGCATACACAATATTACATCTGAATAAAAATAAAAGATTTTTAAGAATGTTTGTAACTTTTTACAGAAATATTCTGAAGCTTGTTAAAATATTAAAGAAATAAATGCCATAATGGAGCACTAGACTCCTGTTCCACTTCTCTGTGTTTTCGTATTTCCCTTGAGGTCCCGTAAGCGGCACTTAGGCACCCTATGTTCTTAAAGCCCCCAGGATCCTAGAATTTACGATCAAAAGATCTTTTAAAGAACAGTAGGTGCTGGAAGCCTTTAAAATATAAGATGTTAGAGACATAAAAAAATAACAAAACACCAAAAACCTAGCTGCTTCTCACCCTATCCAGCTATGCATCTCGTGAATCCTGTGAGCAGGTTAATCTTTGACACAGCCTCGAGCTACTTTTATTGTAAGAAGTTAAGCAAAGAACAGTGTACAACCTGCTGCATACCAGTCTGGGATGTAGAGTGGTTTGAACTACAGCAAGCTACAGCACATATTAGGATTTCTATTAAAAATAAATAAAGGCTTCTCAACATTTTTCTCCTTAAGAGGAAACAACAAAGGATACAGACACAAAAGTGAATATTAATCTTGCAGTTTAGCTTTGTAGTACAGTATGCCACAGAGCAAAGGGAAATGGCAAAAGCTAGTGTAATCAAGTAAGTTTATACAGGCACATGGTTGGCTTCTTATCACTCAGATCAAAGAATGTGCCTCACCAGATCAGCCCATTGGCGTGCGTGTGATCCTCCTTAGGAGGCTGACATGGACATATCATATACATCTAGCCAACTGTGGGGTTTCGCACAGAAGCCCTTTGAAAATTCCACTGTGACTGACTGAACGCTTCTAGGTATACGTTCCACAGGCTGAATATAGAGCGTGGCACTTCTGCGTCTCCTTCTAGTTGTTTTCAATTTATTTCCTTTTGTAGTCTTAGCACGTCCCTTTGTTTTCAAACTACAGGACAAAAATTCTTCTCTGGCACAGCACCCATTAAAAACCCCAAACAAACAACAAAAACAGAAGAAAAAATCTCTCTCAATATTATCAATTAAAAAAACAAGGCAAACCCCAGAGTAATTTGCAATCTGATGTCATAATTCCAAATAACTGAACAGACACACTCCAGATGGACTGAATTATTTTACATAAAGCATTCTCTTCATACCATTGCCCTGAGGGCAGGCAAAAGCACATATTAATAAATAAGGTACAATTTCTCCAATATGTACACCACTCCCTGTGCTAGCAGTAACTTTAATGTACTTTTCACTTTAGTCCAACGTTTTGTAGTATCTGTTACATGTCTGTGCTGGACAGAGGTAATACCTAGAGAGGACGAGTAAATACAAAAGAGTATTTTTCATTACCTGCAAGGAATGAAATAACTGACAGAACAGTAAATAATAAATATGGTTTCTAATAAAAGAGTGTTTCTGTGAGGTGCTACCAACACGCAACTCAAAGCAGAGGAAAATAGGCCATTCATTCAGAAAACAGTTACCTGCCCTGGATTATACAAAATCTCTAACTTTACATTTCCCAAATCTCTACATATAGTAGACATAAATCCTACTCCTTTATTCTAAGGACATGAACACTTGAATACAAAGATCCTCTCTGCAGTCTCAAGATGACATCCAAAGATAACTGTCACTATTTTGGTCATACCTCTTCCTCTAGAAGAGAAATTTTATTTTCCAGAAGCTGGAAAATAGCTTCTGGGCTAAGAAAGAGCACTAAAATCCTCTGAACTGACTTAAAAAAAAAACTTCAGAAAGTCTACAGAATATGAAGAAAATAAATTCTATTTCATTCTTTCTATTTGACAGCTTTTCTGAGCTGGCCATCTGCATTACTTCTGTATGCTTGCCAGCTGACAAGCTCTATTTGTTGAGCAGATAATTGTAGCTCTTTTATTTTCCCAGTAACACACTATCAGAAAACACAAAAGCGTTCAGCTTACTTTAGATATGTTCTTCAATATACAGAGGGCAGTGAATAATAGTGAAAACTGTTTTGCCTGACAAGGAAAGCATGAATGTGTCATATCAAATACTTTGTCTTGCTCAGTGTTCTTTCAGAACAGATAGCATTTAGCTTTCATATTTTACAAGAAAGACTTGCAAAGATAGCTGTGAATAGGTTGTATTTCAGGCACAATTTTTTAACAAGTTTACTTCAGGTTTTTAAAACCTCCTTTCGTAAGTCTACACATATAGACATATTTCACATAATGAAATAGATAAGCATTATAAACGGCCACTTTTAAATGAAGAAAAAGAATTTGAAAATTCAAGGCATTATATTACATCACAAGCAGGTTATGGCTTTCTGGTCATAAATATTAACCCTTTACAAATACAGCTGTGTTTTAAACGAACTGTTTCAATAACAATATCCCTGGGGATGAATTTTAATTACATTCTGTTTATATTACACTGCTTTCCAAAAGATTTGCTTGTTTTGGCATGCAACTCAAGAGGAGTGACAAATTCACAGTCCTGATTTTATTCAGATAAACAGCCGGCTAGAGAGTTATTCAGTCATCAGTTTTCAGAACTAAGGTCTAGAAGTCTTCTGGGTGCTGTTCTACAGTCCACCTGAGGCAATGGAGGACACACCTCCAGAAGCAGTGCAAGCCCAGTGCTGACCCAACCTGAGCCGGCTTTGGTGCCAAATAACCACGCACCACCCCCTCCTGTCCTAAGTGACCACCATCACATATGGAGCCCAAAATCATGAACTAAATTAACTCAATGGGCATTTTGTGGGTATTTCTGGACATTTTACACAGGCAACAGAAGTCTGCAAGTCTTTTGAGTGTTGTTCCACAGTCACTAAGGCAGGTCTGCTACTGACAAGTCCCTTGCCTTTTCTTAGGCATTTTCAAGCTTTTGCTTGTGCCCTAGTAGTATTTGTACAAGCCGAGATAAAGCATTTTATGAAGTCAAATTATTGCCAAAATAGTATCTTTCTCCATACAGTGAGTTTTTAAATAATCAGTTTCCTGAGCCTGCTTACCATACAATGTCATAAATGCCAGGGCAGCATGCAGCACAAGGCTGGAACACCCTGCTGGTGGCAGATGGGAAGACTGGACACTGTAGACCAGATTTAGATCAGTTTATATTTCCATTTGTAACAAAAGCATTTAAGTTGGGACAGAAAACAATCCATACATTTGCAGAATACTGAATAAAATCAGTCTCCTATTTGCTTCTGGTATTGCCTGAGGACCATGACAGAAAAATGCCAGTATCAGGGCAGGGAGGATGCAGATTCTATTGTTTCAAGGTAGTTCAACTGTGCAATTTAAGATACAGTGTGGAAAAAAAAAAAAAAAAAAAAAAAAAACAACCAAAAATTTACATACCAGCACAGACATAGACTCTGTTCATCAGAACAGGAATACAATCAATACTGCATATGAAAAAGTTACGCTACTTCAAAGAATGAATTTAAAGATCATCCTCAATTTGGGCAGCTCATTATGATCGTTACTTCTAATTCTGTATAAAGCAATTATCATCTTCAGTTTTGGTTACACGTGCTATATAATCAACATTGGCAGGGATGCCAAGGGGGCATATTCTACATATTCAAATAAGAGAATTAAAAAAGAATCTTTAAAAGATGGAACTGCAAACGTGCGAGAGTATTAAGAATTACAATGTCTTGTCACTTGAAAGTGGAAATCAATAATTATTCAATAACAATTCCATATTCATGGGAACGCGAGTCCTGCCAAAAATGTTGTCTCTCACAATTTCTTAAAAAAAGGGAGAGAAGCAGGATCTGAGCTGGGAGAACCTACTGTGGAGAGAAAAGTAAGAGGAATTACAAGAATCAGAATAAACTGCTGTACATAAATGGTTCAGGGCAAGCAAACAAAAGAATACCTAAGTTCTGGCTAAACAACATCTAACTAACCTGAGCTACTAAGTTTACCACAACACTAAAGACACTGCCTAAAGCAGCCAACTGTAGTTATAAGACTTGATTTACCAGTGTATTCACATACTTTACACTGGTTCTATTCCAGTACAACTTCAAGAATTGATAGGTATGACTGACTGGTGCCGGACTTCCATTTTGCACTAGGGCAATTCTATTTATTAAAATGATGCAACAGCACCATTAAAACAGAAACAAGATTCATTATGTTTAAACATTTATGCTTGTAATTCCCCTCCCTTTCTAAAATCAATGGCAAAATTCATCCACATCTGTTAAATACCATTCCACTAAAACTCATAACTCAATTTTTATAAATAACTTTAAAGTCCATATTTCCTTTCTTTTTGTTAATCAATCATTTACACACCAGTGCTATGCCTTTATTATCCTATTATTTCATCTCCACTGATTAGCAAAGAAAAGTTCCACTTAGCTGCGAAGAATAATTGCTGGCACTTATTATGCAAAACATCTAATATATAGATTTTATTTTTATTAAAATCAAACCTATCATGAGTTAGGACACCAAATTCCACATATTAGCAGTTAAAATTTTAAGGCTGAATCTTGAAGTGACTAAAATACATTAACATGCAGCACTAGATACACATGTTTATCACCTGAATACTGGATAGGTCATGAGCCTTCTAAAAAGTGTAAATAGTTATATTCAGTAATATACTTTATAAAAAACAAATAAACCTGTTGAGTAAACAGTACCATACTATGCATATATACATGATAACAGAAACCTTGTAATTATCTTTTTTTACTGTTCAATTACTTTTTCTAACTTCTTGTCTACTAAGGCAGAAATGAAATAACTACATTTGCTATTATGATATCTAGAGGGAGAAATCACAAGGAATAAAAAGCTTCCTTTAAGGGCAACAAATATAGGGTTAGGATTATGTTAATTCTCTCCCTTTTCTGTGTCTCTCCTTCCTTTCTTTGCGAAGTGTGTTACCTCTAGTGCAGGTCGAAGCTGATAAATTAAGCCAGTGAATTTTATAAAAGTGTCTTCTTTCCAGGAAAAAAATAGATGTATTCTAGATAGTAACAGGGGAAAGAGCTGAAGGCACAATATATCAGGGAAAATCCCCAGGCCTTTTTATTCAGTCTTTCAACATCCTTTCTGATTACTTGAGTTTCCTCCTCCAATTTGCTTCTTTTGTCTCTGAGCATGGATATCATGGCATTTCTAAACAAGATGATTTCTTTCTCCTTACTCAGACTTTTTGTCAGGTCAATATCATCTTCTATGTTTAGATTAAGCCATGTCTTAATATGTGAACAGCATTAATTGGGAGGAAAATGGACCAAGATTCTGCAATACCAGTGAGATTTTAAAAAATCTTTAGATTTAGCAGGGTAAATGGTATTCTTCATGAGCTAACACCTTGAATAAGACCACTATGAGGCAGAAACAGAACAGAAATTGAGATGATAAAAGCCTACAGGGAACTGACAGTTATCTAGAACTTCTGTGGAACAAAATTCATTTCCCTGAGGAAGGGAAACATGCAGAACTACTTAATTTTTAATCTTATTTTTAATATTTCAAATCAGACTGTCTCAGCCACTTCTAACAAGAAGAAGCCTAATACAATGTAAGTATAATATTGGCTTAAGACAACAAACTTTGCCAGTTAAATGCTTGGCTCCAAGCTAGTCTGTATTTATTCTCTTCACATACAAGAAGTCAAGTATAAGAAGGTGACCTTTCCAAGTAACTAAGACAGTACACTTTAATTGCAGAGATAGGTACAAAATTACAACCATTTTTTGGTAAATTATTGTGTGCAATTTAATTGATAAAGACTAGCATTTACTGCTTAAAAAAATACAGTAATATACATAAGCAATAAAATGTACTTATACAAACAGAACTACCCTAACACTGCAGCAAAATGAACTTACGAACGAGAACACCACACAACTGGAGAGGGACTCTGTTCAACTTTGATGGTGGTAAAGACAGAAAAGGACTTTTCCCTCCCTCTTCTACAGTTCTGTAAAAGGTCAGTGTTGTTCCAAGCACTAGAATACCCAAGGTGGATGTGCTAAAAAGGAACTGTAGTCACAGTTTTAGCAATATTCATTTTCTGAGACCACAGGAAAGTCTGTGAAGCTATTTTCTGAACTATTTCTATGAATACTACTGTATTAGATGTTCCTCATCTTTTAACAGCACAAAAGAAAGGAGGCAGAGATACAATGACACAGAGATGGGCACCAGTTTCTGCAATATATTTCACCCATTTCAGCAAACACAAGAAACTCATCTCCCATTCAAAGTACAAGACTGTACTAGACTAACTGTAATACTTTTAAAACTGATTAAGAACATTCAGGCAGCCACAGATGAAATAAATCTACTAGTGCACACTGAAAAACAGAAAAACCGACATTATTAAGTATCAATAATTATTATTCAGAAGCAGCTTTTCTAAAATTAAAATTCCAGTCAAAGTTCTCTTTCTTCTTTGGCTGTCAGCTTGGAAATGTATTTAAAATTTCTTAGCATTTATCTGGTGCTTGAAGGGCTGAAAACATGAACGCTTGTTTTAAAGATGATGCATATTAATGGATATTAACTTAAACCAACAAACACCTGAATGTTAGGCCAGTTTTAATTTAAAGCAATACCATTAATAATCAGCAGAACAGAGAATGAGGGCCATGTATTTCCCTAGTTTTTCCTGGTAGTAACACTTTAAGAGAAAAATATTGTGCCTCAATTTCAGGGCACTCCAGAGTATAGTTACATTTACATTAGATTCACATGTTAAAATCCCAATTTATCCAGAAAAATGTCTCTTGCAAACCAAATGTCAAACAAAACCACCAAAGAAAGACCATAATTTCGTATTTTTACCATATGAATTGAGAATGGAGTCTGCAAGTTAAGGATGTCTTGCTTGCATGATGCTTTCACAGGTTAATATGACATCTGCAGTCCTTACAATACTCGTGCCTCCTATATACGAAAGTACCACGTTAATACTACACACATAGCGTTGCCTTATTTTTTCTATTCTTTTAGCATCCATAGAGTGTGCTGTTGTACAGGAACTCCAATAAACTTCTGTTTTGCACACTCTCACAAGTTTTCAGAAATATAGTCAGCAGGTATAAACAGGGTCACTTTGTCTTCACGTACCTATCACACATTTCAACAGAAAGCTGACAAAGATTTTCTCTCAGACCTTTCTTAGGCACTTGAACACATGGCAGGGTGCAGTGTTTCAAGCACCCTGCAAGATTTGGTTTATTATATGAGTTAATTTAGTATGTTGGACACATCAAATATACAAATAAAGCATCAACTGTATGAAGCAAGGAAGACAGCGGCACAGTCAATGAAAAACAGCATTTTTGAGAATCTAATTAATTCTAGTTTAATTTGTAAAGTGTAAATCTAACCTATTAATTCTAATTTACTCTGCAAATTATACGAAGAACCAATATGCACTAGTTTTGCACCTTCTGTCTTTGGTGGCTAAATACGAACACTTGCATATAGATACTCCAGGCAGGAAAAAAATACTTTCAGTGATATAGTCAAGATAGGAAGCTGAAGCATTTCATACATGTTGATTTTATTGACATTTAAATATGTATTTATTTTAAATTTGTATTCCCCTTCTATACTGCGAGATTTTTTCCCCAACACTTTCTAGAAATTTGTCATCATAGAATCATAGAATAGTTAGGTTGAAAAGGACCTTAAGATCATCTAGTTCCAATGCTCCTGTCATGATCAGGGACACCTCCCACTAAACCATGCCACCCAAGGCTCTGTCCAACCTGGCCTTGAACACCTCCAGGGATGGAGCATTCACAACTTCCCTGGGCAACCCACTCCAGTGCCTCACCACCCTAACAGTAAAGAATTTCTTCCTTATATCCAATCTAAACTTTCCCTGTTTAAGTTTTAACCCATTACCCCTTGTCCTGTCACTACAGTCCCTAATGACTAGTCCATCCCGAGCATCCCTATAGCCCCCCTTGATGGATATGTTCAGTTACTGGGCTTAGGGATAAGGAGAAGGAGGGCAGGAGGAAAGCAGGAGTTAATGATTTCAGAACAGAAATTAAAAATGTTTCATAACAAGTTTACACATTGGAAACATTCCTTTTTCAAATGAAACATCTTCCTTACAATTTCCTGGAATTCTCATATGTTCTTTTCCTGAAACAAATTCTAGGGTTTTAATAAATTATCATTGCTTTAAAAAAAACCAACAGAACAGAACTGGCTCTGTCTAGCTCTGCTTTGGAAATCAAACAACTTGGTGCACTGCTGACAGTAATAGTCACTGGCTTAATCTAAACATATGGTCAATTCAGTACAACAGAAAAAGCAGAATTGTGAAAACAAGTGATTATTCTGACAACAGTGAAAAAAAGTCTTATTCTTTTGGTTCTTTCTGATTCAAGCAAGATCTTTGCATTTTTTCCCATGCACGTAAAAACTTCATAATAATTATTTGCTATGGAATTCAAAGGAATTCCAAAAATTCAGAACACAAACATACAACTAGAGCACAGCCTTGTGAGATACCAAGCATTCTCAAGATCTGCTATGAGGAATCCTACCACTGAAAACAACAGCAGCAGCAAATACTTCTTGACTGCCAGAAGCACTTCACATTTCACAGTAACCGAGCTGAGTAAAATGACATTTTTTTGGTATACTCATAAGATTTGGGGAGCATAAATTTTAATCAGCTTTTTAAGCTTTAGACAATATTTTATCTCATCTTACTGATAAATCCTTGTAAAGGAGACAATAAAAAAGTCAGTACTAACCATTACCAAAGTGTGAAAATGAATCTTTAGTTTTGAGTATTACTATCTTAGATTGGGCATGACTTCCAACAAAAAAAAAAAAACCAAAAAACAACAAAACAAAAAAACCCCAACAACTATCTTCTCTTCTGACAGATTATTATATGCTCATGTTCATGAAATCTTTCAAGAGCCAAAGAAAACAAAATGCAGTTTCAAGCAGCAGTAGAAAAATGGACCCAAATGTCTAAATGTTCCCCCCTTCCCACTCCCCTCCCAAAATAATTCAAAATCTAGCTGAATAGTGTATTATATACAAATAACATGGAAGAAAGTGGCTTTCCCACTCTTGAGACTGTGCATTTCCATTCACAGCAACATGCAAAATGTCCATTGATAATAATACTGTTTCTACTAAAGCCTTTCTGTAAGTATAGCAAAATGGAGATAAGCTGCTGCAAAGAACATGGGACCTGTGCTTTGTTTTCCTTCTTTGAGGCTGCACTTAGCCACTGATTTCAAGAATCAAAGTAAAAGTCAGCAACATGTAGCAGGGCATGTACAAAGTAAGCCAGTCTGAGAGACAAGAACTGGGTCATCTCCTGTCAGCTGTGAAAACTGCTACATGCTACAGAAAAGAAGGGGAAACAAATACTGGGAAGATATTTCCCTGGGTTTAGAGCAGCTGCCAAATTTGCCACATGGAAAAAATTTGTCACTGGATTCTCAACAAAAGCAATATGTGATCTGATTCAACTCTGCACAGAGGATGCTTAATTAGGACTTCATTTAAAATTAAGATCAATATTTGTAAAAGAGTTTCTTTTTGTCTTTTTTGCTAACTCTAAACTCCTGTTCCTTCTGTATGATTCTATCAGTAAGGTTTGTGAGAGACAAGAAAAGTTTTGCAGTAAATTGGCCCAAATTACATACATTAAGGGCTGGGCTGAAAAGAATTTTCAGTCTTTCAGTGTTCTCCATTTCACATACTGCCTCCTACTAGGGATGGACTTAAAACCTGTTGAAGCTTATCTTAAAGTAAGACACAAGCAGTAGACAGTAAAGCAGAGATTAAAACCTTGGGATGCTTCCAAATGCTTGCTCTCAATCAGATAGAATATAGAGCTTTAAACAAGAGCTGGTCAGCACTATTCTGACAAATTGTTTTCTTGAAAAATCCTGTCTCAATAAAAAGTCAAAATTGCTCTTGCAAAATCTTTATTCTTCAAATACTCAGAATTATTAAAAGCAGGTTTTCCAAAGAAAACCTGTTCTAATTCAAAGCAACTAGATTTTATCCCAGGCTATAAATACCCAGCAGAGGTAGAGCAAAGGTATATCGGTTAAGGCTGAGAATGCCAGGAGTTTGCAGTTCCCTGCAACAAATGACTGTGACAGGAAAAAGGAAAGAAAAAAAAAAAAAAAGAAAAAAGGGATACATTAGTATGCCAGTAAGCCAACTGGAAATATAAATCTTGCATTTTTATTCATGCACCATCTTGGGAGGAAGCTAGAAAGGCCAAATCAGAAAGTTGTGCACTAACTCTTCGTGGTTTTTACATCATCAAATACGCAGTTAGCAACATCTTGAACAATCCACAAGTCTTAGAGGAAATCAACAGACCCGAGATATGAATGACCCAAGTCTTTCTGTTCATTTTGTGTCATGGACTTGAATGAGGAAAGGAACTTTAAATCCTTCTTTTACATTGTTCTGTGGGATAATCATGCCACAAAGGAGAATAGGTGCAGTAGCTTGGATGTCCAAACACATTCAGGTAATTTTGCATACTTTACTGCTGAAGTGAAAATGACCATGTTTTGTTAGCTGTATCAGTTTAAAGCATCTGTTAAGCACTTTCAAATTAATTACACTGTACATTGATTTTTTTTTTTAGGCATAATTATTAACCCTTAAAAAGTCTTTTAATAATCAATTTACACTTAATTAAGCTCTCTCTGGCACATCCTCTAGGATTTCAGTAGACACACTTTTTAAAAGTTACTTCCAAGATGCACGGAAGTTACTTGTTACTAGAAATCCATCCTATTTTTTCTGTCCAGACTGCACCACCCACATATTTATACGTCCCCTTCACTAACTGGGTCATTTGAGAGGCAATCTACAGGCACATAATGAGTATTTTACAGCCTAGCAATATGCAAGGAAACAAATAGTTATCAGATCCAGTACAACAGCCCTGGGATTAGCAGATTTAGCCATGACAGGCAGTACTCTTGCAGAGCCCCTGGCACGGGAACAGCTACTGCCCAGGTGCTTTTTTAAAACAGGCACTGTGAGTGAGAACATGTGACTTGGTGTGCACTCGCTTTTATTCTAAAACAAAATTTCTTTTTACTTGAATGACAATATCCAGGGATTACAGTAAATACAAGTCTGCTATCCCTAATCTTTTAAGACAACTCTTATGTTATTCAGAAAACACTTTCAATGTAATTCAAACCAACCTTTAAATACAGTAAACTGTAGCTGTAAACAGATCGGTTAGCTTCTTTGTTTGATTCTGTCTTTTGTTAAAATCAAACAAAAAATAAAAGCAATTTTCCACTGTAGAAGACAAAGCATGGACTCTCATGAGAAAATGTGGGAGAAGACAATGGCACCTTTTCTCAGTAAGCTCAACATAGCTTGGCTTTTTTATTTTTACATAAAGTGGTAGTGTTTTATCATTAAATATTACCTACGGTTAAAACTGACTACCAATTTTTGGAGAATCGAAATGGCTTTTAATGTGATTTATCATTACTGATTCTTAAACTCTCACAACACATTAAACTTCAACACAGATCAAGATTCCTCCAAGGCTAGCAGGGTGTTATTTTACTAAGCTTTACGGTCCAGACTAGGAAATGCTAATGCAACAGTCTGTGTACAAGCATCTCTTTGGCTAACTACTGTTCATCACATGCTCTTTGTCCTGCAGCAAAATAAAAAAGATCAGAATAAGGAATAAAACCTCAATAGTGACAGAAGACATAGTAGGCAAATTCTTCATAGGCTATGTAACACAGCTCTCAATTCTTATGATTTGTTACTTTTTGTGGCCTAGACAGATGTTTAAGAAGATGATCGTGGTTCAAGTCTTTCCACCTTGTACTAGCTTAATCAAAGTGATTGTACTTCATCCAAGTATTACAATGTATAACATATAGTGTATGCAAATTATGTACAACTATAATAGCATATATTAGTGTAACTGTCCATTGATAAACAACAAATTAGCTTGAAACTACATGCATGAAGAGTGTTTCCTTATGACAAACACAAAGAAACCATTCATGTGAAGATGAAATGTGGCAGTGATGTGAGGAAGTCCAATTTTATCTGTCATCAGGTAGTCACCTCTCTCTCCATGCTGAGCAAAAAGAATCTTCGAAGTGGCTACATTTTTTTGTATGATACCCTTGGCTTTACTGCATACCTCACCTCAGAAGACTGCAAGGCAGCAGAGAGCACTGGGTGGAACTAGAGTCTCATCTCTGTACCAGTAGAAGAAAAGGCTGCAGCAAAAGCAGGAGTGGAAACACTATTGACTGAATACTGTCAATGACCGTATGTCCTCAGCACCCTACACAGGAGAGGCCATCGATTACTAGAGCCTGAAGGCTGGAACAGCTGTGTGACCTGACTATTAATTTCCTGGACTTCATGCATCCACTCGCATAAAACCATTCTGTAGGAGGGAGTTCTAATTGTACTCTCCACCACAACAACACTGCATATTTCAGAAACACAATGACTTCCACAGGTACATGAGGAAACATTGCAAGCTTCTGTTACTCTCACACTTAGTCTACAGTTAACACAAATTCTGCATATAGATCCCTCAGAGAGAGGGAAACAAAAAAGGCTATTTGGCCAAATTAACATGTTTGCAAACAATAGTGGCAAATAGCATCCAACATCATCTCCACAGATGGTTATATCAATGTCAGTATCCAATTCTAAGGATACCATTTTAAGAGCTGAAGTAGCCACAGCATCTAAGTCATTTGTATAAAACATCAAATTATACCCTTCTATACCCATATAGTGCTTCACATTTTCAAAAGTCAAACTCCAAATTCATTGTGGAGTCCTACATGTTCAGTTATTGGTGCAATTTTGTTCAAAGGAATAAAACAACCAAAACAGATATCACACATTTAATTTCATTTGTCAGACTAGGATCACAGTTCAAAAACTAAAATTATTTATAATGGCTTTCCAACTACATGTTTTACTTCATACTTCTAATTCACAAACTTCACACTGAAACACTGAGGCAAGCATCTACTGATTACTGTTGTCCTGAAAAACTGTACATGCTACAAACCTTTGGCAAAAGTGGTAAATCAAAAGTGATTCACAATAATTTACTCAAAAGCTCCCTCTTCACAGACAGCTTTTTTCATACTGGTCTACAGAAAGAGCTTGCTTGCAGATTAATATTTATGTCACAAATAACAGACTCCCCTGAATCTGTGAAGAGAAAAGTCAGATCTGCGGATGTTCTTATCAAAATCTATCTTAGAATTATTTCCTTGCAAATATTTATTATTCATTAAATTCTACGACAAGACTCACCCTTCCCTGTACTGGTATATCTATTTTAAAAACAACAAAACCCCCACAACACACTGTGGAAAAATGCAAGAATAGTGCTTTTTATTTCACTTTAATCTGAAATCTATTCTTATTGAAGATGCCTATAAAACTTAATTTGCAAACTATAACTTACATCCAGAAACTTTAAAGCAGTCTAAAGAATATTGTAACATATAGCATTTTCTGTTAAAGTACATGGGTTTTTAAAGTTTTACAGATTCCTATTCAAACACTAGAGAAGACTATTACAAAAATGTTAATGGGGTTTTACATAAAAAGTGAGATTGTAGAAATTAAATTTCACTATGTTTTTGATTCTTCAAAGACATTTTCTTGCAATATCATTTGATCATGTGCTGGTCTCTTCCAACATAAATACTGATCCCGTGATAAAAAAGAAAAATCTAAGACACCAATTTCATTTTATGATTATTTTTTCTTTAGCTACAATGTCAGTCAAGGTCAGTTGAGGTAAATGCTGGCTATATGGTTATACAAGTTGCTGAATTCCTGTTATAGTGGAAGAGAGTTTTTTACTACAAAACCATAGTCAGTGGAACTAAGCTTATAACTGAGATGACTTATACTGTTATAATAGCTGAAATAAAAGAAAATTACTGTAGCACATTTGCAACACAAAAGCACACTTTTAAGTGAACAAAACATCGATGATGGCATTTTTCAGACAGAAATTTAGTGGGCTCTTCCACTGCAGTTATGTTACTGACAATCATTGTTTAAAATAAGGTAGTATTTGGGGAATAAACACACAGCTATGCTTTCCACACAGAGCAGAAGGAACAAAAACAAGTACAGTGCAACCTTCAGAAAATCTGCACCAGGTCATGTAAGCACATGTCACTACTATTATACCCTTTTTTTTTTTTTTCCCTTCTTGACTGGAGCAGCATTAATCCTTGCTAAGGCACTAAAGATTATCAGACGATTTTGCTGTTCCTTGCTATTGCTTCTAATGTGCACATATCTACTTTTAAAATATTTAATCAGTGTAAGTTCTTTTTCTGCAATCTAATTCTATTGAGAAAATGAGAAGGTTGCACTATTATCTATTCTAATCCTAGTCATTTTAACAAACATCTGTCCTGCATGATTTTTGTAATGTAACAGCTGGCCACATCCAGTTACTTTTTCGCATGTCCAGTAGAAACGAAAGCATTTACTCTCCAAAATACATGTTTGAGTACTGTAAAATCCTGTGATGAACAAATATTCCTGAAGTAAATCATGGTATAAACTCTACAAGGAGGAAGATTAATGTCCTTCTACTTAACACAAACAACAGAGTAACCTTATCCACCCTCCCAAAAGTCAGTGGTAGGTTAGTACAGCTGGAGAGAATATGCATGGTTACCTCCTTTTTCATTTAAAAGAACAGTCCATTGAAAGACACACTTTTGAAGTAAATAAGAAACGCAGTCTTGTATTTTATTTTAAGCTAACATTTCTGTCAGACATGAGACAAACCCATGGTGTGTATGCACCATGCACCAACAAGCACAAACTGAGATATAACACGTTTAAACATCTATATATACGTGTGCATCTTAATATATGTAGGTAGGTAGGCATGTCTGTTAGGGTAAGTTTTAAGAGCGACTCCAGAGCATTGTAGCTACAGGTGTTTAAGCGTATTTTGTCAAGCCTGATGAGCCTCTCAATTTACTATTTCCTGTATCGTAGGAAATAGCTGCTGGATAACAATGCCACAGAATTTTAAAAGGAAAAAAGAAATATATAAAAAAATCATACTATATTTAAAATATTGCCAAAATATTATTTTGGAGCTCATAACAAGCATTTGTTTCAGTGTTTTTCCCTGCTGCACTCATGACCCCCATCTTTATCTAATTTAATTTTTTTCCTCTTTCCATCCAACAAGTGCAGTGCTGCTTTATTTCTCTTCAAGGTCTGGCAAACTTTCCATTATACTTACTTACTTAGGCTACTCGGTGCTGTACTACACCAGTTGACTGGATGAACAGAACTAATAGTAATGCCTCTGAGAACAGAACAGATAGTTCTCTAAAATGCAGTTTTTGGTGGATTGCAGATTAAAGTCAATTGTGGAGCTGTTGGCTTCCTCGGGAAAGAGGAATGAAGGAAAAGGACAGCATCTTTTGAGGATTCAAAGGAAGCAGAGGTTTCGTAAGTGAAACCACAGAGAAAAGACAATCTAGATCTCATTAAGACCACCTATCATCATTTAGGCAGCAAAAAAAAAAAGATCACAAGTATCCTAATACTCTTGAATTTATCGTGAGTGGTAGTTACCGTTCAAACTCTTAGAAGCTAGTAGAAGAGACTAGAAAGTCTGTCTGTTTAAAAACCTAATCTTGCATCAGCTGATTACAGGAACTTCAACCATGAGAGGTACATAAAATGTGGCCAGACATGAACAAACTGGAATGTGGCGGTCCTGCAATGCAGCTCAGCCATGCTGAGAGAAAACAACTTCCCCTCATCCCCAAAGATCTCTTAATCTTCAAAGATGCTATCAAGATTTCATACCCAAAACCCAACAAAACACATCCCGAGGGTTTAGGAGGGGCTCTCTCCTGGTCAGTAATGTTACAGATTTATTTAGTAGGAACCAGCACGATCCAGAGAAGATATCAGTTAGTGGTTTGGTCTTTCTAGAATGAAACAGGTACTTCTGATCAAATCATTCAAGGGAATAAGAAATAAAGGATAAGGAAAAAGATGTATTACATAGGACACCTTGTACAACTTTCAGAAAAAGCAACTAGTAAACCTCAGGTACATTTTGTTTTGCAACAAATGAGATAAAGGGCTTAAAATGCAATTTGGCATTTTTTTAGCACTAAACAAATTATTTGGAATGAACAGCAACTTCTAAGCCTATGAACCTGAATATGCCTGATGATACAGGGACCCTGCATACCTGCATGATACAGAAGATTTCAATCTTGGCTATTTCAAAATTAGGTACAGGTCAATTAATGGGTACATTGACCTTCAACATACACTGTCCAGCCAATACGTATTAAAATAATAATGCTCCAAAGAATGGTATGTGGGAGGTATAGTTTTAATATTGTTGATAATTTAATTTCTCAGTAGAGGTCTAAGTTCATTCTATTTTTTTTTGACTTTTATTCTTCTTTTCCCCTTACCTAGCTAAGACCCTGTCTGTGATTCAAACCTCAGTAATTCATTTAGAGTTCATAGGCTACCTTCTCTACTTTACTGAGATGTTGTAAAATATGAGGTCAAGTTTGCAAAAGGATTTGGATGGGAAGTCTGAGAGCTTGGCATTCCTTCAGGAAACAAAGACAGAAAGACAGTCAGTGTATGCTACCTAAAATTACCATAAATTACAAATCCAATAATAAGTTACCATGTAGCAGCACATTAATTTTTGTTTAGGAGATGATCTTTTTGTAAGGAATCAAAATTACACTGAGGTGCATTCAACCGTATCACTGAAGAATAACAGATCTCCCCCTCAAAAGGTACAAGGGCATTTGTCACATAATTACCATGTTATCCTCAGATAATTGGCACTGCAGAAGCAGCATACAACCCAATAGGTGTTCATTTGGTTTGCCTGCATTGTCAATAGTAGGAAAAACACAGCACAAATTGTCTAAATGCCCTGAGAGCGAGCAATGACAGGACAGATGTTTAGAAGGGGTTTAAAAGACAGAATCTCTTTCAAAAGAGAAACAGCAAAGCTCAGGTTTTAATTATTTTGTGTAGCAAGCTGTTAACATTGTTACAGGGGGAGTGGAGAGTAAATAAAATCTTCAATTTTTAAGCCAACATAGTGTTGGCTATGGATCTATAGAAAATAATCCAGCATTTCATTTGAGACTAATGCTAATAGAAAAATGTGAACAGAACAAAGAAAATAACAGGAACAAAATTCTACCTACCTCTGGGCTAGGGGCTTATATATTGCAATAATTAAGAGTATCCAAACATCCATGTCTGCCATCATACATCTGCTCGGCTTAACACACGAAATACGTCAGAAATTTCAACCTAACGTGCACTCAACTAGTATCCCCATCACAAGTGGAACTAATTAACCTTGCAAAGAAGTGCAAGATACTAATTCAAGTGGAGTGCCATGCCAGAACAGCTCTGTTGCTTCCCTGTTAGTATAGTTACATCCTTAATTGCCTCTGGAAGCCCTAATTGGGTGTACAGACTGAATATTTCATAGAGAAACACCAACTTCCTTTTCCATTCAGAAACACTAGTCTCAGCAAGACTTTGAAGCAGATTAGTACATATATTTGTTCTACTCATGATGAACACGCTTTCTCAATATTGAAAAGCTTTTTATCTCCACAAACACTATCTAACAACACTTAAAAGCACTACATCTGCTCTGTGCTTTCTCATGTCTTCCAAATGAGGCCATTGGCTGTGATATATTTTTATTCTATTGTATTAATTCCGGGGAGAAGAGGATGACACTTCCTAATACAACTTTATCTTCTGTCCTGGGGGCCACAGCTGACAAGTAAACCCCACCCCCATCATCAGAACTGAGTCCCTCACTCATTCCTTCTGAAGGCACAAGTTTTTGCATCTGCAACATCTTCCACTGAGAAGTATTCTCATCTTTCAAGAACTACCACACACATGAGCACACGCTCACCTGCACACCCTGAAGAGGTAACAGTCGCAGTAGCAGTGAAGCTCCCTACTCGACACCTCCCATACTGGAGCTACCATCAAATTAAAACTTTAACATCGATTTTGAGAATGTTGGACTCAGAACTGTTTTCTGCAAGCCCAATTAATGCTTATCATTAAATACAGCTGTATAAATTAACAGAAAAGCTTTTACCGTCCTGGGCGTACGAGCCGAGGCTCTGCTGGCAGCAGGGACTGCAACTGCAACTGCAGCTCTGTGAGAAGGCAGTTACAGCCGGTTACAGCCGGTTCCCTAACGGACGCACCAGAGGGCACCGCTGAGCAGGGCAGTGAGGCTGACAGCCTAAGGGGAGGGCGGTTTAAGTCTTTGTTTCTCGACATCCATTTTAACTGGCAATAAATTACACGTTTAGTCTATTATGCCCATGACGGTCACTGTCTTTAAGCTTCTGAATCTCACCTTCCCCTTCCTTTTGAGGAGGAGGTCTGAGAGAGTGGCTTGATGGACATCTGGCAGCCAGCCACGGACAACCCACCACAGAAAAACAGCAAAACTATCATAAATAAATAAACAAACATCTTTGCTGTCCCATGGCATCTTCTGGAACAGACATTCACATCTCATCTGCTATTTTTCAGTCGAAACTGCCTGCAGTTACACACTGCTCTTCTCAGCAACCATCGCTTCTCCACTGCCTGCTGAAGATGCTGCTGCCAGAAAAGTCTTAACACTGAATTACGGGAGAGAGATTTTTCTCATTCCTACTTAGCTGATTTTTCTCTTTTCTCCCTTCTTTTTATTTTTCCTTCCAATTTTTGGAAAAACAACTTCCCTCAGACTCCTCCACCTTTTTACATAGTGTTTTTATTTTTTTACCATCATTTCTTTTGTTCAACCCATTTCATTCACACCTTCTAAACAGGAATAAAAACCCCAAAACAACATTCATCAGTCTGAACTCACTCAGAAGTTAGCCTTGCTTTAAGCACAGTATTAGACTGGGTCATCTCCAGAGGTCTCTTCTCAACCCAAATTATTCTCTGATTCTATGATATACATATACAGAGCTTCTTTTTTACTACAGCATGTATTACACCTCACATTGCAAAATAAATGTAGATTCATGGCATCCCAATTTCTGCTGGCCCAGAGAATGACCTTGAATTGTTAACGTTAATCTCTGTTGCCCATTCCCAAGCAAGGTGCTCTTTTTCAGAAGGATTATCGGAATCAGTAATGGCCTTTGCTCCTTCATGGATTTATAGTATTTGCAAGTATAACTTGTGCAGCATTGAGATAGACAGGGTAAACAAAGTTGTAACAAAGGAGTAATACCAATGAGTTCTGGTTATCAATGTCAAGCTTCAAAAGAAGTTTCAGTGCTGAAAAAATGAAAATCTGAACAACTGGGATTAAACAGAGTTTCTTACTAGAATACGGAAAAGTTCAGAGATGCAAAAACTTATTTACAATGGAAATACTCTTTCCTATTTGTTTTCATATAGCAAGTTTCTTAAGAGTGCAAAACTAATTGCTTACTAAGATAAATAAGCACTGTGTGGCATGTTTGAGTGTTCACTAAGATTTACACAAAAGCTAGAAAGAAAAAATATTATGCCTTCAGGACAAAGCCTGACAGTTAAGTCTGTCATAATGATAAAAGCTTCTAACCTTGCTGTCAGTTGATGTCTTCTTTCAAGTGGCTTTGGAGTCAAAATCTGTGGTAACCAGTAAGATTAATTCTACTATGCATAGTTCATTACCTCTCACAGAAAACACCATCAACAGAGTCTAACAACTTGCTTCTGTTTAATTGTGATGTCTCCAATAATAATTATTGATTATGTGAAAAAAATTACATTTTGTATAAGACTACTACACAACACATACAGTAGCAAAGTGCCAGCTGATACTTTGCCAATTTGATTAATTAAGAGTTCTATATACACAAGTGGCAGCTAATGTGCTGGCTGTGTTCCTGCTCTGCCTGTTCTATCTTAGTACCTCCCCTTCTATGCTAATCAGTGAGCAGAGCGTAACAAGGGGATAATTAGACATGGCTGTTATTTGTGCCAAGAGACTTTATGTTAATATTGTTAATACATTTAGTTATTTTTCTCTTGCTGGAGGTTGCATTTTAAAGCAGAAGTTGGAGAGACAACCTCTCATGCTTTGTTGCTCAATATTAACTTGTCCAGACCATGCTTAAAATGATATTAAAAATGTGTCACATGCATTTTTATATCTTATCTTTTGGTCAGCTTAACCACATTGGAAAGTATGCTTTTTAGGCAGCAAATTAGTGATGATGCAATAGCAATAACTTCTAATACTGTCTGAAAGTGAACTAAGCTACTACATTTTCAGAGGCCAAAATCTGCTCAACTATTCTGTTATTTAATACAAGGTACGCGTGAACTACTTACTATTCTCTTTCTTTTGTAAATATCCATATCAAAATCACCTGAGTTTTCCATTCTGCATTCAAAAAAGCTCACAATCTCCGAAAATAATGCCAAATTCTCCCAAAATTGATGCTACAGAAAACTGTCAGAAAATAACCATTTAAACTACAGCTAAATATGACAATGAGCTTAGCTGGCAAAATGTTCATTTGGAGAAGAAGCAATTAACTTAAAAAAGCGTAAACAAGACACTAAAGAGTCAGACTAACTAACAAAATTTGTTTGCTTTCTTCTTCATCTAAATGTTAAAAATAAGTTAGGAAGCAAATTAGATTCTAACTTATAGCTTTAGAAATTATGATAAAATGTAGTACCTGAAAATAAAAACAGCAATTCATTCTAATTTGTGTCTAACTTAAACAACAAAGTCCCTTGGAAGCAGACCTTTATATAAAGTCATTAGACTGCTGCTATTTCGATGGGCAAAGTTTTTAATGAGCCAATGGCAGCTCGCTGATAACAATTAGATGAGATGAAATTAAACCATGCACACTGTTTAAAAGAGCAATGGTGCTCCTGATAACAGAGACTTAATCATTGTGTTATCTAATAGGCTGCCTGTCTGGAATTTACTTCACTGCAGGTTGAGATTTAGTATTACATGTCCATCAATAACAGTGTGCAAATACAAATCATGTAAGCAAACTGATGTAATGTCAACCTAATGAGATTGGAAACTCTGCTTAAAGAATTATATTTTAGCCTTTATCAAATAAAGGGCTTAGAGGGGAGGAGGCTTTCCCGAATTTACTGGAGTAGGAGATTTCAGTCATTAACGAGAGGATCAACACTAAATGTCAAACTAAATAATATAATAAAATCTTGATTTCTGATGCTTGACAATTCAGTCACTGTTTTCATTTACCCTGTTGTAACAGGTTCACTGGCCATATCGGGACTTCCAGCAAGAGTAAAACCTCATTTATCAATGTTCAGACACTAATCATAGAATCATAGAATAGTTAGGGTTGGAAAGGACCTTAAGATCATCTAGTTCCAGCCCCCCTGCCATGGGCAGGGACACCTCACACTAAACCATGCCACCCAAGGCTTCCCAGGATACCAAAAAGGCTTAGTGAAATACTTAATTACAAAACAATTACAAAGTGGTCAGAGGGAAACCAAATTCCTTAATTCATAATTAGTACCAGGTTCAAATGGAACTTACAAGGAATATTTTGAAAACCTTGAAATATAAAACCATACAAATACATTAATGACTGCAGAAATCCATCAACCTTCTTCTGTAGTGTGGCATAAACTGAATCACCTAAATGATGACTAGCATGAGTTATCCTGTCTGCTTGGTTATAACTGTGACTTTTTCCTAAACTTTTCCCTCAATGGAAATATGCACCTGGATCAATGTTCATATAAAATACGGAAACTTACAACCATTTTAGGAAGTGGACATATCTAGCTTGAGTTTTCTTTCTTTATTTGTAAAGCAGCATAGCTCATTCATATTTTTGGCCATTTGTTAACTTCAAAACATCAGCCATTTTTGGAGATCCGACCATCCTTCCGAACACTCAGGATGCGATTTTTGCAATAGGGACCTGCTTGCCCCGTTTTGATTTTCCATTTAAAAAAACCCCAAAGACAATAGAGGCATCCAACAAAACCAGAAGCAGCATGCAGTGACCTAGGTGAGCCAACACAGCACATGCAACTAGCAAAACTAAAAATTTCACTTGTTCTGTGTCCACTGTGCTATGGACACTGCCATAATGGCAGCACATGCATGTTGTGTGTGTCTATATATATTGTTATCTTTAACCAAACTAAACTGTTGTGAAAACACAAGGCTTTAATTTTATGGGCTTGAAGAGACCTACAATTGTGGATTTAATGCTGAAATCTATGCCACAATGTATCACAGTATCACAGTATGTTAGAGATTGGAAGGGACCTCAAAAGATCATCTAGTCCAATCCCCCTGCCAGAGCAGGAACACCTAGATAAGGTTACACAGGAATGTGTCCAGGCGGGTTTTGAATGTCTCCAGAGAAGAAGACTCCACAACCTCCCTAGGCAGCCTGTTCCAGTGTTCTGTCACCCTCACTGAGAAGAAGTTTCTTCTCAAGTTTAAGTGGAACCTCTTGTGTTCCAGTTTGTACCCATTACCCCTTGTCCTATCATTGTTTGCCACTGAGAAGAGCCTGGCTCCATCCTCATGACACTCCCCCTTTATATATTTATATACACTAATAAGGTCCCCCCGCAGTCTCCTCTTCTCCAAACTATAGAGACCCAGCTCCCTCAGCCTTTCCTCATAAGGGAGATGCTCCACTCCCTTAATCATCTTAGTTGCCCTGCGCTGGACTCTCTCCAGCAGGTCCCTGTCCTTCTTGAACTGAGGGGCCCAGAACCGGACACAATATTCCAGATGTGGTCTCACCAGGGCAGAGTAGAGGGGAAGGAGGACCTCTCTCGACCTACTGACCACCCCCCTTCTAATACACCCTAGGATGCCATTGGCCTTCTTGGCCACAAGGGCACAGTGTTGGCTCATGGTCATCCTGCTGTCCATCAGGACCCCCAGGTCCCTCTCCCCTACACTACTCTCTAACAGGTCGTTCCCCAACCTATATTGGAACCTGGGGTTGTTCCTGCCCAGATGCAGGACTCTACACTTTCCCTTGTTATATTTCATCAAGTTACTCCCTGCCCAACTCTCCAGCCTGTCCAGGTCCCGCTGGATGGCAGCACAGCCTTCTGGCGTGTCAGCCACTCCTCCCAGCTTAGTGTCATCAGCAAACTTGCTGACAGTACACTCAATTCCCTCATCTAAATCATTGATGAATATATTAAATAATACTGGTCCCAGTACTGACCCTTGAGGCACTCCACTAGATACAGGCCTCCAACTAGACTCCGCCCCATAGACTACAACTCTCTGGCTTCTCTCCTTCAGCCAGTTCGCGGTCCACCTCACTACCTGATCATCCAGACCACACTTCCTCAGTTTAGCTATGAGGATGCTGTGGGAGACTGTGTCAAATGCTTTGCTGAAGTCAAGGTAGACCACATCCACTGCTCTGCCATCATCCATCCACTGTGTTATGTCCTCATAAAAGGCTATGAGGTTGGTCAAGCATGACTTCCCCTTGGTAAAGCCATGTTGACTGCCCCTCATAACCCTCTTATCCTTGACATGCCTTAAGATAGCATCAAGGATAAGGTGCTCCATCACTTTCCCAGGGATGGAGGTGAGGCTGACTGGTCTATAGTTACCCGGGTCCTCCTTCTTGCCCTTTTTGAAGACTGGAGTGACATTTGCTTTCCTCCAGTCCTCAGGCACCTCTCCCGTTTCCCAAGACTTGGTAAAGATGATGGAGAGTGGTCTAGCAATGACTTCCGCCTCAGCACCCGCGGGTGCATCCCATCTGGACCCATGGATTTATGGATGTTCAGATGTCTTCATTGTATGTTACACAAGTTACCTAGATAAAAGCCAGGACAGGCATGCTGATGTGCTGTGCTGTCCAAAAAACAGACAAGTGCCCTCCACATATTTTCACAAGTCTTTGGATCAAATGTATAAAAACTCTATAGTAAACCATTAGAAGTAAGGCTACAGTAGCAAGACATATTTCTGATGATGAGATGAAGAGTTGATTCCCATTTGGAAGACCAGTACTGGTCCTCTCCATCAGTTAGATCTCATGAGAATTCCAGGACTTAAGCAGTGCTCAGCTCAGCTTCACCATTAATGAGTGATTCCACAGAAGTTACTGCTGGCTAACACCTAAACTGCAAAAATGGGCAAACACTTGAATATAAACAACCTCATAATTTTACACTACTGCATGCCTACACTTAGAACTCTCAATTTCTTAGACCTTCTCATTTACACTTCAGATTTCTTCTAACCAAAGGTATTACGCAGGACATTTTTAAGGACTAACCCTGGATAAGATGGCCTTTAGAAATAAACATCTTAAAGATGATCAGTATAGGGGGAGATAATGAAGAAGAAAAATCCAACTTTCAGATTACCTTTAAAAATGCACTGGAAGTCCAAAAGGATAAAAAAAGATACATTAAAAAATGCTTGGGTTTTGCCCTCTCGTGTTTCATCAAGGGATTCTAAATATCATCATGGAAACAATCAATTTGCAGCAGCTGTGGACAGCCTCAGGGGCTTGAATAGCTTAATTGGAGAAATGTTTTAGAAGTTAAAAGGCCAGAATCACATCAAGTACATGAAGCAAAAGCTCACAGATGCTTCTAAATGTTCAGAAAGGATCATTAGAAGCTAGTTTTACTGATGAATTCTAATCAAATACTAAAAATATTAATATAAGCATATAAATTATATTTTATTCTAAAAAGCTGAACTAGTAATTTTAAAGCATTATCCTTTAATATGTATTTAATGTATAGAAGCTTAATTTTCAGGTACTTAGAAACATAATTGCCAGTTAATTAAAGTCAGGATTGAAATTTAACAGTTCACTTAAACCATTCATCTCCTAATTTAGTTTTCTTCTTTATGTTGAATTAAGTGTTCATGCAGGGAGACAACTCAACTTTTATGAAAGTTGAAGCCCAAATGTATAGAATATGAATGGGCACAAAACCTCTGGCTTTTAACTTCAGAGCTAGAATGTATAGCTAGAAGTAATCCTTTGGCTTAATTGCACATAGAAATAACGATGCCTTTAAAAGCACCTGTGTTTGCTGAGTAACTCAGACCTTCAGGATGAAAATAGCACAGGAGGAAAATAATGTGCAGATAAGGAGCAGCAATTCTACTGCAGTATTACCTCCTTTCATTAAAAAGGTGTGCTCTGCCTTTTCCACCATCATCCCTCAAGCAGTGCTGCTTAGGAAGGAGACAACAAAGTTTATTACAAGCCAGTCACTCCCATGAAGGAGAGGTTCTTCAGAGAACTATGATCTGAAATACGCATAAATTAATAGTTCAAAGAAAATGCTACTGTTCTGGAAGTACTGCAAGCATTCTAGAGATAAAGGTCATGAAAATCTTGATCTTTGGCACCATTCTCACAGTGCAGCCTCAAATCACTTCAATGTAGTATTCCAGAATTGCAACAGAGGTAAGTGGTGAGTGGGGTAAGAGGTGTGTCTGTATGATATAAATCCTTATTTACTCTTTGGTAGTGTAAATTCATAGCACCACAGAAAAAACAACAGTTATGCCACAACAACATAGGTCAGTATATGTGCATCTGTATTAGTATCATACTAAAACTGGTGTTACTCAAGACTGTTTTTTTCAGTAACGATTCTAATATTGGCGTCTGTGCTATACTTCTGTGTACTGAGCCATCCTTGACGCACACTTCCGCTGGAGTTAGTCTGGAAGCCTGCAACCCTGAGGCTCCTTCCCCTCTCCAAATTGCAACTCGGAAAAGCCACCTACATCCTGGCACCTTCTGGGATTCTCCACATCTCCAAGAACAATGGTCCTGGGCTTTTTTATAAAAAAGTGTATGATGCTGATATGAGCCAAACACAAAAGAACCAATTCTAGCCATTGTAATACAGAATCTGTGTCTTTTTAACTAGTAAGGTCAATAGTTTTACCTCAAAATCTTCAATTCAGCCCATTTCCAGATGTAAACACTTAATTAGAATGTAAGTGCCAAAGTTTTGTTTTCCCATTGTGGCAAGCCATATTTAAGGTTGATCTCTTTTATCATCTCCCAATCCATCTGCTTGACAACTTATCTAGTCTTTATCAAAGGCTAGTAATCAAAAGCCATTGTTGTTCTTTTACATTGTACAATAAATAGCTCTGAATCTATCTGTTCTAAAAATTATCAACAGCAGTGAAGCTTTGCCATACAAGTCCTCTAACGTAAGAAACAAGAGCTAAAAGATAAATTTCTGTTCTAATTGAACTAATTATGTGGAGAGGAGATTGCAGGAAGCCCAAAAAATTGAACTAATTTTCTATGGACTGCCTTCTGGTAAAGACAACATGAAAAGAGTCCTCACATCACATCAGTAATTATTTTGGAGAATACAGAGCTGAATGTTAGGTGAATGTCCAAGTGTCTTCCTCTTGAAAGAAACAACAATTTTTAAAAGTCCTGCTGTGTAGAGCTTCCTGAAGTCCCAGCCTTGTCAGAGAGACAATCTCAGTGGTAACTGTGTGGCATGTCTTCTGTTCTAGGACTTCACAGTTAAACTCACGACAGTCACTGGCTACATCTTTATACCTTCAGTTAGTAATAGGCTGAAACATTTCAGGGTGGGAATCAGGTGGTGCAGAGCAGCACCACTCCATTAGAACAGTTGAGAATATCACTTCAAATCCTTATTATTAAATAGGCTATATACAATGGAACTGAGCCTCTACTCTGCTACTCCAAGTTTCTATCCTTGAAATTTCTTCTAAGTAATTGTACTAATAGAATGATATGACTCAAGTATCTCAATTATAGTGATGAAACCAATTAGTATTTCCATGCTGTATGTGTACAGTACATACTGTTACAGTCTCACCATAGCTAATTTCTATACAAGTCCAAAGGCTGTTCAGAAATTGCCCTGAAAGCTTTTTCTCCCCAAAGAACACTTCTTTTCACATCTTACTCTAAGTAACCTTCGGCATCTCTAGCTTTAGGGTTTTTTCTGCATCTAACTTCCTCCTAACTAAAAGATGCTACAAAATATAATATATGCAACCTCAGAGCTACAAGATGCATTTGCTCTTCTGTCTTTTCATAAAATTGGAAAAAAACCCAGCCCCTGCCTTTTGCCTAAAAGATACAACTGGAAACAAATGGTTATATTTGCAATAACCATCTTTTTGTATTCAGACTTTTAATTGGAGGGCACAATCCTAACATTCTCATTTAACCTTGACTAAATTTGTACTCTTTACCACTTCCTTAGGCAGTAAGCCCTCTGTATAATTTGCTAGGGACAGTCCCAGATTTTTTTCTATTGCAGCCATTTGCAAGTGCTGCCTGATTTACACTGAACAGGAGAGCAGCTGTGCTGCACAAACCCCAGACACTGCCTTCCCACACCTAGAAAGGACAACTTTCTCCTGGGGACTGGAGCACCAGCAGCTAGCAGGAAATGCATCTACAGCAGCAGCACTTCCAGAACAGATCGATTTCATTTACTGGTTGCTGTTTTATTCACGCACCTTCAAATTTGTTTTATTGTTTTCATTTTCTACTCATAATATACACAGGAGGAAAATGAGTCAAAAAAAACCTCATATCAAAATAAGCTTTCAGGTTTTTCATAGGTAGATGGGATATCCTGATATGGGAATCCATTATTTTTCCATTTAGGCACTACAATATTCTTTAACTTACTCCCATTTTCCCTTCCTAATTTGCCATCTCTTAGATGCTGAGAACATGTAGAAATCTCTGAGGGGCATTTCTCTCATCAGCAGAAAAGGAACATTGGAATAATGACTTTCAGGCATTGGTGGCAAGCCTAGTATTCTCAGAAGCATAAAATCAGAAACAGAAAAACTCCTGATAGGTCACCTAATCTATCTTTCTGCATAAACTGAGTTCTGCCTAGCTGAAATATCCTTTATTTTGTTAAGAAGTTGCCTGCTTGGGATTCCATAGACAGATTTCTTTCCAGTAATACAGCCATACATACTGTCTTCCCCATGTCATCTTTTAAACTCAATAAGGAATCAAAAATCAGAATATATATTGAATAAAAGACAAGAAGCTCACAGAGTTGTTGCCTTAATACCACCAGCTTAGCCTGACATAATCCAGAATTTTGGGCTCTGAATTAACTGGAAAAAATATTAGACTGGCATAACATTTCTGTGGCAATAATTACTTTCTAAATGTGCTGGAATAAATTTAATCTTGATGAATTCCATTTGATGCCAATGCAGTGAACACTGCCTTTCTAATACACCTCGCTAACTCTCATACCAAAAGGATAAGATTGTGAAACTCCTGAATAATGAACTTTCTTACACAGTTAGACGACTACCCATGTCTAACGATACACTTTAGCAGTTTCTCTCAGAAAATATTATGATCTGCTTGCGGAAGCTAATAGGTCTATATTTGCTCTGTGCTTAGTTCTGCAACTACTCACTTATACTACAACCTTATTTGTGCTACTGTCATAACCAGGAACTTAAAACATTAAATAACTTCTGAACTGGGCATCTGTTTAACCAAGTTACATTATTCAAACAGTTTCACCAGCAGAAGTTGTGACAGAATATCTGCCCACACCCACATGCTGTTAGCAAACATCTCAAGACCACAGATCACCTAAGTATTAATACTGTCAATAGTTTTAGGCCACAGTCTCACGCTATCAGTGGACTAGCTCTCATTTTTTAATGTGCCTTGAGGAAGAAGGAATGAACTGAGGGTGAAGGAACCAGAAGGCTTGTCTTTCATTCAGCAGCTGTTCAGTGGATCTGGAGAAAACAGACACCTCATGTGCTCCACTGAGTAGCAGACACAGACAGATGAGAAGCTGACCTTCCAAAGCAGCATTCAGCAGAGCTGAATTAGCACAAAGGTATAAATAACCAGCTATTAGTGCTGCAGCAGAAGCAGCGATTCTGTCATACTGCAAGGCAAGACAATCAGATTTTATTATTTGCATGTAATCACAGTTGCTATGGGGTAGACAAGAGTGAAGAAAGACAAAAAAATTATAACCTTTATGCAAAAGTAAAATCAAAGTAGTTTTGTGGAAGCATTTAAAGCAATAAGAGTTCTTCCCAAATGAGGCTTCTTGCCTTCATTGTGACAGCAAGGGAATTTTTTTCCAGATCGCATAAAAGCAAAAAAGGAAAAGTTTCTGTCATAGGTTAAGCCAGTAGTTTTCTCCTAGAAACGTGTTTACAGTTTTAGTCTCAACAAAGAGGCATGTTATGCATGTAAATAGCAGGTGGTTATAGAGAGTTACTTTGACAGCTATGTCTTGAGCTGCCTTGATATCGGTGGTCTAATAGAGTGGCTCTGTAGTAAGTGAAGTTCCTGATGAAAGGCAACCAAATTAAGTGGAGCTTTTAATCTCAGCTTCTAGCCAGCTATACTGTGACCATTCAAGGGGGAATGAAGAAATGATTAAAAAGAGATTGCACTCTGGCTCTGGTGGCAACTGACATAAATGAACTTGAAAAGACAAATAAGACAACACTAATTTTAAAACCACAGTGCTTCTTCTCAGTCAGCATCACTGGGAATTGCACTGCTGAAAGCAGAGGTGATCTGACTCTTGCCCGGAAAACAAGCAACATCATGCTGTGGCAGAGGGGTAATGTCAAATGCACCCCAAAGAGAGGTAATTAAAGTCTTTGTCTTATTTATTCTTCTGTGCAGAAAATTAATAGCTACAGTGCTCACAATGTCTCCCGGGTCCTGTGCTTAGGCTTAAGTCACATTTGCTTTCTATTTCCTAAATTATAATCTGAAAATTACATTGCTGATCTCAGGAAGGTACATGATTTCCAATAGCAATGTCTCTGTGCCAAAGAAGAGATAACTGAAGAGGCCATAATTTTTCCAGGCTGCAATGAGGGACTTTTCCTTTCCAGATGATGGCCTTTCCTGTGCATCTTCTCTTACAAAAACCTGTGACTTATGTATCCCCACAAAGACGCTTGGGCAAAAGTACAGTATTCTCATCAGTCAAGTGTATTCAAGAAGCGTTAGAAAACACCCTAAACTATAAAGGCGCTATAAAACAATATAGAATTTACAACTAACTCATCCATAAAGGCATTTACTTATGTTTGTCTTGCATGCAGATTAGGACAAAGGGTTTTCAGGCATCTCAGTGATTCACAGTTTGGTTACCAACCCATTCTAATCCTGACTGAATCTTTGCATTTATCTGTGCGTCTATGTAGTGAAAACAAATCTTACTCTTCACCAGCAGTAGGGGTAGGTTTGCTGCTAGAGCTGCCCAAGACACATTTTAAACACAAATTATTTCTGAAAGAAGTATAGCTTTTTGGCAAACATGGATTTTCTTTCCCTCAAGAAAAGGTATTACCAAGATACTACTGCTGTCTCATTTTATGATGATGTTTCAAAACAGAAACCCAGACATTTATGTATTAGATTTTTTTCCTCAGAACTTTAGGAATCCTGGATGTTACATCCCATACAACTACGAAATGAAAGGGAGTGCACAGAGCAGCGACTGTGTTGTAGCACTCTTTTCACATTTCCAGGGAACCCTCCTTCCGCATAGCTTGTGAAAGCCCAAAGTGCGAATGTGACCATCTCCTCATAGATTTGCACATTTCTACGCCACAAGAGCCTGCAGTGGTGTGAAATATTCTTTGCAAGAGAAAGAACAGTGTCACTGTTAATCTCTTTTCTCTGAGAAATACCCCAGCTGAACAGGACCAAAGGTGAAAGCTGCACTGGAGACATGCAAGATACAACATCAGTCTGCCAAGCTATAAACAGAATGACAGTCCTAAATATTCCTTAATTATTCTGATTCTACTCTGCCTTCCTATTAGTTGTTGGCAAGTGAACTAGAGTTGCACAAATAGACTAGAGTCTATTTTGCCCTAGAGTTCTGCTTCAGAGAAAAACTCTGTGTATCCTGCCTTTGCATTCTGTCAGAAGGATGCCACCAAAAACATGGTGGTCTTTCAGGGATCTGTCTTGACAGGTAATCTGTTACATGATGCACACTGAGGCGATGTCTGCCTCTTGCCTCAAAACACAGGTAGAACTGGAAATCAAAGAAACACCAAGCTGGCTCCTTTTTTACACCGTAGGTATTTTTCTCCGTCAGTAGTGTTATGTCCAGGAGCATTAAGAAGCTATGTACATGTAAGATGTGTGGGGAAAAGAAAGGAAACTCTGAGCAGATTAGACCTTGCAGAAAATGAAAGTATTGAAGCTCCATAACCAAATCCTGAAAATCAAATATTGACAGGAAGATAGTCCATAATAATCTCTTAAGTGTTTCTGCTCTAACAATTATGTGCTAAAAATACTAAGAGCCCACATTTCACTTGAAGTAAAATTGCCATGCAAGTGACATTTCCTTCTTTTGCATTTCATGACAAGACTTTGACTTAGAAGTCACAAACAATCATATGAGTTTGTTAAATCCTTCCCGTTTTCTTTTTACTCTGCAGCCTTGACATAACATCATTAGAAATGCTACAACTATAAATCTATTCCTCCACAAAACTTGGTAACTGCCTAACTTCCAAAAAGCAAGAACTCATAATGGAATATTCAAATATTCAAACATGTTTCTTACCCTGCATTTCATATCATTCTATGAGTCCATAAAATGCAGGGTAACAAACATGCTTGAAAAGACACTCTAACAGGTTTCTGTTCTACTGAGAAATATAGAAGTGGCAGGAAAGTTGCATTTAGGAATGTGCAGAAAGATGATGCACCCCTCATGGTTACACAGAAACCATCTCTGGGGCCTGATTTCAGTATTGCAATGCCCTTCCTCCAAAGATAGCTCTTGCATTGATTCAGATCCTACTATGCACTAACACTACTTCCTTAAAGAGTCTCTGCTGCCCTTTTCACAAATCTGGTAATTGTACACATCCTATTCAAATTCCTTCTCAAGAAAATAGTACAAACGGGGCTGTAAGGACAGATTCCAGATCCCCTCCTTCCTGAACTGAAATAAACTTGAACTCTCCCAAGACAACAGTTTTCTATTCATTTTGTAGGAGCAGATGGCCTTCACTTCCGTTTGTTTTTCTTCTTCTCATCAGATCTAAAAAATCTAATCCTTAACAGATCATTGTGATAATACTTTCATATGCTTTGGTCAAAAACTCAGCTATAATCTTACAGAATTCTTCATGTAATCAATGGATGAAAAGGATGAAAAGACAATCATGTCTTTCCAAGTCATAGCGCAACTTATGTTTTTACAGTCAAACTAGTATTTCAGTAACATCAAAGCTAAAATATCATTTATTGTAAATATTATTACTCAGAAATACACACCATATAGACCACTATTCTGCTAAAAGCCTAGCATAGTCAGCTGAAGTCATTTTAATACTGAAAAACACTAACTGCTGCAGGATACAATGTTCAATGAGAATTTACAACTTATTTTATTCTAACCTTTTCTCAGTGACAAAACAAAAAACATAATAGCAGAGCTACCAAAAGAATTCCCTGAGATTATAACAGCATATGGAAAAAAATATGTACATCAGGTCTGTAACATACATCTGCATGCATAGATGTGATTTAGTTATTGCAAGATAGCCATCTATCTCATACTGCAAGTTATCTGTCTAATGAAGGAACAAAGAACAGTATCAGCAGGAAATAACACAGAACATACTGCATAAGAAATTAACAGCTGTTGGTAACAACTTAGTGTCTAACCCAGAGAAATTCCTTTGTTAAACTATACTTCAACTTCATTAGCCAATATTTGTCTTTGTTTGTGCCAAACATACCCAACAAAACCAAATAAAACAAACAAAAAAAGTGAATGTAGTAAAAAATGACATAAAATACTGAATGAACATGTCAATATAAGCAAATCATTTCTGCAGGGCAAATCAAGACCCAGGTGGTACCAACTCTTCTTTGACACAGACAACAATATTCCAACAAAGCAATGATGTGCTTATGTTAAAATCATTTAATAATTCTACTTATTTTTTTAATATGCTGTGGAGAAGACAGGATATTGAAAAGGTATAAAGATTTCTTCTCCTAGACTATAACTGCAAATACTTCTCGGTATAACACTCATTTAAAATCACTGCCATCTAGCAGCAAATCACTTAACTGGGCAGGTGAGTAGACTGAATTCAGTCTAGCTCTGAAGGAACAAAAACCTATATCAGAAAAAATCAGTTCAAAACCACGCTGGACATCTCCTTTGGTTGCCTGAGGATTAATGAGGCTAGAAACTAACTGCACTTTTGTTACTGGAAAGGTCTTTGTCTGATTACAGGTCAGACACATTGACAAAACAGTATATAAAAATTACAGAGGTATTGTCCTTGATGTTTCTGTTTCCTGCAGAGAGGACTTTGTGCTCAAGTGTAGCCGTCAGTAATATTCACATGAAGTTAAAATTAATCTTAGAGAGGTGTGACAGATTTTATCCTTCATCACTTTTAAGTTTGTTAAGATTAATGAAGCACATTTCTGAACCTGATGATGTATTTACTCTTTACACGTTACTAATACAGACTGCATGTATTTATTGCTATTACTGTACACTCGTTATAAAACCAAAAAATGACCCTTGACTGAAATAGTTGGTTAACTTCAGATATTACCAACATTTGAAGTTTTCTTTTTGACCTCTGGGGGTTTTCATTTGTTTGTTTTTTTTAACAAAGGGTCATCACAATATCATGTAGTTTGAGCCACCTCAGTCTCATCACTTAATACTGAATTAAAATGTAGCATCTGTTGCCTATCACCAGTGTGACAGGCATGTACCCATCATACAGAGTGTACAAAATGAAGTATTTAGTATACGCAATTTTTTTCTGCAATGCATCCAAGGTATTGTTACTATCTTTCTTACCAACAGCCAAAATGAAACACTGAAGAGAAGACAGGAATGAGCAACTGAACTCCATTAATTTAACCTTGATACACAGCCTGTCAAGTATTCCACAGTTTTCAGACTGGAAACTTTTTAGATTCTTAGATAATTACTGGTCCCCAATTTTTGCATTATTTATTCAGACTTTTCCATCAGTTACTCGGTATTTTCATAATTACTCCTCTATTCTGAAGGAAAAAGAAAAACAATTTAAGCATTTAATCCTGCTGATGCTGTGCAGCTACCAATATCATCTCAGATTCCCCCAGATTCAGACTCAGGAAGCTTTCTTTCACATCCCGGGCATTAAGATGTACACTGCTGTCCCTTTTGGATAAGATGAATGAAAACAAGACAGCTAACTATCACCAAGATATTGTAACCATCTCAATGTCTCCTTCCAGCCACCTTCAGCTGTTCCACGTGTATGTAAACTGTGCAACCTAGTAGAGTCCCACATATGAAAACTTCATCAGACAGAAAGCAATTACTGAACTTCCCTTTTGGATCTCCTTAGATACTACCCAATAAATTAAGCTCTCCAGGGTTATAACACCATCAAGAATTAACATAAGAGCCACCTATAAAGCAGGCTGAAAATTGCCAGGAATTCTCCTACTTTGTTTGTTTATTTTTTAACAAAATCCATTGCCATTTAGTTATTGTGAGTTAACTGGATGCAGCAATTGCTTCACATGGGCTTTGTGACAGTGAAACAATGTTGTTAACAAAATCTGAATGAAGATGTTGCTCCACAAGGTCTGCAAAAAGGAGGTATTTAGCTGTGCTGGCAGTAACCTTCTGTACAGATTGAAGCAGGAGCTCTTTTATTCTTTTATTACTACTACATGTGTGTGCAGCAATCACACAGTAGGACTCCCAGTCCCAACTGGGGCTTCTACTACTCCTAGATAAATAAAATATGTGATTAATAATAAACACTAGAGCACATCAGTACTTCATAGGAAAACGGAAAATACACTCCTGGAGAATAAGCACATATTTTACAATAATTCTATTTAGCATTCAGTTTTTCTTCTCACTTATAAACAACAGCAAAAGAAGGCAATTGTATTTGTAAAGCAGCTAAATAATTTTAAAAAGGGAGATGTACTCCTTGCTGTACATCACAGCATAATGAATTCCTTTTGAAATAAGGAAAGAATAATCCCAGAAGCTCTAAGAGATAAGATGAAATGCCATCCTAATGCAATCTGCATCTTGTTCCCACAATAATAAGCAGCTATTTTTGTTTAGCAAATTGAACACTACATTGTTCCAAATAACCGGAATGAGTGTGGATGGGACAGAATCTGCTTACATGGGAATAATTTTTTATGTAATTATTAATGAAGTTGTTTATTGTTCACATTGTCTGTGCAGCCTATAAATGCCTATATTGAACATTCAGCAGAACTTAAGACAAACCATTAGTCTAATTTGAATAGCGGGAAGGGATCAAAGAGACCAGAACATAGTTTTAGCAGCCTTTCGAATTTGACTTTTAATTCAGCAGAGTCCAACCTGCAAATCTCAGGTGATCTGACAGACTGCAAGTCTCTTATGTATTTCTATCTGACTTAATAAATCCTTCATATGTTTCTGTCCGGAAGTTTAAGACTTATACCTTAGTGACCACCTTTGGGTGAGAGTTATTTATGACTGTCAGCATTTGGAAAATAGATTTAGTATGAAAAATGAGACTCTCTGGCAAGACAACTGAAATGTGAATGAGTCTTACGGGTTCCTCCAAACTCTGGTTATAATTTTTAAATGCAATATGGCTTCATATGTGATATTTGAGCTCTTCTGATTCAAAATATGCTCTACAGTGCTACGAAACAGAAACAAGACTTGAAGGTGGGTGCATTTTTTTCTTTTATATATATATATATATATATCATCATCATGACTTCATGAACGAAGATTTGGGAAGGGCTTTACCCACGCTTACTACAAGCGCGCTGATGACTAAAAAGGCCAATGTAGGATAGGCAAATCTGCTTGCAAAAAGCACAGTGAAAGGTCTCCTTGGGTGGTATAGGTGGGGCGCGATTCTTTCTACGTTGTCTTTTCTCCTCGAGACTAATTCTGCGTGTGCTCTCAAAGGAGACAACAGCGTTATGTACGGTGTGTCTCTAAGTCTCCTAACTAGAGGCCAAGGTGGACCATTGGTGGTAATCAATATGGACAAGGCTGAGGTATTGTTTCAGGGAGTCCTTATATCTCTTCTTTGGGGCACTTCTTTTGCGGTAACAGGTGGCGAGTTCACCGTAAAACACAATCTTAGGGAGGCGGTGATCCTTCATCCTAGAGATGTGCCCTGCCCAGCACAGCTCTGATTGCAGCAATAAGGCCTCGATACTGGTGACCCCTGCCTGTTCAAGGACAGTAACATCTGACACATAGTCAGTCCAACGGATGTTTAGAATTGTACGGAGGCAGTGCTGACAGAAGCGTTCAAAGAGTCGCAGGTGATGGCGGTAGATAACCCATGATTCAGACCCATATAAAAGAGTAGACAGTACAATGGCTCTATAGACACTAATTTTTGTACTTTTCTTCAGGTGTTTATTGCACCAGACTCTTTTATGGAGTTTTCCAAAGGCTCTATGCGCCTTTGCTGTTCTGTTGTCTATCTCTTTGTCGATCGTGGCCTTCGAGGAAATAATGCTTCCCAGACAGCTGAACTGCTAAACTGACTTAAGCTCTGACTTGCCAATGGTAATGTGGGGATGATGATAATCTTCTTGTGGTGCGGGTTGGTAGAGACCCTCTATCTTCTTCAAGCTGACTTCCAGCCCCAAAAGCTCAGCCGCCTCCATAAAGCAAGATGTTAAGCGCTGCAGAGCTGCTTCTGTGTGGGCAACAAGCATCATCAGCAAAAAGCAGTTTACGGACAAGACGTAAATCATCTTAGTGTGGGCCTTCAGTCGCCTTAGATTGAATAGGCTCCCATTGGTACGATATCAAATATAAATGCTGTTTTGTTCATCGAGGTCTACCGTAGCCCTTTGGAGCATCATGCTGAAGAAGACTGTGAATAAAGTTGGTGCAAGAATGCAACCTTGTTTCACACCACTGGTTATTGGGAAGGGCTCAGAGAGTGGGTAGCCATATCTGACTTGGCCTTGCTGATCCTCATGTAACAGAATAATCATTTTGAGGAACTTGGGGGGACAACCTAATCGTTCCAAGATCAACCACAGGCCTTTCCTGCTCACAGTGTCAAAAGCTTTGGTGAGGTCAACGAGAGTTACATAGAGCCCCTTATTCTGTTCTCTGCACTTTTCTTGCAGTTGTCCGAGAACAAATACCATGTCTGTGGTACTTCTATTAGCTCTAAAACCACACTGACTTTCAGGTAGTTCTTCTGCGATAGCGGGTACTGACCCTTCAGTTGAGATCTGTCTGGCACGAGAGACCCTACCTGAGGCATGTGCCACCACCAGCATAGCTCCCAACCTCACAAGGGCACACAAGCTCTTTCCCCACAACAAGGGGGTGTCCGTGAAAGAGTATATATATACGCACACACACACACACCCATTACTATTTCCACATAGTGTTTAGTGGTTTGAAATGTAATATATATTAACTGCTTTTAATATCAAACTCTCCATTGACCATATGACTAAATTAACATTCTTAACAGTAGAAACAGTTTATCATTTCAGCAGCAGTAGGATACAGAATACAACAGTGAGACATTTATGTGGGGGAAAGAAGCTGCACTATGCAGCTGCTAAAGAAAGCACAGGACTGCACGCCTGGGACACCAGATGAAGACATAGGTAAAGATTAGGAATCCTGCAAGGGTCCTAAGATTTTAACAATATGTTGTCAGAAGGAATAATGATGGATGCTATTCCAGAGCTCAAAGAACTAGTAAGCCCAAGCTAAACATGAAAGACACAAGACTTCAAAGGAACACAAATTAGAAGTGCTCCCCTTCCACCTATTTTGCAGGGGTTTTATTTGCTTTGGTTTAACCTAGATGATTTTGCTGATCCAATTCACAATGTGACTCTATATAGAGTTGCATTAGTATAACTGAGGGACCACTCTGTTGCAGCATGGAACAGAAATGGATGGCTCTGGGTGTGATGGGAACTCACATTGAACTCATGAGATCATCAAATAAGGGCTTCTCTTCCACCTCAAGGAAAGCACAACATTGTTCTGATTGTCTGTGACAAGTGTTTGATCCAGAATAATGGGAAGCTGCAGCTTCACCTACAGCTGAAAGGTAATCTGAATTTAGACTCCACCATGGGGACAGAAAACAAAGTTAGGAATGAATGTTGTCAAGCTATAATATATCTTCAAGAGAAGTAAACCAATTTGGATTATGACAATAAAGCTGTTCTAAAACTTAAATTATCTTATTCTGATAATGAAAAGCCAAATGATTCTCTAACAAGTGGAACATGAAGAGCTCCTTGCTTTGACTATCAGAGAAACTGTATGGAACGCTCAGGAGGCTGTGAGTAGGATCATTCCTTGCTGGTTCTCAAAAAGGAAACTCAATGCAATACCAAAGAGACTTCCAGCCTATCTCAGGTATCTTACATATACATGCACAACTCTCACAGATTTCAGTGGAAAGGTATAAGCTGAATTTAAGAGACAACAGCATCTGCAGAACTGTACAAGTATTTCTAATGTATATGAAAAGGCCGATTCAGCTGTACTTACATTCTCAGCTCAGTTACACAATGACCTTCTGAAGTTATAACCCACTTGAAATATCAAGAATGTTCAAGTCCCTAACTATAAATGGCAGTACAATTTCCAGCGTGATTTACAAAAAGGTAACAGAAGCGTGGGCTGTAACATACACTTTAACTGTGAAAACATCTGCAGCGAAGCACATAAGAAATGACACAAAAAAGCATAATCCATTTCTCTCTCTTCTCATGTTCTGCTTTTAAAATGAAGTAACTTCAGTCCCCAGTAGAAACTTACTTCTCTTCCCTCAAATCAGCTGCCCAGTTCAGGTAAATTTCTTAGACTCAGTCTCAAAGTTTTCACCACTTCTGTTGCTGATGATTTTTATAAAAGACAATGCTTTAGTTGCAAGCCCTAAGCAAGTATTTTCCCATCCTTCACTTCTACTATTCCAAGATAAGTTTCCATTATTTGGGTAGCTTTCTTTTCTAACAAGGCTTTCCCTGCAAGTCTAAATGATAAGGAGTTTACCTCTATTGGACCCATACAAGGGCAGGTGCTTGCAGAGACAAGGAACAGCATTTCCAAGTGACCTGGCACTGGAGCACACTATTTTAGTCAACTGGAATGCACTACTTTAGAATTCTTGGGCTGGAACAGCAAAGCATTGAAAACCCATGATAACAGACTTTGCTACCTCTCTGCTTCACAGTCACCACAATTTCCCAAATTTTGCTTTTAGCACCCAGGTACAAGTTCAGTTCTGGAGCAAACAGTGCCAGTTCAGTGGCCCTGTACTGTGTGCCACTTACCCGGCGCCTTGCCAGGATACTAGAAGCTTAGAGTAAGCTGCAAAATCCACCTAGATGCAAGCTAAATTACCCATGCTTAGTTTTATGCTCCCATGGCCAATATTCCTCTTGGCACCAAATGAGAAGTGTTCCTAGCCCATGCTAGCTGCATTTACTGCTAGCAGCTATCAAAGTCTAACACCATTGAGAGGAACCACAGAACGCAATTAAGTAGCAAAAGACAGGTTAAAAGTCTGGAATTCGGATAGTAAGATTTCATGTTTATGATGCTCAGGTGCATCTTAGTATGTTGCTCATTTGTTCATTCATTCATTTTCATCTTATTTACAATATGTTAATAACCAACATGAAACAGACTAACAGCTTGCATGAGGTTAAGATTATCAGAAGTAATGTGCATCTCTGGTTTTAATGTTTCATTTCCATTATTTCAAAGGCATAAACTTCGTTAAAATCAGCTAAGACTTCACTGGATATTTTAACAATCTCAACTAACTGCAATTAGTTATTAAGTGGTCAAATTATCTCCATATTTCCCTGATTGTCTATGCAAAAATACTCCATATATTAGTTAATAAAGCTAAACCATTTCAGTTTGCACCTCAAGCAATACATACTTTAATGTTTTACATTATTTCAAGGGAACCAACCCCCCCCCAATCATACATTTTTCACCTTTAAATTGATTTTCAATATTGTTCTTCTTTATTTGCTCTCTCCACATGGCTTCTTCTGTTTCCTGTTTTGATTGTGCTTCTTTTTCTGACATGTAATTTCCTACTTGCTTTTATTTCACTTACTCCTTTGTTTTTTCATTATTTCTTCTATTATTTCATCTCCCTTCTGTTTGTCAATTTTAAGCAGGTTTTTTCAATGTGGCTTAGTGTTTTGACATGCCTTTATTGTTGCAGTTATTTTTATTTACTTTTTTGCTTTCATTGTTCTATAGATGAGACACTATGCCAAGTGAAATCCCTTTTCAAATTTTCTTTGAATAAAAGATGAGCTGCTTTGGAATCATTCCAGATGTAGCTGCCAAAATGAACTGGTCCAGCACAGCATTCTTGTATGATAGTTTTGCTACCACTCAAGCCACAAGAGAAATACAAGAACTCTTACAATGAATCTCTCCTTTTGTCATTTTTTTGTACCTTTGATTATCTCTGTCTATAGTATTTCAGAGTCAAAACTAAGTGGTGAAAAAAAAAAGGCTTTCTTGTGCTGACTTTTGGCAAATACCTACTGATAGAGACCTTCAAAACCGAGTACACTTTTGTGAGCAGTAAAACTGAAGAAGACTGAATTCTTGCAGCTCTTGCTGTTAGGATTCTTCCATGTCTATTGCTTTGGGTGTTTTGGGGTGTTGGCTTTCTGTTCGGTTATTGCTTTTTGTTTTCTTTGTAACACTTTTACTTGCAACTTGTACAACCGAAGTATTCATATTTCTGCCATTGTGTCAAACCTATTTATAATGTGTCAACAGATTCTGAAGTCTTGATTCAATACTTTTCTTGCCTTATCCAGTGCCTAATACAATGGCTGATTATTTGAACACTCTCAACAGTTACACATATATGATTATTTTCAGTCCTGCCTTAAAATTCAGTTATTCCATTTCAGATGGGCAGGATGGATTTATTACAGAGTCATCTTTCCGGAAGTCCTAAAAATGCATAGTTGGATTAAAAAAAACCCCAAACTTTATTTCTTCTGGAAAAGGTCTGACCTGCACCTAAGCATTTTGGTTAATAGTGGTGAATTACCTGTGAAATCTTACAGCACACCTGAATGAAAATACACTACTTACATGATTACTATTGGAATTTGAATTACCAGGCTAAATAAAGCTACCACAAGTACAGAATTTCCACTGTTACCACAGGTTTCTGAATATCTGACATGCTGATGGATCCCTCTGCACATACCCAAGGTGTTATTATCTACACAAAACCTGGACGTATTTACTGCCAGTGCACAGATAAATTGTAGAATTCCTTTAATGCAACTTACTTTATCGCTGTGCCTAACTGATGGGCATAGAAACCTCTAACAAGGTGTTGCTGTACCAGGAAGCAGAGCCTGGTGTAAATGCCTGAACTGGCATGAACCCAAATTCATAGCACTGACTAAAGAGGAAGGTGTTGAACACATCCACCAAGCATACTTTATACTGGTTATTTGTGCATATGGAGGAAGTTTAACATTTCTTAGGAGCTATTCAAGTGACTTTCACTCCTGCAGAAAGTGCAACACATGCACAAGTGCCAGAAAAATGCCATGTGGGTGCTACAGGCCATTTATATAAATTTTTGTCCAAGGAATTCCAGAATAAAATGCCTTATTTGTACAAACACAAGTCTGATTTGTTCTCACAACCATAATATATTCTGATACAAAACAGGTATACGGACATGTATTGCTGAAAGATTTTGTGGATGCTTGAACATCAAATCCTACATAGCCTCAGAAGCATAGCTCAGAAAAGAAGAAGTATCTGAGCTATTTCTGAGCTGTTAAATACCTCACAATGCCACAGTAGCATTCTGCTTTGATTCTTAAGCATGTATTGCTGCAGGTAGAGGCACTGCCTTGTTCAGAGCTAGCTCAGTTATTTCTGCTTGGCACCACACTGACATTGCTTTACATCCTTGCACTGCGGAACATTCAAAAACTGCTTTCCAAATGGTGTAATACAAGCTAATTATGTTTTCCTTTGCTGCACTTTCAGTAGGAAGACAATAATTCCCTTCTCTCTTGAATTACTATTTCCACTGTGGAGGTATCCATTTACATCAGCTCTATCATGTGCTGTGCCATGTTGTGTGGACTTCCAATACCATCAGTAAACTCTATGCCCATCAGTTAATTTATCAACAGGACAAATGCTCTTGGATGAATTGTACATTTAAGGATCAAACCAGTGGTTGCTCTAAACCTGAAGCGACACCTGGGTTTTTGAGGAGGAGAAGAGAAAAAAGAAGCAAAGCATTTGAATCCCACACTAATCCATCTGCACCTCTGCTATGCTGTGCTTTAATACCACAGAAAGCCACAATCAAATTAATTAGCAATGCTCCATCACGAATGCCTCCTGGTGTGACAAACAGGATCATGTCATTCCCAAGGTACTTCAGGAGAGTAATATCACAGCTAGTAGTCAGGAGAGCCAAATCTCCACAGCACTTAAAAACATTTCCTACTTTGATTTGGTGAACAGCTTCTTGAAAAGAAACACAAACTGTACCAGCAGCTTGTACATGAATGCTTCTGAATCTATTCAGCCCACCTATAAAGAATAAAAGTCTATCAATATATTTGTATGTTAGTTTTTGAAAAGCAAAACTAGGAAGAAATTGCATGCAAGACAGTATTATGGTTTTGAATCCAATTAACAACATCTATAAGTAGAAGATGTATGATGCATCAACACATAGCACTGACAGATATGAATCTGCACATGTGGTACAATGTGACATAGCAATGAGTAGACACATTCAAATCAGGAAGCAGAAAGTAAAACAAACACAGTAAAACAGAAACAAAAAGTCTCTGCATTTGACTTTCAATACTAAACCAAAACATGTCTACATGACTTGAAGAAAAACACCTCTTAAGCTACTTTTAGTCTGTTCTCCACTTCTACCTTCTTCTCCACTGAAACGTACAGCCTCACAGGTCACCAAATCCTGTTCTATCCTGCTCTGATCCTAGAAAATTACTTTTTGTCATATTTTTTAAAAGAGTGGAGAAATGAGTTCTGCAGCTCCAGGAAACATGAATGAAAACCAGTTTGTAGAAACAAGCCATGTAATAGCAATCTGACTACTGCTGCAATTAAGTGCTGCACTTAAAACTGAAAATTATATATTACATATATATGATATATGAATATTATATTCTCGGTTAAATTTTTATGTAGAGGAACTCTGAAATTTTCTCATTATTTTTTAAAATTTCACCAAAGCTTTAAAACGAGAAATGTGCATTCCAATGCTCCTACAATCATGGAGGTATTTTAAATGCCAGGTTCCACCAATGAACATGACAGATGCTGCCACACTACAGTCAAGATGCTTGCAGCAGGAGGAGCAGGGGTGACAAAACCCATTTGTCTCCTTCATTTTTTTGTACATGGAAGACACACTTGTCAGAATTCAAACAGATCCTGTCTCCTGGGCTTCCGCATCCCAGATGCTTTATCCTTCTTTTGATTCAAGACAACTGTTACGTCTTTCTACTGCATACAAGGAAGAAACCCTCATTATAGAATCACAGAATAGTTAGGGTTGGAAAGGACCTTAAGATCATCAAGTTCCAAACCCCCTGCCACGAGCAGGGCCACCTCACACTAAACCATGCCACTCATTCTTTTACATCCTTCAAGGAACTCTCATTCTTTTACATCCTTGACTTTTTCATTCTCCCCATCATACCCATTTACTCAATGAGTAGTTATAGACATTGCAGGCTAGAAGATGAAGTTTGTATGTATCAAAATACGTATTGTTCATTTGTACTGTTCCCCTGATCACAAGTAAGTGCATCGTGATAGTTTTTTGGTGGCCACCTGACTCCACCCATTCAAAAATACTGATTAAAAAGAAATCAGCTACAGGATAAATGTAGTAATTTAACACATTTCTTTCAACAAGGCCAGTATTTGAAGGATAGGTCGAGCATTTTTCTACTTACAAAATGTGACTTATGGGACTATCACCTCCTGTGATATTACTGAAGAAAGAACATATAAAATGGTCTAACAGACTCATATGAATTTTTGTAGTGGCTCTGGCCATTATTGACATTCTTCAATTAGCATTGACCTTTATGTTCTAGGACAAATACTATTCCCTGGAGTAGCCACTTAGAAGAAAATCTAATGCGCTGTGCCTGAACATGTCATTTTTATGCTACTTCAAAAAAGAAATGCTGCTTAACCAGCTAATTGCAGAAACTGTATGTCATCTAATGATAGCTTTTCTCTCTAGGAAACTACAGTAAATTAGCACTGCAAATGGGATGGGGCAATTCCACTGTTTTCTGGTAGACTGTAAATGATAGATGTTCCTGGCTCGTAGAAACATTTTTCGTTTGTTTGCCAAGAGCTATAAACTCATTAGCAACTCCTCATATTCTTCAACGCAAAACCCCACAGCATGTACTGGACATCTGGGAAAAGCAGTAAAAGCAGATTAATCACTGCCTCTTTGTGATATGGTGGAAACATGGGAAGAATCCCTTTACTAGACAACTATATTTTTGTCCTAATCTTCTTTAATTCCTTTCTCTCCAAATTAATGTTAACAAGATGCCTAACTTCTTATGCAGGACACTTTTCCAGGAAGAAGTGAATTCACCAATAGTGGTGCAAAACCGAGGTGGTGAGTTTTCCCTTTGAAACCACTGTAACTACAGTGATTCTTTGCTAGTCAGGTAAGGACCTCCTTTTGGCATAACTACGATGGGTATGTGTAATCTTTCTTCATGGAAAACCCTACGTCTTATCACTGAACACATGGAACCAAACCAGAATCAAGTTCCTTGATGGACATTTATCTGCCACCTTCCATTGCAAATGACACAAGTATCAGAGGGTTTGATTAATGAAGAGTATAAGGCAGAGCCAATGTTGAGGTGTTAAGACAGAATAGCAGCTAATAAAGCTGTCTTTGCATATGCTTTCTAGTCTGATAAATGATATACCTGCTAGTAGTAACAGATTTTTAAGTGACTTTAAATGACACCATCAGTGATCAATGAAAAAATGTTAGAAATGGCAGGCAGGAAGAAACTTTATCTAGTAGATCCTGTCCACTGGGCTTTTGACTTATTACTGTACCATGTGCAGAGTTTCTTATCAGAGGACTGTATCTTCTATTCCATTTCTGAGACTATATACCAAAAATTTATATCATGTCAATGTCCTTTACCTAAACACAGAATTTTTGTTGTCAAATTAAGCTCTAGATAATCTTAAGAAATCATGAACTGGTTTCTGCTACGAAAAGCCACAATATTTTAAACTGCTACTGATGGGAACTGCACATAAGAAGCAAAACCTGGGTTGTAAGTTCTTTCAAAGCCTACACTATATTTTATAACGTCAGATAATACTTGCAAATAGATCTTTAAAGTGTATTTATCCAATTGTGGACACAACATATCCAAATATATAATAAAGTTCTGGCCTATGCCAAGTCAGGCTTCTAATTAAGGTTTAAGAAGTCAGAAATTGGTATCAGTTTGCACACATACTTGGGACCACAGTGAATTCACATCTGATGGAATCACACAAATACATACTTTGAGCAGTAAAGGCCTAAAATCTTGACACTTTATTAAAGTTTCCTAATAAACATTAAACAAGACACAGTACCAAATACCATTTCTCTAGGTCCTGATTCCAAATGGTAATCACACAATTACTAAAAATGCAAGCAAAGCCTGGTCGATCAGTAAGCACATGAAATGATTTGTGGTTCTGAGGAAACAACAGCCAGCCAATAGCCATATTCAGCTTATGCTAAATAAAATTTTACCAAATCATTGTTTCTTTACAGTCAAAACCCTTCACAAAAGTATCTCCTGGAGAAAGAAAAGACCCTCTCATTTTTTGACATGTTTATCTTTAAGACTTCAGCTTTAAATTCAGGAGACTTAATTCAGTATCTAAAATTAGAACAAACAGAACCCGGTTCAGATCGAGCCCAGCACCCCCCACAGACTCCACTTCCACACTAATCACCAGGTTATTTCAGCATACACTGATCTTCCCCTAAAGCAAACCTTCTGAAGGCTTCTGTTGTTACAACTTACTTAAGCTGTACAGCCAGAGCAAACCAGAAGCAAATCTCTAAACCTCAGAAGCTGACATTGTTGCAGATCATCCTGGGATCATCTGCTTTAGTTTCAAGAATTATCACAATATAATATTTGCACTAGCTTTTGTCTCTAAAATATGTGAAAGAAAAACCTATGAAGAACCTTTGATGCTGGGACTTCTCTGCACATAATATAAAAGCTTCCTTTTGTTTTAAATAGGACCCTAAGAAGACATCCCAGATGTGCGCTAAGGCTTCTTTTCCACCATGGATACAAAAATTAGAAGGCATCTTCCCTTTCCTGAAAACTTGCTCATCAGTAAACACTGGAGAGCCATTCATTTACTTACCTAACTGGTGACCTATTTCCAACTTCCACTGATCAAATAGTCGCAATGTTCATACGCTGAGGTTTCTTAAATACAGTGGAGGGTTCTTGGCCTCTTCTACGGTAAAACAAACTCTACACTTCCAACACATTGATGAAACCCCCTGCTATCAGCTCTCCAATTTCTGCCCCAATTACTTAAATCAGTCTTGTGATTTGAGGTGAAGCAAGACTGCAAATACCTATTACAAAGAGAGTGAGCCAGATTTATACCAGATGAGTGTAAACTGTATCCGACCTCAAAACACATTAGATGCCAAACCCCTGTTTATGTGTAAAGAAAAATTACACAAATCCCTGTCCGGTCCATTTGGTTGTGTTTAGCAAACACTTTAAAAATAAAAATAACCACTTTTTCATTATGTAATTGCAAAGAAAAAAGGCCAATGATCAAAGACATTTTCACCTAGTTTTACCTATGCCTCTCCTGTCATACATGCAAATGAAAATACAATAATCAACAAATGAACAAAACAGGGTCTACCTTTTAAATTACAGAAATTACATCAAATAATTTTTAGAGGTATCCTGATTAATAATTACTATCATATTTCTACAGTGCAATTCAATAACATTACTGAAATCTGAATGCCCTCTGGTCATGCCAAATGCAAGTTACTTTCCAAACCGCTGAAGTCAGAAGAACAAAGTTATTCTTTTATTAACAGAGCCTATTTTTACTAAATAGTGAATATAACAGCACCTGATTCTCATGTGTGTCTTTTTGAAGTAGAGAACTCTGATCCTCTAACAAAGCAAGGGAGGCAGACACTGTAATCATCAATTACATCGTCAGAGAGAACAAATTACATATTAGCGACCAAACCCAAACAAACTGAGGAAAACTGACACAAGAAAGAGAACTGCTCCCTTCACTTGCTTCCCTTGCTGCAGAGATAAAACAGGAACTGATCTATTATAATTTAAAAGTAGGAAGAAGAGAAAACCCATGACATTCTGGGAGCATTGTTCTTAGACTTGGATCATGCACAGGATTTTACTCCCACATAAAACAGAGGTAACTCCTTATACCCTAGTAATATTTAAAATATGTTCAGTGCTTCATAAGCACAGAGAAAGATATGGTTTATGCAAGAAGATTTAAACAAAATATAAACTTGGATTAAAAAAACAGATAAAAGATATATACACACCTGCAGAGGGAAATATTCTGTTGCCTCTATTTTTTCACTTCATAGCAGCCCCATTTAACTGTGAAATATTAGGTATTGCTCAGACTGAATAAATGACCTCAAGGGATCAATGTCATCATTAGCCCATGTTTTACCATCTTCCATTTTTAAAATAGAGCTCTGCAGTGGGCTGACCCTGGCTGGAAGCCAGGTGCCCACCAAAGCAGCTCTATCACTACCTATCCTCAGTGGGATAGGAGAGAAAAAAGAGAATGAAAGGCCCTTGGGTCAAGACGAGGGCAGGGAAAGACCACTCACCAATTACTGTCACAGGCAAAACAGACTCAACCTGGAGAAATTAGTTTAACTTGTTACTAATCAAATCAGAGTAGGATAATGGGAGTTAAAAACTAAATCTTAAACACCTTCCCCTCACCCCTCCCTTCTTTCCAGACTTAACTTTACTCCTAAATTCTCTAACTCCTCCCGCCAGCAGCACAGGACGGGGAACAGAGGTTGTGGTCAGTTCAGCAGACTGCTCCAGTGTGGGTCCCCCACAGGGTCACAAGTCCTGCCAGCAGATCTGCTCTAACGTGGGCTCCTCTCTCCATGGGGCTATAGGTCCTGCCAGGAGCCTGTTCCAGCATGGCTCCCCACAGGGTCACAGCCTCATTCAGGCATCCCCCTTCTCTGGTGTGGGATCCTCCATGGACTGCCCATGGATATCTGCTCAACCATGGACCTCCATGGGCTGCTGGGGCACAGTCTGCCTCACCATGGGCTGTGCAGCAGGCCCATCTGGAAGCCATCTGGCATTACCACTACAGGACACAGGGGAAGCTTTTCACAGAAGCCACCCCTGTAGCCTTCCCACTACCAACCCCTTGCCACGAAAACCCAATACAAGCTCTTAGAAACAAAGGCATTTCAAATGATGAAAGCAGTGTGAATTTCTAGGTACTTCATATCAAGGTAGTTACACAGAAGAAGGATGCTGGACTCTGGATGCACCAGAACATGGCATTTGATGTAAAATTTCAGTTATTACTGAAGCCTGAAATATAAAAATTGACCTTTCCTCAGCCCAAATCATCCCAGCCTTTTTCCTTATAGAGGATAATGCAAGTATTAGATTATAGGTAATGGCCGTTATATATGTTACATCTTTAATTAATTATTCTTGAACTCTTGGCAGAAGCACCAGAACTTACATTTTATCATGCACTAAACCTGTCCAAATGGCAAGTAGTTTGGAGAAGAGGAGACTGCGGGGGGACCTTATTAGTGTATATAAATATATAAAGGGGGAGTGTCACGAGGATGGAGCCAGGCTTTTCTCGGTGGCAAACAATCATAGGACAAGGCGTAATGGGTATAAACTGGAACACAAGAGGTTCCACTTAAACTTGAGAAGAAACTTCTTCTCAGTGAGGGTGACAGAACACTGGAACAGGCTGCCCAGGGGGGTTGTGGAGTCTCCTTCTCTGGAGACATTCAAAACCCGCCTGGACACATTCCTATGTAACCTTATTTAGGTGTTCCTGCTCTGGCAGGGGGATTGGACTAGATGATCTTTTGAGGTCCCTTCCAATCTCTAACATACTGTGATACTGTGATACTGTGAGTGTTGCAATGTGCTTCTCCTTTCTGTATCTCTGTAAATCACTGAAAGCTGACAAATCTTCCTGATGGCATTTCAAAAATACACAAACATCTACAAGGTAGTTTGAAATAACAAGCTCACAGAAAGGAAAAAAGAGATAACCCTACACTTTAGTATTACATGGATTCATTTGGTGACCAACTGTGCTATCTGCAAGCAGCTTGACTCACTGCATGTAAAAGTGACACTTGCTATGTGCATGAATTTAGTCTCCCATGATATGTACGGGAGATGTTCCTGTCACTGCCTGAGCTCCATCTACCTTTCGGGGTTTTCTGAAACCTGGACGAATGCGGAAAATAAAGACTCAGACTTGCATGTTGAGTCTCATAGGCCCAGAAAGCTCATGTTCTGTCCAAACTGAATTTTCAGGGCATATCAAGATGAGAGGCTGGACAGAATAAGGCCTTTTGAAGAGTGTAAGCAGTCTAAGCTGCCACATGCTCATGGCTACTAACCATCTCTGTTACATAGATCAATCAGACTACAGCACAGTAATGTTAATGATACCAGTTTTGCAACCCTGCCAATATCAAACTCAGTGGAAGAAAACCCATTCCTTTTGCCAGACAAATGCTAAATGCATAAACCACAAGTATCCACAACACTCATCCCTGGTACAGTGTCAGCTTCCCCAGTTTATTTATCATTCTGCTTGGAGAAGCTTATAAAGTTCATTCCTTAGGGTAAGATAATTTCTTAATGGCCAGCAAGTTTGGCCAGAGTTGTGCTGTTACCTAGTATTTTCCCTGGCATTAAGTCAAAGAAAGGTTTTTAAGGCTTATGTAAGAAATGATGCTTAGAATGATGATAGGCCAGGCCCTGAGCAGATCTTAATCCTTCATATGTCTGTCGACTCCCACAGAGCTATGTTAATGCATAGCAGCTGAGCAGCTGTCCTATTGAATAATGTTTTACCCCTTAATCTGGTAAAGGAGTTCTCCACCTAAAGCCATGCAGAGTCAGGCATGCATTCATAAGAAAAGGGAAAGTCAAATCCAAGACCATGAACTGAACCATTTTTCTTCTCTGTTCTATCATCAGACTTATACCCCAACTTACACAGTCAACCATTACTGAACTCTCTATGACTGTTTCAGTTTGACAACACAAATGAAAACAGCACTTATCAGTATCAGAATAACACATTTAACAGATAATTGACAGGTAATTTCAAATAGTTGCTATGTCAAGCATAACATCGAGAACTCCAGCTCCCAGGGAGCCCCAAAGCCTGTGTCCCAAGGGAAGCCTCATGGTCATCCAGATGAGCTTGACAGGTCAGAGATACACACACATACAAGCCAGCAGAACACATACCATAATCACTGATAATTCTGCAGCCTAGCTGAGACATGCTTATATGGCGGAGGCCCTATTCTAGATACCTGTGATAAATAAGGTCCAAAAACTGAAAAAAGAAGGAACTGAATTTACATTTCAAAGGCCTGAAGCAGTCACTGGAAGTTATGGGATTCAAAAACCTTTAATCCCTCCTTTCTAGTCTAAATTTAAAAAATCCTTGTCCTAAACCCTGTCATGTTATGGGGTGAAGTCAGTGGAAGGTTCTAATTGACTTCAGCTGTAGAATACAGAAAGGATGATGAAGACACTCAAATGTCACAAAGAAAACTGATGAAATCTCTTTTACAGATTACATAACAAAAGGGCTTTGTGAAAAAATGATCTCCCATCTCTCTATAAAAAGAGAAAAGAGCTCAGAAAATATTCCTTCTTTTGGTAGCAGCTGAATACTTACACCAGTAAGGAAACAGGGCAGAAGCTGTCGTCTTTCTCATACATTTAAGTCTGTTTGACCCTGGACACATACCGTTTCACTGGTACCAGGAACGCCAAACGTGCTCCTGTGGTGTGGTTGCAAACGGAGGGGTTTAAGAACCTGGTGATTTCTGCAGGAAAGCCACTGTACACAACATTCAATATTCTAAATATTTTATTAATTAGCTATTGATCAAAAGGTTGCAGGATTCATGCAGCAGAAACTCACTGGACCATGCACAGCTGTACACTGAGGGGAATAGCCACACAAACACATCTACCTACTGGATTTTCTCCTTGGTAGAGAGAATTGATTCAGGAATTTAAAGCCACATTATAGGCCTTGTCTTCCCACCTGCAAAACCAAATCATTTTGTTGAGATAAAGAAGTAATGAAGCTAATACTTATGTCTTGTCTTTTTGTGACTGAACTTGCAAGGAAAGGACTTGAAATGTAGGTGCATATGTTCCATATACAGAAATAATGCAAAGGAGAAGTCTACACCTTAAGAACTGTGATGGCTAGGCCAGGGAATACCCCATCTTGCCGTATACCCTACACTGAATATACTCATGAAAGTTTTGCTGTAGCTTATGATGTATGATAATGTTTACTTACTCAAATGATACTGTCCTTTGAAAATCTCTCCTATTGTATTTGAGATACTTTAAATAAAATAAATATTTATACATTTTTTATTAATTGAAGACTTTTTTCTTGGCCATTTTGGTTTCTCTCATAAACTTAAGGTGCTTCATATTAATAACATCTATCTAGAAAACTTTTGACACATTGTGATCAAATGTAAGAAAGTTTATCAATAAAAAAATTGTAGAGTTTAATAAAAAAAACAGATTATGAATGTTTCTCACATGGTAATGCTTTCTGCCCATTAAAAGAAGAAGTATCAGCTCCCAAAAGGCAAGTCTTCACTTTTGGTAACTGCAATCATTTAGACTCAAAGTAGCTGACCAGAGATTTTCTTTGTGTGTGTACATTGCTGCCGCTGTTTTTAAGCACTCAAACCCCAGATGATTTGAGCTAATATTGACCTTTAAATATCAGTTATACCAGTTTGAGATAAATGAGTGTTGCTACTTGAGAGCTGTGTGAGGCACGCACTAACCTGGGGAATGAGTGGCTGAGCTGGTAGCACAATCAGTGGTAGCTCTGACTAATGAATAAATACAGCTGGGACAAATGAGAAAGACTGCAGCTTTGATTTGGGTTTTTTTTAATGTCTCAGTCTACAAAAACCAGAGGGGACAAGCAGTGACATTTTTAGCCTCTTTTCCATTATCAGGAATTGCTGAAGAGTGGGCTCAGCTGGTCTAGTATTCAGTGCAGCGACAGAGCCACAATGAAGGAAATGAAGATTTTTACTGTGGTTATTTTCTCTACTGCGTTCCATCACGAATATTTTTGGCTTGGACATTGGCCAGGCTTGCATGTTGCCCTCCTCCTACCCCCTCTGCGGCTGGATCCTCACTCGTGGGCAGCATGGAAAATACCTGGAGCTCCTGGAAGAACTAGCAATCAAAAGCAGTTGCCATTCAGTGCTTGTGGTGGCCTTCATACCTGAGACCTACAGGCTGCATTCCTTCAGCATGTGTGTCAGGAGTCTTCAAATTAAATAAACCATACAGCATTTTGAACTTACTCAAAATATGTAAGATCTTGGATTTTCAATATGACTCCCTCCTGTACTTCTACTGCCACACAACACCAATCGCCCTAGTTTCATTACTCCCTACATCTGAATTATCTTTATGGACAAACTGCTGAGACAATTCCTAAAAAGGAATGTATTTTAAATACAAAAAGAAGTCTTTGTTTTATACTGTACAACATTAATCACTGGAATTGGTTTTACTACTACAACCCAGTAACACTGAAATCCACAACACAATAGAACATGAAAACCCAAAAATATCTGGAGTTCCAGTAGCATGGAATTTTCCAAGAATGTTTTTCCCCCCAATAAGATATTTGTAAATCAAGTATATGATTATACAGGATGTCATCAATCAGCAACATAGTCAAGGAAGAAATTCTCCAATTATTATTCACTTAAAATTTCTCAGCCTTTTCTTTAAAATCTCAAGCACTGGTTCTTACCAAATGGAATACTGAAGGAGGCTGATTCCGCAACTTATCTGGGACAGAAATTCAGTCAGACTTTATATCTGTACAATGCAATGAAATACGGTAAAGTACAAAGGTGATCACAAGAATGCAGTTAGGAAATAACTGAAAGTTAATTGCATCTGTGAGTAGAAAGCATTATATGTAAAGTACTCCTACTGCCATTCACACATTTGTTTTAATATAGTTTAAGGTCAAATCATCTTTAATGTGATGCGGCATGTGGATAACATGCAAATTCCCTAATGTAATTTTACAAGAATACACATAAATATTTCAAAACTAAGTGGAAAGACAAACACAATTCATCTTGTCTAAACACACATTCTCTCTTCCCTGCATCATCACAACTAGTTAAAGACTATGATCTACTGTAGGCATTTCCAAGAATATAAATCTTGCAGCAGTTGCTGATGATTCTCTGGCAGGGACCGAAAAAATGAGAAATCTAGCTAAAAGAAATAATAATATAATCCTAAAAATGAAATGCAAATCCTGCTTACTTAAGAATCAAGAAAACGTTTCACAGATATGCCTGGAGGAAGCAATTAATAACCCCATAGGGAAGAAATAGTGGAAATATTTTATTACTTATACATCATTAAATACTACTATTGAAAGAGATACCTGCAACAGGTCACGTAACTTGATTCATGTATCAAAACTATTCAAATAAATCCTTCCTCTACTACTTGTATCCCACTCTCAGGACTACATATAAGAGAAGGGCTTATGCTGACATATCTGGTAAGAGGGGCTTCTCAGAGTTTTTGTGATCATCAAAAAGCAAATATTTACACACTGAAGCGATTAAAATTCTATGGAAATCTCTAAAAGATAGATGCGGATTTCCTAATAGCTACACTGGAGACAAAACAGAAGCTATGGACAAGTACTGGGTTTCATACTGCAGGTATTGCAAAATGCTCTAGGCCCACAATATGCAGTAGAACGGAAGAATGACAACAGTCTCTTCTGGATATGTGTGTATCATCGACAGATTTCATATTTCTATTTTCCTTCACAGTCTTCACGTAGATGAGGATAATGCATGGAACTGAGTAAGCACAAACACATTATTTAACACCATAGACTACTTGCACATATTTCCCAGGCAATCTCATTAGCTGTAAAAACACAGTAAGTAGTTTTTAGTAGATTTCCATCTACTTTAGAGTTTTTATTTTCCTACATCATTGTCTCAAAGATATGGGGAGGAAAAAATTGAAAAGTAAAATCATGTGCAAAAACTAAGCAGGGCACTGATTTCTAAAGAACGTTTACTGAAGATGCCATGCCGCACACAAGGTGTAGGTTCTACTTAAATCAGAGATGTGACATGCTCAACAAAACTGAGTGTCTTCATTACCTAACCCATCACTACTGCTTGAACAAAATGAAGAATATTCCGTTGATATTGTTTGTGTCTGTAAGTATTATCTTAAAGATGTATTTCTCTCACATACAATACTGGTTTTCTATATACTAGCAAGTATATGGTACTGTTATAAATTCAGCGTCTTGCATATCTCTTTCTGCAAGTTTCAATCTAAGGAGGAGGGAACTCCGTAATTATCTGACAGTAATTAATGCTAATGTGGGGCAGAGGAGGACAAAAACTCTTATATCTCTTCCCAACTTTTCTTCTATTTCTACAAGAACTAATGTGACTGTCACCTTCACTACTCAGAAGAAAAGGAAACATCAGCTGCAGCTGATTAGCACGCCAAAGATGGTTTTACCTTGTGTTTCAAAGAGATTCACTTTTTATCTATATATGATAGAAAAGTGATGGGTTATCAAAACCCTCTACTTAAGATGAAGAAGAAGCTGGTGAATGGATGATAATAGGGAAGAGAGAAGTACTTACATTTGGGGGCTCAAGTCAGATGTGTAGATAATTCAGCTATTTCAGTTGTAACTAACAGGCATTACAGATTACTTTTCAGCAAACCTCTATTATTTGTCTTTTATAAATACAGCTACCTGAATGCTGATATTCACGTCATCTAATTCATTACCATTGACTGACTGGCAAAAGCAAGTTCTTACAAATAAATGTATCTTCAAACAATCTGAAGTAGAAGAGTAACTGACATCATGTCACAGGTACAGGAACATGCTAGAGACCGGAGAAAGACTCCCAATGCAAAAGGCAGTGAGCATCTTTTCTGGAATGAATTTCCAAGATGGATGGCATGAGGAAGACCTAAAAGAAAGATGTTAGAGTTTAAGAAAGAAATTACACAGTGAAGGTGTCTGCAATACCTAAGACAGAACTTGATGGCCAGAAGATTTCAGGAAGCCCTAGTATGTTAATCTTGGCATTCAAAATGTAGGAAACCTAAGGAAGATTAAACACAAATGACAAAGTTCTCCCAAAATATTATATTTGTGCTCTCCCACCTCCCAAAAACATATTTGTTACAATTATGTATCAGGTATTTGCCAGCAGACAGCTGCATAGAAGGCTCTTCAAAGTTTCAAGTTATTCTGAAATGGACGTAATCTGTTTTCTTCACTACTTACAATTCAAGCAGATCTCATAACTCCATGATCATTTTATTTCCACCAATACTCTCAAAAGCTAACAACCAAAATAGAAGAGCCTTATACAAACAGGGAAAGGCTTCACCTAGACCCGAAGAGTCATCAGTATTTGAAAATTTTATAGATGTGTCTATTAGCAAAATAAAGGCATTAGCTAGAAGCCTGTATTGAAAAGAAGAAATAGCTTCATATGGTTAAAAATGACTGGTCTTAATTAATCTAAGTACTTATAATTGTGCTGATTTGGGGTTAATTTAATATAGTGAGATCTCAGTTGCTCCAACATATTCTATAACCAGTATTTGTCAGACAGTTGAGCAGACCACCAGACATGTCATCATTCTGTTCTTTAATGGTTTCTTTCCCTTTCCTGCTTGCACTTTTTTTAGCTGTTACTTCTGCTGCACTTCTGTTTTCTGGTTTTATGATGTTCATCATAGCTATAAATACATAAACAAAGCACAATACTCACTGATTGCTATTTTATATGCTAAAATTCTAAGATACAGTATTTCAGAAACAGAAAAAAAAGAAGTCCAGTCCCCAGGATGGTGTTTATTCTATTTCTGGAGTAACCACCAATAGCAAAAATCACATTCCAGTAACAAAAGCCACATTTTTTTCTAACAGTGAAAAAAGAAATATTCAAACTCTTTCTAATGAAAAGTTTTCTTCAACTCCTTTAGCCTTCTGTTCCATTGCTGAAGAGATTTTGTACAAATTCTCCAAGGAGTACTTATATTTCTAGAGAAAGTACACACAGACCAGAAAAAAGAATCACATTGGTTCACCTTCATTTTTGAACACAAAAGATCCCAAAAGTTTCTTGACATTTTCACCTCTTCTTTTCTCTAACTATGGAAGAAAATTATTGCTGCTCTCTGGCCTCCCAGCCTTTTGGTCAACAGTGGTATCTCCTGCAAGGTGGCTGCAGCTTTAACATATTCATCAGATTTAACAGGCCTGCCTATTTTTAACTGAAGTGGTCACTGCTGCACAGTTTCTCAAGCTTGACATCCAAGGCTTGCCCAGCTATTAACTATAACCTGTCAGATTTGGATCCTCTCCCAGGGGAGAACACATTTGCACAGCACTCTAGTGCAGCAATGCACATACTGCTTGACACTGCTTCTCTAAATGTATCTAAAATAACAGGGTCAGAAAACTATTTTGTGACTACCCAACCAAGGAAAAAGGAAACCACACAAAACCATGTAAAACCTTCTTCAAAAAAGATCTATCAACAATGCAAACTTCAGAGTTCAAGGAAAGTTTAAAGTGGATGAGCTCTCATTTGGACCTGAGCTGGGCCTCTAAGTAACCGCAATCCTTCCTCCAAGCCCTCTCTTTTCCAAGAGGCAGTCATTCTTGGATACACTGCTGGAAAACTTAGGAATCCCCGGAACAACCAAAACAGTGTGGTGGCAATATTATTTTCAAGTCCAACATAGATGACATCTGGACACCAAGCAATAAAAGGCTGTACACAGTGAAATTCTAACTCTATAACCATCAAGAGCTAGTAGGTGAAAAATAACAGTTGAAGATTAAAATGTCTTCATACATTTGTAATGAGCAAAAGCCCTGAAAGCAGACCCTGATTTAAAGTTTGTGGTTAAGCAAATCTCTAAACTATGCAGATGCAAAACAAAGACATTTTGGAAAAACCCATAATTTAAATACTGGTGGGTTTTGCATTTTGCTCGGTCCATTATAAATGGATGTTTAGATTCTGATTTTGTTTCAGGTCCGTGCCTCTGGACTTTCTGACTTTTAAAATAAAGACTCTGCTCACAATATCTCAGAAGTTCACCTGGATTCAGGTCAAAAAATAACAACAATTTAGCAAGCCTGGAAGTGAAAACAAACTCCCTAAAAATTAATAGCCTCTTTGCAGCAGGATTAAAAATGGAATTTCTTGGCCTCTGATATTGTCGTTTTGATGTGTCACACCCTGTTACATCAGTCATGTTATGTTATGTTAATATGTTGAGATGAATCACAGTAATGCCACAGCAGCCAAGAAATGTCAACCACCACTACCTTGACACCAAGTGAGAAATAGCCCTTATGTATGCTTAGGCCTTTGACTTGCCATCTTATGTTCCACAAAAACACATCATCCAAGTTCTATGCACTTATGGGAAGTAGAGAATGAAGTATTCTTCCCTTCAGAAGAATTCTGCTTTAAGTAAAAGAACTGTAGAAGTTGAAGTACTGTTAGGTTGCATCTTCTCAAACCATACCCTTCCCATTTTAAAGACCAGTATATCATTCACCTTCAATGAGGTAGAGAAACTGTAACAGTTCGAAATTCTCTCTTCTGTTTTTCCTAATCAATTATCAGAAACAGCTAAACCAGAAATTATGGGAAATAACATACTCAAAATTAGGTGACAAAAGAATCTGTAATTTTAACACTGAGTCAGGTCACTGCTCAGGCTTTAACTTCTTTTCAAGTATCTGCCAAAAAAAAAAAATCCCACAAAACTCGGTTTTTTTGTATGTAGACTGGCAAAGCAGGCAGAGCTGTGATTAAATTCAGTGACTGTTATCTTTCAAAACCTAGCAACTCTGCTAAACACAATGGTTCCTGATATTACAGCAGTTCTATGGGCTATACTGACCCTCTTCTAATTTAAATAATGTCTAACAGAAAGTCCTCATTTGGTCAGTTCATCAGATGATTTACAACTGCAGTCGAAAAAACCACCTCTTCATTTTTTGTTAGAGGATGAATACACTCTTCTGTATATTTATTGCTTTTTCTGGTAGATCTGAAGCACAACTTTCCTGTACCCAGCTTAAGTATGCAGCCATGTAGTTGTTATCCTCCTTTTGTAGCATGTCTTCCAGGAAATGGAGCAGCAAGCAGTCAATGGCAAAGACTGCGCGATAGCAACTTCATGGATTCTTTAAATTATTCCACTGCAAGTAGAAACCTCCCACTGCATTTAGATTTGGCAAGTCAGTCCTCTTGAACTCACTCCAGGCATTATACAGACTCAGAAGGCTAGATTTAATAAGAACAACTTGGTCAGAGTAGTTCAAATTTATACAAGTACAAAGGGAAGTCATTAAAGATGCAGTTCACATAAAAGCTGTGCATTTATGCATTTCGATTCTGCCTCTTTTTCTACTTTGGCAGAAGAACATGAAGAGAAGAAAAAAAGAAGATCAAAAGCTATGGAAGTTTTGCAAGAAGCCAAGTTAGTTCATAAGACCACAGAACAAAGTAAAGTTATTTCCTAAGCTGATGTGGCCTTAAGTGTCTTAAATATGCCTTGAGCTTGCCGGAGGCGAACAACTACTGCAGACCATCCTACTTCTCAGCTACTTTTTGTTCTTTCATTAGGAGAAGGGTTTTGTGTTGTGTCCTACCTACCTCAGTCTTCCGCCTGCCTTGGAAACCCTTAAGTTATTTTGAGAGTATGTCTGCAAACTTTGCTCTCACTGACTCACCTCATTCACGTGGACACACACATACACATGGACATGTGCTCTTTTTTCAGTCTATAAAAATGCAGTTTGTTTAAGCTTTCCTTAAAAACCCGGTTGTGATATTCTTCTCCTGTAGGTTTCCTATGCTTAACAGAATTACCAGCTGTCACTGAATTCATGTGCTGTTCATAAATCTAACTGAATGTTTTGGACAGCTGTTCATCTGGGCATAAACACATTCATTCTAATAGCTACATTAGCTCTACAAGTTTATTTGGTTGTGGTTTTTTAACTTTCACTCAGTATAATTACTTCTGACACTCTCCCATCAAATAAGTTTTTATGTGTTGAGAGTTTTCTTCCTTTCACTTGTTTTAAGCCAATCAACTCCAGTTTTTTTTCATAGCAGATGCTGTAACATGATGGACAGTCTGTCATAAACAGATGGACTTGGTCTCAATCCATCCTCAAAAAAACATCCCATCAAGAACGAAGAGCTGCTCCCCTGGGAGCACCAGTCAATACTCGGCACACCTTCCCCGACATTCAGTCAGCACAACTGGGCACATTCTGAACAACTGACTGTGGGTGAGTCAATAATAAAGGGAAACAGGAGCAGTATTTTACCCGAACTACAGCAGTCTGCCTATCTTCATGCATAAGTTATCCATATAATGGAATATTGATACCGTAACAGACACAGTGTGGAGACAGAGGTAGGATAACATGGGAGGGAGACAGCAGGTAGGGATTGGGTTTGGATCACAATTGCTACAGTCAGAGAATAATTCAGTAAATGATCACAGAGCCAGCAAGACTCGTCTCTGTCTTACATATCTATAAATCCAAAGCCAGCAAGAAACGGTAATCTATATTCAGCACAGAAGACATTCTTCTCACTTCTAAGGGGAATGGGGCAAATTTCAATTCTATTAATACACAAGATTTGAGCAATCTTCTGAAGCAGACTGCCTTTCAGTTCTTCCTGAGGGCCACTATCTTTCATTGTTCACCAGACCAGGTATCATCGTTGGCAGACGGCATAATTGACTACTGGACACAGTATAGTTAAATAACTTGTTTTGTCTGAAAATTCACTATTTTTTGATTCCTTGAGATTCTAGCAACTTGACCATAAAGCACCCATGGTTTTTTTCATTTCTTTGGATTTATGCATGCCCTGAGCATCTATGAAGCAGATCTGACATGCTTCAAAAGATGTCAAAATACATCATTACAAATAATACAGTATAACAAAAATATATTATTACAAAAAATACATTACTACAAAATACTGTGTATTAAAGTGTGGTCAACTTCTCTATGACAATTTATCCACATCTATAAAACACAAGTTCATAAAGAAGAAAATTTATCATTATTAATGATGGTCTAGTGGAAAGTGTTCCTGCCTGTGGCAGGGGGGTTGGAACAAGATGATCTTAAAGGTCCCTTCCAACTCAACCCATTCTGTGATTCTATGCTAGCATCAGTCAGACCAAAGCAGAATGGCTAGGAACCCTGGGTTGGTACATCTTCCACTTCACCTTTTTTGTGAAACTGAACAAAAGTATGCGGGAAAAGATTCAGAACACATATGAGATTTCAGAAAGATGAAGGTTGGGTCACTTTTCTGTGTAGTTGCTTCAATTTCATTACAGAAGCATATATAGTTTAAAGAAAAATAAAAGCGGGGAAGTAGAAAAAAGGAAGAGGGCAGTGAAACAGATAAAAGAAAGGGAGAAGTGAATAATAGGGAAGGATGCAAGAGTGGAAGAAGTTCTGTGACAAAGGTGGCAGAAGAAAACCAAGAAGTAACAAGGATTATTCATTACTTATATTGCCTTCAGGTGATATGGACCAAGCACAGAAAAGTGCAGACAGAATCTGCAGATCAGACTGTCCTCAGTATACAGCCTTCCTAACAAGAAGTAGCATATGAAGTTCTACACTATCACCAACAATTTTGACAATCTAACAGAACTGATCCACTAAATGAGATTCTGAAGATGCCAGTAACCTGCAGAAAAACTCAGAGCATGACATTATTTCCTCAGATGCTTTTACTAAAACTAATAATGTTCCACTAGATCATTTGAACTAACTGCAGCTGAACAAAAAGGCCCAATTGTTTAGTACATATCAGTGATTTGATCCAGATAAGAACACTAGTTGCACCAGGGGTAGAGATTATGCTGCACTGATAGTCACTTTTGCATAGTTGACTTCTTTGGCCCTTAAAAACAAAGGTAGATGAATGACTACTGTAACCTGAAACAATACAGAAGACCACAGTCTTTTAAAATCTCAATATACAAGAAAAAAGCATTATTTAATGTTTGAGCACCAAAATTCAGACACGTGCTCAATCAACCTGCCTCTGGATGTCACTGTTCTTTGAGAGCTGAAAACATTTTAGGGGAGAAACAAGAAGGAAAAAAAAGAAGAAAGCAGAAATCCACCTATTCTCTACAGACTTAAGATATAGAACATTCAAAACTCTTAGATTAAAAAGTGGGGTTTTTTTATATTTTTCCTTTTAGCTTCACTTCCAGAAAGTATTCTGTTTAGTACGTGGATATCTGAAAAGAACTCTGCAAATTGCTTGCCTACAGCCAACTAAACAACTGTACTGTAAAAGCACTCCTCAGGTATTTCACAGACAGCTGAAAGAGATGGCACAGAAAAGGGCAAGTGGCTTTTCCATTATTCCAATGCATTTACTATGTTCAGATGGACTGCTGTGATAAGGAAGCACAAATCAATTTGGATTGTACATTCCATTTAATTGCATATACATCAGAGTATTCTGAGGCTTCCTGTGCAATCCGTAAGCTACCATCAGCACAATGAAGCTGCTTTTATCAGTTGCACCACCATAACCACTTTTTCCTAGGAAAGTTGCATCTTTGTGTCTGGGAATCAGAATAGAATTTTTGGTTTCAGACTGCTAGGGCTTGAGTCAAGATCCACTAATCCTTTTTTTCTAACTTGCCAGAATGAAATGGCTTAAAGCAGGCAGAAATTTGCCCATGTCTGTTAAAAGAGCAGTATGAATTTTACAGTACTTGAGCACTGCCTTGTCACTGTAGTTATGCTTTGTTTTACTCTCCAGGAAGCAAAGCGATACAGACTCTCCTGTTTTACCAGTGAGGGATCTGGCAGCCATCTGCACAGCTCCAGAACACAGTATGACTCACACATGAGAGAGATACATTATTCAGGAGACATTCCAGGGTTGCTTCCATTCTCTTGAGTAAGAGGTGAAAAGCTCTGACAGCAAGGGGGGCTGCTCAGGAAATTGAGTTCTGTGCAAAAAGGCATTTTTGCAGAGATGTGGGTCTTTAGCTGTGTATTCTAACAAGACACGCAATGCTCAGCTCCATGGAATAGCAGGTTGTTTAAACAATCATCATCTTTTGCTGCAAGATATTCCTAGAGCGCTCCTTATCATCTGTGTGTTTGAGGTGTAAGTATCCTGAGAGCCTTGATGGTATTTTATGGTATTTGTGGAGTCAGGAAGATTCATCACTGACACTGCAGATCACAGAAAATTTGCAATGAAATTTAAGAGGCAGGCAGAGGTGAGAATCATGCTGTCTGTTTCCAGTCACTTTTTTAAGTCTCTCAACAGGATAAAATGCAAAACAGAATGACTATGTTCAAAAAATGTGTTATTCATGCATGGTAAAAGATGCAGTGAATTTAAAAAGCCACAGAAGGAATTTCTGGAAAACCTCCTTGCCTCTTCACTCAGGGAACGGGAAAGGTGGGGATAGAGAATACTGTCACTATGATAACTCCTGTATTTTCTAGAAGTAGCTGTAGCTTTTGTAGAGACCTGTCTCTCCCTTAACGCCACTAGCTGCCCACCACACTTTCCAGAACTGCAGCAGAGGTGAAGTAGCAGTAATTATTTTGCTGTTGTCAGCCCACAGTCTCATAACTCTTTGCAGAAACTGGCATTTCATGTTCCAACTACAAAGAACATAATTTTCTAACTATCATCAGCTCACAAATCTTCTTCAGTAGAAGAACCTTTCCCAAACTTACACCAAGGCAATACTCTAAAACATCCCTGGGTGACTGATTTGGTCAAGTCTAATCATCCTGGATAAGACAGCAGAGATTTCAATTTGCTTGTATCTGGAATACAGTTTGCTCAGGAGTGAGCATTCAGCTTGAGGAAAGACTGTGTATAAGGGCACTGTGTTGACTGCAAAGGCTTGGTGATTAAATCACCTCTTTCAGGACAATTTTGCACTCTGCCAGGGACACTCCCTAATCAGTGATCCAGATAATTACTTTCCCATGTAGACTGAACTTAAGAACTGTTTGCTAATGCTCTAGATATGCAGATATCAGTGTTTAAATATCCACAACCATAAATACTGCCAGATGCAAAATTTTCCAATGAGTTTTGTTTGCATATAGTGGTGTAAAATACACAGGTAAATAGAGACTAGAAATCAGAAGACTCCTCTGCAATGGAGAAGAAATACTGGTGGGAGTTGCTACAGTGCTTGATGTCTACTGAGGACTTAAAGTTGATGATACCTACACACACCCACAAGCGAGTGCTCTTCTCACTGGAATACTGGTTGTTCTTGTTCAGTGTTTTCCAATTAAAAGAAAATCTTGTCACAAGCATAACCTATAGAAATTAAAATACTAAAATAATTCTGAGAGAAATATGTGTAGATAAATAAAATCAGCAACAACAACAAAACCAACCCTAAAACCTTCAAGTCAGTATTTTCCTCCCTAGACAGATAATTTCCAAATGTCAGGGGCTCCTTTTGCTGAGCCCTGAAGGCAGAATGGTCAATCTGAGAGGCCAAAGTGGCAGAACCACAACACTCTGCATCTTTCATTTTAGGCAACTGCTTCTGAAAAGCCACACACATTTTTATGCGGATATGAAAAAGCACAAAAATGATAAAAGCTTTATGATAAATACATCCTTTTTATGTATGTTTTTTTCTCACTTAGCATCTAAGTAAAAGAGCAAATACATGAAACAACAGTAGGCTTTTCAGTATGGCTAATACACCCAAAGATGATATTTGTCCATTTTTATTACCCAAATAACTCATTCACCACTGTGGTCAGTATTCATTTTTATATGTACCTAAATAGGACTTTAATTTGTGAAAGAACAGCCTCTCTATCTTGGATTGTTCATACTGTGCAACATTACCAGCTGGCAATCAGTTTTTTCACACGTGACAGGGACCTCACACCATATAGAATCATAGAATCATAGAATAGTTAGGGTTGCAAAGGACCTTAAGATCATCCAGTTCCAACCCCCCTGCCATGGGCAGGGACACCCCACACTAAACCATGCCACCCAAGGCTTTGCCCAACCTGGCCTTGAACACCACCAAGGATGGAGCATTCACAACCTCCCTGGGCAACCCATTCCAGTGCCTCACCACCCTCACAGTAAAGAATTTCTTCCTTAGATCCAATCTAAACTTCCCCTGTTTAAGTTTTAACCCATCACCCCTTGTCCTGTCACTACAGTCCCTGATGAATAGCCCCTTCCCAGCATCCTTGTAGGCCCGCTTCAGATACTGGAAGGCTGCTCTGAGGTCTCCATGCAGCCTTCTCTTCTCCAGGCTGAACAGCCCCAACTTTCTCAGCCTATCTTCATATGGGAGGTGCTCCACTCCCCTGATCATCCTCATGGCCCGCCTCCGGACTTCTTCCAAAGTTCCATGTCCTTTTTATGTTGAGGACACCAGAACTGCACACAATACTCCAAGTGAGGTCTCACAAGAGCAGAGTAGAAGGGCAGGATCACCTCCTTCGACCTTCTCTTGATGCAGCCCAGGATGCGGTTGGCTTTCTGGGCTGCGAGCGCACACTGCAGCCGGCTCATGTTCATTTTCTCATCGACCAACACCCCCAAGTCCTTCTCCTCAGGGCTGCTCTGAATCTCTTCTCTGCCCAATCTGTAGCTGTGCCTGGGATTGCTTCGACCCAGGTGTAGGACCTTGCACTTGGCATGGTTAAACTTCATAAGGTTGGCATCAGCCCACCTCACAAGCGTGTCGAGGTCCCTCTGGATGGTATCCCTTCCCTCTGGCGTATCAACCGAACCACACAGCTTGGTGTCATCGGCAAACTTGCTGAGGGCACACTCAATCCCACTGTCCATGTTACCGACAAAGATATATACTAGCCAGTGCTCAGTCAGAGACCGTTTACATGTGTGATGTGGTATACAGATTAAATTATGGTACTTCTAATACTTGAAATATTCCAATATTCCTCCGTTCACAGGTATTGAAACAAAGCACACAAAATGTGTGTCCTCCTCTTGAGACAGAAAACCACATTAGCTCCAGTCACAAAAACAGTAGAGGAAGCAGTGTATCACTGTACCCATCCTGATAAAATATACCTCCCAAGGCTTCAAGCTCGCTGTGCAAGCTCAGGGATATCAACATCCCATGCTAAAAATGCTGAAAGCAACTCGCCTAAAGGCACCTGCAATGTTCTGTATCCAAAGACCCCAACTGTACTCAAATCTGCTGAGTGCAAGCCTAACAATTACAATTAGACAGTTCTTATGCATGAATCCTGTTCTTTGCACTCAAGAACTAATCAGTATGGGTATCCCACACAACCATTATTTCTCTGGCAAATTGAAAACTTTGACGACACAAGTTGAAGCTTCAGCTGAATCATTATTTACACTTATTGGCTTGGTCTTTTAGCTTTTATGTGTACAAAGTAATAATACAATGCCATCAAGTGCAGTTCTAATGTGCCTTGCAATTATGACACCAAGCTCTTAATTACACTGTGATTGTTATTTTTTATTATGAGCATTTCACCTCTTTTTTCTTTTGATAGTTCAAGAGAACAGGAAGCCACACAGAAAAGGATGGTTGTGAATTTTAATTGCTGAGCCTTAATCACAAAACATAGTGAGAAAGTGAATTAGCCAAATACAGTGTAGCAGGAAAAAAATGACTCTTATCTCTGCAGTTTGCCATATTGACATCTGGTCCTGTCAAAACTGGCAGTTCAGACTCTAGAGGATGAAATGTTGAAAGAATGGCAAGTTCTGAACTTGAGTTAAGTTTAAGAAATTTTCTGCACTTCAAATTCTCAATATCAAATGCTTTACAATAGGATTTTGCTAAACAAAATAACCCCCCCAAAACAAGGTTAGAACTTCAGCTGACGAGAGTCCCCACTCCAGTTACTTTAATGAGTAATCAAAGCAAGTAAAGATTCAGTCCCAATTATTAAACCTGAGTTTTACCAGAGAATGTTGGCCTAAAGTTAAGATTCAAAATGAGAAGTAACTCAGAGGTATCCTTAGAAGAAAACACATTTATACAAGAAATGGTTCCGGTTGCAAGAGTTTTAATTAATTTCATAACGCTTTTAAAAAGCATGTTGATTTTTCTGTTCTTTCTACGATGAGCTGCTTTCTGTGAACATCACAACCTGAATTTAATTGTAGCTACTGAAATATAAGTCTGTTCCCACTGCTTCTATGCAGCATGTCGCTTTATATTTTTCCCTGTTATATACTGAACTATACCAAACTCAGCTTTAGGACTATGCACGTTTTTTTATGAACATTCTAAAACCTTAACAGCTGACAACAGTAATTTAATTTCATTTTTTCACATCTTCTAAAAGTGCTGGAGAAAACTCAATCCAAAGTCCATTTCCTGAGAACAGTATCATTTACTTTTCTCACAAGGATGTTTTTAAGGAGCAGTCTCCTTGGTACTGTTGAGCATTTCCTGTTCCCAGAGAATTCTCTGTAATTCAGAGCAGATCACAAACTTCAAGGGAAAAAAAAAAAAAAAGAAAACGGAACAGAAAGAAAAAAACACCACAGTAAAGACACAAAGGAAACAATAAAAATGGAGCCCAAAAGGTATAAAGTCAAGCATTACAGAAATGACTATAGTTCCTATGAGAGAGATGTTCTCCAGATGGTTTAGTACTGAAGGCAATACACTACTATTTAGATGTATTTTATGCTTCTTCAAGAAAAGAAATCCAGTGTTTCCCCATTTCTGCAACGCCTGTTTCCCAAGAGCATTGCTCCACGAGCAGTGCACCCAGCTTAGGAGACATCCCTAATTGGTCCTCCCTCCCTCACACTTGCTTGCATTCTCCTTCCATTGCAGCACATTACCCTCATAACTTCCAACCATTTACTGACTCATCAAACATGTTGTCAAGCCTCATAAGTCTCACTAGAAATAAACTATTTCCTTAGTACTCATTCAACCTTTATTGCATGAACTGATTTTTTTTTTCCTTTTCTTTAATGACCTGAATTTGGAGACATGAATATTCTTGCTACTGCAGTATACTTTATTTCTCTAATACATTTTATAGGTAAGAGGTGATTAACTGCCTAAACATCATGACATAAACCTCCTAAGAATATGCAAACCACAATATCCAGGACAAAACTTGCTTCGGGAATTCTTTCAGTTAATTGTTTCACAAAAGGCCTAGACTGGCCCTGCCCATGGAATGGGTTGGACTACGTGACATGTGAAGGACATTCCCAACCCAAACTATTCTATGATTCTGTGAAGTTTTTCTCCTAATTCTATACTATTAAATAAAAAAAGATACGCCTTGTGCTTCCAAATATTCTTTAGTTTTAGGACAAAAAGCTATGTTGGGTTTTTTAGTTGTTTTATCCCTCTCAAAGATTATAGAAAATACTGAATTCTTCACAGAATTTCTTTTTCTCATCTTAAAATATGGTAAGAGAGGAATTATTGATTACTTTCTTATCCTGCCAAACATTCTATACATGAAAAAACCACATAGGTAAAGGGACAACCTGAGAGGTCAGAGATCAGAAAACAGTACTTGCTGGTGAAGCCTGTACTGCAAATCTTGATCTGCACTGCTGCTCGCTGGAGTTTATTCCATATATCTTGAATATTTTAGTCTTCCTTACTGCATTTTCCATACACACATTCATTGCAACTATTTCACTGTGAAAAAGTCACTGATGCAGAAGTCTTCTGTTTCCAACAAACAGTGCAATCTATTGTATAAAAATCTCTCCTAATGCTTAAAGTTGACTCATCAGACAGCTTACAAGACCTGCAGTCTTGATGTAAGCTGGTACACAACCTTAAAACAAAATCTATTTTCAGCTGATTATATGAGGGATGAATTGAAATCCAGGTGTCCTAAAGCACAGCTAAAGAAGGTTTCCTGGACAAAAATGATCAAATGGCTTCTTTTTATTCTTCCCTTAGATAATTTTCCTGACACACTATTTCTAACCCAACTGGGTCCTATATTTTTTTTTTACTTTTGGATTATAGGAATAATGTATGATAATAAAAAATATATTATTTTTAGGATTTGGATCTACTTTGAACTTTTATTTCATCTTCTGCATTTTCTTTGCCTCTTCATTGTGCAAATTTAAGCATAAGCCAAATGCTCACAAGTTTCAAAGATGTTAATGTAGTTTTTACAAATAATGAAACACACCCCAAACACAGCTCTTTCTTCCTCTACACAAGAAATTCAGAAGTGAAAGGATGAGATATTTCTTATGGCTAACCAGGATATTCTGAAAATGCAAAGTTGTACTAAATATTTCACCTTCTCTTTTCTCATAGCTGACATATTAACATCCAAATAAAGGCTTTTGTATCTAAATACGTATCTCCTTTGACTACAAGTGATCAAGAAAAATAGAATCCACCCTTTGTTACATCTTTCAAAGAATCCAGAGAAGGTCTGAAAACATTCTGCAATGTGATTATTGTAAACTAGGCAAAAAAGAGGCACCCTCCAGATACTAGGAACTGATTTCAGTGCAAAGTGGGGGTAGGCATTCTTTCCAGTGTGATGATACTTTTGCTGACAAAGACAAGGCTTTGAAGAACTGGACTTCTGTGATCCTTGTATCGGCTCAGTGCTCTTCAAGGGCTAGTTCTTCCGCAACCACGAGTAAGGCAAGCACAGGAGACCAGATACCGCACCTCCTATCCAAGCCCTGACGCACAACCATCACCTGAAAACTCCTTTTCCTACACTGCAGCCCTCCCACCTGGAGAGCTGAAATAAGGCTAATTTACTACATAAAATGCCAAATTACCAAATGATTACATCAAATCTCAAAAGCAAATAAAACTAATCTCATAGCCAGCTTCTGCATTACTGCTTTTAGCATGGTGGTTAAAGCCTGCAGGGTGAGAATGGGAATTGTTCTAGCTCACTTCTCTAGAGACAACAGTGAGCCTTAGCCATGCTCTGACTAATTTCAACATATTTACTAAATATAATTTCTTAAAAAAAAAAAAAAAAAAAAAAATGCACGCAATTACCACTTGGGCTTCAATGGCCACAGTCCAATTTCAAGCGCTGTGAATCTAAGCACAATTTCTACCTACTTTAATTCAAAATGATTTTATTAGGTCACTGGAATTCCAGTCATTTACATCAAGTATGAAACGCTGAGGGACAGAATTGGTAAAGAGCTGCAAGGACCTTCAGTAAGCACACAGACACAGCAAGGCACACTGTTACATGGCCTCACTGCATGCTGACAAGAAAAAGGCTCAGTTCAGTCATTTTAACATACTTACCAGGTCTCTACTAAGTAGCTAACATAGTAGTAACATAATGTGAAGGAGCATGTTATAAACTGTTGGATAAAAAAAGTAAATTGAAAGAGTCCCTTCCCATTAGCTCTATTCCGAGATGGTGCATGGAAGATGAACACAGCATAAAATGCTAGATATAAGAAGTGGGGCATATGTAAAATAGATCTTCAATCAAAATAAGAAAGCTATGCTGTTTTGCTGAAAGTACTCCAACAGTCATAGTGGGTACTCCTGTTATCTGATTCCATAGCAACAATAACCCATTTTAAAAATTGTAGTAAGAAAGTAATATATTATCATGACAGCTGTGGTAAATGAGTGCCTCTCCTGTGTTATGCTCTTGACTTTACACAACAATGTTAAGATGTTTTTTAACCAAGTTTTCAAGATGAAAATAACATGGTGTCAAAATATTTTTTCTAACCAATCAGCACTATTGAAAAACATCACTGAGCTTTGCGTTTCCATGACAACTAGTCTCAAATGTTACAAAACTGCACCAAATTTACTTACAAAGAAAGGTTTTAAAGGAAAAATTGGATCATGTAACACAGAACAGCACACAAACTTCTGCAGGTAATGTATGCTCACAAAAAAAACATGTTTAAGTCTTCTAGATTTACATTCCTGGTAGGAACTTTTCTATTTGTTAGGGACAGAAAATATTTTGTTTCCTTCTCTATTTTAATAAACTGAAGATCTAGCTATTGTATATTACCAAGTAGTTGCAAAACCTATAAACCCAGGAATTTTAAACCATTACTTATTTCTGTCAAGCAGAGCAGGGGCTGTTTTGGCCTGGTTGGACAGCTACACAATTAAAAGAAAAAAAGTATTATTCTATAGTTCCCCTGTGTTTTTCCCCTGGGTATTCACCTCACCATTAACAGCTGAGAAACTGAACTTCATTGCTTCTTCTGAAGACAGCTCATCTTGTGGCTAAGGAAAATAATCCCATTACTATACTGGCAGAGATGCCTTATCAAACACGGTCTGCTATGGGATTAACTATTTATTATCAAATCTAAAATCACTCACATTAGTGGCACAGTGTGATTAGTAGAATAAATATCACCAGAGTATTAGAAACCAAAACACAAATTTCATTTACAGTGGATTTGCAAATAACCAATTAGAATCTATAATCAATTTACAATGGATTACTGTCTACTTTGAGGGCTGTTTTATTAACAGTTAGATGGAAGTAAAAAATGAAAGAAAATGTATTTCCAGTATTATTCCACCTACCCTGTTATTAACAAACTCTTGAAGCCCACAGTAAAATTATAATGACAGTACTTAGATATCCTTTGACAATTAACTTGAACAAATTAACTTGAATAAAGTAGCACTTTCTCTTTTCAGCAACACTGCTATGTGCATGTTCAGTGGCTGAGAGAACTACAGTAGGAATCAAAAAAAGGGGAGTTATAACCTGTATGAAGTGAAGCAGAAAGTCAAGCATCTAGGATAATGATTAACATTTATATGGTTATAGAGTATTCTTCTAACTCACCTTTCCATAGATATGACTTTGTTTTGATAAAAAAAAGGAATTTTGATGTCACTAACAAGTGGGTTCAAAGTCAGACTCAGTTTCAATTGGTTGCCATAACCCAAGCTGGTACTTTAGTACAATATGGACATCAAATCAAAAATAAAAGAGATGTCGGAGAGTTGCTACCTACTTGATTCTTCATTAATAGACTTCATCACATCTGTTATCCTTGTGACCTCCACTATAAACGCTAAAGAATGGTATTTTTCATGACTAAAACAGGATGGGAAAACTCTGAATTGGTGAGCTTTATCCACAGGTTCAATTCATGACTGCTATTGTTTTGAGTCCAGAGATCAGTCTTTCAGAACGTGCCTTTAGGAAGTGACAGCTGCATTCTACTCTGCCTAGGATGCTCCAGGAAAGATTGCTGAAAACCTTACCCACTTTGCAAAGCAACAGCTCAGTAGAGTCATTCCCACTGATTTCTATGCACAACTTTAAATGAAAAAATATTCCCAAATCCTCACATTTCCAAACAATTTGTCTGCCTAGTTGGCAAGTTACGGTGAAAGACAATTCTATGGCAAAGAACAGGATTCTGTGAAGCACACTGTGAGCCCTCCAAATGAAACATAAAATGTTTTTCTGCATTGATTTCACTACATCTTGTAATAATCATTCCAGCCTCCTTGATTGACTCTTAAAATTACAGCACACATTTTTCAGAGCAACACATCTATTCCATCAAATGAGTTCTGGCACAAAGTACTTGTTTTTAAGTATCCTTTAAAACATGACATTAAAACCTCATAAAAAAAGACCAGATTAAACATATTCAGGTTCTGTCTGGATGACAGAAAATAGTAACAAATAAACAAACAAACCATCCCCCACACAGAATAAGGAATTCTGAGGAAATCACACTGGTTTTAAGGATAAAACGAAGAATCTGCTATTGTACACCTTGGCTTGACGTTGACTTGATTGAATTGGCCTGTCAGATGCACACAGGGCCCTGGTACTCAACTCTTGGCAGTATCTTATAGACTCATGAAGAAATAGCATTCATTTCTTTGTCTGAAGACTTACAGTCCACCAACAGTTCATTATTTACCAAGTAATTAACTACCAAAACAGTCACTGTAAACTAACTGTAACCATATGTGCTCCACAGATGGAAGAAACAGGTAAAGAGACCTAAGCATGCTTTTTCAGACGACGGCAGCAGCCGTAGAGTATGGTGAGCTTAGTTTCAATACACCCAAAACCGAAAGAATTTTACTGCAAACAATTTGAAAGTTTTGCCTTTCTTCCTAACTGCTTTATGTGCTCTGGATGCCAAAACCACATGAGTATGGCTTGTCACTGGATGCAAAAGCAACCTCAATCACTCCTACACACAAGAAATCAGCCAAGTCAAGTGTCAGTAACAATCTTTCAGTAGGAGCTCCTGAATCACACGATGTGAGACAGTTTCCATTTGGGGGTTAGAAAGGATAGCCAGTAACTTCTGAAAAAGCTCTCTGAGCAAAACTGGAATTTAAACAACAGCAACAAAAAAAAGAAATCCCCGATACTGCAGCAAGCTTTTAATCCTAGAAATCCATCTCTATTCAAACAAAAAACCAACTGTAAGACCAGGCAAAATAGACATTCAACCACTGAAAACAATACAAAAGTAACAAACATACCTGCTGGTCAGCTCAACATTTTGCTGCCTTCCTAGTGTATGTGTTGATCTCACTAAAGCATACCAATAAAAGCACATAAGCACTGAGTCAGACTTCGGTTCCCCTGTTGTGTCCTCAGCAGTGGCAAACTGTGGATACGCACCATTAGTTGACACCATGGCTGCAGAACAAGGCAAGCATGCAACAGTATTTCCCTGGAACAAGTCTCCCAACTTCCAGAGAACTGCAGGACAAGGAGGTTTGGAGCCAGAAGCTAATTCTCACATTGTTTACACCTTTTTTGACACATACAAACTTTCCCTTAGCAGTTACCCCTTTTGAGCATATTCTTTTCCTCTTGAGTCTGGCACCTCTAAATTTCAGTTGACGTGCCCTACTTCTTGTCTAACAATGTCATTCCCACAGGTTCTTGTCTATGCCAGGCATGACCTAGAGCCCTGCTTTATCCTGGCTGAAGTTCCCTGTGTGTATCATTAGTCCTCGTATGGAAACCTTTCCTCACACCTGAACATCAATTTTAGCTTTCTCTGCAACCTCCATTATACTATGTTCTTTTTCTAACAGCAAGAAACATCAGTATTAGGAGTATTCAAAATGCAAGTAGACCACAGATTTACGAAAGGGCTTCATAATGTTAATTTTGTTATTCTTTCTCTGATAAATCCTAACATCTGAGATTCTTTGGGGTCATTTTTTAAGAACTGAGCTGAGATTTTCCCAACATGTTTCAATCAGTTAATACATTTTACTGGGTTAATGACTTTAACACCAAAAATGTCATCCTCCTGAACCTCCTATGGCAACATGGCACCTATTCTCTGCCTGCACTGCCAAGAACAAATGTGTTGTTGGGTTAATTAATGTTACCTGAAACAATCTGCTGGCTTTACTGCTTCCAGCAAATGGGCATGCCAAATTCACAAGAGTAGTAATTGTTTTAATGTCTCTGCCTTGTTTGGATCTTCATCTCAGTAACCACTGCCCTCTCAAAATCTGAGAAATTAATTTAACTCACTCGCTACCTGATCTCTTGCTGAATACTATTTTTAAAAGGCCATAAAAAGATGATAAATTCATGCTGTTCTTTCTCAGCCTTTTCAGTACGATATTCTCTACCTTCACAAATACATGAGCAAAAGCAAAACCATTCAAACTGTTTTATTTGCAGGCCATACAACTTTCTCTTACATCTCTCAAATGACTTAGCCCCCTATCTGCACACTTGCCAAATCACTGAGATAAATTAAAGGAGGGACACATTTTCTAGGAGACAGTTTAATATATCCTTATCTTTGCCCTGTGCAAGACATTTACTGCCCACTCACAATTACTCCTGGGGGTAAGACGGGAGACGAAGGCAGGGTTGGAATTTTGTCTCTACAAACAGCACTGCAAACTTTTTTTTACCAGCTCAGCCAGACAGTCTGGTCTCTACCGGCCAGTATCTAGGATCACATTTCAAGTATGACAATTAACTGCCAGAATTACAACCACACTGACATAAAAAGTAAAGCCAGATGATCCCTTAAAATTTATGTACAGGATCACATTAACTGCTATCTGTGTTCAGGTTTTTGCAAAGGGCTTACTTGAGAGGACTACCCACTTCAGTGACTGCCTTGTGCCACCACCTCAGAGCTGCTTCACAAAACTTTCGGAGCACTGATGGAATTCTGCAGAGACAGGGAAGCACACACTGAACAGCTTAATGCAGAAGCCAGTGTTTGGCAGTAGAAGACAAAGTTTGCAGAGCTTTTCGTGCAAATGAAGCACTTGCAAGGGTGTATTTGTAGAGAATTCTGAAAGACACTCATGAATAAAAATCACTTGCTTGGGTAATCACTGGGTTTCTGGGGAGACAACTACAGTAGAAGGATAAAATCTTCTGGAATATCATGTATTAAGTATCTTTAAAACTCAAACTATTCTTAATTCCACGTGTAGAATCAGACCCACAGTGAAGTCACTCTTCTGCCTTTCTTAGCCCTTTAAATATGGCCAGACAATTGAGAGAAAAGAGTTTCAATCAGAACCATTTTTATAGGCAAGTTGTAAATCTCAGGAGTTTATAATAGCAACACTGACACAACCGTAATACAGCTTCACTACAATAAATCAGTCACGTGTCCTGTAAGTCACGGTCTATAAATCAGAAATTTGGAATGTAAATCCCAGCACTTGTTCGTAAATCAGCAATACTGATTAACACTAGGAGTAATATTTTGGCAGTAAATCACATTTGGCAAAGATATTCCCTTGTGTCAGTTCACTTAAAAATTGTTTAAAGTTGTATTTAAGGGATTCTCCCCTTGAGTCCCCTGCATATGCCTGGTGTAGCTGCTGTAGAGCAGACCCAGGAATGTAGCTGCCTCTCCGCAGAGTGAGACAGCTCTGACTGCTAAGCATAACTCTTTGTTAGTCCAGGGGGATGCTTTGGAAAGATGTTTCTGTTACTAATATTAGTGTCACAATAGCAGTTATTACCCAAACAGACATCTGAAACTTGATTAACACCCCAGGTTCCTGCACATGCTGCATGCCTACTTCCAAATCTTGTGTTCCTGCGAAACAGCTGAAACCCATGCAACCATACTCCCACCACACCTACTGTCTGAGCAGGAACAGGGGATATATACACAGTGTCAGTAATTGCTGTTTCCAAAAAACAGAAAGGTAGACAGGTACAACAACAGGCATGGGATGTATAGGGAAATGCAGGTAATGGAGTAATGAGCCTGAAAGACAGAAATGTGCTGTTAGTGGTTTTGGCTAATTACTTACTATACAGCTATCCAGCTTAATGCTGCAGCTTGTGTAACCTTAGTTTTTCATTAACAACTACAATTTTCAAGTACCTATCGGAAGTTTTGCCTTAAAAGGAAGAAAACAGCATGAATACAAGAAGTACTCTTTATTTTCTGGTCTGCCTGCGCAAATTTGCCTGTGGTTTCCTTTAAAACAAATTTTAAAAATAATAAATACAAAACCTCACAGAAAACACCCTGTGAAATTGAATTTCCAACTTGTAAAACCTTTTCTACTACAGTGACAATGGCACTTTCTAGAAAACACTTCTTCCTAGCACATTTAATGTGATGTATATTTCTAAGTGAAAGCTGTATACCTCATCAGTGCAATGAGTGGATTCACACATGCACACATTCATTTAGAACATTTTAATAATGTTCTGTGTTTATTGAACTGAGGAAGGGTCATCAGGGTTCAAGCTTAACTTTTCTTCCCTCCAGCCTTTGATACACGTGCAAAATGAGGGAAAAGTTACTTGTTATCTATTACTGAATCTTGAAGAAATAGTTGCTGAAAATACCATTTTGCTACGGTAACAGTGCAGAATGAATTAAGTTTCTCTCCTTACTAGAATTATATATTGTCCCTAATATAAGCCAGTGCAATCACTGAGAGACTAACTTTGCTTGCCTTCCTAAGCTACACCTAATTCTACAGCTTATGTGGATGCAAGATGGAGATTTCCCCTGTGGAAACGTAGACCTTCCAAAAGCCACATCTGTTACCACTATAGAAAATAATGCCCCAAAAGAACATAGTTTCTATTCTTAACACTGTCTTTCCTTCAGTTTAAAGGAATTGACTTGAGAGTGGAACTAAACGACAAACACAACTCACCTTCTCTCCATCTACTTGCAATTCTGGTGGCTAAAATGAGAAAACAAATTAATGCTATTAAAAACACACCTCCAGACCTCTGAAGACCTCCGTACATGCAGAGTGGGATTCCAGGAATGACAGAATGTGTGCCCTTGAAGAGCATACTCCAAACAGGCCTGCCACTGCCTGTCCCAGGGTACTGCAGATGTAACTAAATGAGCAAATAAAGGGCATGGGGATTCTGTGGAGACATTAATCTCAATAACGTGGTCTTGTGCAGTCAACTAACAACTGCGAAGGCCTGATATATTCCTTTTGCGCCAGTATCTTTTTTGTAGGCCTCCTGTACAAGCACATACTGGGCATAATATTTCACAGCAGTTATCAGAAATGAAGAATTTAGACAGTATATTGCAGCTCCCTCCACCAAATCAGTGTAGGTTCATGCTCTGGAGGCAGGAGAAGAATAATGCTGTGGGATTATGGACTATGAATTGCAAAACTGCCTTATCCAGAAAATTAATACACAACATAGATAAATTAACTAGAATACCATGTAGAATGCTTGTGTAATTACAAGTTCAGATTGCAAGACTGATATGAAGTCCCTAGTTAAACAGTAACTTCAAGTCAGATTTTCACTAGCAAACCAGTCTAATCTATTCTGCTAAAAACAAAGCCTTTCTTTTTTCTCTAGCAACTTTCAGAGATGTGGTGCTGGTTCTAGTATTTCTGATGTGTTTGTAAGAACATTTTTACCATAATACAGATTGCCTATGTTTGAATGATTCTATCCTCACAAACAGCTGCAAAAAAGGGAGTTATAATGGGAAATATTAAGCACATTTAGGATAAAACTTGCCATGCTATAACTAAGTACTTAGGGAGTTCTATAGTTTGCCTTCACAATAAAAAAGTTCTATCACAAAGTCTGTGACCTAACAGGTGCTGTTGCCTATTAATTGCTAAGAAACAATCTCTGATTTTCCTGGATCTCCTTCCTAGTGCATGTTGTTTTATGGAACATGTAGATGAGAGATGTGGAAGAGGAGCAAGCCCTAAAGCAAACATACATAGCTCAGGTTCACATAAAATTTGATGATACATTATCAGTTGTGTTTCTGTCTTCAAATCATTTCAAGGTATTTTGAAATGCTATTAAAATCTCTGCCAAGCAATGCATTTGAAAGATTCACACAGTCTGACAACTGTAAAAAAAGTGTTCTGAAGAATAACCTTTGATTCCAAAGGGAATTTGTAACTGTGCAAAGGAAATTGCAAGTATTTGATAGTTATTTGTAAAGAATTATGTCCAGACTTGTGAAGGATTCTAATAGCATGGTATAATGTAGATAAAAATAGTTCTGCCATAAAGGTATTTCCAAAGAATCTTTCCAGGATTCTTGACCAATCTCTGGTAATTGAAAAGATTATCAAGCTGGTTTTGAAGTACAACTGAAAACTGTTAAATGCATGTATCTGTGAACAGGCAAGACAGTTCCTTTTACGAGTTTATTTCTCTAACAAAGGTTAGATTGCTCCAGGGTGTACTTCCTTTTGACACTCCTGAAGTGCCTTTTTTGAATATAGCAGGCTAAAAGCAAAGTTTTCATGTCTCCAAAGGAGATGGTACCAAGGACAACAAAGGAGAAATAAGCTCACTGCCACCAAGGTATTAAGCTCATATTTTTTCTCACACAGGTGATTATTTTTGCTGAGTTACTCCTCCAGTAGATTAAAGAAATTAAATAAAATTTACAGAGGAAAGTAAAACAACAGATGGAGAGACTGCCATTTTCTGGAAATCAGATATTCATTTTTTCCCCCATCTCTCCCATAGCTTTATTGGTAGGACACATTAGGCTTTTGAAACAAAATCCATATAAAAAGATAAGAATTGGTGAGATCCATTCTGGAAGTCCAATATTAAATTATAAATAAAACATACAATAAAGATACAATTCACCTCCTTCTCTGAATGTAAAGTGGGATAGGTAAATATTGAGAAATGTTATGTATTTCAAAACACAGAAAGTTTAATCGAATTAAAGCTCTGTTTCACATTCTTTGGCTCTACTTCCAAGGAAATGCTCCCACTCTAACTAGCTGTATATTTATTTTAATATACAATGCTGCAAAATATCATCTTACTTCTGTTATTTGCCTGAAGGAAATTCATTTCAAATATGAAACTTTTACATAATATTTACTGTTCAAGTATTTCAGCTTTTATTAAATGGGGCCAGAGAGGATGCCAAGGGATTTAAAGAGAAAATTAATAACAACCATTACTAATTTAGACTTATGCAGTACTTTATTGCAAAAGCAAGGATGAAGACAGGGAACTAGGGATAATCCAATTGACACTAAACATTTTGAGCCTATTATCTGTATTTGAGCAAAACATTTTTAAAAAGAAGGCTACGTAGCTAAAATAAGACACATAATCCATCAGAGATAGCATACAAAAGTAAGCTTTTCCTTTTTAATTTGTGTGTGTGGAAACATTATGCAGATCTATCTTCCCCGCCATATGACCTACAGTAATTTCACTGAGATCTCAAATATATTAAAGACAAATGAAAACCAACTTAATTTACAGAAGATCAAAAAACCACCAGACTTCAATTAACTATTCTTTTGAAGTAAGAACACTAGAACAAAACCAGGACCATGGGATAATTCAGGATAGAAGGAACCTTAGGAAATTATCTAGTCTAACCTCCTGCTCAAAGCAGGGCCAACTCATGGTCAGGTAAAGTTGCTTTATCCAATCTGGTTTTGAAAACTTCAAGAAACCTTGGAAATGGCACAAGCTCTCTTGCACAAACTTCCAACGTTTGACTGCCCTCATCATAAGGAACTTTTTCCTTAAATCCACTCAGAGGTACAAGGACTGTAATACAAATAATAAGGACGATATATTTCCAAAATGAGACAGACTTAATGTATACAATCACCCAGGGTGAGAAATGAGTCTCTGGTTTCATTTCACAATTTAATGAACTACTCCACCATTATAATACTTTTGTACAGAAAACAGAACAGGTGAAGAGAAACCCTGAGTTATTGGAAATCCATATCATTAAGGTCAGCCTCTCTGTTTTTCAGTAGACAGGATGGACATACTCTAATTCAACATGTACATTCTGAATCCAATCCAAACTCTATTGACTTTATAATAAAATCATTTGGACTTAACTTATCCTTTCCCTTGAGTTACCAGCACTTTGTTAAGTGAAAAAACAATTCTGCTTCAGTGACCAACACAAAAGATTTCATTCAAAACCAAAAGAGGTCAACAGATTAATCTAAGTATCTCATAAAAGGAGTATGTGACTCTATTAATGTCAGCAGGAGAAAAGAAACATTTGGTCCACATGAGTTTCATAGCAGTGCTCCACAATGAGTTTCAGCAGATAGATGATGCAGTAATAAAATCTCTATATGTAAATAAGCAGAAGAATGCTATATAAAATAGATGTAATGGACTTCAACCCTTTGTTTCATACTGTATCGTTGTCTTTGTTCTTCAGCCTGTCTGTAAAATCCAAATTTCAGAACAGAAAGCCAAAGCAAAAATAGATGAGCAGGAGGACAGGGAGCCTAACTGAAGCATTCAAAAGGCATTCAGGCATTTGCAGCATATATGGACCTAAAATGTTGTCTTTTATGTAAATATTGACATAAAGAGAAAACACTTCTCACACAGTTGCCACTACAAAAATTCTCCATGAGTTTTCCTAATTTAAAAAGTTATCATTTAATTTAAAACATTCAAAGCAATCTGTAATGCGTATCTTCAGTGAATACTAACTGCTAGTTCACTGCCACTACTCTGCACCACTTACCACTTTGTTCACATTATGCAGCTAATCTACCAGGCTCAATTCTACTGCCATAACTTCTGAAAGCGTATTCCACATATAGAATTCTGTATATAAATATTTCATATACACCTTCCAAACACCTTCCAAAATATGTTAACTAATTAAATTTGTTAAAGCACTAAAAATCAGTGTGCAGATTTACATCGTTACCGTAAACTTAGAAGTAGAAATTATCACAAAGTCCAATTGCGTGATCACACATCATTTTTCCCCACAGGATCCCTGCTTCACTGAATATGGAGTTATTTAACATTTACTTTTTAGCTCACCACACAATTCATGCTCTCATTTCTAATGAACTGCTTGCTATCCAACAACTCCACTTAAACACAAGAAACAGTTTCCCTCACAAGGTTATCTGTAATATTCATCAATGTACTTATCTGAATGGTTTACAAATAATAGGTAACTCATCTCCATAGTACTCATAGTCCTTTTTAGAAATAAGAAACTGAAGAATAAAGGTAATACAGTTACACATCTTCACTTATTTTTTGTGCTGCAGTCGTGGTATGTAACTGCATAGTACTGCTATGTGTTATCTTCAAACTTCAGTTCCCACTGCCTTCCACTGCCAAAGAGCCTACCTTCACACAAATGACCGGAGATGCCTCACAGTGAAAGTCATCATCACTTTTAAATGCCCCTTCTTTAAAAAGTGAAGACTATCAGTGATGGGAATAGACTGTTCAGACACACAAAATGTGTTTTATATGTAGCCCCAGAGAGCAGTGCTGCTTCAGACCTTCATTGCCTTCCACCTCCTGTCACTTCCCAAGTTTCTATCCCTGCACCACTTCTTTACGCTTCTACGTTAAAGTCAATCCATTCCCTCCAACAGAAAGAGAATAAATTCCTTCTTTTTGGTTCTCACACTTGAAACCATAATAGTCTTTCATACTTAACGGCCTCAGAAGACAACAGGCAGGCTAGCAAGCAGTGGCTTTGCAGGGCTAGAAGATACTTAACACACACTGATTTTTATAATATTTACTTTTCACTCACCCTTACAGAACATGTGTGATATGAAACATTCAAAGACATGCTAGTGCATCTGTATGACTTCTTACAGGACCAGCAAAGGGCATGTCCCTACACTCATACGCTTAAGAACAAGTTTCAAGGTTGTTCTGCAAACCCTGAAATTCTCTCCCCAGGGATCACAGTATCATAGCAACATAACACCACAAAATACCCGAAAACAGTGGAGTATCGAAGTTCTCAGAATCACATATCCTACCATCCCTAAAAATGTCAGACTAAACAAAAAAAGACTCAAAAAGTGGTGCTTCCTGAACGTCTATGGAACCTAAACCGAATACAGCAATGAAGTTTTTCCCCTCATATTCTGAGAGAGGTTTTTCTTACAATGGAAAAATAAAAAACTTTCTGCAAGAGAACTTAAAAATATCCCGCTACGGCAGACTCCTTGCCATTAAAAACCTTCAGTGTGAATTTTAAAGCCAGCACCAAAGATGGAAACCTGTCACAGAGGGTGTTAGGAGATCTTCACAGCAAATGGAGTTAGAGCTCCTTTACAAGCAGCTTGTGAATACAGCAGCACATATATCTGAGTCCCGTGGCTATTCTACAGATGATTTCACTCAAAGCCATATAAAACCTATTATTAATGGCAGATAACAAGACAATAAACACATAATACTTTGCCTTCAGCTGTGTATTTCGACAAGGAACTTCCGTTCTCAAGCAAACAAAAAGGTGAGAAAGCAAACTTAATCCACCACAGTGACAGCATCCTGAGCTTCAATGAATCTAAAAACTTCTTTTATTAATTTTATTAACTAAAGGAGAGTAAGTGGCTATGGTTTTTGTTTCTACTACCAAATTCAGTAAGCAGTTATTAAAAGGTATTCATAATACTGATTATGTATCTGTTCTTTTTTATAATGGAAAGTATATAACATAACGCAAAAATACACACAAGAAATACAAATATCTTGGCATTAAACAGCTTTAAGATTACCATCATTATAAGTCCATATAATGCTGAAGAGAGTATCAAGTTAACTTTGTAGTAAAAATTCTTTATGGAACAGATAAATCTTATGTATTGAAAACTAGAACTGAGTTCTATAACAAAGCTGTATAAAACTAAGTACAGTAGATGACAATGAACTAAATTTATTATTAACAGCTCTAATGACCATTAGCTGGAATTCTGAGTCATTAATGAAGGCATAAAAGATACATCAAGCAAAATGAAAAGCAGAAGCTAAGACACCTGTGCTTAGGAAGAGTGGTGTGAACTGCTCTGAGCTTATTGAGCAAAAGAAAAGCAGCATAGCATTGCAACTTGTCATAGTCTTGGCACAAAATCCGTTATTTGAGGCCTCTGATCTGTAAAATCTGAATTCCTGCACTGGTTCAAGGAATCTCAGGTTTTATTATTAACAAGTCAGGTTTTATTTGTTCTCATCTTACATCAAACCCACTCTTGGGCAATTTGTCTTTCCAACTCCTCTGTCCAAATACCATCCTGTATTTCTTCTCTTTGCATCCCCTGCACTCATTGAATGAACTATTTACAGTTCCTCTCTGGAAAACAAACTCTCTGACTCCATTCCAGACAACCTCCAACTTTGCCTCTGCTCCCTGCACTGCACCGACACAGCTTTAAACCAAGTCTCTAATTGCATCTCACTCGTGACACTTCAGAACCGATACCTGTTTTATCCTACCTGACCTGTCAGTCACTTCTGACACACAGCAGCCCCTTCCTTTTTCATGATATCTTATCATCATTAACTTCTGTGCTTCTATTCTATTCTTCAAGCATTCCCACACCAGTTTCCTAAAGGCAACGAACACAACTCTGGATTTCATCCCCACTTTTAATATGTACCTTGCCTCAGGGTAATTTCTGAAATGAATTCTGTCCTTTATATGAATACTGTAGCCCCCAAATCTCTTGTGTAGTAATATCAGCTCAAATCCCATCATCTCTGCATCACATTTGGTTACATGCAATATTGTCTTTACGTCAAAAAAAAAAAACACAAGCTCTCTAATGAAAATTTGAGAATGTTCAGTAAGAAAAACAACTTTAACTTTGGCTTTCCTAGGCCTGAGTGTTCACTGTTCCCCAAAGCTTCTCCAAATACTTAACCTTTGGTGGTCACTGTGGTTTCTATCACAGGTCCTCTATGACAGACCCATAGCATGAACACATTACTTTCACAACTCCATTCTCTCACCATTTGCAGGGCCCTATTGACTTTGTTTACATGGCACTAAAGACAAATTCATCTTCACTGGAAGTCCTCCAGAGTAGAAATCATTTTCTAACAGTAAGAAGCCCACTCAAATGGAGACTGTCGAGGAGGACTGAATTATCCTTACCCCACTGCTCCATGGAGAAGCTAAGGTACAGCAGGAACAGAGCTTTTACACAGAGGAATCACTGACCTTTCCAAAGATCTGAACATTCTCTCATTTTTCTTCCTCTTGATTAAATAGCAGGAAGGGGAATTTTTTATTATTCTATTTTTCTTTGGTAATACAAGAAAAAAGGTAATCATAAGAATTCATGAAAGCACATAAAAATGCAGTACAGGCAGGTACTCCTCCCTCAGGCACAGTCCTCCTCTACTATGTAGCAAAAAAACCCCAAATGCCTACAACCAAGTGGATCTGATTCTCCCCAGCTAGCTCCAAACAGTATGCTAGAGATTGGAAGGGACCTCAAAAGATCATCTAGTCCAATCCCCCTGCCAGAGCAGGAACACCTAGATGAGGTTACACAGGAATGTGTCCAGGCGGGTTTTGAATGTCTCCTGAGAAGGAGACTCCACAACCTCCCTAGGCAGCCTGTTCCAGTGTTCCGTCACCCTCACTGAGAAGAAGTTTCTTCTCAAGTTTAAGTGGAACCTCTTGTGTTCCAGTTTGTACCCATTACCCCTTGTCCTATCATTGTTTGCCATTGAGAAGAGCCTGGCTCCATCCTCATGACACTCCCCCTTTATATATTTATATACACTAATAAGGTCCCCCCGCAGTCTCCTCTTCTCCAAACTATAGAGACCCAGCTCCCTCAGCCTTTCCTCATAAGGGAGATGCTCCACTCCCTTAATCATCTTAGTTCCCCTGCGCTGGACTCTCTCCAGCAGGTCCCTGTCCCTCCTGAACTGAGGGGCCCAGAACTGGACACAATATTCCAGATGCGGTCTCACCAGGGCAGAGTAGAGGGGAAGGAGGACCTCTCTCGACCTACTGACCACCCCCCTTCTAATACACCCCAGGATGCCATTGGCCTTCTTGGCCACAAGGGCATAGTGTTGGCTCATGGTCATCCTGCCATCCACTAGGACCCCCAGGTCCCTCCCCCCTACACTGCTCTCTAACAGGTCATTCCCCAACCTATACTGGAACCTGGGGTTGTTCCTGCCCAGATGCAGGACTCTACACTTTCCCTTGTTATATTTCATCAAGTTACTCCCTGCCCAACTCTCCAGCCTGTCCAGGTCTCGCTGGATGGCAGCACAGCCTTCTGGCGTGTCAGCCACTCCTCCCAGCTCAGTGTCATCAGCAAACTTGCTGACAGTACACTCAATTCCCTCATCTAAATCATTAATGAATATATTAAATAATACTGGTCCCAGTACTGACCCTTGAGGCACTCCACTAGATACAGGCCTCCAACTAGACTCTGCCCCATAGACTACAACTCTCTGGCTTCTTTCCTTCAGCCAGTTCGCAGTCCACCTCACTACCTGATCATTCAGACCACACTTCCTCAATTTAGCTATGAGGATGCTGTGGGAGACTGTGTCAAATGCTGAAGAACTACAAATAAAAATTAAAACCTCTTAACTAACACTGTAATCACCATCAGAGGTGGGGGGCTGTGGATCCCAGCCCTCTTTAGGAAAGCATACACTTGGACAGTGACATTTTGTGATCCTTAGGCCAAGAATTTTCTTGTTTGTGTATGCAGTTTGCAATGCATTCTCTAGACAGTACCATAATCAAATGATAACGTAATTGAAATGACCAGAGCAATTATGAAACTCTACTTTTACGTTACCACTGCCAGTCCACAGCCTCGCTTCAGTTTTGTAGGGGTTTTTTAATTAGAATGAAAAAAATTCAGTTCAAACTGATCTACTGCTCCTGCATCCACATCCCAAAATGTCAGCTTTTAGTTTCTCAAAAGAAACAAATCCTCAGGATGATCAGACATTTTCCACTAAAAATGCAGTTTTGCTCAGTGTTTGGTTTCCTGCAAAACATCTCAGTGACAAATGTTAAGCAAGTTCTATCTGTAACTAAGTCAGAACACAAACGGAACAACTTCAGTGAAGACTGATACCATTTCCTTTAAAACTTTCAAAAAATAACCTTTGCCAGTTCTCACATGTTAACACAAACAACAACGCAAGAAATATCCTATGCTGTTGCTGATTAAAATGCTCTCAGAAAATAGTCTTTACAAGTTTAAACTTTCCTTCTTTGATGATCTTCTAGTCTGCCACCTTGTACAGATGGCAAGTTTTAATGGGTGGGATCACATACTAGTTTGAGACATTTATACCTCAGATCATAAATCAAAGTGTTGGCACTCTGTAATCAAATATCGATAGTGTTTTTGTAGAAAGACCCCACAGAATTTCATAAATAATGAGCATTTAGTGGAATGTACAGGCAACAGAGAACAAATTGCATTTTCTCCAGAGGGGTTTTTAAAACCACACCTCAAATGTGATAAATGTAGTGTGATGAAAAAGACTACAAATGTTAATATGCTGTGCAGAGTAATGTGTTTGAAAATTGGAAGCCAGTGCATTTACTTATCCCCTGTTTAATGGTTAAGCAATCATTTCATCAGGACATTTTCTCTTGTTACAGTAGCAGTGGGTCACAGCTAGCATTTCTCAAGATTTTACAGATGGCAGCAAAACATAATCATTTCTCTCCTCCCAAGGTGTTGATCAGGATATTTTAACATACTTCTAGTTCAGTGAAATGCACTGCTTTTGAAACATTTAAACATGTTCACAAATTTGTTACACTTTACTATCAAGTAACTAAGCAATACAATCTTCAACTAAGGCACCAACTGAGAGTAACGGAAATACATTTTATAGCTGAGCTTAACATCCTGCTCTTGGGCAGGAGGGCTCTCAGCTGTCGAGTACACAGGGCAGCATCTCATACTTCTAATAGCTGAGGATATAGGTTGAACATCCTCCCTTACTCCTAATCCCTACCTCCCTGCTGTTGCCACTACTGCCACTGTGAGGTGTTCGGCATGGCCAACCACCCAAAGTGCAAAAAGGTCATCCTTTCTGCCTTTCTTCTATCTTGCAGGCCTCACGTCCTTCCTCTCTCTTTCTTTGGTACAAAAGAATTAAGCCTTGACCTTATACTGGTCCCTTTTCACTCCTCTCACTAATGATGCAGTATCCAAGCAAAGGAGAAGGGGGCCTAAAGAAGAAGAGCCCAGCAGAAACAAGGATAGCAACAACAGCTCAATTACTTCTTCACAGGTATCAAGTTCAAGCAGCAGTTGCTTGTTACTCTTGAAATGATCCCTGGAATCATGAACACTGTCAAGCAGCCTTGACAAAATTCCCAGGTCTTACATGTAACCTAGGGCTAAAAAACAAAGTGAGCCTCTAACTTGAGCATTAATGTCTGGCTTAAGGACTTTTTCTTCAGTGATTCCCATACAGCCACCCTAACGTTTCTCAAAACTCAGTCTTAGCAAACAATTAAGTACTCAAGAGAGAAGGAAGCACTTGAGAAATAAAAAGGCTCTTGTACCATTTCAATCTTTGACAAATACTGTCAGTTATTAGTCTAGAAATATGAGTGCTTCCCAATGTTCTCTCCTACACTCTCTTGCTCACTCTAGAAACACAAGATCACATTAAAGGGACAGGGCACTTGGTTATTACTGCACAAGGCTGTTATTTGTCACTTTCCAAGCTGATGTGGGGCTTTGTCTCCCTTGTGCCTGCACACCTCTCCCCCATGCTACAGTAGCAATCCTGGACCCCGGGAATCAAAGCCAGACTTGTTGGCTGTGCATACAAGTTTTCAAACAGCGTTTGGAAAGAACTAGATATTCTCTTTGAGCAGAACTTTATTGTCAAAAGCCTTAGTGGGTTATGTGAGGCACGCAGTCTTACCAGAGCTTCTTTTCAGAGGTATGCTGTCAATAGAGTTTGGACTGTCTTGCTATTTTAAACACCCGTCAAGGAGGTTCAGTGTGAGTAACGGGTGCCTTCCTGTGCCACCATAAATCAAGGCAAATAACAAAAATAATGTTCCACTTCACACACTTAAAGTTCTTTATATCCTTCTAATCAACTGTAGCTCAGAAAAATATGAATGCAAAGACTAACTCCATGTCTTACACATCCAGAAGATTTAAGTGCGTGTGTGAAAAGTGGTAACCAATAAGCAAGATTTACCTGACTGCTGCATGGCAATGTTATTTAATATACATCTACGTTTAGAAGCTTAGAAGCAGCAGGGAAGACAGCATTCTTTTCTTGGTTCTGTCAAGGTCGTGATAGCCTTTCTACTCTAGATAGTAGCCCAAAGTCATGCAGTTAGCTTTACGTTATTCCAAAACATTGATGTCAATTCATCTAAGAGAACACCTATTCATTTTGATTTATTTCTGGAAGGGACTTAGCCTACTTGGAGGCTGCAGTAAGTCAATAAATTTCATCAGCGGTTACAATCTCTTGGCATGGACTGAAAAGAAAAGATGAACTGACAAAACAGAGAGAGTCAGTAAAATGAAGGTGCTAAACCAGTCTTACAAATCTCCCTATCTACCTGCCTCAAATAACAAGAGACACAGTGCTCAGTTTAGCAGTTACGAATTTTGGTAACTTTGCTCTACTACTCAGTGTAACTCATGGGACTTTCTACTCTCCTTACAGTTCAGAAAACATAGCAAGCCAGAGGTAAAATTCACTAAGTTAATGAATTTTAAAATCAACTAACCCTAGCATGAGTGTTTATATCTCTTTATGTATATTTACATAGGGAGAAATATACATATGTAATCACACACACTTAGCAATGAAAATATATAAGTGAATAGTTTTAGTTTGTTCATATGAAGCCCAAGGTTTGCTGTCTTCTCATAGAGATTTTACAACGAACAACATCAATTTGGGAGTTCCTGGCCTCATGGGCAAACACAACTTTTTGCTTTTTCCTTTGTCAACTTTCTATTTTAATTATAGTTGTCTGCCAGTGCCAGGACTTTCCATCTAAGGACACAGTCTCTTATTACGTGTGACAATGAGCTGAACACTCTGGTTACTTATCAAAATACTTTGCTCAATCACATTTCACAACCTGCTCAGTCTGTTTTGTTCAGGATCTCTTTGGGTTGACTCCTCGTATGATCACCCACTAATCACGCAGTCAAAATTTATCAAGCTGGCAACAGCGCTCAGTGCTATTCTGTGATACTCATGAGAACATCTCTATTACAGAAAATTGAAAGCTATCTTCAGTAGCTAAATAACATACAAGCATAGGTATAATAGCACCAAGTTTAATTAAGATGTTCAGGTTTGACAGAAATACAGATTCAAGGTCCCAAACCCCCCAGATGCTGACTTGACCACTAAATCAGCTCCTGTGATTCTTCTTTTTACTATGCAAACTGCACACAGTTCTGCAACACTGCAGGTGAAACTGCAACAGAGAAATCCATAGAAGATACTCATTAGAGCTAGATATCGACAGAGGCTTTCAACTGCTGCAGCATTATAACGTTTATCCGTGTTCTGTGACAGAAAATTGATTTTACCATTCATTAAGTACTGACTGCCTATTAATGGTTTTGATTCTTAAAACACTGGTACTTAAGCAGGTACCACATGTATATGTTAGACAGTTTAGTGGAAATTAAGGCAAGTCTTCCAAGAGATCATGTCTCTATACTCCTGCTTTACAAACTATGTTCTGTAAGAATGGCATCCTCAGCAAAACAGGAAATCACATTTATTTAATGGAAAACAAGTAGCAAAGGCACTAAGAAAGCAGTAGGGGAGTGTCTTTATTAATGCTGTTGCTACCAGAACAGTACTCAAAGAATTTGGGGAATTTATTTAATTATGTCCTGAATCATTTAGTTTAGAAGAATGTGCTCTCAAACACACACACAAACATTTCATATTTTTAACGCAGAAGCAACATGAACAAAAAAATGCACAGGAAATTCTTATCATTGTTATTACGTTGGTTTTGATATACATTGTTTATTTTATTATTCTGAAGAGCCTGCAGGACAGAATAACGTAAGAAAGGGTAGAACGGAAATTAAACAGTTATGCTGATGAGCAATAAAATTCTATGTGGGAGACTAAAATTCCATTATTCCATAGGACAGAAATGTTGTTTAACCTAAAAAACAACAGCCCTTGCGTATCTCGTCTCTTCCATATAAGCCAAGTCTAAAGGACCTTCATGTTCTCACTATAAGGGTCAGAGCCTTCGACAACTTAGAGCACTTTACATCCATTTTAATCATTTTATATTACTAAAAACTATTTGTATTTCTAACAAACACGAACCAAATAAAAAAACTCTTACTGAGATTGTTAACTTACTGCACCCTGTTCCAAGTTAATTCTTTGTTAAGATTAGAAGCTGCTGTACTCGGCACACAAAGGCGGAAATATACCCCTACTAGCCAGACTGATTTATCAGTGGAAACAAGGTCTTGCAAATAGACAATAAAATAGTGCTTCTCTACCTCTGACTCATTTTCTTTCTCTTCCTTTCTTGTTCCAAGCAATCCACCAACAAGTGGACCCTAGGAAAACAGTATCTGGAAAATCGTCTGTAATTTTGTGGTGATGTTGTGGCTTTGCTAGCTGAAAAAGTACACTTTCTGCTATTTCCACAGCAACTGCTCCAATATTTTAGAAAGCACTGCATGTAGCCAGGGCAAGTTTCACCTCTCAGGCAGAAATACAGCTCACATTTCAAAGCTGTATCTCTCCCTTAAGTGCTGAGTGCATTCGTCACTCCTGAGAGTGCAGTAAAATTCCACAAAATCTATGTGGCTACATATTAACAGCGGAAAAACAATAAATAGTCTCCAATTATGTCTCTTACATCTAAGAAATATATTCTTTCAGGAGATACTTTATCACTTAAAGTTATGAGAAAATAAATTTAAAGACATTTCAGTATGTGGAACAGACACAACATGCACGTGGCATGCAGAAGAAATAATACACGGCTGCTGTTATATTTAGACATTAAAAAACTTATCTGCTCAGAACAGGTAACTAACCCAGTAATTACACATACTTATTTAGGTTGGACACTTAACTTTCAAGTTAATTACCAGAACACAAATTAACCTGGGGTGTTAGCAGGAAATTAAAGAAAAACCTGATGTGTTGGAAGCACAAAGCAGAGGAGTCTGCTTCAAGGCTCAGATCAATTTCATTTTTTAATCACTCTCTCACACATTCATTCTATTATTCACACTCATCATCTATTCATCCCCAGATACACTTGTGAAATTGCTCAATACTGAAGTTTTGGTGGGCTATATTTTTCCCTTTGAAAGGGCATGAAAAATAAATCATTAAGAAATTTAGCTGTTCTGCTTTGAGTGGTACGTAGCTCTCTGTGACCACATGGTTCAGGGTTGACAGATGTACTCTGGAATCAGACGTTACACATTCTATTGAAGTCCTTAATCATTGGCGCCATTTCTGACAACACACACTCAAATCTACCTATAGTATATATATAGTATATAGCTCCTATATATAAGTATATGTATACATGGTGTGTGTATATATATATATGCACACATATAAGTATATAGCTCCTAAAATTAAACTTTTCAAGTGTCTTTTGCTAAGATAATCAAAAGTACTTTGAGAACCTCCATCCTCTACTGGATACTAGGGGAAAGCTAGTAACTGAGGATGAAGAAGCTTCCTTTGCCTCAATCTTCAATAGTCACATCTGCTTCACCATCCTGATCTGCTTTTATGATAAGGTGACCCACCTGGTCGATGTGGGAAAGGCTCAGGACATTGTCTATCTGGACTTAAGTACAGCAGTTGACACTGTCTGCCACAGCATTCTTGTGCAAGAACCATTTGCTCATGGCCTGGAGAGGTGGATTTTTCACTGGGGTTGAAACTGGGCAGATGGCTAGGTCCAGAGAGTGGTAGTAAATGCTATCACATCTAGTTGGCAACCAGTCACCAAACATAGTTAGGCACTGAAACAGGCTGCCCAGGGAAGTGGTGGAGTCACCATCCCTTTAAGTGTTCAAAAACCATGTAGATGAGGCCCTCAGTTACATGGTTTAGCAGTGGTCTTGGAAGTTCTGGGGTAATGGTTGGACTTGATGATCTTAGAGGTCATTTTCAACCTAGCTGATTCTATGATTCTTCACTGTAATACATGCATTAAACAACTATTCCATCATGGCACTAATCCACTACCATGTAATGACTCAATTAAAAGCAAATTGAGGGTTATACAGTTACTATTTCCCAGAAATGCATAGTAAAGTGTAAATATGATCGTAACAGATGTTTAACTTTCAAGCTGATCACTCACACAACCAGGTTCAAGAATAGTTCAAGAGATATAGGTAGTGTTTGTTCCACCTGCTTAACTGACTTGACTTTTGAGTGCTTTTTAAAATATCAGCTTTATTATTCTCTGGATACTTTTTACCTCATAAAAGCAAACCTCTTCATGAATCAAGGGGCTGAATCATTCACTGCACAACAAAACCTGACATACAGCAAATTCTTCTGCCCATATAGCAATGGATAGAAATAGGTCACATCGAGGTGAAGGCCCAATATTCCATTATAATAACATAATGGCAATACTCAGTATGACTTTCCATCTCAAAGAATTTGAGGAACAATTATTAATCTTCATACTTTGCTATGAACCTGGAAGGACTAAGTGAATAAATTCAGTGGTTTTTTCCTTTTTGCATTTCCTATATCGTAGGATAAGCTTAAAAATGGTATTAGTCTGATTGAGAAGCAGAGACTGAAACTAATAATAGGTAGTACTTTTACAGGTATTTTTGATCTTGCAGCTTTTAAAGCAACACTGCTGGAAGACCAGAGAAACCCTAAGGTAGAAGCAGTATTCTGTATCTTGCTCAAGTGACTGTCATGTAACTTTTACATTAAATATTGAATGATAAGAAAACTAATTGTCATAATGCCAGCATAGAAGACACTTGTATAACCCAGTATAGAAAGGCAATAAAAATCCTGCAAAACTACATTCTTATTGGTGGACTTTAAAATGTATATATAATAATATTTATTATTCAATAATGAGGAGACTGTTAGGAATAATAAATAACCAGAGTTTTTTGTATGATTTTCAAAAGATTCTGCCCACATCTTGAAAATAATTAACTCAATTTTATCCAAATGACAGAACAAGCAGCAGGAGTTTAATTTCCCTGAAACAGAGACACACACCCAACACCCAAGAATTCTATTGCAAAGAATTTTAATTAAATCTATATAACAAGAAAGGAATTTTTCACATCTTAATTGAAAAATCACCAGCTAGAGAACTGAGACAGCGAAACAGCCTGGAAAGCACTGAGATATAACTGAAGAAAAGAATAGATGAGAATATTTCAAATGGTCTCACTAGTCAGCAACTAGAGTAAATACTGTAAGTCAAACAACGGTATCTTAGTGATTAAGAGAAAAAATAATCTGTATTCTATTGCTCCTTTGCTTTGAGAATTATACTTCATCTTTGAGAATCCCTGACTGAACACAAAGCTTCATCACATACTCCACCAAACCAGAAGGCTTACTGTTGATATAATCACCTTACATGACGGAGTAAGACACCAGCCTAAAAGCAAAACAGATAAGCTGGTATTTGTGATCACTTTGGCAGCTTGTATCTGTACTACAAAAAACCCCACCTTCTCAAGGATCCTTTTTAAAGTATTCAGACAGACAGGGAAAAGACTGCTATTTGTGGGCACTTAGACCAAGTGAATGCTGTAAGGACAAGGTAATGTTTAGCTTTACTCCACATTTACCCCTGGTGAAATGAAGCAGTTAAGTTTTAAGATTTTGACATGGGAAACCTGCCAAGGCCAGATGGAAATCTCAGCTGTCACAAGCAGGGGTCATCCTGTCCTTCTCAGCACAAGGTGTTGCTAAAATCCTGTGTATGGGTCATACCTATCCATTCTAATTAGGAGCTAAAATGATTTTTGTTGTATATGACTGTCTTGTTATTCATTGTTTTCTCTTTGTTTAATTCTAATTTTAATTCTAGAAGTCCACCGGAGATGCCCCTGAGGTACTGCTGATAATCTAGGTTTATATTCCTGAAGAATTTGTTTAAGGGAGGCTTGGGTAAGCCTTAAAGGGAATCTTTGATAAAATAATTCAAAAGACAAAAGCTTATCATAATGCAGCATTTTCAGAAAGGATAATTCTTGCTGAACAAAGGAAAGGTTTACTGATGCCAATTTTATAGTGGAGTTTTAATAGAACTGCTTCTGAAATACTCTTAAAAGCTCTATTTAACCCTCTGAAAATATCTATAAATAACTCTAATTAGCAGACATGCTTAATGTTGATAATGCTGTCCACCAGAGAAGCACACAGAACCACCTCTTGCATAACTAACCATTAGATGGTGGTGTCTGTACTTTTTTTTCAATAAGATGCAAAATTCAAGGTTTTTATTAGAATGAACTGAGATCTAACACAAACTGAAGCAAACAGCAGTGACAATTCCTGAAACGCTGATGAAGACATATGTAGGTAAAATGACAAATTTTAAACAATACCACAACCAGTGGAGCAGTTGAGGAAATAGAGGATGTAAAGGGCAGCAAAGAAATGTTAGCAAAAAAATGAGAAAAATTACTTCTACCAGAAATAAGTAATAACTGAACCTGATTTTGACTTCCTGAACAGATTAAACATACCACTGAAGTACCTTTAAGTCCTACTATCTACATTCAGCTACACATGAAATTGTAAGATCATTCCTAGATTTGAGATTTTTTCCGTACATTTATTTTCCTCTTGACTCCTCTGCAGGTACTATTGTAAAAATAAACTACAGCGTGACAGTCGTGATGTGCCGCCAGATATTAGAGCTTAGAGTGAAATCGATTTAACAAATGAACCAAATAAAATCTGTATGAGATTGAAATTCCAAACCCAGATTGGAAGAATCTAACATGTTGCTTGCCAAGGGGAATCATTCTGTAGAGTTCTGCCTTACAGAGATACTGATGTTGTCTGCAGGGGCCAGCATTGACATTGCCTACCTTTAAGCCATATCCCTTAGATGAAGTCCTTCACTAAAGGCTGTCAAGGCAATTATGCAGATGTTGGAAGAATGGTCCCTGCATGGAAAGCAACTGGTAAAGGCAGGAAAGGGAGACTAGGAGCTTTCAGAACGAAGGGAGGACATGTGGAGTTGGTGGTACGTGATCTGGGGCCTAATAATCATTCAGAGCATGGAAGGGGTGGACAGGAACCGGCTGTTCTCTTTTCCCCAGAATCAAATAAGCTTCAGGAGGCAGCAGCACCCACTTGGTTCATAATTTTAAAGAAGGAAAGGAATAGGGGGGTGGAAAAAAGAAAAAGGGGAAAGAAAAAAAAAATATAAAATGGACTTCTTCACACAGGTGTATATTTGACTGCTGTAGGATGCTGCAGATGCTACAGCTGTCTCTTGGTAAGTAAATAAATACACAGACATGAACTGAAAAGCAAAGTTGGTGAGGTGAAATCAGATGTAAGCTGGTTGGTACCAAGTGGATATATTGTGTGTGCTTGCCCTGTCCTCCCTTGTCCCTAGACTTTCATTTATAGCCATTTTCAGAGACCGGATACTGAACTAGATGGCCTATGGTGACATTCCTATTTCCCAGTTTACTTCAAATATATTTGCATAAATTACTTCTCTAACTTACGTACAATTTTTGCCACTTCATTTTTACTGCATGCAATCAGCAACTATACTCCAACTACTGTATAGAGCTTAAGCAGTATAAATACCATACAAAGACTATTTCTGCACTCGCTCCAGCACTATAATGGCACACACTTGAAAAAGTGTAACCCATTCAAATCCATGAAATATCATCTATGTCAATGGCCAGGCTGTTTTTCTCAGCTGTCATTAAAATTGGTTTAAACAGCACTAAAACTCCTGTGAACCTTAATATATATTAACTTAACATGACAGAAATCACTGGACACATAGTGAATGCTTTGAAAAACTCTTAAGTTACATTCTTGGGTTCTATCAAAAATCTGAGGCCAAACAAAGTTGTTCTCAAATTTCACTACATGAGACCCAAAAAGTTCTAGTAATTCATTGCAAATAACAGGGGGGAAAAGTTCTGTTGAGAAATTAATTATTTACTGGTCATTGATGGTGCTGTATTTACCTGATGCCTGAACATCTGCGTATGAAATCACAGTGTCTCCCCTTCCAGATGTAAAGAAACACAAATCAAAGTCTTCTCCCTGTCCTGCTGTCTTAAGAGATGAAAGTGGAGGGAATGATTCTGAAACCCACTGGGTTAAAGGAAAAAAGACAATTTATGTGCATTAACCTATCCTGTCTCTCTCACCACATACTTAGTAACACAACAGCATGTTACTAATTGCAGTATAAAGTAACTCTTTGTATTGTTATAAGAAATGGAGAAGGAAAAGTACTCACCACATGTTTTTATGGTGACTCACCTCCCGGCTCTAAGCATTTTTCCAATTTCCCTCTCTGCCCAATCCTGTATCTACACCTCACATACTTAGGAAGCTGCATAGTTAAGTACCTGACCTGAACACACTGATAAATGTTTGTACTAACAGAAGTAACAGCATTTTTCCAAGGAATCACAAATTCTGAAACTTGCTATACTCCAATCTCCTGAAAAGAGGAAAGGCAGACAACCTGCGTGCAAAACCTTCTGCTAGTACCGAATTTACTGCCAGACAGTTAGTACCAATTTGAATGTGCCTGATGGACAATAGGTAAGAAAAGATAAGAAATTATGTCCATAATCATAATTATCTATTGCATAGGCATACATAAAGCACCATAACAGAATCAGAATAGGTTATCTTTAGTGTAAGCTCAGTTTTTTATCCATTATTAGGCTCATGATTTTCTCTTTCTCCTTTCTTTTCAGTATAAAAACTTAGCTTTCAAGCAATGTAATGATATGTTATTTTATAGTATTTCTACTAAAAAAAGAAAGTCAGCAGTCTTCCTTGGAAACTAACACAATGTAACACTCTGCAGAGGGCACTCTCGGTACAGTTAGAACAGATCACCTTTTTCCACTGCATCTCTCCTCCATAACTTTAACAGCATAATATCACATATACAATAGTCAGAAACACACAATAGGAAAAAGGCTTTCTCTGATGGTAGCACTACAATGTATGATGTAGACCTGTGAATGAGAACAAAATAAACTTAGCCAGAGAACAGTCACTTTTCAAATACCATCAATGCTTTCTGGCTTAATAATATATCATGATTTAATTTGCTACTGAGAACTAGATACTAAGACTAAAAACAGTATCTATCTGCTATGATTATTTTTATTCCATTTTCTTTATTGTTCCTTTGAAGGTTTCTATCTATTCAGATACAGGAAGAGATTTCTGCCTTAAGTGAAAGGAGAATTGTAAGCAAACATGGCCGTAATAGGACATATCCTATATGGCATAATAATAAGACTTTTCACTATTTTAACACTAAGTGCTCATAACCAAGATCGGACCTACTGTCTACACTGAAGGTGCAAGGAAAGGCTCATTTCAATGTTATCAGAAAGCATATTCTTACCAATTGTCTTACTGCTCAAACCATTCATATCCAATGCACTGTTATTTCTGCTGACACAGCTGCTTCTTTTCCAACACCACTGCTCATATGACCTTTTTCTCCCCGCCCCCCCCCCCCCCTTCAGAGCCATTTCTAGGCAGTTTAACAAGAATTTTTATTCCTGTTGTAAAGTTTCGATCATTACCATCTCATAGCTGTTTGCTGACAACTTCAAAACAAAAGCTCACCTCACTCCACAAAGACCTGTAGCCAGCAATGAATGTAAGTGTATGCTTACCAACAGGTAAAATACATACTCGGAGTGATACATTTTTAAGTGCTATTGAGGGGTGGCTGAAATTCGCAGGCACGCTAAAAATTATCAGAAAGTGATGTCTGGTAGATAATCCTGTTACAAAAGATCAGAAGGATCTGGTGGATGACTGATCCTTGCCATTGAGAAGCCAGAATTTCAGCACAAGTGTATGTGTGACAAAACTGTGCTGATACAGACAGATAGATACACAGTGAGACCACTTGTGAGCTGGGGACAGGGACATATGCAGCGGAAACTAAACTTGAATACTCAGTGTAGTGATTCCTTACCTTGCTAGCTACTCTAGAAGTACAAACACTTCACTGTGAATTAAAACATGCCCTATAAAAGCAACCCATAAGGCTGTCACATTTTCCTCCTATGCATGTTCTTTACTGATTTAAAGATCAGACCTTTGGGGAAAACAGGAAAATGTTAGTTAAATTACTCAAATTCACTGTGATAAAGCACTTTATGGATGGGCATGTTATAATCACATGCCATTAGGAAACTTACTATCCAACAAACAACCTGCAGCAAATATTTAAGACATTGCAATCTGAATCTTTGAATCCAATTAAAATCTGACCTTTCTTTCTGGAAATGGTCAGGACAGAGTTTAATGCCTCTATAAAACTGCTAGGATATGTGAATTCAGATGAGTAGCACAATTTCCTCATGAGATACCACCACTTACTATCATATCCCTGACTCCATTTTATTTGAAAATGAAAGCAACTTCACACTAACTGCAGAGGATTCTTCTGAGAGTAGCTACTGCTACTTAGTTTTACATCCAGTGTGTTTTTCTCACATTCAAGGAAAATGACTTGCTGTTACTTTATGTTGATTAAATCATGTCAGCAAGTGTTCTAATTTATGTGCTTTAGCTAGCAAAGTAGAATGCAATTTTCATTTTTGGGCAAGTATAATCATAATTAAAAACACATTAGCTGATTATACCAAACATCCATTCTAAAAAACATATTCTGCATCCTGATTTATGAGTCATGATTTGTTAGCTAACACATTTTGAAATACCACAAATTTATAAGCTGATGAATGGTTTTGATCACACCCCAACCACCCAAAAAGGAACACTTAAGACCACACACTAAGAACTCAAAAAGTTTTACAGTAGCCAGATTAGGGTGCAAATGCAGACAAAAAAATCCTTCCATAAACATACAAAAATTTAAGCTAAACCCTTCACAAGAATTAACGACTAACCTAACCTGAAATTTCTGATTTCTATTAATACATAAGTATTTCCTCTATTTTCTACAGCTACTGTTACAAGGTTTTCAGGACAGGAAAATACTTTGAGTAAAGAAAGCTTTCACTTCTCAGTTTGGGGTTTAAGTATTTCGAACACATTGGGACTTACTTCTCATCTTTAGCTCTAATTCAAGTCAGCAGCATTAAAAGAGACATGAATTTCATTTTCAGACATTCCTGCTTATCTTAATTTACTGCATTCTTACTGTATTCTGGTGTCTGTGCTCATTGCAGCCAACAGTGTTAACACTGTGAGAGAAGGAACTAAATCTGTAACAGTGCTGTGCAGCGTGGTAGCATCAGATCTCTAAATATCCCAAGCACCAGGGAACATAGAAATATATAAAGTTTTTCAGCCTTTATGTAAAACAAAAAGCTTGAGAAGCATATTTCAAATTACAAGTTCTAAAATAAAGACTGAAATACTTTGAAGTTTGGGTAATGCTTTGTCATCCAAGGACGAAGAAATATCCTCTAAAGCAGATTCAGTATTTTCTATTTCTGTACGGTAAAAATATCTTACTGCTATTATAAGGAGCTTAATACTTCTTCACACATCCACTCTTTTGATCTCATGTTCAAGTTTTTGACATCCTCCACAAGCAAACATATCACGTATAGGATGTATTGCTTTAACAGGTATTCATTTTACTGAGCTCCACTATAATTTGTTAGTCTTACATGATGTCTCAGGATATTTCACACATTCTGAAAAGGAAGCTAAAAGGGAATAATTTGCATATATTACTTAAGTTGTACATGCTGTAAATATTGATCTAATGATAGGGAAGGAAGAGGAAAAGGTTGTTCAAAATTAGCACTTGCACTGCTATAGTTTTTAAGAATAATTTTTCAGGATCAGTTTTGAAACTTGGTCAAGAGATGACAGCCACTGCTTCCAGTCTGTGGCATTCAATGTATATTATGGCAATCTACAGATGAAGAAAACTTTCATTCTTGTAGAGTTATTATCAATTCAGCACAAACAATTGAAACCTCAGCTATTGCTGTCCGTGTCATGCAGAGAGTGAAGCTGCATTTCTCAGGTTTCACCTGGTATTTCAGACAGCTCCACTGAATCTCAAGGATGACGCACAGGCACCCTTGTGCAGCATTCTGAGTAACTCTGAAGAATTTTCTGTCCTCAGAACTGAGAGGCTGTAATTTATCTAATGCTCGAGAAAACAAAAACAACAAGAAAGCTTTCATCACCTTCATGCCAACCTCCACAATCACTACCCATTTTGGAAAGTTTCTGGTAGAGGATTAGAAATCTCCGGAAATATGAATAAGCATAAACAGAATTCAGCTAGAGAAGTGATCACAGTATCTTTGAGATAAATGTGTCTCCCAAATGGTAAGTCATCATCATCAGCCCATGCTTTCCCCTGCCCATGTGCCACATTTTTGTCCTTCTTTCCTTGCATTCTTCCCATAGAATTTTCTGTCTGTCATCATGGTTTTTGACATGATTTCTCTCTCTTTAAATGACTGCCTCTATTGAACTTACTAACACCTTCACAGCTCCCCACAAATCCAGGGTTTTTTTCCTCTTCTTTCCGTAATTCTCTCTCCTGGAACAGGCAGCTACACAGCATAGGAGAAATGCCTCCCAGCTGCCAGCAGAATAAAGTTGTTTAATTTGGAATTTAAATTTCAAAAATACAATTCCAATCAGGATAACCTTGAACTCTGCAGAGGCACAACAAATAAACAACTATAAATAAAACATAAAATCTCTACAGAAGACTGAATGTCATTTCAGAAGACAGAAGAAAGCCCAACTGTCATGAATCCAATGGTTTCACTGCTTCCACTAACACTAGGTAGGCCACAGTGGTTCCCAGAGAGAAGGCATATAGCTTTTCACTACACAGATGGCCCTGGAGAGGACTCTGATCTTACTGGCATCATTGGTGCCTGGAATCAGCTGTAATTCTGTATTCCTCATCTCTTTTAAGCACACAGAGAGCCCCTCACCTGAAAGCCCTGACATTTTAACTTCAAGAATTGTCTATACACCAAGAAATATGAAACATATGTTACACTTTCCGCTGAATAAAGATGTATTTGTCCAGTGTGGTGAAAAATTGAACATTATGGCACATATTACCAATAATGAAACACCCCTAGGAATAACTAGAAGTTATGAGTGATTCAAGTACATGGCTGGGGAGCAGCTGCATACAACTTTACCTTTTGTTTTCAGGCTTTGCTCAAAACACAGTGCCTCTGCTGAAAATGTAATGTGAAATAGCACATTGGACAATAGAATAGAACACTTTCCTACCAGAGAATACTGTTGGGTCCAGTTTTTCATTGCTTGGATTTTTATTTTTAAGTTCTTTCCATCCAAGCAAATGCTTTTGCTCTGACAGCATTTAATAACAAGTTTGACCTTGGAGTGTCTAAGTTTAAACGATTTCAGAGTACACTGCAGCAGAAAATCAGGGGCCAGGGATTCTTTTCCTTATTTGAATTTTATTATTTTGGGAAAAGGGGGAATCCCTTGTTTCACAGAAGAAATTACTTTTGAGCCACAGTGTGAAGACTTTTTGCATGACTGCATGAAGAGCCACAACTTTTTACACTTACTGCGGTTGATATATGATTGTCACCAGCACCAAAAGGAACTTAACTACTTCCTCGTGGGAATATCTCTGAAAATACAGTAAAGAAAGCTGAGAACTGGTTTATATTTCCATGTGTTGGAGAAGGAATGAAGTTTGAGCATAGTCCCCTCCTGACAGTCCTGTGGGCTGGTATAGCTCACAGAAGCTTTGTGATTCTACAACCCAGCCCTTTATTTTTCTAGTGGGTTCACATTCAGCATTCCCTCTGTGAAACCCATCCTCATTATCAAGCTTCAATCCCAAGAAAGGTACAGATTTGTAATGAATAAATGTCACTGACTACAGTTTTCCGCATTTTATCTGTGGATCAAAACATATACAATTCTTTATATCTGAAGTACCAAATTTGCAAGTATTTAATACAGATTAATAAGCTTCCAAAATTATTCCCATTCTCTTATTTTTGGCCCTTTTTAATTTCTCAATTTCCTATAAACACCACACAAACTTTGAGAAATACTGAAGACACACAGAGTAATTATTTTAGCTTCATGTTAAGTAAGAATGAATATTAACTATTGTTGCTGCATAGAAAAAAGTTACTGTGGTGCAAAGATACCATTTGGTACGTATGTTACAGTTATTACAGTAGTCAAAGATTAAATTACCTTTGGTTAGAGCTACATTTATCTTTTTTCCCCTTAAAATAATACCATCACAACAACAACAGTGTAGAAACAACAGTGCGACATGGCTCCTGACAGTCTAATCATGGTTCATCTAACAATATTCACAGGGAGTCAAAATGTTGCTGTTAAATCACTGCCCTTCCCTATTCTAAAAAGCCACCAGGTGAGCTGTTTCAGTGGTGATAACAATGGAAAACACCACAAAAGGATTTATTGTCAACAGATCTGCAGAGAAAAGCAACACTGCAGACACAATATTGATGGCTGTAGGGGAAAAAACACATTTCAGATGTACTCTGCATTATTCTTACATAAGCCCTCTTACGTAACATGGAATAACATTACATTTTATGGACATTCTATTTCCATAACAAAATGCTCTTGAAAGTTAAAGGTTATTAATGTCCTGTACTGATCTAATGCAATTTGAATGCGTACGATGTGTTCACTATGGTAACTATTACACAAAAGAAAAGGCACTGATCTTCATACAAGATCCTCTTTTCTCACAAGTAAGCACAGAAGTATATATAAATTCTGCAAAAAATTGCTTTTTTGGTGCATCAAACACACACTTAGGAGAGGAGAAAAGGAAGAAAGAAGAAAAACAGAAACAGCATCAAAGACAAATAATTTGACCTTTTTGTTATCTATTTTGGAAAATAAAGAAAACGAAGGAAATTATACTCCTTTAGTTGTTCATGAATCATCTTCTATTTGATAATGAGATATCCCATTCAAACCTATCAATAATTGTGAGTTACAGTTTACCAATGACACTCATAAATGGCAGTCAGAAACATAAAATTTATAGTGAACTGTCACTAGAGATTTGTTTCTACAAAAAAATATTGCTTAAAATTCACATGCCTGTGCATTTAAAATTATCAATGTAATTACAAAGAAAAAGCCATAAATGACACAAAAGGCATCAAAACCACTCAATTTCATGTGCATTTTGAAAATTGTGTATTTAACTCACAATCCCTGCGAAAACTGTTAAGAATTCACAAATGACAACTACTAGTTCTTCTCTAAGGCTTCATAGGGACAAGCGTGTAATGGCAGGCATCCTCCACGCGTATCACTATCCTCAACCAAGAGCAGGTAGATTATCTTAATTTGTTGTTCATGGTCTTCCGAGATGTTAGGGCTAAGAACTCTAAATACACCATCTACTGTCAGGTTCTGACTACTAACAAAGACAAAGAGACCATAAACTCCATGGGCTACTTGTTCCATGCTTGACCATCTCACCCTAAAAACGTTCTGTCTTACATTTATATGGAATTTCTTGTGTTTTGTTTAAGTCCCACTGCCTCTTGCCACCCCCATCTTTATCCAATCTGGTATTTACTGGCAAGATAAATACCAGAGCCTTGTCATTTAAAGGCTAAACAGTCCCAGCTTTCTCAGACTCTCTTCATATGACAGAATCAGACACAGCACACCAGTCGTGTCTCATCACTGCCTAGTAGAGGGGAAGAATCATCTCCCTTGACCCACTGGCAATGGTCTTCCTAATACAGCCAAGGAAGCTGTTGGCTGCCTCAGCTGCAAGGGCAGATTGCTGGCCCATGGACCACTGGTCCACCAAGACACCTCCAGCTATTTTTCTGCAAGGCTGCTTGCCAGCCGGTCACCCCCAGCCTGTATCAGTGTGTGATTCTTCCTCCCCAGCTACAGGACCTCATGATCCCTTTTGGTAAACTTTGTAACATTCTTGTTTGCCCATTTCTCCCGCCTCTGAGATGACTTTGAACAGCACCACAACTCTCTGGCATATCTTCATTTCCAATACATACAGACAACATACAAGTCTATGACAGCAATGACACTCCACTTTATGAACAACCTTTCCATCTAACAACTACTACAGTAGAGATAATTTATTCTTTGTGTATAATTGATTTGTGTCTGCACTTAAAAATGTCTTTTGAAATCCATATTATAACTAATACTGTCACATAATAAAAAGCAACATTTTAAATTAAAAGTTAATTATTTTCCATTATTCAACATCACTAGACAAGACAGGAACTCTAGCTTAGTGCTAGAACATAAAAGAAGTTATTCTGGACTTATAATACATGGGTATAACAGCTTAATGTCAAAAAGCAATACTGTAAATTAAAAACTAAGTAAAAGGATTATAGTATTTCATTATTTAGAAATTTCACAACTACACATAATTAAGGCAAGTGAAATATTTTTGCAGCATTGTCCTGAAATCTACAATTATAAAGTATTTTTACAGCAATAGCACAGTACTCTGTAATAACACTCTAGACATAACATCACCATGGCATTTGAGACTTTTACCGCAATATACTGCCGCATTTTTTCAAGGTTTTGTAGGACTTATTTCTATTTCTTTCTTCCTGTCATCATTACTACAAGATAGCTCACTTCACCGAGCTTATCTAAACCACAGCTGGAATCAGTAAATCACAGGTATGACAGAGCAAGGGAACCTCATTCACTGCAGGTATGCAAAGGTGCTACTTTTCAGGCCACTTTTAAGTGACTGTTTCAGAAATAGAAACCACATGTGGCCCACACATGATTCTTTGCACCTACTTAAATTTGAAGAATAAAAACTCCTCAAAAGCCATATGAAATAGTTTGAGTGTTGACTTTCTGCAAGTGTAAAAAGTTTTCAAACTGAACAAAACACCTGGAAACAAGCACCATCTCATTTTGAACACATCCTCCAAAGAAAAATCATCCTCACAGTAGGCTACAAGACAACTAATACTGAACTTTAGATATGGAGAACTGTGATCCCTTATAGAGATTATGGAAGAAATTTAAAGACAGTTTCAGTCTTGTCATATTCCTTATTCCTCAAATTATGCTTTTTCAGAAAACTGTCAAGAAAGCCACCCACAGAAAAGAGCTCCTGCTGGAAAGGTCCCACCAGGGAATACAATCAGAAGCACTCCATGATCCCCATTCTCATGTAGATTTGGATATGCACTTACCCCTTTTCCCTTGCCAGCTTTGACAGTATTGACTTTTACAACTAGTCTTCTCTTCGAAGTCTTTACAGATATCCAGAGACCTTTAACATTCCCCGTTCCTCCAAGAAGTATTCCATTCTCTCCCTCAACAGATTACCAGGCACTCTCCTGGAGAAAAGAAAAAAAAAAAAAGGTAGTTTCACTGACTTAATTATGTAAGTATGTCCTTGTTAGACGAAGACTCATTGACAACAATTAACCCCTTATCTCAATAATTTTATGATGTTGCTCCTCTCTCCCTCCCCCTAACCCATTTGCTACTGTTAGGCATGTTCCACTGGACCTTAGTGTTCTCTTATCTATTTGAGCATTAGAGGCACACATGACATATGTGCTTAATTATACATATATATACACCGCCATTACTGGCTCTCAACTGAGGGAAGACATGATGCAGTTAACTGCTTTAGGCTGCCTGACTGCATAGCTCCCATAGCATTAAGGGATATTTAAAGAAACCGACTCTCATTTACTTCTGCCAAAGCATAAGCCCACAAGTCCACAAATCCCACAACATAAATTACTACATTCATGGCATATGGTTACTTTTTTTTGACAGTATGCGTCCACATCTATTCAGTCACTCAATCAACTCTACCTTCATGGGGCACAAATTGTGATCATCCAATAGTCTCATATTCTACATCTAATATTCCATAACTGCTGATTAAAACAACCAACTCTGAAAGATTCTGATCTTGAGAATACACACACATGCTACATATACAGTGTAACAGACCATTGGCAATATGCTTGAAAAGCTTTCAATCATATTAATTAATAATAAACAGTAAAGTGATATGCCCACGGAAGTCATAACATCCCTGCATACAGACGGGCCAAGCATTGCATTGGAGTCCTTTCAGCAGGCACAGGAAGTTTCCAAAGTAATTGCCCTTTAGTCATTACAAGATTACTTTTATTTTAATATATGCTGGTGGGTGAAGGAGCATACAGAACCAGATTTTATTTCTGAAATGTCTACATCAATAAAGATGCCTAATTAAGGTATTCATTAAAGTATACAAAGTTAACATGAAAAAATCTAGAGACTACTATTGCGCTTCCCCATTAAGCTAATTTAATTTGGTTATAACGCAAATTCTAATAAGATGATATTATTAACTAGTTCAATTTCAAAATGTCTTACCATGTTTATTTTTATTATGTTACTAAGCAGAGTAGCAATTGACCTAATTTATTTTATTTAATAACATTTCTCAATCCTTTTAAAAAGGGACAATGGCCTATTTCTTTCCTTAGGCTGTCAGTTTGCTGCCATTTTAAACTTTACATATAGTTAAGGTCTTCACCAATTTCACAGACTACCATTCAAAACTATGTATTCCTATTTTACTCAGATCAGTCATTTGGTCTGCAGTTATAACATTTGTGAATGCTAATAGCTATTGCCCTGAACAGGAGAAAGATCTGCATTTCAGTCGGTTACCTGTTCAGCTGGATACTTACTTTCTTTCAGCTTTTACAAATAGACAATATTTCCATAATGATTTAAAGTCATAATTGATGCGAAACTATACAGCTGGTTTTAATACTGTTCCAAAATTGAAAGAAGAAATTTTCTTCATAAACAATCATGGTACTTCAAATTTCCTCCATGACATTATATATTAGATTTTCCATGTCCTGAGAATAACATTTCAGTGACAAATTCACAACATCCTTGTCTAAAATCTGGACACAGCTGTCTAGCATAAAACCATTATGTAAGGGTCTGCACAGTTTGCTAATTCTGCAGTTTCAGGGATGCTGCATTTAACCCCAGGGATCCTCAACATATCCTGTCTACCACCAACAGTGTACAAAGCAGCATTCTCAAGCAACCCATGTAGACACAGCATTTTCAGGAGCTAGGCATCACCACAACCAACTGCATTATCTAGTAAAGGGGCTTTCAGCCTTGTCTGAACACTCTTGAGTAGGAGCCTAATACTGAGATCACAAGAAAGAACATGTAGAGTCACATTCACTGCAAGCTATACAAAATGAATCCTGACCAGGCCTATGTACCTTGGCAGTATTAATTATACCTTTGATTCCTCCCATTTTTCCCCCTGTTGGTATTAGCATATTCTACCATTACTTCATCAGCACTTTTTTCCTTGCTGTCTCTCAGATAACCAACTCTGCATGGAGAAGCTTCATCATGTTCTCTGCACTTCACCTCATCTGACCTGCTAAATACTGATTTAACATACTACATGTATTAGAAAAATCAATATTGACAAAATTTTGAAGTCAAACCTATTGGTATGATTTAAAACCCAGAAGGTTAGCAATAAGGTTATTCAGAGTCGAACTAGGATGTAACAAGCTACTTCTGTCAGTAATGGACACGTCATTTCTCTCCCAAAACCTGAATCAAACAAAATAAAGACTTTTCCAGTAGCTAATGCAACATAGAGGTATATTTTTTGTTTAAAAGTAAATATTAAATTATATAAATGAATACATAAAAATAAGTATTAGCATAAAGCCAGCTTGTCCACTATTCCTACATTGCTTTTTGCTGCAGTACAGATCTCAAAGCTAAACATTTTGGTCACAGAGGTCATATCAGTTTAAACGCTTCCACCTACTCTGCCACATTGATTTTCTAATGCACATAACATGTTAAAACGAATACAGTCAATAGTTCAGCAGACCAGACAAACCAGGGACCAGAAATGCTGCAAAGATTATCTTGATGCTTCACCAATCACAAGTATGGCCTAATGTCAGGAGATTAAAGGGATTTAATTTAATGTCAAGGGATTAAATTTTATACCTTATTACAAGTAAAGTTAAACACCTCATAAGCAATTATAAGCAGTGCAGTATGCCAGGAAATGCATGAAGCTAAGAATAACCATTTTGAGTAAAATGGTATTTTAAGTTGGAAAACGTGAATCAACAATTAAAATCTTGGGCAATCTCCCCCAGCGTCTGGTAGGCAAATGGGGAAAGAGCTAACAATGTGAATGGTGAAGAGAACAGCACAAGGCCTCACCAGACCTGAAACAAAACTCCTCAATACAATACACCTATTACTTTTGTCACAGTTTAATTTCAAAAATTAAGTGTAAAAGTAAATGGAAACGTTACTTAGAACTGGCATTACTTTGCTTGTTCATTTTAAAGAAAAAATCTGCCAAGGCCAGCACTCATGACAACTAACCCAATGTTTGCCTGGCATTCAGACAGGAAGCTCTAGCACACACTCCTCTGAGAAGGAACTTAGACTTTAACAGGCTTTACCAGCCCAGCTGCATAAAGAATTGTCACAGCTGATTTGCACATAAAAGCCAGAATAGTTTAGTTTAGCTTCACAGCTGTAGGAAACAGTTGATATTTTTTCCCCAATAGAAGTTATCACTTACATGTCTTTCCCCTACTCAGCTCAGAAAAATACTGTAACAGAAACCACTCTTCTCTGAAATAGTAGTGATCCGATTACACAAACTTCTCACACTCCTCTTTAAGCAAAGACTCCAAAATAGCAATATAATAACCTGTAAAACAAACACTGAATTAAAGTACTGGGCGATTATGAAGTTCTGCAGCTTTGGCAACTGTCTCCACTCAAAAATGCAATTCTTTGAGCATATGGTCCACTGTCCTAATTTCAGAAGGAGAAATCTGGGTTTCTTTCAGCTGAAAGATGCTTTAAACTTCAGAAAATCTGAATCTGGTTTTGCTATTAAGCCTCACGGTATGACTCTTACAGTACCGTCCTGTGTTGCTTCTCATGCATCAATGTATGCAAGAGTAATGAGAGAAATTTGCTTGTTGATGCATTCATCTAACAGTTCATTATCATCATCAGGGGTCAAAATGCTAATCACCAGAATGCATTAGGAACACAAAAAACACTAGTAACACAAAGTAAATGCTAGTAATTAGTGGCACAAAGACAAAGCATATGGATATACAGTGAACAATCTCTTGTTCCACTGAGACACATGTAAGTATCCAGAAAGCAGTGCCTAGTTACTGAATTTAGAATAAAGAGCATCAATGATAGCAAGTTTAAAATTAGAAGTGTAATCAACTGAGAGTGGCTTATGTTATGCACTGGATGGCTGCACATAGCTCTAAGTTTGTCAAGGCAATATTTCTAAACTCTCTCCTGCTTCTTTGACTTGTCACACATACTGATGCTGTGGTCACTGCAGTTCCAACTCATCTGTTTCAGCTTTTTTTCTCCAGTAGACAAGTGGATCCAAAATTTGAATTTATTTCAGAATTCGGCATTATATATCTGAATATACAAGGTGAATAAATTACTATTTTACTCTGTCACTGTTGAACAAATATAGAACAACTGTTCACCTCTGTGTACTGCATGAAGAGGACTTCTTTTTAATGATCTCTGGTAAGAAAATTAAGACTGATTTTGATACCGTGCAGGATCAAGCCTTCAATTAGTTTCACTGATGTAATCTACATGCTCATTTCCAGGGGTGGTGGAGCAAAAAAAATTGCTCACAGAAACTCACTTCTGTGAGCCAGTCATGGACAACATCCACCCATCACAATATGAGGTATTTAAAGTCTTAGAAATAAATGGCAGAATCTATAGAATACTACAAAAACGTACTGGTAAACTTTAATGCTGCAACGCTGTAAATGCTGATTTATTTCCACAGAGAGCAAATTCAACATACACTGTAATTCATTAAGTAAATGCAAAGCCATATGAATGCCAACTTCCCAAAATACACAAGATACAGCCAGTAAAAAAAAAGAAAACAAGAGAAAAACACTACTAAATCAGAAGGCTACAGACATATCAGTTCTAGCTTGATCTCTACTCCCAACTCTCAGTCACATCAGCAGGGCTGGCAGAATTGCCCATTTACATCCCACAGACTCAATCCCACAGAAGCAATCTATGTGATTTCACAAAGAGGAGGGACAGCTGATTGTCTGGAGGATAGGTAGGAAGAGACCAGCTATTACATAATGAAATAGGAGTAGTAATAATAATAATAACAGCACTCCTCTAAGCTTCCTTAGAGATTTTGCTTAATTGAATGGTACAGATCCAATTCTGATTCTGGAGATACTGCTGTAACTCCAACATTTTTATTTGGCATAATACAAATGCAGTTTACCAAAAACCAGACTTGGGGTGTTTGTAAAGACTGTTTAATGAATGTAACAGAAAACAGTGAAGACAAGAGTTTCATTCCGCAAGGCCACCAAATTACTTGGTAGGTTACACTAGTAAAAGTTGCTTGGCAATCTCAGTTTCTTCCTGAAATACTTAAACCAGTTGGATAAAATACTTTATAACATTCAGTTCTTCTTTTTGCCTACAAAGTAACTACCATCTATAGAATTATGGTTATTTTTTCCTCAGTATTTAATTTTAAAGTGAAAAGATCCGAAAGAAATGGCTCTGCTTGCAACTGAACAGGAATAACAAAGCATCTAATCTTTCCCTCAGCATTTGCCCCAGAATTCTGCCCTGCCTTTGTATGTATTGGGAAAAACTACCTGAAACTACTAACAGCACAGAAAGAATTTTTTGATTTGGACATAACTGTCAAGATTTCTTAATTAAAAATATGAAAGGAATTAATTTCACCAAAACAAAAAGTATCTTTAATGAAGCTATCTACACTGGAAATTCACTTCTTACCCTTTAGTGAACAATTTGTTATGGAGACTTCATGCTCCTGTCTTCTAATTGACACATTTTTTCATATCCAGAATGTTTTTCTTTCTTTGAATATATCCTGTCAGGCAGGACCTTACATACAGAACAAAATTAATTTGGTTGAATCTCTAATTTGATTCTGTTGATAAAAAACAAGTTCTATCAAATGATTCAGACCATTCTGTCAACAGAACATCCCTGGCTATTTCCAGATCTTTCCTACAGATGGAATTTGCAAAAGAATATCTTCTCTTGAAAACTAATTCCTAATTTTAAGGTGTACATAGTTCAAGAGCCTTATCCCCCGAAGTGCTGAATGTCTTTGTAAACACCTTCAACTCCTGCTGAAGGCACAAATGCGAGGACAGTTGTGTGTTTTGCAGATTTATATTCCAAGCCATCAGATGCATTACAATTTGTTCTGTCATGCACTGCCTCTTAGTCTGTCTCCAGCATTTCTAACTTTTATTACTATAGATCCTAGAAAAGGGTTTATCAGACAAAACAGATGCTGGTTATTTATCCATGGCATTAAAACATAAAGCCAGATTTACAAATGAGATAATTTTATCTATCCCAAAATTTGTAAGAACTCAGCATTCTTGTAATATTTCATAGGCACCCTTTAACTTCCCTAGCAAATTGGTGTTCAAGAGAATTAGCTTTGGGCAAAGCAGCAATTCTTTGGCATTTTACTATGATAAAATAATTTCACAGAAACGCACTTGCAATATATTTGGTGGAAGCATTTTTTTTCAATTTGGCTTTCATTTCTGAATCAGGAAGTCATATTTAAGATTGAAAATTATAGCAGAGATCAATCTTACAGTCATTTCACAAAGCCTGATTGTATTATTGGAACTGGTAAATTTCCTACAGAGGAAGAGTCTGAAAAATGAAATAAATTCACACCTGCTTATGCACAGCTATAGCGCTTGTTCAAGACACTCTTATCCAGCATCTCTTCTCAATTTCTTTTTTTTTAATGGTAAAGGGGTAAGTTGGAAGGAAATATAAATATGAATATTGATTGCACTGTGCATTGAAAACCTCTGCACTTGCAAGGGCTCCAAGGTTCTTTTTTAACTTTATTTATGCCTACAGCGATTTTTTTTTTTTGCACAAATGTAAGTATATAGGATACGCATGCACCTTACATAGTTCCTAAAATTATTGTTTAGTGAATTACAGCTGAATGCTGTGCTGTTTTTTTTACTGTTCCTTCTTTAGCTTCAAGTATAGCAGATACAGTTTAATGCTGGCCCTGAAAGGACAATACATTACCTTCCAATAGCAATTAAATTGTTGAATTAAAGGTAAGTGGTCAATTCTCATTGCCAGGTATTATTTTTCTTGTTTAAGAACAAAAGGCCCTTCTACACTGTATGATAAAGTCACATACAGCTATGTGCATATACACAATAGCAGAGTACCGTGTGGTTACCACCACAGAGCCTGGATTATGAAGTAATTCTCAAATTCCAAAGCCATGTACAAGGAATGAAAAATTAATATCAAAGACATCTTTTCTCTATACCTGTGTATAATATGGACTCTATACATCCTGTTAACAATCAAAAAACTGTTGGTTTTTTGTTGTGTTCTGCTTCAGTTTTTCTAAATGATCGGATTTTGTTTTTAAAGGTATTTTTTCTTATTTCTTACACATCATAATAATATATTTTAAGATCATCTGATCTGTGCACTTAATTTAGCTATATCTCAGCATAGCACAGAACACATTTTCACTGGGGAAAAAAACGACAATTCTATTGATCATGAGATATTGCTAGTTTGACACTTCAGGCAGAATTCAGGAGGACAATCTATATTCTCCTAGTTTCACGAAATAAAGATATCTCACACAATTCAGAAGTTTTCTTCAGGGCTTTATCAAATCCCTCCATCCCCAATATGGCTCTACACACCTATCGTCAGCAGATGATGTTCAGTCTTAGAAGAGAAATACACACACCCCTTCACAAAATGCCCATTCACTTTTATGTTCTGCCTGCAAGGCGAAAGAGGGGAAAGTAAATGCTCCACAGAAGACAGTTGTGCTGTTCTCTTTATCCTCATCAAACCTTAGAAAGAAAAGAAAGTAATACATGGGAAATCTGTCAGGAATTCTCTAAGGTGGGATTGTGGCCAAAGATCAAAGTCTTAGACCACTTAAACCATCCTCTGCTTACAGCCTACTTCTGAGAAGTTCAGTGGCTGCTGCAATAGTGTCTATAATGTTACAGGTTCAAGGTAACAAAACCAGAAATAGTGAAATTTCTTCCACCTTTATCTTTTTATTTCAAGGTTCCTTAGGAAGTTGTTTCACCTCTTTAAATGTACCAAATGTTGAAATCCTTGGTCAGCAGTAACTTGCAGTTTTCACTTCTTCAGCCACTTCATTAAAATGTTCTCAAAGAAGATATTAAAAATAATTTTTACTTTATTCAGGCTTAGAATTCTTTGCTCTGTCCCTTCTCCCCCTATTTCAGCTATTAACTACGTTAATAATGTATTGTCAGACATAATTTGCAATATTCAGTAAATTTAGTGTCATAGCTGTGCTGCAAGTCCCTTCTTGCACAGCCACATTTATAACTGTGACACCTCCTTCACAGACCAAGGACTACACTCATGAGAATTTACACTCACACCTACAAATGGCTTCAATCTAAAGATAAGGGATTAAAAATCAAAAGCATTTCAGCAACAGATTCACAAAATACCAGTCAAGATTTCTCTTATTTCTTGAATTGCTTGAAGCCTATTTTCCCCTCAGTTCTGGGAGGCAGAGAAGAGCAAGAAAAAGTAAACTCTCTATTCTTGTGGAGAACTCACACTAACGGAAACAGCTTCAAGGGTTCTCTCAGACTTCAAAAGCTGTAAGCGTATCTCAAAGAAATATCACTGAGTTTACAATTTCAGACTTCAAGACCAGAACATGTTAGAATCACAGAATCATAGAATAGTTAGGGTTGGAAAGGACCTTAAGATCATCCAGTTCCAACCCCCTTGCCATGGGCAGGGACACCTCACACTAAATCATGTCACCCAAGGCCTCATCCAACCTGCCCTTGAACACTGCCAAGGATGGAGCATTCACAACCTCCCTGGGCAACCCATTCCAGTGCCTCACCACCCTCACAGTAAAGAATTTCTTCCTCATATCCAATCTAAACTTCCTCTGTTTAAGTTTGAACCCGTTACCCCTTGTCCTATCACTACAGTCCCTGATGAAGAGTCCATTCCCAGCATCCTTGTAGGCTCCCTTCAGATACTGGAAGGCTGCTATGAGGTCTCCATGCAGCCTTCTCCTCTCCAGGATGAACAGCCCCAACTTTCTCAGCCTGTCTCCATATGGGAGGTGCTCCAGTCCCTCATCATCCTCGTGGCCCTCCTCTGGACTTGTTCCAACAGTTCCATGTCCTTTTTATGTTAAGGACACCAGAATGCACACAATGCTCCAAGTGAGGTCTCACGAGACCAGAGTAGAGGGGCAGGATCACCTCCTTCGACCTGCTGGTCACGCTCCTCCTGATGCAGCCCAGGGATACGGTTGCTTTCTGGGCTGCGAGCGCACACTGCAACCGGCTCATGTTCATTTTTTCATCGACCAACACCCCCAAGTCCTTCTCTGCAGGGCTGCTCTGAATCTCTTCTCTGCCCAGCCTGTAGCTGTGCCTGGGATTGCTCCGACCCAGGTGTAGGACCTTGCACTTGGCATGGTTAAACTTCATAAGGTTGGCATCAGCCCACCTCACAAGCGTGTCGAGGTCCCTCTGGATGGCATCCCTTCCCTCCATCGTATCAACCGAACCACACAGCTTGGTGTCATAGGCAAATTTGCTGAGGGCGCACTCAATCCCACTGTCCATGTCACCGACAAAGATGTTGAACAAAATATTAACCCAGCATACAGGAGGTGATCTCATTGGTCAGAGACTGAAGCCATTTATAAGCCAAAAAACACTGTCAGGGGGTTAAGAGTCTCATTTACCATGGAAAAAAAGTGATTTCTATTCACTGAGTTGTAGGAATAGAAGTATTTAATTAAAGTGATGGAAAAAATGGACAGAAGAGTTTTGATTCTCCAAGATACTGAAACTTTGGCCATCATTTATTTTTGTTCAAGTTGGGTTTGAAACATGCATCATTATCATCACTGCATCAAAGGAGTAACTAGGGTTTTCCATATATTTACAACAGTTTACATACTGAGGTATTAAAAAATCACCTATCAATGTAAAATAAAATAAAGGGAAAGCAGTGAAGGAGAACAGAAACTCAAAAGAAACATTAAGTTCATTTTACAACATACCGAATGTTTACTTACTACAATGATATAGCTGTATCTAACATTAAGTCACTTTTTAAGCCAGAATACCAGAACCATAAAATTTATTATAATTTCTAATCATAGAGCAACTTCACCTCATATATAGCAACATATTTCATGCTCTGTAGAGTAAAAAATGTAGGTCAGGACCCACAGGCTATAGTCTAGCTATGCTGCTATGAGTTTAACATATTATTCTTTGGGGAAAATAATAAAACCATTTAATTTCACACACAAGCCAATGATCTTCAAACATTCTGATTTCTTAAAAAGAGACAGATACTTAACACCTCAATGGTGTGAAAGTCACCCTTCTAGATGCAAAAAGTTCTCAGAAAGCAAGTTAAAAGTTTTGCCTTGCTTATAAGTGAAAGACATGAGAATGGACCAGAAGAACCATAATTACTGTTGAAAACTGTCAGTCAGTTCATCCACCTGTATATCTTATATATACACACCACCTTTCTGCTCTAACAGGTCTGCACTCAATTGGTTTAACTGAATGGCTCCTGAAGAATAACAAGATTTACCATTATCTCTCTATCTAAATTATCTTTTCTTCTTTTAGGGATCTTTGACTTCAGCACTCATGTTTTGTATTCATTTACCAAGTCAGATAAAGTTAAGACAGTGACTTAAACAAAGGGGGAAGCAGCAAAATTGGAATATCCTGATGCTATCCAGTTTACTGGTTTAGTGCACGCGATTGTTCCACTGTCCATGTGTATGTTGGACAAACGGCATTTTAAAAGTGTTGGAAATGTTATGAATATTGGGAACAAGCTCTGCCTACTTGTTTGTGGTCTCACCTCTCTGACAAAGCTCTCGATACGCACAGCAGCATTTGAGCACAGGTCAGTCTGTGCAACCCTGCCCTTTCAGGAAAATACTCATTTCTTCAAATAACTTTCTCCCAGAAAACTGGTGATGTGGTAGGCAAATCAGCAAGCCCTGTACTATGTAACCAGCTCTGACAGGAAGGATGATGTTCTATCTTACAGCACACAGTTTCAGCATGAATTCTCCAGGGATGAAAGCTCAAGGGAGAAAACATGAGGAGGAGGAAGGTTTTCATGAAAATTAACATTGAGACCTGCCTCTAAAGTTCTGTTTTATGTTCTTCTCTCTCTATGATTTGTATACGGATACACAGAATATGTCTTGCAGCTGCGCAGATCACAGCGAGCAAAGGCATACATATCACAGAGTTGCAGGACAGATCATGCTATGTTAGGGAAAATTATTTTAAAGGTTTATTTTACATTGTTTACATGCAGCTTGTTTACACGCAATGCCTAACAATTAGCAATGTATCCTTATTTAATCATTATTAGCCCTCTACACAGCAACAGTATCTATTCTATTACACCAATAGAGAAAGGTGGCAAATAACATTTGGGGTGTATTAGTATGTAACATCCTCAATGCTGTTTGTGCAAAATTACTTTAATCATGAGTCACAGTCATATATGCAATTTATAGTTTTCTGCAACCCTTCTGGCCATCCCATAAATTAAATCTGTGAAAGATTCAAGATCTCTGCAGTTTCACCTACCACAGCAAGGCATATTCTTACTTAAGTAAGATTCTAACTTCCCAAAACACTGCCATATGAGGAGCAATAAATGGACCCATCATGGCAAAGCCTCTCTGAACATGATTAATAGTTCACTGATGTCCTGGGTTCAGCAGTAGCAGTCATTTTTTCTCCTTCTTAGTAGCTGGTGCAGTGCTGTGGTTTTGACTTTCAGCCTGGGAACAGCACTGATGACACCGATGTTTTTAGTTACTGCTCAGAAATGTTTACTCTGACCAAGGACTTTTCTGAATTTCATGCTCTGCCAAGGAGGAGGGGAAGCCGGGAGGAAGCAGAGACAGGACACCTGACCCAAACTAGCCAAAGGGGTATTCCATACCACAGCACATCATGCCCACTATATAAACTGGGGGCAGTTACCCGAAAAGGTGAGATCACTGCTCAAGTCAGGCTGGGTATTGGTCAGCGGGTGGTGAGCAGTTGTATTCTCTTCCCTTGTTATTTCTCTTATCACTATTATTATTATTGGTGGTAGCAGCAGTGGTTTTGAGTTATATCTTAGTTACTGGACTGTTCTTATCTCAAGCCGTGGGAGTTACATTCTTTCGATTCTCCCTCCCATCCCTCCAGAAACAGCAGAAGAAGAAGGGAGGGAGGGAGGGAGTGGCTGTGCAGTTAAACTCAGGAATAAGGTTCATTCATTACGAAGCTGAAACATGCCCTTTGAGAAGACAACCTGCTGTGTCTCAACAGAGCAGTTTGAGACTTGCTAAGAAGTTGTGGACACATGAGTTGCAGACTATTTTAGGCTACCTAAATCAGTAAAACCAACACAAAACACATCACACGAACTTGCAGCTACACCATTTACCAGCTAAGTTTCTTTTTGGTCTGTTTGTCAATCTTTCCTTCTTTCTAACAACCAAAGATGCTTAGAAACTAGTGACAGATTATGGCAGCACTATGCCTGTCTTCACATGGGTCATACAAGCTAAGCCGCACAATAGCAATCAGCTCAGAAAGATGGGGTTTTAAGAAAATTTTTATTATTGAAGATGCATTCAGACCCTGATTCATATTCCTCACCTGAATCAAGCAGCAGACACTGCAATCTAGCTAACCTATTTCTTGCTGAATGTTCAATTTAATCATCAGGCTACATATTGGTGAGAAAACCCTCTTCAAAGACCTCACACCAGCTTTAATTTCTGATGGCAAAATTAGCAAAGAATTCTGAGAAATACATAGTGAGTATAATTAAAAAGGTCAACTTGACCACACAGATTAAAAATCAGGTATTTGTTCTGTAATGGTAACATTTGAGGTCAACGTTTTCCCAACAATAATGAGAAATTATCTATTAAGATTTTCTCACTAGAGATGTGTATAAAAACATCTGGCTACCAATGAGCAACTCTTAATTGGACAAATCATGATTTTACATATAGAATAGTAGATTGTTTGATTTATGATTTTGTATATGCTTCCTCCATTTGTAACTCCGTATGTAAACTCTTGCGTTAAAACTTCATTTAAACCTCAAAAGGTTAGGGCTTATTTTGATCTTAAACTAACAGCAATGCAGATCACAACTGAAAAACATAAGAGCATGGTGAGTGCAAGTAACAAATGCACTGAACACATCCACAGTAGTGAAAACATCCCCTCTACTTGACTTCACATTAGGGCTCCTGATCCAACTAAATTCTCATGTTTCTAGAGAGATCCCCAAGGAAGGAGGGAGAAAGGAACATGGTCAAAAAAACCAGATAGTTACAACTCTTCTTTTTCTTCAGTTAAATTCAGGTATCTTGTCTGTGATTCAAAACAGGTGTTGCAAGTGGCAGGCAGTATGGGCTGGCTACTTATGGGACCATGTAACATGAAATACAAAAGGTTTTCCTTTGCACTGTTCAGTCAAAGACTGCAGTACATTCTGGAGAGCTGAAGAAACAGCATACTGCTATTCAGCCATTAAAACAAACAAGCTTCCCAATCTATCCAACTCAGTAATTTAAAGCCACTTCATTACAGCACTGCCTTTTAAAAAGTAATAATTTTATGAGTGCTTCTAGTTAAACTATTAGGTTTGTCTTTTCTTCCAATTAAATTTACTCCCTTATAAGGAAGAGATGAGCCTACGTGAAACTGAAATTGTCTTCATCCTAAGAACATTATTGCAGTTCTTTACAGAGAGTGCATTTCAACACTTTAACAAGAAAAATCTGCTCACGTGAAGATAAAACGCAACACCAGGGCAGCATGAACATGTGCAAGGTCACTGTTCTTGTAGGATTCAGTCACAGCACTGCAAATTATTTTTCTAATGTGCAAACCACCGCGATGCTAATGGTGAGATTCTTAACTCTTTTAAACACTGCAGATGTCCAGCTTCCTGTGTCCATGAGCTGCAGTCAGATTCTCATACCCTTAAAAACTTGAGTTCCATACACTTCAGTGCTCAAAGCACACCAATACCAATTCATCTACAGCTGAACCCAGGACATTCAGCCATTTTCAGAAAGAACAAATTTTAAGAAAGGTTAAAGCCTCAATTCATAAAAGAATGGATGCCTGAGGTGCTGCTTTCATTTGGAAAGCCTAAAGAATGAGACCCTTACAATTACAGGCTGAGTGACCATGTTTTTACAAATAACAGGTTGTACAGATATTAAACCCGTTTTAAACCTCCAAGCCTTTCCCTGTTGTTTGTAGTAACAGAAGTACCTTAAAAATATATTAAATGTATCCCAGAAAAAAACCCTGTACTTCCCCTACTTTTATTAGTCTTGCTTTCAGACTTATTAAATTACACCAACCCCAATTTAAATGCTTTTTTTACATTTAAAAATGATACTTTATCATATTTGTTTTCTAATACAGGTGCACTTTTCACAATCTATATTGCACTCAGTACTTGGACACAAACACGTTTGCTCAAAATAGCATCAATTATGTATATGTATTTATTTAATATGCTGAACACAGTTAAATTCACAGAATAATTTGCTAAAAGGATAATCACACCAGAGCTCAAAAAATTAATGGTTACTATCGTAAGATCTGACAGCATAAATAGCAAGTACTGCTTTTAGGAGCAGAAGTATTTTTTTAATGACTACTTCCAATGTTAGCAGAACTCCATATATATTCTGTAAAGGACACAACTTTTTGTCCAGTATTTTTCAAAGCAGGATTAGGTTCATTTTACAACAAAGGATGCTGATACGAAGGATGTTATCTGAGCCAGAAAATTTCACATCACTAGTCAGTAACACAGACAGTAACACAGACAGTAACATAATTCAGTTCTTCGGCACTTTAAGTTCCAATTCAAAATAGCAGTTCACCCCTCGTAAACATTAAGGGGAGGGGAAAAAAACCAAGAAAAAAAAAACAAAATCAAGCATTAAGAATGTACGCAATAGCAAATAGGAGAATTCAACTTCTCTAAGAGGCAAAAAAAAATAATCTTCTTTCTTGACTGAAGATAGGATTTCATTCACTGTATTTTATTTCTAACACACAGAAGTTTGCCTGCATCCATCAAATAAATACTATATATAACCGTAGAAAAGGTTCAAGATTTGTTTTTGCATCAAGATATGGAATTGCAAACAGCCAAATAGACAAATCAAGTGGCCTCTAGCCTTGTAAAAAATAGAAGAATATAGGGTAGATGAACTTATATTTTAGATAGTCTACGTAATGACAATTAGACAGATATCAGTAATTCAAGTCTTAAGGTAGTACTAGCAAATGAATTGATAAGTTGATATATATCAACTTTATTCTTTCTGAACATGTTGGAATTAAAATACCAGGGAGGTGGAGATGAGTCATAGACAGAAAACTTTACTTTGGTGTTGCCTGAAAGCTAACAGCAGATTTAGCTGTTGATATAAACAGGAAAGATCTGCTGAGTGTAGCAGTTTCATCTGTATTCATTATATGATATGTCTATGTAATTACTGTCTAATATTATCCAAATACCTATTTTTATAAGCAGAAACTGCGACTCATAGTCTCAACTCCTTTACTCTCGTATTTATAGGCTCTAGTTATTCTAGCTAGCAAAGAAAAAGCAGACTGACAATCAGTTTATTCCAAGCTGTTCCAATTATGTAGTTGCTTGATTTCAAGCGTGAATAGTTTGAATATGATATAAGAAAAGCGCTGGAATGGAAATAGCTGTTGACAGGCTCCCACCTATGGGAAATAGGAAACATATCTACTGGTTTAGGATATTTTTATGAAACAGCCACTCAGGTCTCCAGACTCTCTTTCAGGATTCCAGGGAAATACTAGAAGGCGCAAACTTTCTTTTCTCCAGGGTTTTTAATACAAGAAACTCATTCAAATTCAAACACTCCAATAAACAAGCAGACAAGCACTGTTAGCTACAAGTCCTCAAGGTACTACAAACCAGGCAAATGTTTAGTATATCTCAAAATTATTAGATTAAGCTCAGCATAGATGCATTCTTCATTGTAATGTCATGCTTAACTTTTTCTTGCAGTGCTATTAATACCTTTAAAGAATACATGCTCTAGAAAATTGTTATACAATAATCATTACCAAATATTTGTCATTAAAACTTGGTGTGGCTCTCAAATAATAGCTGAACTTCAGCTGTATTACTTTACACCATCTATTACTCCAGATGCTTACAGCTAATATTCATTTAAGCAGCTATGTACTGAACAAGTACGTGGAAACATATTTCCTTTAACAGAAACTGGGTAACCGTTAGGTATGTTCAGAGACCAAGGCATCCCTTTAGTTGCAAGACAAACATACTAATAGGAGTCCACCAAACAAGTACCTACTTGTCAACGGGTGTTTGGCTGTACTGAAATATGTCAAAACCTCTAATACACTTACTTCAAAGTGAAATTTTACTAAGCAGAAATTTTAATTAGTTTGTTCATTGGCTGGAACTTTCATTTTTGTTTACATATTTGAAGTGCAAAACATTAAATTTAATACTTATTCTTCATCTCCATATTAGAAATGAAGAGCAAGATGATGTTTCAGTTTCCTTAAAACTGAGACATCTGAAACAGCTAAACATACTCAAAGCAGCAGTCAAAGAAAGCATCCTGTAGAAATGCCTTTGAAGCACCTTCAGTGTTTTTTCATAATAGACTCCAGCTGTGGGCTGCTTGAGAACTACACACAACACTTTTTAACCTTGCAACAGAAACATTTAAGGGTAATGATACTTTCTGCCCATCAGATCACTGTACTTGTGAAAGAAGTAGACTGAAAAGCATTTACTGCTGCCACCACCTTTTTTACTTCTTTACTCACAATAATGCCAGCAACAAAACAGAGGAACCCCTTGAAAGGAGCTGCGATTACACATCCCCTCTCCAGGGTGCATGTGAGGCAGACACAGCAAGGGCAAAGCCAGCAGGACAAAGACAGATCTGCAACACAGTAGAGACACTACAGAGACACTGTGGAAAGGAACTTGAAGCAGATGCACAGGCAGACCTCAAAAGTGATGGAAAGAAATTCTCTTTAGGCCTACGAGCATATGTAATTCACATGGGCACTGAACATTGCAAGCCTGGAAAACAGGCAAGTAGGGAGATACTTAAAAGTATTTTTTCTTTTCCCCTGAAACTTTTTCATTTATTTTGACACTATAAAATTGATGGTTCAAGTCTGCATCTTCATAAACCTCAGGCCTTGAAAGCAAAAACCTTTTGGCATCTTTAGGGAGTTGGAAACTAAGAAACTCTTCCTTTCAACACACTAATTTCTAACTTACCCACTCATAACAACTATGACACTGGATAATCAACTACTACGTTTTCAGTGCTTTACCTTCTCATTTAAACTTACTCACTTTAAAGGGCAGAAGTTTACCTACAGCCATCACTTCTGCACTACCCAGAATGAAACCAAACCAAACGAAAACAGTCAAGAAAAACAAAACAACCAAAAAAAAAAAAAAACCCAAACAAAAAAAATAAAATAAAAAAAAAAAAAAAAAAAAAAACAAAACAAAACAAAACAAAAAAAAAAACAAAACAAAACAAAACCAAAACACAGCAATAGACCTTCACAAAGCATACACAGGTACCAAAAAGAAGAGCTCTAAACCTTATGACAAAAGTGGACCATCAACACTGTAGTTCATTCTTTGTAAAATGTTGTTGCAGCCACTGATACATCTCAAGCATCTGAACTCCAGTTTTGTTCCATGTCATCTCAAGCAAACAGTGCAGCACAGCCACTGCTCACGGTGGCAGTGTTCTCACACTGCCAAGTCGGCTGAAACGATCAGGAAAGCTCTACCTGAAAATTGCCAGCCCCTCTCAACTTCACAGCACACCCTGAAAATGAACACACTAACCTTAACTGTGGCCATTCTCTATATTCAGATCTCCAGAGCCTGTGGAGTAGCAACTTCTGCTTTCCTAAACCAGGTGTGAAGTGCAAAAACACAGCAAAATGCAGAACTCTGGAAATACACAGCTGCTTGTTTACTTATGCGTAAGTGGCCTAACTGGAAGCTGGTACATAACAGGCTAAATGAGCAACTAAATATCTTCTGAGAATATAAAACGATGGGGGTGGGGAGACAAGACAGGAATTGAGAATTTGTCCACACAAAAGTATCATTTAAGATACATATTTTTAATTTCTGTTGACAGTTGTTCAAAGGGTCTTACTACTCTGAAGGGGAAACAATTTAAAGTAGTATTATCCTGCTTTTTGCCACACCAGAGGCACAGTCCACTGCCCACATGACCCTAGAATCCTAGAATCAATTAGGTTAGAAATGACCTTTAAGATCATCAAGTCCAACCATCAACCCAACACTGCCAAGACCACCACTAAACCACATCACTAAGGGCCTCATTTACACGTTTTTTGAACAGTTGCAGAGACAGTGATTCTACCACCTCCCTGTGCAGCCTGTTCCAATGCCTGACCACACTCCTGTGTGAAGAAATTGTTCCTAATATCCAATCTAAACCTCCCCCGTGCAGCTTGAAGCTGTTTCCTCTTGTCCTACTGCTTGTTACATGGGAGAAGAGACCTACCCCCACCTCACTACAACCTCCTTTCAGGTAGTTGTATAGAGAGTGGTAAGGTTCCCCCTGATCCTTCTCTTCTCCAGGATAAACACCCCATAGCCACTCCTCATCACACATGTGCTCCAGACCCTTCACCAGCTCCACTGCCCTTCTCCGGCCTCGCTCCAGCACCTCAATGTCTCTCTTGTAGCGAGGGGCCCAGAACTGAACACAGAATTCCAGGTGTGGCCTCCCCAGTGCTCGGTACAGGGGGATGATCACTGCCCTGACCCTGCTGCCACACTATTTCTGATACAGACCAGGATGTAGGAGCAGGAGTTCCCCACTTCCCTGAAGTCCGGGGAAGGCCATCACAGCACTGACACACCACCTGTTGGGGCAGGCAGGTTGACTTTATCAGACTCCTTTTATTTCTTTTGCAGGAACTTTCCATCTTTCCTGCCAGTGAGAGGAACAGGAGCTAAAACCTCACTCAACTGCAGTAAGAACTAAAGGAATTAAAAGGAATGAGGATACAAATTAATGTGCACAGAAATAAACTGCTGAAACTGGCATTAAGAAAATGACTTTATAGTCAGTAGGATATTTGGCTAATAATAAATATTTTTACTGTGCTACCAACTACAAAGCACCTCTGCTGATGTTCTCAGTTGCTCATTTTTTACTTTCCAGCTGTACAATATCTGGCACAATGGGGCTCTGATCTCAGTTGGAGCCTCTCTGCACTCTCATCACAGTCATCTAAAAAATGTTGACAGAAACCCTCTCAGTATCAGTAAGGAATATGTGTGTATATATATATATATTTATGTTCCATTTTCCTGAACCTTGGTGACCTCCTCACCTTGATTTCTTGAAAAAAAAGAGTGTTTTAAATGTGGTTCTCCATGAACAAACCCCAATTATTATTTACACTTCAAGGTTGAATCTAAAGCTCTCAAAGTATCACTGAAAATGACTGTTACAGTGCACCAAGAACGAAGCATTTTTGGCAAGTGAATGAACTTAAACAGAATGCTTTTCCAAATATTATCAGTAGGACAGACGGAGTCATGAAACTGTTTCTATTTTCAAGAGAAAAAAACACACACATGGAAATTTTGCTTTTAACCATCTCTCATCCTCTGCCTTATTAAAAATACATATTCAATACATGAAAAAACCTTTCCACATATAAAATCAAGTGAATTAAATGAGCAATAAATATTATACTGATTAATATTTCTGATGCAGTGGTTCTGATTTACAGGTTTCATAGAAAATTGTTTTAAAAATTCCAGCTGATACACATTGTTATATCATATCAGTGAGGTTTTTTAAATAAAAAGTTGCATTGACATAAAGAATTCATAAGTGCAAAGGTGAGTTAAACTTCTTCAGGTTTTGGCCTGAAGTCATAAAGCCAAGCACCCACCTGAAGTCAGAGAAAATGCTTGTAAATACTACAAAAAGGCAAAAACATTCTTTACATCAACCCTCTATTTTTATTAGGTGAATGTTTACGCATTTGCATAAGAAGGAAAATTTATATGTAAATAATTGGTGGTTTTTTGCAAAGTATAGTGTGGTATCATATTCTGGGACATGCTGTCCATTGCCTGCATCTTATATGTTAAGCAAGAATTTGAGCTAATTCAGTATAACTCTGAGCTGTGCTGTTCTGTGTCCATGTCATTCATGGATCTCAACAGTACATCTGTTTAGACAACAAATACACAGAATACAAAAGTGCTGTGCCATAAGTTGCTCACTGACACCAGCTGGGAACCAGATCTGTGCTCAGAAGAGAAAACTAGAAATTAAAGAGGTAAACACTGATCAAATATATTCAAAATCCCAACAGTGGGTGCTTGCCACTGTTGAGCCTAATGAATCAAAATCAGAATTACCAGGTTGGAAGGGACCTTCAAGATCATCGAGTCCAACCCATGCCCTACACCTCGACTAAACCATGTCACCAAGTGCCACATCCAATCTCTTTTTAAACACATCCAGGGATGGAGACTCCACCACCACCCTGGGCAGACCGTTCCAATATTTTATTATTCTTTCTGTGAAAAATTTCTTCCTAATATCCAACCTGTACCTTCCTTGGCGCAGTTTGAGACTGTGTCCTCTCTTTCTGTCAGTTGCTGCCTGGTGAAACAGACCAACCCCCATCTGTCTACAACCTCCTTTCAGGAAGTTGTAGAGAGTGATAAGGTCACCTCTGAGTCTCCTTTTCTCCAGGCTAAACAACTCCAACTCTCTCAGTCGCTCCTCGTAGGGCTTGTGGTCCAAGCCCCTCAACCAGTCTCATTGCCCTCCTTTGGACGCGCTCAATCATTTCCACGTCAGATGAGCACCAAATGAGCTTGAAGACCAGCAAAGCTACATACCTGACAGACCATACTGGGCAGGGATTTTTCCTAGAGCTCCATGTTTACTTTTACACCCAGTGCCTAGCCCTGGTACTCACATACCACCATAACATATGCAATTACTACAATCAGTCCCCAGCAAACAAAATTCCTAGCAGCAGTGCTCTAACACTGAAGATCAGTTGATGGTGCTGGCTTTTAGACTACCTCACAGCTAAAACTACAAGTAGATTAGAGAAAGGAAGAAAGGCAGAGCCTCAGAAAAATACACTCATAAATACTGCCATAACAAAGTAGCAACACGCACTCACTTGTTGGTCACAGCTGAACCAAACACACAGCACTCCATTTCTCCTTCCTGAAATGATGCTTTCACTTGTTGCTTTCCAAAACCCTAATCCCATGATTTTGCTGGTCAAAGTTCTTATCTTCTTAAAATTTCAGGCAGAGCCCAAATCCAACTGAAGTCATTTGTTATCTACAAAGACTTTCTCATGTCTTGAATAATCCCCTTTGTGGACAGTTAATTCGTTTTACATGACACCGCTCTGAAGCAACACCAAGTGAATGATATTGCATCCTAATATATGCTGGACTGAAGAAAACTGGCTGCTTGAGTCAAAGAGGAGATAATGACATAGAAGAGAAACCTCTGCTTCAGGAATAAAAGTCAAAAACTCAGGACCTAACAGTGTCTGAATTTCAACACTGGAGTTAAGAAGCTGAAGCACAAAATACCTTACATGAGGTTTTCTCCTGCCATTCCATAGAAGTGTTTCTTATTTTGCAGAGATTCATATTTCTCTTGCTCCATCTAAAGCAAAGAATGAACAGTTTAGCGTGTCTTTTCATAGATTTAGGTGCCATCCAGCCCTGGAATGGACAGACTCTAAAGGAAAACATCTTCTTCAATGTGTTTTAGTGGAAACATTGAGAGAATCATAATTCTGTGCTTTGAACTAAACTTCTATGTCAATATTCAGGAATTGAGCTCAGATGGGGAAAACGTAGCACCTGCAATCTGGCCACAACTGGGGGCCCAAAGCACATCTGATTTTTGGATTACGGCAGAATAACCTGGTAATAAAATGCAGAAGAGGAATCTTTAACATGGTAACTGCAATCTCTGTATTTAATGTATTAAGACAATAGCTACACATACATCACTGCTTCCTCATTCGATAAAAGGCATGTTGGTTAGTTGATCACTTCGCAAAAATATTAGCAATGTAACTCTGAAAAGATAAATATATTCCAAATACAAATATTCAGACACTGATCTCCTGTTACAAAGGTAGAGATACAAATTCAATAGTCCAAAATAACATACTCCAAAATATTTGTCAAGCCCTTCTCTAATAAGTGGATGCTGGATCAGAACACCTAAAAGCCTCACTTCCTGCTTTTCTATTGGTAAGGTCTGAAGGTTAATTCCACAGGACACAAGACCCTGAGTATGGAATGCGCTGGCGTGTACTCTCTGAGAGCCTGTCCATTTTGCACAACCAAGTCCATAAGATCTTGTCTCTTGAAAAAAACACACACAAAAAAAAAAAAAAAAAACCAAAAAAAAAACACCACCAAAACCAAAACCCACAATTTCATAACATCTTCTAAATGCAAAGCCTAGAAATTCAAATTGCTGCATAGATGCAGAGTAAATATACATACAAAAACAGTATTTGATAACAAAAGATTGATACAATTAAATCTAGACTTACTCAATTTAGTGACCATTTACTGTACTTGAAATCAGAAATCAAAACTCCTAAGTTTTCAATACGAGGATCCTAATCAGGCTTCAAATTGCTCAAAGCCCTTATAGAAACATAGAATGGTTAGAGTTGGAAACGACCTTAAGATCATCTAGTTCCAACCCCTCTTCCATGGGCAGGGACATCTTCCACTAGAGCAGGCTGCTTCAAGTCCCATCCAACCTAGCCTTGAATGCTTCCAGGGATGGGGCAGCCACAGCTTCTACGGGCAACCTGTGCCAGTGACTCACCACCCTCATAGTAAAGACCTTCTTCCTTATATCTAACCTGAACCACACCTGTCTAGGTTTAAACCCATTACCCCTTGTCCTGTCACTACAGTCCCTGATGAATAGTCCCTCCCCAGCATCCTTGTAGGCCCCCTTCAGATACCGGAAGGCTGCTATGAGGTCTCCACGCAGCCTTCTCTTCTCCAGGCTGAACAGCCCCAACTTTCTCAGCCTGTCTTCATACAGGAGGCGCTCTAGCCCCTCTTATCATCCTCATGGCCCTCATCTGGACTTCCTCCAGCAGCTCCACGTCCTTCTTACATTGAAGACACCAGAACTGTACACAGTAATGCAAGTGCATAAGTACTCCAAGGGTCTAACGAGGCGAGAGTAGAATGGCAGGACTACCTCCTTCGACCTGTTGGTCACATTCTTTTTGATAAAGCCCAGGATATGGTTGGTTTCTGGGCTGCAAATGCACACTGCCAACTCATTTTGTGTCAAACATTAATATCAATGTTTACATCAAAAGATACTTGTTAACAATTCAGATAAGCCTTTTAATTTTGTGGATGGTAGTAGCTTTAACATCTGCATTCTAGGTATCTCACAACAGTACAAGGAGTAACATTACCACCAGTGGAAATTTGTATATGAATTTCTTTTCTATTGGAAGAGAAAAAGCTTTGTCTTCCACAAATGTCCTTTAACTAACAATTTTAAGCATATGTTAAAATAACTTTTCCTCTCATGTTTGAAGCTTCTGTGTTGATCATGTTAATCACACCTTCACCACTTTTTTCACACCATTTAATTTTGGTTCCATTTTCCAATAGCAGATATTTTCTTTGATATGTTATTAAAGTGTAGCAAAGAAAAAAGAAAAATCCATGTATCAACATGTGGAACATTTTGTAATATTTTTTTCCTTTCTATTTTCTGTATTGATTTATGTACTTGGTGATTTATTTATTATTTCGACAAAAGGCTTACTGATAAATTGGCTGTGACCATGTGAAGATCAAGTCAAGAAATTAATTTCTATGTTATTAACACTGAGTTTAATATCCTTTTTTTTGTTTATATAAATACCTAAAAATCATTATTAGATAGACAGTAAGATAAATTCTATATAAATGCTATATAAATTAGGAACACACAAATCTAATAAGCATGTAGATCTTATCTGTAATAATCTTCAGAATTTATTCTAAGTTGCCAGTGCTCAAGCATCTTGCTTTCTTTCACAAAGGAAAGCAAATTTGTTCTATACTTCTGTCTAGATACACTGCTCAGCCTTGACTGCCACACACTTTCCTATACAGTGCATTAGCACCATATTTCCTGCCAAGAGAATTGCTAAAATCTTACTGAAAGACTAATATGCATATAAGTTAACAGACAATTACAGGCATATGGTAGTAACAGCTAAGAGCAGAAGGGTGAGGAGAACATGGAAATAAGAAATATAAAGTATAATAAGAATACAAAAAGATTGGAAAAGAATAGTTTAAGAATGTATCTTAAGAAACTTTAACTTAATTGGAAACACAGAGCACTATAGAAAAACAAAGTTATAAAAGTGCTTCTTCCCTCCTGCCCTAAATTCATACTTCATTTTTTTAGGTCACAGATGAAATATATTAATTGCTTCATGTACCACTACCAAAATGCTTTTAACCTAAAATAGGTTTCTGCTCATAAATCAGTAATTTTACAAAATAGAGTAACTTTCATAATAATTATAAATAACAGAAAAAATATATACTTAATAGTAAAATTGTATTTGTTATTATTTCTGCAGATTTATGGAAACAGGACCATTAGTTCTAGATATTTATTTAACAGGACATAAACAGTTGTCATGAATTTTTAGCCATTTTCAAATCCCTACATTACTCCTCAGTGTGACATTCATTAAGAGATGCCTAAGACAGTCATTTTTGGTAGTGTCTAGCCAAGAAAAAAAATGTAAGTGAATACCAGGATTTCAGCGCAGTATTTTACTTTGCTGACTATCAGTAGTTTTAAGCATCTGTTTTTACAGGCATGTAAATAACTATCCAAAAAATCTTAAGCTTACAAAATATTACCATTTAACATGGATGAATTTCAATACTGCATAATCAATAGTTACTACATTGCAACGTAAATGACTTTTTTTAACCAAGATTTATTTCTCCTGATCAGTAACTCACACTAATAAAAGGCTTTAAGTGAAATTTTACAAAACAACTTAATCCAGCCCATTGTCTCACTTCAGGGCTCTGCATTTATTTCACTGAGGTCAACAAACACATTCTTCAGCCAAAGGGAGGGGGGGGGAACTAGAACCACAAACAAAACACTGTCAAAAATTGAGTTGGGGAAAAAAAGCTGAATTACATAATACTGTATCTGGAGAGAACATTAAAGACTTCTCAAGTTAATTCTAAAAACAAATATTCATTAACTCCAGCAACTGAAATACACAATTAGATCCACCTAGATTCCTATACCATATTCCCTCTGCTCAAACATTTACTTTCAAGTGATCCCATCCAGTTCTGGTTCACCTTGTCCTGTTTGAGCTATGAACCAAACACAGCCTATGCCTGACAGAATGGGCTGGTGCAGCACAAAGCTTTGTGCAGCACAAAGTTTGAATGCCCATAACCTTCATCTGCATTTAGTGTCCACTGCTACTGGAAACCAGAAAATCCATCTTATGAATGTCATATAAATTATTAACATTTTTTTTCCCTGAAATTATATGCACTGTATTTTGGTATTTTAAGCTTAGTGTACCTACCTAAGCTTTGCACCCGAACTATGTAAATATGACGTGGCCTTAAATGTGTTAAAATCAAGCACTGTGCATTAGTCTATAGTGAACTACATTGTAAGAAATGGTATTAACTTTAGAATTTGAGAGAAACTTGGCAAAAGACATGCTAGACTTTCAAGAAGTCCTTCCAGTCACACTGTAAGGCAGTGAGGCAAGCCTACTTCTACTTTAAATCAAAATCAAAACTGTAAGACTTTGTTAGAAGTCACTTGTACAGAACTCCTGCACAGAGACATTTTTCCTTCAGATTTCTTCCCCCATGGCCATATACCTGTTCAGACTGCAACCAGCTGTCTGACATCCTTCTTTCTGATTGCTCCTTGTTAGGCATCCCTGTAAGTCTAACTCTCCTACTGTTACTGTCATCTTTATACCCCTTCCTTTGGTCAGGCACTCGCGCATTACAGAATTTAGCCAAGGAAAAGCAAGAGCCTCCTGCAATGAAGCAGAACCCCTCAGGGCATGTTTATATACAAATACTGAACAGGAATAACTATACACAAATCCTAACTGTTACAGCAAAACTAGCAGAATATGATATTTTCAGATTTCATTTGGAGCAGCATACAAAAAAAGGATTTACTTGGACAAAATTACTAACTCTCATACAAAAATCAGTGTGCCCGCCTACATGTATTTGTTCAAACTACTCACTACAATACATCAATCCACAACTGGCAGGTGGTACCTAGTTGGCAAAGTGGTAAATGGAGGGCACAGCTTACTCAGATTGATTTGAACAGGCTGGAGATCAGGCTACTGGGAAGCTCATGACGTTCAACACAGGTGAGTACAAAGCCTCACATCTGGGATGGAACGGCTCCGTGCACAAGTACAGGCTGGACAGCGACCAGGAAGCTGGTGAATGACAAGTTATTCATTCTCTCTTCATTGGTCTGCAGTTCCACCTAACATCTGATTTTTCCCTGCTGGATACTCCTCCTGTTCACTTTGTTACCTCTAAATCTGGTTATACCCTGCTCTCCAGGTTACTTTCACTAAACAACTAGTCATTGACTAAAAACATAAGTCGTTTATAGCCCCAGGGCCTCTGGTATCATCCTGGGCTTGATAATGGTCAGCCCAGAGCGTACCACATTAAATGTCACGGTACATGCAGCACCCATGCCCTCAGATAACCATACAGCAGAAATAAACCTACCAACCTACAATTTCAGGTAATTTCACCAATTTGAAATAAAGCTGCTTTTTTTTTTTGAGCATTTTTGATTTCAGCCTTAAGCTACAAAGGTACATTCAGCCACTGAAGAAAGCTTTCCAGACCAGGAAATTAACTTATTGTGGTGTCATATGTGAGGCAATGCTGTAATCATTCTCTTTCTTGTTTAATGTGTGGCTGATTACAAAGTCTTAATTATAACGGCAAGGAGAACTGAGAGCAATTTCTATCCTCATGTGCCACAGCCAAACATGAGAAGCTATTGACACCACTGACATACAAAGAATGGATGAATTAGATTGTGGGAAGGCCAAAACGTACCTGAATCTATTTTGTTAAAGATATTTACAAGAACAAAACACTGCTCTTAAAAGTAATGGAAAGGGAATGTAGGAATGTTGCAAAGCTGGAATTTCAAAATCTAGTTATTCGTGTCAAAGAAGGTGAGGGGTTTTTTTGTTTCTTTTCTCCAGTTTTATGCAGAAGTGAGAATCCAACAGTTATAAACCACTCCCATAGGAAACCTGAATCAAACAACAGTATTTTGCTGTGGGTGATGCCATCCATGAGCTTTTCTCTGATCTACCTTGGAATTTAAATTTCTGTCAAAAAGGGATTTGTGTAGTGACTTGGGATCTTAATTTCATACAGTGTATTCTAGAGGCATTGAAGATTGGGCTGGGTTCTCCACAAGCCAGAATAAGTTTCATACTGGCTTTAAAAATTGCTACAATATAATGTCTTCCTCAAGTATCAAAGTTATTTTTTAGTTCTCTTCTAGCATAATGATAGATCACTGTTACAACTAGAAAAATGCATACATTGGCATACGTGCACATTTGAATATGCAAGTACATGTGAACTCTGTCACAATTTCAGAATCAAAATTTCCTAATGTGCAGTTGTTAACTGATGGTTTTCTTGATATGAGGGACAACCAGCTACCTCTGACCTGGCGCTTCTTGTCACCGTGAAAAATCATATTTAAAAGAGTAAAGTAAATCAAAACCTGCAAGGCTTCAAACCACTGTAAACAAGAACTTCAACAAGTAATAAAATCCCACTTCTTACACCTGAAACAGTAAACCAGAATATTATGCTGAAAAACATTCTCCTCAAAATTTTTAAAAATACACAAGAATATTCCTTTTTTCTTTATCTTGCATGGCGATGAAACAGTGGGACCTGACACACAACTTTGTGAAGGGACAGACAGAAAAAACGCTCCATATTTCTTTTTAAAACAGGGTAGGTTTTTCCTAAATAGACAGAACCCAGAGCAAAGACACTGTAAAGCTTTTGTCAGTGCTTATTTCAAATGACCTGAATAGCTCGCCACAGCCTTGTCAGCACTTAAGCAGCATAACTATTCCCAGAGTTTGTTAAAATCCTTTATACCATACAGCACTATCGTGCATTTTGTACAGACTACCTCTTTAATAAGTCCAGTTAGTAGATAATAACTACAGCTTAATAAAGGTAACAATGTCTTTTTCCCCATTACATGTCTATGAGGATAACAATCACAGTGGGCCAAATTCCACAGGAACTATGCCATAAATAGTCTACAAATCTCACAGTTTTAGTGTACTCAGTTTCTTTATTAAATTCAGACGTTTCCCACCATTTGTGTCAAATGCAGTATTTCAAAGCAGCCCTGCACTAGAGAGCAAATCTCTAAAAGGAGAGTATACTTCCCTGAACAGAGAAGAAACCAAGACTGCCTAGTACAGACTGAGCTGTACTTTGATGTAGTTTTATGCACTCCTCTCTCTCTCATTTACCCGAAGTTAACCAACTGATAAACAGGAAAAAACGTATCCAGGAAACCAAAGATTATTCACTGGGGAGAACAAATTACAAAACTGTTCTTCATGCCCAGTAATCACTTAAATCACAAACCATTAGCAGCAATCACATTGATCACATAAAACAACTTGCAGCCCCAAGAAGCAGCTAACCATAATCCTTCAGAATATAGACTATTAGCAACTATATGATTTAGTATTGCTAATAGCTAAAGATTTACAATGGCTATTAAAAGATACTATTAACAGCCACTTTAGTATGAAGCTTTGACCTTTGGCTACTGAACAAAGTAGTATTTTAACTAAACCATTTCAGTGAAGCTCTTTTCTTAGATAACCATGGTTTGTTAAGACTTCAGTGTATACATACTGGAGGGACTGGGGAGAAACTCTATTGAGTGGTGAAACCATTCAACTACAATTTGTAAATTAAATGTTCCACCTGAACATCACGAAATACTGCTGATCAAATCACTATGTAACTGTCAAAAGGCATATATATAGATAGATACACATGAAATAGCACATAAACTTTCAGAATCTCCAAAAGCCAGAGAATTCATCCACTGCCATTCATTTCAATATTATCAAAATCCTAAGAAACTTCTTTATAAGTATCCAATGAGATCTTCCCCAGACTTTCTTGAGAAATTCTGTTCCATTGCATTACTGACCTTTTTGTGTTCTTTAAATTGCTGGAATAAAGCAAATGTAAAAAGTGACCATAAAGATAACTAGACTTTTTTTACAAAACAGAGAAGAGCATTTGCCCATTCTCTACCACAATCCCCTTCCATCTGGGTGCTGACAGCTTCTACCTCTGCAGTTGGTATCTGTGCAAGTGCTCCAGGTTAACAGCAATATACTTGATCAAAAAGGAAAGCAAGAAAATGGGCCACAGGATAAGACAACATAAATAAATGCAACTATAAGTGAGAAACAGGGTAAAGAGAAAAGGTCAGAAGAGAAAAATAGCAGAGCAGTGAGCAACATCAACATCTGCAATCAGCTGATATAACTACACAGAACATAGCAATTTCCTTTATATTTCTTTCAATACTTAGAAGTACTTTAAATTACGGCCTGGCTTTTCTGCAACACACCAGATACAACAGATATGGATGATTTGAGATCAGTTATTAATATGGTATTTCAATACTACATTCAGACGCACATGGATATGAAAAAATCTAAAAGGTATGACATACAAAGTTAGAAAACCATAAAAAAATCTTCAACAGTAAACAAATGGAAACATGAGGTAAGAAATGCTACAAGTCTATAAATATTAATCATAACAATCAAAGTCTAATTTATTACCTTCTGCATTTCTGATCTCTGATTTTGGTTCTAGACTGCTCTATACAAAACCGGTATTGAATATTAAAGGTAAAACCAATAGCCTCCTATAACCACATTAAGTCAAATTAAATTGATATTTCTGTACTTGCTGGTATATAGCCATTTATTACAGTAAGCGATTATCAACACACGTGGCTGAATACATTGCATTCATGGACCTTCGTAATGCTAGGAGAACAAGTTGATGACAGAAACAGATATCCTGCTGTTTCATCTGGAATCTCCTCAGCATGTATGAACTGGACTGCCGGACAGAGAGAGAACACTGCCACACAAATACTCCACAGACAGAAATGCCCTTAATTCAACCTAATCCAACAGAGCTCCACTGAGGCATTTCGGGAGAGCACAGGCAAACTACCTGCAGTTTGTTTCCCTCATACACTCCCCAAGGATCATCCGTCACTGAATTAGGGTCATCTATGTCCATTCTTTCCCTTCAGTATCTGTTCATGGGCTACCTTCCAGGAATGTCTGCAATCCCTTTGTGAACCCACCGAAACTATGTCTCCAAAATCTCCTATGCCACCAGATTTCTGAAGTTTTCTGTGTAAAAGCACTTGGCTGCATCTATTTTAAATTGATCTCTTTTCAGTTTTAATCAGTGACTACCAGTTATAGTAGCAAGATTTGTTGTGTAACAACAATTTACTCAGTGTATTTGCTTAACTCACTTCCTTTATGCTTGCGTAATCCTCAAATTTCACCTTCCATTTCAGCCCTCTACACTCCAAACCGAGTAATTTCAGCCTTTTTAGCCTCTACTTACAAGGTACCTTTCTTCATTCTCTCAGTTATTTTATCTGTGATCTTCCACACCCTCACTCTACTGTGTCCTTCTAAGAGTACCCAAAATACGGGCATGAGGTTCTAAATAGCAGTTATCTCCTTCCCAATACCTTTCCTGATAATGCCAAAGATATTGAGGGTTTTTTTCTGGGAAAGGTATTCACTGAGCCAGCAATTTCAAAGCCTGTTAGCAATGACTCTAAATTCTGCTTTCTGAAATCTGTCAGCATCTTACCAGGTTTAGATAAGATTATTCTCCAGATTCATTAAGTTTATCTATGCAGAAACTCATGTGCTACTTCTTTCGCTCATTCATTACATTTTGTGTAGTCTGCCTAGCACAGCCTTAGACTGCCCCTTTGGCAGTTTATCTGCAGCCTTGGAGACTCCACTACATACAAAAATCACTAGCAGTTAATTTTCAGCCTTGCAATTCACTGTCTATTTTCCTACTAATTTTTTTCAAAGGTGCCCACTGAAGACTCTCCAACATTTTTCACTATTACGCCTATGGATGAGAAAATACTAAGATTGGAAATAACATTTGAGCTATTCGCCTGGTATACAGGCTACTAAAACTGACTGTAACTTGCTATCAGCTAACATTAAGTGCTGCAGATAATGAGAATATTTTAGAAAACATCTCCTACCTCTTAGTTTGAACCTCAGACTATAAAGAGTAATGAAGTGACTATGTGTATGACTTCTCCCAGAGGCATTCTGTACCTGAATTCCAGTGATAGCAAGGCCTCAAAAATATCTTAACTTGGGTCAAGGCAGAATCTAATTATTTTGCCGAGTATCTAAAGCACATTGCAGCTATTCAAACCTCTTCAATGAGGTGTCAGTCGAGGTATGTCAGCACACAATTTTTAAGGTACAATTCTGGTTGCTGTTTTCTGAACATTTAAAAAACCTTTATAATAGCTAGATTTAAGAATGGAGAAGGTAAATACACACATACATACTTGTTGAATTGGGTAACTAAATCCTAACAATTTCACTTCCATATTCTTCTCCTCTCTATGCTCTGATGTCAAACAGCTTCTGATTGTATTTTTGGTTTGTTTGTAGTTTTCTGAGGAGGAGAGTTGATCAATCACATTGAGTCATTCTGATACTTAATACTTCAAATTTTTTCACTAACTTTGCTCAGTTAAATAAAGAGGAGCATCACAGTGAAGATTGTAGCTCCCCAGACATCAACTGCCATCGGTGGTTGATGTTGCAATCCAGCCCAAAGAAACAACTACTCAAAACCTAATTAAGCAGTCCCCTTCATAGAAGGGACTCAACTCCCTGGATCCACAAGTGCCTTTACTCTTATGATCACAGCAGAATTGGGAATACAGTCACGTTGTTCCCTTGGACTTCAAGTAAACAAGTGCACAGTGAATAACAGAGCAGACACGCAGATAACAGTAACTAGATGCCGTGTGAAGAGCCGCAAAACCTAAACAAATAACTTTCCTGGTGACCAAAGTTCAATAATAATGCTAGATGACTTTTAACTCATTTAGATTAAAATCTTGATGAATAAGCATAGCACAGGATGTGTGTCTCAAAAGAACACATGCACATCCCCTTTCTTCATTCTACAAATTCCCAACAAAGCTTTACCTAATCACAAGAAGGTAGCAAGAATACTTGTGCACTTGGAACAACTCTCTGAGATAAGAAGCAGCAACAAACCTCTTCACAATTAGAGCATACCACAGCTCCTCAGGTTTTTTTTCATCTTCTGGATACTGCAAACCTCTCTTGTGTAAAGCAAAATGCCCTAAAGCCCTCAGACTTTAGCAGTGATTCATTCATGTGGTACAACTTTGTTGTCTGTGACTGCAGAATCAACCAGTGATCATTACTGCAGACAGGATGAAATCTTCCTATTGTTTTCTATAAAAAATGAACCTTATCTGCTTCTAGAAAAAGGCACATCTCTCAAGCTACCTGTGTGAAAGATTACATTTGATGTTAGCATTCTGTGCTGGTTTTTTAATAGAAGGTAATCATCCTTCAATTCAATAATACAGCTGGGTCACTACTAATGAAGGAAAATAAATAGAAGCATGCATGCCTACATTAAAATAAAGGTAACAGCTCTACATCACTACAATGCAGACACCATGCTATATACATGTCTGTGGCTTAAGACTTCAAGAAATAAATATTTACAATTTACAGTGGACAGCTGCTTCCAGAAAGCAAACCAGCAGACAGTAAAAGTTATGTTTCTACACAGCTGATTAGTTGCATACTATTATACATTTCCAACCTACACTGGAAATGCATAAGGCAGTACTGCTTCAGCAAACCATTAGCACTGGCAGAATGGCACTCAGCTGCAAGAGGAGGAGAAAGTCTCTCCCAGGTTCCACTACAAAACAGGGCACAAAGTCCTAAGAAATCTCACCAAAGTCTTTAGGATTACCTGTGTACTGGGTCGATGTGCTGCCTAAATCATGGAAAACAGTATCAATTGTGAAGTCGTTACAGGAATCGTAGAATCATAGAACGGTTTTGGTTGGAAAGGACCTTAAGATCGTCTAGTTCAAACCCCACTGTCATGAGCAGGACACTTCACACTAGACCAGGTTGCCCAAGGCTCTGTCCAACCTGGCCTTGAACACTGCCAGGGATGGAGCATTTACCACCTCTTTGTGCAATCTGTGCCAGCACCTCACCACCCTCACAGTAAAGAACTTCTTCCTTATATCTAACCTGAACTTCCTCTGTTTAAGTTTGAACCCATTACCCCTTGTTCTGTCACTACAGTCCCTGATGAATAGTCCATCCCCAGCATCCTTGTAGGTCCCCTTCAGACACCAGAAGGCTGCTATGAGGTCTCCACGCAGCCTTCTCTTCTCCAGGCTGAACAGCCCCAACTTTCTCAGCCTGTCTTCATACAGGAGGTGCTCCAGGCCCTGATCACCCTCATAGCCTCCTCTGGACTTGTTCCAATAGCTCCATATCCTTTTGAGGACACCAGAACTGCACACAGTGCTCCAAGTGGGGTCTCATGAAAGCAGAGTAGAGGGGCAGAATGACTTCCTTCAACCTCCTGGCAGCACATTTAATGTAAACTTCAATAATGAAATAAAGTTGACTACAAAACCCTTCCCTCTATGACCACTATCTTCTGGAATGCCTACAGAACACCACAAAATACAAATAGCTGAATTAGTATATTTTGAGCAATGGTTAAAACCACTGAAAATGCAAGTGAAGCAATAGCTGAAAAAACCCCTAGTAAAATGTAATGTATATTCATCATCTATTCTTCTCTGCAAATGATAGCAGAAACATATGTAGAAACACTAATGCTATGCAAAAAAACCCACACCAGAATGCAGAAAGAAAAAAATTCTAAGGTTTAAAAACTGGTCTTTGCAGTGAACCTCCGGGGGAAATAATCACTTTTCAGATCAATCAGAATATTTTTCTTTTAGAATCCCATAGACTTTCTTAAAACTACACAGAAAAGGTTGTTTCTGAAGTACAAATGCAAGAAAGCAATACCTTCTTCCCCACTCCCCAAAACAGTAAAGTAAATAATTTCTACAAAATTGCACGTTCTGTTGAAGTGGTTTCCTCTACCTCCCCCAGACCCACAACTAGTCCAACATTAGTCAACACACTTAAAACCATAAAATCAACAGGAGAAAGCTAATACTTTTAACAAATGTTTAATAACCACATCAGGTGGGCAAGAAGAACTATTCTCATAGGAAAAAAATATTTTAGAAGGTTGAAATTAAATTCTTTCCCCGGAATCTAATGTGCCAAATCAGAGAATTACATTTTGGCTCAGGGCTGTATTGCAGTGTAGGTGGACAAAGCAATACTAATTCTATCTTGAGCGGCTTCGAACATTTTCTATTGAAGAACTTCATTTTTAAGCAAATTTCTAGAACTGAAGAGAATTTAAATCTCACCTTACAAACTAAGCTTTAAGACTCTCTATTGATGGGAAAAGACAGTCTGATGCAAAGATTTCATTGTTATTCACCAGAATGTTTCTAACTACAGTTTAGACAACTGGTAAAGAATTATAGTCAAGATAACTGCGCACAACTTGGAAGTCAGCCTGGTATTTATAGCCATCCCTCAACTATTGCTTATGGCATGACACTTGAACCAACTATATAAAGTTGTCACTGATATAAACAGCCACCTGAAGCTATGTACCCAGTCAGCTCCACTGATACACTGCTGGGAAGAAAGAAGGGATAAACCCACCTTTGCCATGGCCAATTCAAATTAATACTGACTTAACTGCAAGGCTGATACTTGCTACATCAGATCTTTCTGTAACCTCTGCTTCCAATTTTACTTTCTGTTTAACGATGAAGCCCGCCCTTACATTTAACATCATAAGCGCTCTGTGGAAGAGAGCACTGCCCTTGGAGGTTCTTGCAAAGGACATGGCACAATGATCCCTGTGATCCTGCACGCTACTACAAACACAACTTCAAATAAGAAATGAACAAAAAAGGTAGGATAGTCATCACTTAATTTTGTTCTAGTGTTTATATTACAAAAGTAACTTATTAAACCCTTTTTTGCCACCACTACAAACTGTCAGTTATACAATCATAGAATCATCTCAGTTATGAAAGACCTTAAAGATCACCAAGTCCAACTGTCTGCACAGCACTGCCGAGTCCACCACTTAACCATGTCCCTAAGCACCACATCTATATGTCTTTTAAATCCCTCCATGGATGGCAACCCCACCACTTCCCTGGGCAGCCTGTGCCAATACTTGACAACCCTTTGAGTGAAGAAATTTTCCCTAACATCCAATGAAAAGCTCTCCTCGTGCAAAGTGAGAGCCATTTCCTCTGGTCCTATCACTTGCTACTTGGGCGAAAAGACTGACCATGGTGGGAACCATGTTACAACCGCCTTTCAAGTAGTTGCAGAGAGCAATGAAGTCCCCCTGGGGAACACCACTTGTGACCAGTCGTCAACTAGATCTAACATCATCCACCACCACGCTCTGGGCATGGCCATCCAGCCAGTTTTTTAGCCAGACTGTGCAAGCCGTGAGCAGCCAGCTGCTCAAAAATGTTTTCTATCAATCATCTCTCAAGCAACATAACACAGTTGATAATCCAAAAGCATTTTAAGACTTAAGCAAGCTACAGTTCAAATCTAAGGGGCTCCCACTGACTTCAGTGTGAACTGGTTAATATTTTTCAAAACCGCTTCTATGCATACCTTGATCTCATTGTCAATTGAAAAGCCAGACAAAGCATACAATGAATACTTGGCTGCAGAGCCAGGAAAAAAAACTTTCCATGCTGTTTTAGAAAAATGGCCCTTCAGGCACTGAAAAAAATAGGTCTTTTGTTTTGGCTGGACTGCAATGGGTTTTTTTGAACCTTAAAACTTGATTATCACTAAAAATAAGTGATAAGCAGATAAAACAGAACTTGCAGTGCTATCCCACCAACTGTGGTGAAATGCTTTTCCCTTTTCTCTTGTAAATTTCTCTATCATTTTTAGTTAGACCTTGAACTAGACAAGGATCTTTTAAACTTTTGTTTATAACTTTAATGACAGAAGTATGCAATACAAATTAAAGTTAACACAGCACGTCATGCCCAGCATATAAACTGGGGGGGCAGTTACCCGGAAGGGCTCGTTCACTGCTCGGTCAGCCTGGGTATTGGCGGGTGGTGAGCAGTTGTATTCTCTTCCCTTGTTATTTCCCTTATCATTATTATAATAATGGTGGCAGCAGCAGTGGTTTGTGTCATACCTTAGTTACTGGACTGTTCCTATCTCAAGCTGTGGGAGTTATATTCTTGCGATTCTTCTTCCCATCCCCCCCGGGAGCCAGGGGAGGAAGCAGTGGAGTGAGCAAGCAGCTGCATGGTTCTAAGTTACCAGCTGGGCTTAAACCATCTTTTCGGGATGCCCCATCCCCGGCAGCGTTCAAGGCCAGGTTGGATGGGGCTTGGAGCAACCTGCTTGAGTGGAAGGTGTCGCTGCCCATGGCGGTGTTGGGACTGAATGAGCTTTGAGGACGTCTTTAAGGTGCAGAGGAGAAGCCAAGCTGTCGGGCTGCTCCTGTGCTCCACTGCCTTGCAAAGCAGCATGGGGGGGAGGAGGAAGTGGGGGGAGTGAGCAAACAGGTTGTGTGGGTCTGAGTTACTGACTGCACTCAAACCACGACACAATGATAAAAATTAAGCAAGAAAATATCGTTTGTAAAGCTATAAAGTTCCATATAAACCCTTCCAGATCTTAATATGGAAGGTGATATTTCATCTTCAAGAAATGTTAACTGTATCCAACATTAATTGCTTCATTGATAGGATTTTACCGTCAGCTTTATTAGAAGTGTAAATGAGTTGCAGTGATGGGCTGACTGACTTTGGAGAAAAAAAAAAATTTCTGGAAATCCGTGCAAATAAAATAACTCGTACAAAGAGTAGCTATTCATTTGGTGATCTGTAAAAGCAAAGTACATCAAAGTGTTTTATTTGCATTAAGATGAAAATTACCTGTTCAACAGCAGATGCTTTTAATACAGGCAGAGAAAACCATACTTCGGCAGACAGGGAGACCAATGTCAAGCTTGGCAGCCTACACAGTGCAATGCAGTACCCGTAAGTATCAGCAGTTGCAGTGTGAAGGCAGCAGAGCCATGTGCCATTATCTCTCTTGGCTCAACACTTGTGTTTTACCCTCCAAAACAAATTCAGCAATACCTTGCTTTGTACTGTACCTAAGCAGAGTGGAACTGGTTTACACTTCAAGAAGTTAAAATCCAGAAGCAAAAATTTTCCTTTGGAAGACACATTCCAAGTTTGATACATACATCACACCTGATATTGCATATTTGTGTTTATCAAATTGACATTTCTTGTGAAACATAGTTCATATATATACCTTAGGAGTGTTTAATAGTGTTTGCAGTTATTTTTCAATAACAGTGTTGGTAGAGTGCAGCTTATGGGTCATGGATCAGCGATGTCACAAGCAGAGTACGTGCCCTAGGATCACAGCTGGTCTAATAACATGATATCAGTGTGCAGAAGTCGAAGAGTACCAACAGCATCATGGACCAGATAGCCACAAGATAATTAATTAGGTCTAGATAGCTATCCAGACCTAATTTAGAGGCTATTTGAAGACAGAAGAGGCATGATTAATGCCCATCTTAGTTACCACAGATTTTGCATCCTTATTAAATCTCATTATTAAAGTTAGGCAGGGGACAGGAAAAGGACGACTGCAGAAAACCCAATCAGAGAAAGAAAATGCACATTTCCTTTGTAAAGCACATTCTCTCCAGCTGTCTTCCCTTCTGTGGTGCTATGGTGTGACAACACAAGACTCCCCATGACTGGAGAAAAAAAGACAAGTGAAAGGTTTACTTCAAAGGAATATAATTGTACTTGGGAGAAAAACATGCAAGGAGGATGGTATGACGATGACTTCATAACATCATTCAGAGGCTAATTTAATCCCTTCAGAATCAGCACACAAAAATCTTTTGATCGGGAGGACGGAGATAGAAGGGTAATTTCTCCCAAGATAAAATTAGTTTTAACGAATGTTCTCCCTCCCCAAGAGGAAAACACAATCTTACCTGAAATTAAGAATTAGACTATTAACAAGAATTAAAAAAAAAGGGAGAAAAAAAATTAACTAAAACCAATCTACTGCTAACATAATACCACAAATAATGTTGCAAAGCAGAAGCTAAGCAAAGACTCTTCTAACCTTGAACTTAAAAGTTAATGGTATCATAATACTGAAGTGATTCTTAAAATGTAAAAAAGGTACAGCCTCTGCATGTATCACTTGTGTCACTCTTGCTTCCCATGCTGGGACCAAATGCTATGCAGAATTAGTTTTACAACACTAATTCATAAGCCAGACAGTCCAACTGTGATCTCTCTCTTGTGCAGTGATTATTCCAAAAGTCAAAGCAACTCTGCAGTAACATAAATGATTTCCACCAAATCCATTCTAAAACTGAAGAAGAAAAACACTAGTACTGTTGTTTGGGAACTAACCTTATTTGTGAATGAAACAGCAGGAGTTTGTACTGACTCCTACAGGACACTCATAGCGACCAAGCAATGAAAATGAAAATTGAACAGCTTCAGTGGACTTTACAAGTGTGCACTCCTCTTCCCTTCCTGAGCACCGTTTAATATGCAACTGCACTATTGTGTTTCTTGTTAGGCAGACAGCTTAAAATTGGAATTGTGGGAGACATGATTGATGACCAAAGTTCCCACAGCCCTTTCAATGAAACATGTTCCATTTCCATTTCAAAATATGTTTATTATGAATTATTGGTTTGTCACTGAACTTGATGAAAGTGAATTTACAAGAGCAACTCAGACCTCTGCAAGTGAAAACACTTTAATCAGGCAACCTTTCCCTTAGTCTTTTTCATACTTTACGGAAACAGACAACCTAGCTAGAATTTTACTCTTTGCATACAGAACCACTTTATTGATTGAGCAACGTTTCTTAGTATGGAAGCCATTTACTTGAAGTCAAAAAATGCTGTGACCTCAACCCCTTACTCTCAGACTAAATCATTAACATCAGTGTCTCAGGCAAAGCTTTATTTAAAAATATCTGAATACTGGATAAGAGAAGAAGCATCTTTTCAAGATGTTCTAACAGGAAGAAAACTTTCAAGCAGGATGATCCTTCAAGGATAAGCTGATGGAAGAATTTTATCTAAACATGTTTCAACTTCCAGAATCTTTGTTGTCTAAACAGCCCTAGTCTGAAGTTTGCTAATCAAAACCAACACAAGAAAAGAGAAGATGCCCTGGTGAACTACACAATCATCCCACAGCTTGCCACTGCTTAACCAGCTGGCATTCCCTGGAGCGTAAGGACTGCCATCACTCACAATACAGCTGTTACACTGCATGCATTCAGGAAATTGGGACATACTCTAACATGGCTATTGTCACTGTCTCTCAGTCACAAAAAGCAGCATTTTATCAACAAAAAAAAAAAGCTTATGGAAATGTTTTCCCCTGTCTTCTACAGTATTGGTTATGCAAACAGGATCTCTTTTTGAGGCACAACAGTTATCACTGGCCCTCTGCAGAAGCAGCTGACCCTGAGGAACATTTAATGACAGGGTGTCAACATTCAACACACCAGAGCCCCTGGAGCTATAATCTTAAAACCCCTCAAACTCCCTGGCATCAGTTGTTAAGTCAGCAGTTCAGCTGACCATAGATCTCATTTAAAGTAGAAAACATTCCTTGCCAGAGTGTGATGAAATGATAGCAAGGCCTTTAGCAAAGGATAAATTAGATTGCAATTAAAAGCATACAGGAATCAGTAAAATGCTCCCTATGGAGGCATTAAAGAAGCTTGTAAAGTCTAAGGTCATTATGTAGTACCAAAGGTCCATGTCAGCACAAACAGTGATACATTCTCATTTTCTTCACATTTTAATATAGCTTCCAGAATGTTCCCATCAACTTTGGACCATTACCAGAAAGAAAAACAAAAAGGACAATGTTGACATGTTCCTCATTTCAATAAAGAATAACTCTGTAACCTCAACTGCAATGAAAACAACTTATATTTGGAAGATTAATGCTGGTGTTGCCACTAGTTACCACTGAGAAACAGCAGAAACTGTGATACATTTTACAAAATCTTGCATATATGGAGATATTTTCATTAGTGTCTCAACACTTTCATTGTACGTTGTAGGTTAGAATTTAGATCCCAATGGCAGAAGACAACAGAGCAGGCCAGGGTTACAGTTGTTATTAACTTGACAAGTGAAAAAATCTCTCAGTGCTATAATTAATACACCTCACTGCTAACTGCTAAGTTTCTCAATTCAGTCTACATACCTTAATCTAGCGGTGTTAGTACAGTAATACCCAACAGCTTGTTCAAACTGTCTTATTTTTTTCTGTTAGATAGGTCTTCAGGAGTCACTCATTTTCAAAACCAGACTCTTCTCTCACCCTACCAATGAATTCATCCTAAGTTAAGGCAGGCTTCCATTTATTTTTCTCCTTTTAGTATTGTTGCATTTCTATATTATTCATTAACTTATGAAAAATCATGTTACATGCCACAAACAGGATCTTATGACATGCTAAACTTCTGACCACTAAAAACAAAAGTGATCTCAACCAATTTGACTGTCCTTTTCACTAACATAAAATTCCTAATATAACATGTAACAGTTCTAGGGAGAAAAAAAGAGCATTCACCAGGTATGAAACTAACTTAGTAGCGAACTTTCAAACCCAACTCATTCTTCTCTTGTCATGATTCCAATATCCAGGGCAATATAAAATCTAAACCAGCGTTTCTTTCACCCGAAGAATTCTAGTCTGTCTGCATTTGGCTTTTCTTTACACATAATGAGGAAGCCTTCCTGGTTTTGCGAGGTATCCTGACAATCCCGGACAGAAACCAATTCTACTTTTGCCAGTTGTCTTCAAAGTCATTCTGTCTACTACTTAATTCCTAGGTAAGTGGTATCTGAAGAAATATATTACTAAACATAATAAGTTAAATATAATTAAAGTAGAAATACACAAAGTATTCATTATCTTTGACAGGAAATATGCCTGAATACCAGTGCTGGAAAGAATACACCTAGTATACAGGAACAGCAGCAACAACTGAGCTTCCAGCAATAGAGATTTTTCCTGAAGAGTTAATTTGGATTTTCGTTTCATTAGGATTGCACATTACAGTTCCTACTTAGAGATGATTTGCTTAAGCATACACCAGAGGATAGCCAAGCCAAAGAACAGTTTTGAGAGAGCTACTAAATGGTTCAGTAATAGTTTGAATACTAGCAAAGTGGACATGATAGATACCAAATAGGGAAACACTTATTCCACAAACGGCATGACTTCAATTTTAAAAATATTTTCTGATTTGAAAAGAACTTATGGCTTTATTCACTGGCAAACAGCTGCTCTCCGTTAGCTTAAAAACTATGTACCACGTCCTCTCCTCCACTAGTACAAAAATATGATCAGCCTGGTATTTCATACCGCTCCAATCTTAAAGGCATTGAACATGGCTTCCATTTCCTCACTTTGTTTAAAATGGGCTTCATGGTACAAAACTTTTTCCAGGTGAAGCCACATTCATGCTCCGGAAGTCACATGGAAAAAAGAGATGAGAAAGAAATGGAAATGATAATCAGAAAGGTACCAGAATTTTCTTATTCATCCAATTAAAAGCATATATATATAGTTTGTATATTTTGAGTAAGTTCTCTCTCGACACTGCAGGCAAAGTATGAGATCTAAGATTCTGTCTGGCTCTGCATTATGATGTACCACTGACATGTTTGGTTTCAGCAGTCTTTTCTCCTGGGTTTTTGGCCAGACAGTGCTAGTAATCCGATTTACTCTAGAGAGTAATTTGCAGGCATCTAATCTTATTTATCTCAAAATTGCATGGTGTGTAATTCTATCTTCTACATTGTATGCCAGTAAATGTACAACTAACATGATATTCCATGCCTGTATAAGAGCTCAATCTGTTAATACATTACATGTAAAGCTACCTATTCTTAGAGAACAGAGTTCAAATGACCTTGGCTCCAAGGTCTGTCTTATCATTCATCCATTAGAGGACCATGAAAAGTAAACCCAGATCTATATAGCTTAGAAATAATAATAAAAAAAAAAAAAAATAAGTAAAATACGATGCTCCAGAGAAACCCATCACATCTTAGATAACTACATACATGTACAGATACACACATTGTTTAGCCCTATGACAGTATTTTGCATTAAATAACTTCAATTTACTTTCAGAATGCAATACATCTTGGAACACTCACACCCAATTAGATAAGCATTGTCTCCTGTTTTACAGTCTCTAGATGTGAAGAAGGCTGAGCTCATCAGCTTGAAGGCCAAGCAAGAACAGTGTGCATGTTACAGAACGCCCACCGGACTTAAGTGCTCAACTTGACATCTCATTCAAGTGACATGGAACACTCCGAATATGTCAAAAGAGAGATTATAGGTCTCCTAGATAGCTCAAGCTCAAAGACAAAACTATGTTTGTTGTGTTCTTGTTCTGACTCTAATCAAGGATAGTGAAGGATAAAAGCCAACCAGAAATAGGTTCATGAGTCGGCAAAATAAACACTGAATTTCACCCCTTCCTCTATGACTCTGAATTTCTCATATCTATAAGTACATACTTAATGTGGTTTCCAGCACTAAAGGATTTTTTAAGATTGGCTTGATTTCAGTTTCAGGTGTCAGTTTTACCAACATGTTTTTCCTCCAGATACATAAGCTACAGTGTGATGCAGAACATAAGAGGGATTTGATATTCGCAAGAATACTATTAATAGAACAAAGAAAACACACTTTGCCTTGCTGTTTTTTTCCTCCTCAGCATAGTAGAATAACTGTTAAACAGATTTATTGATGGTATGTATGATTATTTCAGCAGAAATGTGAGGGAGCAATGGATCAGCATTTACACCTCATTTCCCACCAGAACTGATGACCTCCCACAGTACACTCAGCTATGGAATAGTACCAGACAAGGTGAGACAATACATAGAATGCCTTGGTCTTGAGTTTCTCTTGTTTTGTCATAGGTAAGAGCACAAAATTGTTTCCCATATGTATAGATGTGTGTGTTTGCTTTGAATGTACAAAGTAGCATTGCCACATAATTACCATCTGCCACTTCAGAGAGATACAGCTGCTGCGTTTTTTCCTGTGTGTTTTGGTTTTGCAACCTTTCTTCATTGATTTCATGCAACAAAGTAAACTACATAATGTTAACTATTATGAAGCAGCTTTCCAAGCAACAGTGAGCAACATTGTAAAGATAGTCTCAACCATTCTCAGTAAAACTCAAGTCCTCAAATACACATTGCATCTTTAGTGCTTGCATGTAAAAGGCACTGATAGTGAGACAGGACTACTAGAAGACCAAGTAAAGAAATTACACTGTCTGGCAGAACACACATCCAGAAGCTCATGTACCACTCAGCCCTGACAAAATCCCAAGCACAGCAATGGGCAACATGCATCATGTTCAGTACAACACTGAACAGCACTGACATTTTCTATCACTGATAGACATCATCCAGTGATGAAACTGAAAGAACCAAGTAGGGGAAGCCTTGGAGCTTAATGCATATAAACAGTTGTTTGACACTGGTATTTATGCTCTGTAACCTGCAGAGTTAATTAGAAGAGTTATGAAATTCACTGCCAGCATTGAGAGTATACTCCAGCTGTAGAGAAGGGCTTTTGGATTATAAACCAGGTATTGGTCCATGCTTGACAAGCAAGTTTAATTTATTTTTAATTTAATCATCTTTGTTCAGTCATCACTAGTGGTTGCTCTGTTCTAGCTGTCAAAGCATGCTTGCAGTATGTTTTTAATATGTCACACCTATGTATCCACATCCTGCTTTATACTACTTATGCAGCATCACAATTTAGCCACTAATATGACAGTTGTCTACTTTATTCTTTTCCTGTTCCTTTCCCTCTGACAGTGTTCTTTTCAGACATGGCACAGTCTGAGAAGCAGCATCAACCCATACTATGAGGTGTTACCAGACAACAGGCCACCACACAAGTGTACTAACACAAATACTAGCATAAAGGAATTGTACTTGGTGACCTTTCTTTGTGCCTTTATGTGAAGCACCAGTTAATTCTTAGCAGTTATCTCTAGCCTCAGACCAGCACTCCAACGGTATTTTTTAAAAATCAATGGAGGAGGAATGTTTCAACCCCTCAATGCTCTTTGAACAATGGGCATTCAGAAAAGCAATGCTGTCTATCAGCACAGCCTGATTAAGACAGTATCTAAAAATCACACTGAATGCAAGGCTCCCTCTCCCCATCCTCTGGACTTCCTCTCTTTAGGGAAAGTTTGAACTCAAGGTCTTTGCACAAATTAACTTCTCTAACAGGAATCACAACCGGGCAGACAACAAATGTAAACTATGTTTGTAGAGACAGATCAAAAGTAACTTCATCACTGGGGCATCAGCCCAGGCGCTCAAAACATAAGAACTCAAAGAACTGGTAATTCCTGCTTCTTTAATATGTAACTGGTGTCAGTGAATTGAATTATTTCACTTAGATGAGCTTTCTGAAAAGCTATCCCAAATCCAAATAGCAGCTGTCCAAAAAAGGTCCCCAGAGAAACAGAAGGATGGGTTTAGGGAAACAAAGCAGCACTGCTGTGAAAGTTGTATCAGTTACAGCATTGAACTGTGCTCTATCTTTAATAAAAATACACACCCAAAAGTGAAAAAAAATAACTGTGATACCTCAGAATATGTTTTCCATCTTCTGCAGAGACAGTTATTCCAAACAGAGATTAACTGTCTCTGCAGAAGACAGTTATTCTTTACGTCTTCCGCAGAGACATGAAGAATAAAATACGCACCTTGCCTGGACAAACTAACCTCACATCCATGTATCCACCCTAATCATTAGAATGGTGAGAACAACAAAGCAATTTAATTGTTGAGTGGTTCCTACTCATAATAGATTTCTTTTAACAAAAGTTCTCCTTAGGAAGAAAGCAAAATTTCTCCCAAAATGTAAAAATTTAGGCATCTACCACAGCACCAGCTTCATTCTCACCCTCACTTTATACCCTTCAGGTACCCCAATCCATTCCTCTCTTCCCTATATATACATTTATGTAGTGCGCCTCTCAGAAGAAATCCCAGAGCAATGATGAGCTTGTTATAAAAATAACTTGACACAGATTATTATTCAGCAAGTACACCGCCAGCAAAATTAAAGTGTCTTAAAACCACCATTTGGCAGTGGCTATCAAATTCAGCTTGTTACACAGTGTTACCGTCGTTCATAGAAGTGCACTCTAATCCAGGTAAATGAGATAGCAAGAACACAGTGACATTGTTAACTTAATGACCCATAGCCAAATTATTTAAAACTTCAAAGAAGTCCAACTTAATTGTAATGGATATACTATGGAAGAACTTAAAGCAGCTCTGCATGCCTTGTAGAATAACCTTAATGATCTTTGTCTCCTTTTAATTCTGGTGTTTGTGTGTTTTTAGAATACTACTTATAATCAATGTTTCCACTATGGAAGTGAGTTTCAGTTTATAGCTGGTGCCATCCTCACAGTAAAATGACATCCATGTTCTCCAAACCAATCACCACACCATATTTCATACTAATAAGGTACAAGATCTTGGCAGCTATTACGAGGAAACAGAGTTCTGATCAGACCTCAATTCTGTCAAGTGAGATTTTGTCTTTGTAAAGAAGGACACATCTACAGATTCTAAGGATACTTCTTAAGTATTTTAAATATAAAGCACACAAAATTCACTTTAATTACCGACATAACTGTATTTTGCCTTGTTCTAGAAAGCAATTTCAGAAGCAACACATTGTATTGTGGGCTTCCAATCAAAAGAAAACCCACTAAAAAACCTCAGCTTTACTGCAAACGGCATGTTTAAGTTACTCTGGAGATTGGCAGTCAAATCCAACATACTTATTTCTCTTACCTGAATTATGAGTGCATTGCTTTCATCTCCAGAGCAAGACTTTATGTCCAATATGAATGTTATGAAACAGAAATAGGAAGAGGGGTTTGTTTTTTTCCAAATTATTTTATTACAAGATCCAGAAGGAAAGTTACTTCCCACATAATGCAGAACAACAAGATCTGTTTAAGACTGTTGGTACAAATCACAGTAAAGATCTGGAGCGTTCAGCAAAGTCATGCAAATTATACTGCATTTCCAAACCGGTTATTATAGTGTTAGGAAACAATCAAAAGCACATTTACAGACAGTATAAAACACTCTAAAACACTTTTTCCCCTAGAAAAAAACCCAACCTTTAATCAGCTTAGGCTGTAGTCTTCTGGTGCTGGACCACAACAGAACTCTTGCACACAGCAAGTTCATCCAGTAATCAAAGGCACCATTAATTAGCACATATGACTGTTAGAGATGGGTTTTGGATGTCCTTAATACCTTTAGAATGACCTTTGTTTCACACAAGACAATAAAAAGATCCACTACTACTCACAAAATCCCTCTGCTAACATTACTCTCCTTCTTCAACTATAAATGCGAAAGAAATTAGTCTAAATGCTTTGTAATTTACCCACCCGCTACATGATGTGGGTGATGATTTCATAAGCCATGCTTGCTGCATTACCTAATCACCCCGTGCTTGGAATCTCACTGTAGTGTGCCAGGCACGAGGAGTGGGGGAGTTGCAGCTTTAATTCTCAGCACAGGCTTATTATGCAAAGCTGAGTTCTACAGAACTAGATTCAGTAAGATAGTCTGTACTTACGATTTCATGAGTTACCACTTTCAGTCCTGTGTCATAGAGTAATTGGTTCATGATAGGTCCTGTTAATAAAAACCACTTCTTCGCCGTTCCTATTTGAAAGCTTCTTGAAATGTGTATTTAACTTCTAGTCAGGTCTTATTCCTGAGTAATTCCAGCACAGCTCAAAAACACAGTACTGCATAGCAATTTTTCCCCTCAGCAACATTCCTACAGAGCAGACCAGTGGATTATAGGACAAAAATATCAGTAGTCAAAGGGACTCCCTGGACAAATAGTCCAGGACTGTAAGTAAAAGCTGTCGTATTGATCAGAATTCCCATAAGTTGATCAAACTACGCCTTAAAACTAGTTAGATGTTTCCCCTCTTACATCTCTATAAACTATTATTTCAGAATTGTCTTTAACAGTCCTTTTTTTCCTTGCACAGAGTTTATTTTTACTGCCTCTGAAACAGTGTCCTGGGTTCAGCAGCAGCTGTCACTTTTTCTCCTTCTTAGTAGCTGGTGCAGCGCTGTGGTTTTGACTTTCGGCCTAGGAATAATGCTGATAAAGCCAATGTTTTCAGTTCCTGGTCAGAATGCTTACCCTGACCAAGGACTTTGTGAGTCTCATGCTCTGCCAGGGAGGAGGAGAAGCCGGGAGGAAGCAGGGACAGGATATCTGACCCAAACTAGCCAAAGAGGTATTCCATACCACAGCACGTCATGCCCGGGGATGTAACTGGGACTTACCCTGAAGGGCACGTCCTCTTCTCTGTCAGGCTCATTTCCGGCAGGTGGTATTGTATTCCCTTCCCTTGTTATTTCTCTTATTATTATTATTGGTGGCAGCAGCAGTGATTTGTGTTATACCTGAGTTACTGGACTGTTCTTATCACAACCCGTGGGAGTTACATTCTTTCGATTCGCCTCCTCATCCCTCGGGGGAGGGGGAAGTAGAAACTGGGTGGCTGACTTGCCAACTGGCTTAAACCACGACAAATAGTCATGTTCCAAAACTATAATTTTAGCACAAGCAACATGTGCAGTGAGAACACAGCAGTCCAAATTCCACCATAGCCTGTACAACACATCAAGGACTCTGGAGTTGTGCATGGGTCACTGGAGTTCCTGTTGCTCAGTTATGTCATTTTTACTAATGCTAGCTGAAGTGGAATTAGTTTAGATTTGCTTATTTCTGCTGTTAACTGTTTTTTCTTCAGCAACACAGATAATTAAACTGAGACTTTTAATGTATATGTTTTTATTACAAATACATAGCAAATGCTAGGGCAACCAGCATTGCCAGACAACCACCTGAAGACTTCAGTCTCTTGATTCTGTCACACCCTGTCTGGAGAAACACTTAAAGCACAAGTCTGTCCTATTCAGCAAAACGGGGCTCTGATCTCCGTGGGGCTCCCAAGCCTGCATTTAGCGTGCGCACACACACACACACACACACACAAAAGGATCAACATCTCCATGGACCTGATGCAAATTTTCAGGTATAACTCATGTTACATATACAAAATCAAAATGTGTTAAAAAAAAATAAAATCATATAGGCTGAAATAACAAGTAATATGAGCCCAGGTATCTTGGTGAACTCATTATTTTCCTTTGCAGAATACACGGCCATAATATAGCCATAATTCCAGTATTAGTTACATTACTTGCACAGCCCTGAGGAGTACAACTTGGGGGTGTTGACTGACAAGCAGACCAACATGAGCCGGCAATGTATGCTCACAGCCCAGAAACCAACAGTATCCAGGGCTACAACTAAAGCAGTATGACCAGCAGGTTGAGAGAGGGGATTCTTGCCCTCTACTCAGCTCTCATGAGACCCTATCTGGAATACTGTGTCCAGCTCTAGGGCCCCCATCATAGGAAGGATATTGACCTGTTGGAGGGAGTCCAGAGGATGCCATGAAGATAGTTGGAGGGCTGGAGCACCCTTCCTATGAACAGCCTAGACAGAGGAAGGCTCTTGGGAGACCTCGCAAATCTCCCAATACCTAAAGAGAGCCTACAAGAAATCTGGAGAGGGACTTTTTACAGGGGCACAGTGACAGGACAAGAGGGAATGGCTTTAACCTGGCAGACAGATTTAGATTAGTTATAAGGAAGAATTACTTCCCTGTGAGAGTGCAGAGACCAAAAATTCAGATGCAACAAATGGAATCTTCCCTTTGCTATACTATTGCCTCACTTTATCAGCCTATACTGGTTTTAGCTCCAAGCCCGACACTGGTATTTTTCACGCTGTTTGCAGATTAATTTAAACAAATTTGTGCTGCATTAAAAAAAAAAAAAATATTCAAGAAGCCACATACCAAACCACAGCCACACAACCAAATAACTCTACTGGGTTTGTGTTTAGGGCTTTCAGCTTTTAACCCCACTATTTTCAATCCTTCCACAATCAATTCAGCAACATAATAGATATTTACTGGTATTTTCATCAATATCTTTTCTTTTTCTTAGACCAAATGAATTTTCTAACACACCTGTGTTGCAGGGAAGATACTTTTTCCAGACTTGCTTCTGAAATTTTACAGAGACCAAATGCTTTCTGTACTGAGAGCCTTACTGTTGGAAGTGGAAAACATGACAACCTAATAATATGTTGGAACTTCAGAGACAAAAGCAAGCTCAAGAAAAAAATATGGGAAGCAACTTTGGGATTATTTTCCTTCTATATTTTAAAAACAGATGGGAAGGTGCTGTCTTGCTAGATGGCCTTGTTCTCTTTTTAGCTGTTTCAATGTTGTTTAAGGAACAAACACACCAAGAGGGATTTGCCTCTGCAGTGCTGTCAGCTTCCCTCTTACTGCCTTTTAATAGTATTTGTTACTTAGCAAGAAAGAGTCCTACCTCATGTAACTCAGTTTTATATTATTATAATGAGTTAACTATAAGATTGGTTTTGTTCATGTAACTGCATGTCAATAGATGGACTGGAATCACAAATTCTCCTCTCCATAAAGATATTAGATTAAAATAAACTTGAAAGTACTTCTCCCCAAGTGAAAGCCATTCAATTCTCCCATCCTACAACTACGTATCTCAACACTGTTACTCTGAAGTAGAAGAGAAAGCACACAGACACAATTTCACCCTTAAAAGACCCTCTTCAAACCCCATCCATCTACACATAGGTGCAGATGTGTATGTAGTACAGCAACAGCTCAACATGATGTCAAGAAAAGGTATCAAGAGATGTGAATGAAAAAAAAAAAAAAAAAAAAAAAGAAGAGTTCCCATCAAACCTGCTCTGGGCCTCTTTTCCACAAAGCAGAAGCACACAGAGACCTGCAAAAATCTTTTATGCTACAAGCAACAGTCTGGAATGCCAGGAAGCCCACAGTCTGAGCACAAGCCAGCCATGAGATCTGACAGCGCTATCCATAAAAAGCGGTCAAAACTGTGTCAATGACAGCATACAATTTCACTATGGGAAATCTGATCTTCCACTATCTATTTACACTCAAGTATAAACTTTTTATATTGTTTATGCACTCTGGGATGTTCAGACACAAAGCTCTGTCAATTTTTGTAACCTCTCAATCTCATACCCCTTCAACAAACCAATTTTGCCTTCCTGTTCAAATGGATTTGACTTTTACAAGGCTCCTATACCAACCATGTTTCTCTTGTGCATTTGCAGTTTATTTCCTGATATGTATGGGAAGAAAGTTAAGACTTATAAACCAAGGAAGTGAGTAACTGGTCTTAAGAGCTGAGTCTGCTAAGCCACTTTAATCACCCTTCTGTAGCTATTTTAATTCCAGCTACATTGTTTCTATAAAGATAAAAAGAACACTGCACACATTCTTCAATAGGCAGTTGGATTGAGATTTATAATTTATTTGGGAGAGTACCTGTGCTGCACTGTCATTTTCAATAATTAAAAAAGGAAGAAAATTAATCAGGTTTCTTTGCCTGTGATTTCAGACCAAGTATATACTATCTCTGAATATTTCAATATGAAGATATATCAATCCCTACATCCAATACTAAATATTGGCATTTTCCCCAAACCATTAGGTTGATGTCCACTGCCAAGAATGATTCAAAACAATTACTTGAGATAGGGACAGAATCAGAGAAGACTGTGTTAAGGAATTAATAACAAGCAGAAGTTAACTGCTTCAGAATTATTAGCATTTATGGTCCAGGCACCTTGTACTGAATAACTCCTTTTCTTCAGTAGATCCTCCTCCCGAAGTCTTTACATAAGTATATCAAACTCCAGCAATATTAATTTATAGGAAGTGTTGGCAAATGAAAAGTTCTTAAAGGCAGGAATGTTATGACAAAAAAAAGAAAATGCATTGATATTGAAGTATTCAGCACCAGAACTGAGGATTTTGGGCATTTAACAGGTAATTTAACAAAACTTGTCAGCAAACACAAGTCACAGCTTTCCACAGCTACTCTACAGCAAAAATCACTGCACTTCAGCTTTTGCTATTCTAGATATGGAGAATGTAACAGTGCATCATATATACACTGTGGCAACATTTTAGCAACTACGGAAATGTTGACAGTTATCATTGTGGAATTGCTGCTTATGGACTTACGGACTTTTTGGAAACATTTATTTTTATTTCAGTTAACTGGCATTAAGTAAGGCACATGAAAGGCGGTTACAAAAGCATCTCCAAAAATAAACAGGCAGGGTTTTCGAAAGCAGCATTTACACTACAGCTGCTTCTTCAATCTATCAGTTCTGGTTTAAGTCCCTCAGTGACCAAGCAAAATAAAATCAAGCAGAACTGTTAGGAATTTCAGTAGTGACTTGACCATCTAATCCTTTTCCACTGCATCTGGCATTTCAGTATCCCCACAGCAGAAGGAAGCAAAGGGCACCTTATGACTGAGTAAAACTCACAGAGCACTAGTGGCAACACATATACATTTGCACTGATTTCTAACATCACACTTAATCTATTCCAGCTTCAAAACTCTCACTTTGAAATACTCCAGGGATTTGTTCTCTTCTTTCCCTGCATTGGTATGAATTAGTGTTGTTTCTTAGGTCTAAAATGCTCTGTTGTAAAACATTTTAAAATTTCATACTGTATAACCAAATTTACTTCATATCCAGCTACTTATTCTGCCTCATAATTCAGTTGTTAAAGAAGCCAGTTTCCACTCCTACTGAGTATTTTTTATTATTTCCTTTTAAAATTTTCTTTTAAAATTCTAATACTCCTTTATATGATGTGTCTCTGCAACAAACACGTTCTGTTCATTTAGACACAAGATACATTTGGGGCAATGTTCCTTTTTAACTGAATGCCTAAGCAATCTTTGGGCTGCTTCCATAGTAGGATGCAAATGAAAACATAAAATATCAGAGTTCAGAGACAGAAATGCATATGGATAACTAAACCAGAAAAGGTAAAATGTAATCAATGCTTATTAACTTTCATATAGGATCTAGAGACTTTTACTTTAAAATTGTTTTACACTGACATTATAATTGGCTTCATTAGTCTTGAAAATTGTCGCTGCAAGTCAGACAGGCTGACTGCCTGGCTCCTGCAGTTAGGAAATAACATTAGAAAATGCTAATTGTTAAATGAAATTTCAAGCTAAAATATCCTATATGGAAACACACTGCACTTTAAACACATACAGTTTTAGAGCAGAAAAGGAGAAAAGGGATTTAAAAATGCAAACTCAAATCCTCACCAAAATGGGAAGTGGGGTGCATTATAACTTTTAAGATTGAAGCTTATTTGGAAAAGCACACACAACATATCCAGGAAACACTAAAGCTTCTAATGAAGCAATCTGGTGAAGAAACAACCCACCCATGCTCTGCTAAATAGCTTATTCTGCACTTCTCAGTTTTTCTAACATTTTTAAGAAACACCACTTAATAGGAATTTCAAGGAAAAATTTCTGATTTCAGCTAAAGACAAGTATTGTTAAACAGCAGAAACATTTAAAAAGCTTCTTTCCATAAGTTCTAACATATCTGCAGTCTCAAAGTACTTTATTGGGTGGATTGAGGAAACCTGACTTTAATAAAATGGTTTTAATGAGGTCCTGCATAAGCAGAGATGAAGGTCTTCACAGGTTTCAGCTGTTAAATACTTGGGTATCCAAATTTGCATCTAATTTTCACCTCTTCCCCAATATTTCTCCATTAAAATATTAACCAAAATTGAAAAAGGATGTGAAAGAAGTCATAATCTCTTCTACATAATAGTCTCCAAAACAGGCTTTCAGCCAATTACTCCATTGAGGCTTCTTCATAGAGCATCGATACAAAATTCTTGTAAAGTAGCACACTAACATAGGCACTGCAAAGTTGAGAGCTATCTCCACATGAAACCCAAAATGGCTGTATCTCAAGAAATAAGCTATTTAAAAAATCACTTTGAAATCTGCATTTACTCAATTCTTCAGTGGCATATGATGTAAGAGGAAAAAGAAGAGGAGACAGTCTCTCGATCTCTCACATGGGAGAACACACATGTTAGCCATGAGAAACTTCACAGGTCTAGAAAGGCAGTTCATAAATCTTAACAGACTTTGAGAGCTCTGCTTCAAGTTCCAGATGTAAACCCCATGACAATCTTGGCTACAAACTGATACCCTGTCACACTGCCACCATTCAGCTGCCACCACTTCTAACACGGCAGGGAAAGAGTGCACCAGTACTGGCACCTGGTGTGGATGAAGTATACATACACACACAGATGCACAGAGGTATTGGTTACTGCTTAGGTTTAAATAGAATCAGGATGCCTTTAACTGCTGGCAAAAGCTATCAAGCAGCAGCACCTTTGACACTTCTGTGAAATTCAGTGTTCAAAAGATCACAAAGAAATTCACATTTATATGTTATGTAGCACATTAATCCAGCAAGATGCGTTTTCTATTTCCCCATGTGCTTTGTAAGAGATAACAATTTTACAAATGCTACTTTCTCTTGTAAGGCTAATGTAGTTTTTAAAATACTGTTTATGTATTAGTACAAGATATGTTTTCCTGCAATTGCTCAGATAGCTCCTGAAGACAAAAAATTAGCTTTCCTTATTACAAGATTCCCATTAAAATTAAAAGAAAACAAGTAACAAAATCAGCAGCAGACCATTACGCTGTGCAAAGGAACCGTTCCCTTTCTTTTTCTGCCTAGCCATAACAAAGTAGTAATAGCTGTACTTTGTTGAATCAGAGTTCATCATAGCACCAGTTTGTAGCACTGTAGTCTGTCTTTACTTCCCACCATGGCATAAAACAGATGCCTATAGAAGCGTCGTAGGACAAGGCAAAGAAAATCATAGTTTTCTCAGACTCTTTATATTCATAGAATCCAAGCCAGAAACAGGCTGTGTATGAGCTCTCACTTCATTAACATTTTCAGTCTCTTACTGAACGCATGCAGACCCTTCATATTCACAATGTCTGCAGTGAAGAGTTCTCACGTTTATGTGGATTCAGATCATGAACAAACAAAATATCATTAAGCAGTACCCAGTAACAGACCCTCAAAAGCACCCACTATAGAGTTTTTGGAGTTTCTTCTCTTTAACAGTACTAATGGTATAAACCACAGGCCTCAAAAGAAGCATCTCAGATCAAAGAAGACTGTACTAAGACACAAATACAGTGGTTTAACATTTTCATGTGCATGCAATAAGGACTTTGACAGTTTAGTAATTTTATTCAAGGGAAGCTTGTTTATCCGCTGCTACTCTTCAGATTTCCTTTGAAGTTAAGTTAGTTATCAAAAGAGTTGCTGGATTAGAATAGGCATTCTTTTACATAAATAATCAGAATACAGAAATACAAATGAAGGTAAGCTCTGTTCTAACTGCTGATGGCAATTTAAAGTCTATGAACTCTGAAACACTGATTGAAAGTTTAGCAGTACATCCTCTCACCTAATAACACTGTTCTGGGACAAAAAACATTTTCCTTACAGTACCACTTTTGATAGATATGGCTGGTACATCTAACATCAGCTGACTTAGTGCATGTAAAGCCTGACATTTCCTTAATTAATTAGTTGCTGAATTACTTCCTAACTTCTGTATGAATCACTATTAATGAAATTTCAAGCATCAGGGACCTTTTTTGTCAGCACTTGAAGGAAGTACACTTTTGATCTCAAGCATACTCTGATCAACTCTGAAAACCAGCCAGTGATCCATATGGTACCCTATAAATTCAAAAGTACTTCCAAACACAGAAGTACCTCAACACCTAAATTAAGAAAAGAGTTACCCCAGCTGTTACCTGCACTTCTTGCAAGAGATTGGTGTGAGGTATTTATAATAGCAAATACCATTGTTTTTGCACGTCTTTTTCTAACTGATAGAACACTGTTGAATGAATACAGGCAAGAATAAATGAAAGACTTACAAGATTTTGTAAAATTCAGTAAAAGTATCTTGGGTTTTTTCAGGTATTTCATAAAATTTCCGGTAAGAAGTGTTGGGGAAAAGAAGAGGATGAATTCTCATGGGATTAATGTCAGCACACAGGAAGATCTTGCAATGACTATAAAAATTTCAGAGCCTGGCGAGTAAATTGGTTTTAAGTTTTAAAGTGTTTGACTAGAATAGTGTGATAATTCTAAAACTGGTAAGTTTGACATACTAAAGATTATTAACAAACATCACAACCTCTCCTGAAGTATTAATCCACAATCTTCTTCACTTTATTTATTGAAGTCTAGCACTCAAATCCAAGGCAACTGCTATGACGGTACTTCATTATTGCTGACATAACTCAAACAGTACATGTGAAGATGAAGAAAGCGTTGACAGTAAGAGGAAATTAGTTTGAGCTTTCAAACAGGTAACAGCTGACTACACCCTACTTGTGCAGAACATCATAAATCTAATATTCTATCTTACAGATAGTAATAAAGTTTGATGAAATTGCTGCTTAACTTGAAGTATAGCAACAAGTAAGCAGAGGGCAGCAAATGTGACTGTACTGTGCAACAGCTCACTGTTACCATGGGATACTCGTGAGATTCTTTAGGGAAGGCAGTTTTATGGGAGTTCCACTCTGCAGTAAAAAAAAAAAAAAAAAAAAAAAAAAAAAAAAAGAAAAACCCAACAACAACGACAAAAAAACCACCAAAACTATTCCTTTGACATAAGTAAGCAGTTCAGTCCCTATTGTTGGTTTACATTCCTGACTCCATTCCTCAAAAGAAGATATTGAGGCTATCACTTCAAGTAGTCTGATGCCTCGATGCCTGCAGCAGCTTCAATGCATGTGGCCACTTCTCTTGGCAGTTCAAGGCATCCAGCTTAGAATTCAAAGTATTGAGGAAATTAGAAGTTTTTCAGAAGGAAACTATAAACATGATTTAGTATAAACTCGGTCCTGAATTAAAAAAAAAAATTGAAGGTTTGAAATGCTCATTCAAGGTATGAATTTAGAACACAAAATATTTAAAAGCCTTTATAAACGTAGCTGTGTTAGTTCCCCTCATGAGAACATTCAGTACCCCTCCTGTAGGCACATTATGCAGCAACACTCACAGAACTGCAGGGGTCACCTTGCTGACTGTGGTTTACATGCAACTTCAACGTTCATCTCAAATGAGAGATCAGAGAGGTAGCCATGAATATTTTTTACATTTTAAATGAAACTGATCAAAAGTGGACAGTTGAAGATTTAAAGGCACGAAGATGCACTGTCTTGTATTTAGATGATATATCATTTAACATGATCTTAATAGATACAAAGTAACAAAGTCAAATGAGTTGTGTAACTTAAAACTACCTGTACAGCCTAAAATACTTGCACAAAAGGTTGCCCAAGGTTCCGTGCAGTTCTTAGTAAACCATAGGAAGATGGACATGTCACATCAAATCTGGCAAAACGGCTCTCAGCAACAAAATCTACTTCAACCTTAAATACACACTGTCAATTAGTTTACTAGCTTTAAAAATATGTAACTTTATTTTTCCAATCACCACCATAACAGTTACAGTCCTTGACTCAAATATTCTGAGAGAAAGTGCTGTGAATTCCTATAATGTCATCATTAAATGGACCTTGCATTGCCTGAAACAAGAGGCATTGTTTTTCCTAAGAAATACATTTGTGTTCATCAGTTGTTTGTCATGCCCTCTTCAAAGATACTAAAAAAATTAAGTGATACTTCACTTCCAAATAGGACTTACCAAATCTATTTGCTAAAAACAAAGACACCACACAAAAACTGCAGTAACTGAAAAAAAAAAATCAAAATATTGGCAAATCCTCAACTACAGAAGTTGGACAGGTAAGTGAAAACTGCCTTCTGTGCCTGCAAGAAAGCCCATTTAGAGAACATGCAGCTTTACATCATCTACACATCAACAGGAAATTCATAACCCTGAGCCCAGCTAACAGGTCAACCTGGCAAGATATTACATTCTACTATTTATATTCATGTTAAATAGGACACTTTTTAAAGAGATTAAAGTTGTATCAGATGGAGAGTTCCAATTAAGAGTACTTCATTCTGGAATCACAATAAACAAGTTTATTTTGCACTTTAAAACATGAAATGACAGACAGAAGCAAATCTATAAAAATTATTTTTAAGAGTAGGTAAGCAGCTGGAACCATACAGTCTGCACTGCATTTTTAAACTTTTCTACATAACATAAATGTTTCAATGGAACAAAACAAAGCAACAGGGAACACATTAAGAATAAAACTGGGTTGGTAGATACAGTCCACACAGTTCAGCCAATAGCTACAATCTCAGTATGCTTTCAGGGGCTATTATCCTCACTTCAGCATTCTGTTTATTGTTTTAGCCCATCTGCAACACATGAACACTTGGATGTATACTATTCTCTTCCATCACAGATTTTGTTTGCACTGAAACATTGCCACAGTTCAAAAGATACGGCCCCCCTCTATCTACTGTAGATCAAAAAGGTTGTCTTACAGATGGCTCTTCCCTGTAAAGGAAACACAGTAATTATAATTCATTTTTTTTGTCCTGATTAGTCTTCTTGCATTTACTAGCCGTGGGTTTTCAACACAGACACTGCCCATTCCCATGGTTATCAGTAGGATTCTTTGTGCTCCTTCAGCTTTGAAAGGCAAGCTAGAGGATACTGGAACATTTACCAGGATACAGAGAAATAAATTTTCCACTTTTGCAAGCACAGTGCAGTCCTCCTTTGTTTGAAAGCAACCACTGATACTCAGCCTCTTTGGTTCCTAGTTCCTACATCCCTCACATGAGCACTGCAGCTCAGTGTGGTACTTACAACAGATAACTTCACCCAGCACTATTAGTCACATCACTTAAGAGCACATCTGAGATTTTTTGATAGAGCAGCAATGAACCATATATATGTGCACACATTCAATACAAAATTACTTGATCCTCAAAACTCCAAAGATTCAGAGGAGTCTGTATTTGTGCCAGGCTCATCATTCTGTCACAAATCTTCCCAGTCAGACTGCTTATGACAAAAGGAAAATGCTGAGGGGATTTCTGTTTCCTCACAGGGCAGAAGACCAAACGCATTTTCAGCAAATACTTAAATGAGACACCTAGCCCCTAACCTATTTTGGGACCATAAATGGAAGATACCAGACTTGACTAATTTCCCATCTCAAATTCAGATGTGGCAGACCGGATATAAGGAAGAAATTCTCTACTGTTAGGGTGGTGAGGCACTGGAATGGGTTGCCCAGGGAGGTTGTGAATGCTCCATCCTTGGCGGTGTTCAAGGCCTGGTTGGACGAAGTCTTGGGTAGCATGGTTTAGCGTGAGATGTCCCTGCCCATGGCAGGGGGGTTGGAACTGGATGATCTTAAGGTCCTTTCCAACCCTAACTATTCTATGATTCTAAGATAGTTCAAATTAAAATAGCAAAACCAATCAGTAATCTGAAAAATAAAAGGAAAGTTTAATAGTCAATCAGCAGAAAAACTAGAAAGTGGGCTCTGGAAATATGTAAACTTCCTCATTAAGTAAAGATTAAGGATTAGAGATGATTCTATGATTCTGTACTGATGTGCTGCTTGACTACCAAGATAATGGGAGATACAGATTTCAGTCTACAAAGTAAAAAGCACTGAAAACTTCAGTAGGCAGATATGGTCTCTTTAATTTTTAAGAAGAGCAATTTGGGAAAACATCTTAATCTACAAGTGTCAGAGACTTACCCAAATCTGAGAAGAAAGTGAACAGAAGAAAGCTTACAGTTTAGTTCAGGGCAACCTGCACCACCATCAACACAGAAGAAGGCTCAGGGGGAATTAGATCTCTCACCTAGTAAATATTCTTTTAAGTCTAAATCTGTTACCACCTCAACTTTCAGAACTGTTTCTCTGAGGTTCTGTTTGAGGATGTTACAGTAAGATTCAGACATAACAAACCAACTAGCCCATTTACTATGGTTATCTGCCCAGTTTTATATTTTCTTGCCTGTGTTAAAACCAGAAAGATGACCTATTTCCTGAATTTACATTGTCCAGAGAGAAAAGAGTGAAGGAAGAAAACAAACAGGGAGAAAAGAAAGACATCCACACACTTCCCAGTTCAATACAACACATGGGAGCAAAACTCCTACCATTGCACCAGCCTTTCCTCAGGCCTTCAACATCTTCATGGAGATCAGTCCCACAAATAAAGATGAAATCCAAATGGTGTCCACTGCACTAAAAAGGCTGCTGGTTAGCAAACAGGCATCCGAACTCTGCCACACCTTGAACCCTAAGCCAACTGACTAACATTAGTTGTCAGCAGCAGCACTGCCCTCCCACAGGAGGGGCTAGGGATTTCTTTTGTTCTCTGTGTTTTCTTCATAAAGCAGTGTAGGCTTTCCACCTCCTGCTTCTCACTTTGAATCTGCTTCTCATTAAAAAATGACTGAGGCCTGATAGCAGGTGGTTTTTTAAAATACCAAGGAGACTTGGCATTTTAGAAAGCACACATTTGGATTGGGGGTGGCTGAGGTTTTGGGGTGTAGTTGCAGTGATGGTGGGGGTTTTAAACAAAAAGAAAAGGAAAAAATTGAAACTCCTGCAGAGGTCTTCCGGGAACTGATTCTTCTTATTTTACGCATAATTTGGAGGTAAAAATGAAAATAAAAGTCAATGCTACAATCTGAACTACAGCTGACAGTCTTCTCTTAGTGTTCAACTACATAACCGCCTTAGTATTTTTGTTCCTTAAACTGAAGATAATCAAGACACAGCACAAGTCCTATTCAGCAATTCCTCTTGCTCTGGCAACCACAATAGTGCTATCATTATTAATGGCAGAAATCATAATCTGCTTTCCCAGCAACAACTGTGATGACACAGATCAAAGACTAACATTAACTGACAAGGAACTAGAAATAAATAAAGTTTGCTTTAGATAGAACACACTAAGCACTGAACAAAACGCAGTACAGAGGGGAAAATAACGTATAAAAAGGCAGATCAAATCTGTTTTTCGAGGATTCTTCACACATTAATCCTGAAGCTATAAGGGTAAATTACAACCTGCTGGTTTGAATCATCTGCTCAAAATACATTAATAATTTTATTCTTTTCTTTCTCCCCACTGAGAAGGAGCTGTGCTCTGCACTTTGCTCACGTAAGCAAAGAATTATCTGATAGGATCTGAATACTCAGCTCCTTTGAGAAGACGATATCTACATACACACGGAGCAGCTACTACTCTGTGCTTCTCTAACCAACGATGCTAGATAAGTAATAAAGCTATTCAGGGCACTAAGGAACAGTCCAACAGAGATTCTAATCTATGCTAGTATCCCATGACCCCTCAGCCCCTCTGTATTGGATAACTCTTGTGCATAGCATCTGCTTCAGTGTAAGAGCATACACAGCACACTTCATTACAGGCAATTCAGATTATTTTTCCAAGCTACAGCAAGCACACAGTTAACATTCCTCTGCTTCCTGAGCAGCTTCTACCAGGGACAAAATTTCACCTGCACATTTCACCAGCAAGTTTATAGACATGATAGAACAAGTAGGATTTCAACCTTAAGCATACAGTCAATATTTCAGTTTTGTTTCAGCTTCTGTTCTCCAAGTATGCATCAAGTTCAACACCACTATGTTTTGGGATTTTATTATTTGTTTAATCTTTGTAAGCCAGACAAAAAAAGAAAATACAAGTTTCACAAAAGACGCCCATTGATGATTACAGAAGACCAAGAACTAAAGAAATGGCCTGTTTTCTCTTAATAGTTCAGATTCAAATTTATTATTAGTTCTGCAGACTGTGTGTATTTTTAAGTATTTATCAATATATTAATTACATATTTTACATTGATTTTACACCTTTCATCTTTGTAAGACAGAGGTTTGCAACTGTGATGAGGAAGCACAACAGATTCAAAGCTTTGCAACATTAAATACCATAAGCATTACTTTATGGCTTTCCAGTCATGAACATACGAGAATCAGTAAGGCAGAGAACAAGATTCCTCACCTACTATACATTGCTGCCTCTACCTTGGAGTAGGCAAAGAGGCCAAGTGCAATATGGTTTTCCATTTTACCTGACCTTGTGCTCATTTAGCACAGGAGCAGAGCACAGCTGTCACCTTTTCTTTCTACAGAAAAGCAAGCAAGCTAAGCCTGTTCTCCACCTGAAGCAGTTTTTTGAAAGTAGGTTAAAAACTTCATGAAGGGTTCATGGACTAAGGAAAAACTACTTCTCACCATGAAATAGGTTAGTTAAGCACAGAGATGAAAGCCCTTATACTGACTGCTTTATTCTACAATGCAAAAGCTTTCATGAGCTATTTTGCCACAGCATCACAGTACTATCCATCCTGTGGTTTTGGCTGACACAAGAGAAAAATATGAAAAGAGGCAGCATTTCTGTAACATTCAGTCTTTAAGGTACCACAATTGGGCAGATTCAAGAAGAGAAAAAACACTGAAACAAAGAATTAAAAATAAGCACATTTGTGTTACATCTGATGTACTACATATCTAAAGCACACTTCTAGCCAAAGCACTGTATGTGCAACTTGTGACAGCTGGGTAACATAGACCTGGGGACAGAGGAAGAGGAGCATATTTTCCAATGGACCATTTTCACTCTTGCAAAAGTCCACAAGTTGGTGTAGGTAATGGTATTAGGACCCTTACACATTTGCAACACTGAGCACTTCTAACTTATCTGTGGTTTACCTATTTTTTCCTTTGAAAGTGAGCTAGCAAATTCATGGAGATGTTTTTTACTTGTCCTTCCTTCCAGACACTCAACAAAATCTATTATTTAATATCACTCCAGATTTCATTGCAAAAAAAACTATCAGCACTTGCAAGTTCAAGTACGTTCTCAAATCCCTTTTATTGCAACCAAAATTATCATGTTGTTTTCCCCCTTGTGAAGAATTTTCAACATGGATAGAATTGGAGCTACTCACTAAAGTCACAGGAATCTGAGGCAGCTGTTCTCCAAGACTTCAGACACAGGATTGCTGCTGTGGAGCAAGGTATTAGCACCATCAAATTCTGTGATTCTACATTTAGTCCACATATGTTGTATCACTCAGTACAGGGAGTCTTCTAAGAAAATGAGGCAACATAAGTGACTAAAATACCTCATTTGGCAGAGGGAGGCAGACAGTCACGAATGCTGTGCTACTCTATGGCTGTGGCATCATCTCTTTTCCAATTTCACAGTCACAGGCAATCCTGACCCACAGTAAAGCCAAAATTACTTCTGAAAGCATAAGCTGTAGGCCATCCTTGCTCTGTTTTCCTTATGTGTGGTTTAACCTGAACAGTTAATCAGCCCCCACTGTATTCACTAAGTCCACTACCCAACTGGTAAGGTAATGGGGAAATTGGTCTAAGCAGAATACAAGAAATTCTGGTAACAACGTAACTTAATACTGCAAGAGAACAGCATAACCTGATCAGCAATTCCAGATGCCCTTAGAAGCTGAAGAAAGCCATACAACAGAACACAAAGCTGGAACAGAAAGTTGTGTCTGCTACAAATGATAGACTGAAATTTAATTTCTGGCACTGCTAACAAGTTTAGGAATTGCCTATTACTTACTGCATCTTTCCCCATTTTGTGCGCAAAACTGCAGAATGCAGCTCAGAAGACATCTTAAAGAAAGAATGTCTGTTACTGGATTACCTGTTGGTGATGGGAGGGGACTACCTGCAGAAGTCTGCAGTCACAATTCAGCCTGCCATAAAGCTAGTGATTTCTTTAGGCAGAGAGTGCCCAGAAGCAATAGAGAAGTCCTTCACATTCAAAGGAAATCAATTCCGAGGCTAAGGAAATAAGAACCTAGCAAGGAAATGACTAATGAATTCTCTGTATTAACTAGGAATAAGGTTTGGAATCACCTGTCAATTAGGAATGAAATAATTTAACAGAAAAATGGATTTCCAAAAATGCAGATTTCTTACACCCTGCTTTAGGCTTTGTAGGGAGTTTTAAACTGTTTTGCCTTTTTCTGCTTTCACGACATTAGCACTGGTAAAAAGAACAACTTACAGGGGTATATTCTAGCAAAGTCTTAGATGTTGATTATGAACTTAAACCAAGTAGTACATAAAAGAACCAACCAACCAAACAGTAAATAGGATAAGCAAAGGAAAATTTAAGGCTGCATTATTAAAAAATGTATCTAAATAAAAAATAACAAATAGTGCAAAGACTAATGTCTTGGACTTGAACCATACAAGAACTTTGTTCTGAAGAATCATGCCCTAAATCCACTATTTACAAATTTTAGCCTATGCAACCTTCTGAAGGTTAATAAAGGATGGTTGTTAGAAGGCCTTGCGAGCTACCAGAATGCATTTGTGGTAAACAGAACTCTACCATATTTCCTTCTTATTTTGTGATAGTCAAACATATACTATTCGCTATTTTTATTCTCATAATTTGCCACCTGAATTTAAAATATGTATTGAACCACATAATACTTCCCATGTTCTAAGTAAGAGCATAGCAGAATTGTATTAGATATACCTGAAATATCTATAAAAATATTTGCAACTTAAGACATGCTTATAAATAGAAGACTAATTTTCTCGCAGAAAGTACCAGAAGTAAAACATGGCTATTACATTTGATTTTAACTAAGCACAAAATGCCACAAATCAACTCCCAGTGCTTTAAGACCTGTAAACCAACAAAAAATTTCCTTGAAGAAGTAGTCACATGAAAACCTTCAGGTAACTGCAGTCAAATGATTCCTCTAATTCAGCCTTTGAACTACAATCATGTGGTTATCCTTGGGTTCCAAGCATTTTTTTGTTTGTGGTTTGTCTTTGGTAGTGATGGGTTTTGGTTTGCGGTTTTCAGGGAGGAGGTTTTATGCTATTATGTCTTCAGTCTTAATTAAGCAGAATGCAAAGTATGGAGGATACAAAACTCACAAGATACAAACATCAACAATATACTAATTCAAGATGAGGACCTAACTCTGAACACATGAGCCATTGCTACTAAGCTTAAACAGAACTTCCTCCTGAGAACACCAAAAATAAATTGCAAGCTCCAGTCCTTTCACCCTCAAAGTCAAATAATGAATTCTGCACGTACATCTTGCATGTTAAAAATAAGTAAAAGCAAACAATGACATTCCAGTTATCCCTCTGTGTTTCTAATTAAAAAGTCTGTGCCTTGTATTTGTTTTGGACATTGGGATTTTTCTCAGGTTAGAGTGAAGGAGGGGAAGAGGAAAGGTTTTTCATAGTTCTATATTAAGCTACAACGAACTTGCTAAGAAAAGGATGAGACTTGATCCAACATGTCACGGCTCTCCCACTCACTGTAACTTGCTTCTTTGTTTTAGAATTAACCATCAGATGCATCTTCCACCCACAGCATGTGTGTAGATGAAATAAGCCTCTACTTAACAGAACAAACCACTTCATAGTTTGAGAGTCATTTGAAAGGATAAAACATGTTTCTAAACTATATTTTTGCTTCCATTCTTATAAAAAGTAAAGCTGATTCTGAACTATTTTACCTGAACAATTACATAGAACTTTATTTGGCTCAAATCTCAGCTTAATGTCTCGGGACAAACTTGTATCTTGCACAAAAAAAAGACCTCAGAGGAACTGGAAGCTTTGTGTTCATTATGCTTCAGAAAACCAACTACATCATTCAATGTTTTTTTGATTTTGTCTGTCCCTTCCCTCCCTGATCAGATCTGAGAATGCAGTTCCTGCACATCTCAGTGTTCCAGATCTTCACCAGTATATTCGCTTCTCAGTGCTGCTTTGATCCACAACAACTCATAACAGTCTCTGATGCCTCTTTATCCAGGTACTGCTGGAACACTACAGCACTAGTCTTGCCATACTTCATCTTGCTCATCACAGACAAAATTCAGAGCACAGACTGTGAGGTTTTCTGGAGTCTCCTGCCACAACAATTAGGATTCAACATTTACATTCCAGAACTACCTTGTGCCACCAGTAGGCAGGTGACAAGGATGCCCAAAATACTATAGGCCAGCAACATGCAATACAGAAAAGGGTTTGTAGCCATCTCCCACTGTATTTCTTTCTGCTATTCACATACATAAATCTCAAAATAAAAACTCTTTTGTCTCTTTAATATGGGGAGTGCGTCAATGGTAAAGACAATGGTATTTTTTCCTCCCTTTTAGATGTAAAATAGCAGACAACCGATAAGCCACGCAAGGCTCTTAAACACCCTGCCAATGGCTAGCTTACTACACTGTTCACTCCTCAGTGGTAATCAGAAGTTACTGGCAGACACAGTCAGATTTAGTAATCAATATTAGAGATGAGAAGCAAACAGACTGCCTTCTCTTTTACTAGTTTTGTTTCCTAGATGAAGGCTTACATAGGAGATTTTCCTTTGAATCCTGCATTAAGCAGCTAATTGTACTGATAATGAGAGAATCGCCACAGCCAATGAGTTAGAAGGAATCAGAATTCAAGAAGGTAATCACTTTCCATCCCACTCAAAAGAAAGCATCAAACCCTGTAAAACAGTATAAAACATATTCCTGGGTTCCAAAATCAATGGAAAAGTTACAAATACAAACATCCAAGGTGAAAGTAAGTTTTCTACTGATTTTTATTAAAATAAGAATTGTCTACACATGGTAGACCAGCAAAGCAAACCATGCATCACACCAGTCTGGAATTCACAGATCAGTGCTTCCTTACGACCCACAAAATGATCAGGTAGTTATCAATGGCACACTGGGCAGTCCTTTCACAGAGACTTCTGCAATTTATCAGCAGAAATATCTGATAGCCTTACACAACAGTAGGGATTTTCATTTGAATATAGGGGGAAAAAAAAAAAACAAACCACCAAAGAACAACCTGTAAGTTTACTTTAAACTTAAAAACAAAACTCAAATGCTTTTGATATTTTTACCACCAGCCATGACAGCATATTGTACTAGTTCCAGCTGTAGTGGAATTCATTTTTCCCCACAGTAGCTAGTATAGAGCTGTGGTAGGATTTGAGCTGGAAACAGTGTTGGTAAGGCAGAGATGCTTTCATTACTGCTGAGCAGTGCTTACAGGCCCCTTCTGCTCCTCAGTAGTCTGGATGTGCACAAGAAGCTGGGATAGCTGATGCCAACTGACCCAAGGGACATTCCATACCATATGGCATCATGCTCAGCACAAAGCTGGGGGAAGAAGGAGTAAGTTCAGGACATTCAGAGTCTGCCATTTGTTTTGCCATGTAACTTACATGGGACAGAGCACTGCTTCCTTAGAGATGACTAAACACCTGCCTGTCCATGGGGAGTAGTGAATGAATCCCTTATCTCACTTTGCCTGTTCACACAGCTTTCGCTCTACCTATTATCCTGTTTTTATCTCAACCCATGAGTTCTCACTTTTACTCTTGTGATTCTCTCCCCGTCCCACTGCAGGGAGAAGTGAGTGACTAGCAGTGTGGGGCTTTGTTGTGGGCTGCAGTTAAGCCATGACACATTTGCAGTACCCCCACTCTGGGCCATTCTTCTCACTGCAGTTGATAACAAACACACTGTATAATTGGATTCCGATTTTGTGTAAACTCATTAAGCTGTAGCCAGTGGGAAAGTCTGTCACAGTGCTTTTAACTCCTTGCAGTGTTTCAAACAATGAAAAGCTTCTTCTCAACTACCAACAAAAAATTTTGGTCATATTGGAGAAAACATGCAAAATCCTTAAAGTACTGGAAAGGAACATCCGTAAGTAATGAGAATTTAAAGATGACCAAGAAAATAATTCCAGTATCATGAAGAACAAGTTAATCATTTTCAGAGAACCACAGAAAAGAGATCCTTGTCTGCCCGTGCAACAAGTGAGGTATAAGATGTTGCAACTATTTTTGTTTTTTTCCTCACATAGTATCCTAGCTGGGAAAAAATAAAGTTAAAAAAATATGTCTCAGACAATTTAAAGGTGCATTTCCACCACACACAGCTGACAAGTGAGACCTCATGAAAACTTTAATAAGAAACTCAGGGCAGGGTGCACATGTGCAAAGTTAAAAGCAGAAGAACAGACCTACCTGAAGCCCTTCAAAATACCATTGTCTCTCCTAGAGTTAAAACCGAAACACACTCACTCACTTATAAAAGTCCATGAAAGCAAATACAGGGTAAAGGAAAGATCCATTATGCTTACGGTGTGATATAGGTACAGATTGACAGACCCCAGGATAGGGGACCCTGACGACACAATGACCCACCACAGTGAGAAAATGAAAGAAAAAAGAAAAAAGAAGCAGCAACATGGCCAGTTTATTTCATCAGAAAAAACCACTGGAAGTTCTTTGGCTAAAAGGCAAGACCAGAAGACAAGGCTGCTAGAATGTTAAAGAACCCAGGCTGATTGCATTCTAGTTTTTCTTTCACAGTTTTCCCCAGAATATCCCTAAAATTTCTACATTCTCACTATTTATGCAGATCCTATTACTGGGGAAAAAAGAAAACTATGCCTAAGACACTGGAAGACTTTGCTATCACCTGGCAAATTAATATCCATCAAATAAAGGTTACAGACTCCAACTTTAGTCTGACAAGGTCCTTGTTAACACATTCAATGTGCTCTGATAAGCTTTCACACTTTGAGTCAGCTCAATATGTGAATTTGCACTGGTTTGCTAAGTATATTTAGAATTGGCTATACAGTATGTTCTTTTCTGACTGCTAGGCCTTGATTCCCAGCAATGTAAAGATTCTGCTGTCCTCAGAATATCAAGGCAAGTTTCAAAAGAAAAGCTACTGGAATTCAGCCAGTAAAAGGTCTTGCTAATGGGCTTTGCCTCCTTCCCTTTGGATCTAGCTATAAACCACAATAAGAGACACATACGCCAAAGTCCACTTAAATTTTCCTGCTTCCACCATTAGATTTACTGTAAAGTGAATTTTTACACACTTTTCCAACTAGCAATTGTCTGTGCTAATTGTCCACCGTGAGCCCCTGCCATTTGGGAGCTATGTCAACTACACTGCAAATTCTTGTTCTTGAAACACCAGCTAGGCTACAGGCTTTATTTTAGATTGATGCTGTAAGAATTGAAAGTTAATTCATAGTTGTTTTACGCTTCTATAATCTCTTTTCAGGTTTCTTGGAGGTGGGTCAGGGGGTTTTGTGTGTTTTGCTTTGTTGGATTTTATGCTGAGTTTGAGGTTTTGGGTTGGGGGGGGTTGTTTTTAAAGAGAATTTGGAAGCTTTATCCCTATTTTGAGATGTGATTCAGCAGCACTGTGTGAGCTTTTCAACAAGTGAGTTAGAATTCTTCCATCCATTTTTAGCAATGGAAAGAGGCTGTGTGGGAAGGCATGTGGATAGTGGGGGAGTTCAGAGAACTTTCATTATGCAATTCAGCAGGGAACAGGAATCCAAGAAGATGGGGAGGAGCCAGCAGAGTGAGCAGTCAAGTCAGCAGTATGCAAGAGTACAGCATCTTCAGAGGCTTTAAGTTATGTGTCCTCCCTCTTCTGAACAAAGGTGTCACTTGCTCAGATTCAGAGCCAAAAGGGATCCTTTAAATTCATTAAACCACCACTGAAAAATGACCAAACAAGCAGTACAAAAATAATCTTTAATATCTCACATCAATCTTTGAATGCTTCTCCAGGCTGCCTGCTCATCTTGAACTCGTTTTAGCTGGATATGCATTTGCTTTAATTCTAGGAAATCCAAAGATCTGGAGACTCTTTCAATATAGATACAAGTTTTAGAATGGGAACTGCCCAAATTACAGCAAAGCACAGTAAAGCTGGAATGCATTCACAATCCTCATTAACTCAGAAGCTGTGCCAAGTGAAAATTGAAACATTACCTAGTTTCAGATACAGTGGAAGGAAGTTCGCTTCTCCAGGAACATTTAATAGTGAACCCAGCACTATTCCTGGATTAACAGGCTGAAAAGCATTAGCAATTGATCTGGGTAAACCCAGCACTATGGTTGTTCAGCTATCAAGTATTCTACACTTGTGCGCATTAAACACTATTGTGATAGAAAGAATGAACCAAATGAAACATCATTTTCTCTTGAACCACAGTGTGCACTGAAAACAAAGCACATTTTACAGCTGGAGTCATATACTTTCTCAAAATTAAATATTCTTGATTGCCTACAGAAGAAATTAACTTCCAGAAAAACTGGCACAATAGATCACAGAAAAAGAACAAATTTTCCTCAGTAATTATGGCTTGTAAACCTGGAGGTCTTCCACACCCTCAAATATTGCAGTTATCATTGACATGTTTGCAGGTCACTTCTGTGACTGGGCGGGGGAGGGGCAGAGGTGATTACACACTCCCCAAAAAATTAATTGAACCACTAAAATAATTTCTTCTCCATACTGAAAATGAAAAACGCATTTACAAAAAAGCAGGCTCAAACGTAAAAGTAAAATACCAGTGACCATTTTGCAGAGCATCTGGTGCTAGAAATTCCCCTTGACACAATTCTATTCCTTGCTAACATTTAGCTCACACCTAACAAATCCCCACTGAAACACTGCAAAGCTATCTGTGGCCAGCTTTCCAAATAATTGTTTTCTGCTAACTTCAGTATATTCCTGCAGAAAAGCAGCTTTTGCATACACAGAAAATTCCTCAAGTCCTGCTCTTTCTGTATTTGGGCTGCCAGAATTGGACACACAAAATACAATGCATTTCAAGGTACTGCTAACACGTAATCATCAAAACTGCACAAAAGGGAAATTTAAAGATTGGCAGCAGAAGTTAAAGTGTGACATTTCACATTCAGCAGGAACACAAGAAGTTTAGGATTGGAAGTTTCCTTCCTATGTTCTTTTCTGTTTTAGACAAAATGTCAAACCATCCTATCTATGCATTTAGACTTAAAACAGCAAAAATGGAATTTCAGTGAGTAACTGCTATTTCTTGGGAGTGTTTATCCCAGTGTGTCTCTCATTTTCTTATGCTTCCATTTCTTCACTTCTTGGATCAGTTCTGACCTGCTGTCTGTTCACTGACAATCTAGCCTTAACTGCACTCCAACCTAGTAATTCCCTTCAGTTCTTCCTCCTCAGTTCATTCTGTCTTTCTGTGGATCCTCCTCCCTCTTACACATTTTCTCACTTGTCTTTCACACACACACACACACAAACACACACAGCTGCACACAGCAAAAAGGGGAGCTGCCTTTCCCTACATTTTTCAAAAGAAGATGAACATGCTGCATCATGCATGTTTAACTGACAGCTTCATAAGTGTCACAAAACACATTACAGGAATAATCATCGTTTAGAATTTCAGTCACAGAGTTTCACAGTCACTACTGCTCTTACAGCTCCTAAAAGATGTACATTAGCACTAGGACTACTTATTTGCCCTCTGGCAAATTGTAAAGACACAGCTATAGCAGACCATGATGGATTTTGGTGTGACACAGTGCTGTATGGTTGAAGACACTCAAGTGTCAGCTAAGTTCTTCCCAACAGGGCTTCTTCCTTCTGTAGATCTTTATATAGAAAATGTTCTATTAGTGGTGCAAATGCAATCTCAATGGACAATGATTATAGCAGAGAGCATCACTGCACAAGAAAGCAATGATCCGACTAATAACTGCTAAGAAGTTGCACATAGTTATTTCATAACTGTAGAAAAAGTTACTGATGAAAACTTTTGTTCATGTTCTGTTAACTCTAAAGAAAAGTTTTACTCAAGTCTGTAAATTACTTTGTATAATAGCATTTCAGTGTTTTCTATAGAACTCACTGTTTTAAACAATGAGGCAACGAAACCAATAGAAAACCCAACCCAGCACACCACAAAAATCATTACAACCGATGCTTAATAGCATGAAAAAGGAAAATCCTCCAACAACCGCTAATTTGGCACTTTCTAGGTCTCCCTCTCCCAGCACCACACAAAGCCAGACCTTAAAGACATAACTTGATAGCAAATTGTGTCCAATAACTGATTTTCTGTTTGAGTTGCCAACAGCGTATAAAAATGATAACATTTAACAGAAACCTTATTCTGGCTCATTTTGTCAAAGTAAACAATAGTCACGAGAATCAAAATACTACATCTGAAACAGAAAAATTCACTTTGAGCACTTAAAAACAGTGAAAATGGGGAAGTAAATACAGATGAATGCTGCAGCAGAGAATGGGTTGAATAGCTCAGTTTCCTTCCAGGAGATTAACCTTCTGAGTTAGAACCCTGTTAGCAGCTGTGAGCTAAATCTGGCTTTTCTTCCTTTGCCTGCTTAATTGCAAAGACTTCAATCAACATTTCTCATACTGGCAATCAGGCTCCAAATTATGCTGAACTGACCTCAGTGTCAGGCTCTGGGTGCGCTGATGGGAGACTCCTGACCATAATGGAAAACCACTGCTCAACTTTGTATTAAAATAGATACAAAAGCATGGAATAATAAAAAAAACACTGTGATGTTCTGATGATTTGGACATGCATCTGGGTAGCAGTGGATTGTGGTTGTCAATAAGCGTTCATGCCAAGCAGAAAAGAATCAACAGGAATGAATAAGAGAACACCATCTAGCATGGATGTCACACAGAAGTGACATGAACGGAAGAGATTAACAGCTCAAAATTGCTCAGGTAGAAAAAGAAATGATCTATGGTTCTCATATTTTAAAGGACTGCCCAAACCCAGCAGTGGTAAGAGAAATAACCCCCACAGACCAACACCAGTGAGTCTAGTCATTTCCCTAGGGAACAAATTCACGTATTGCTTATAGAGAAAAACAAGGAGAAAGCAGTAACAAGTCTTACATGCTGTGATTCAGAGTACCTGCTCTTGCAGGTCTACCGACTTCTCAGATACATCTACATAGTTCAGAGTTCACTTAACAAAAAGGAAGAGAGAAGCTCAACTTCACTAGTCATTCCAAAAATCTGTAGAAGCTGCTGTTCTTGAAGCAGTAATCACATCTCTATTTTCATTTCCAGGTGAGGGTCATTACTTGCAAGTTTTTATTCATCATTAGGGAAGCCAAGGCTTTCTGAGTAATTAAAACTTTTCAGAAGACATCAATCAGAAAACAGTATGGTCATGTATAGGACACACTGCACAAGAGTGCTCTCACTTGTATTCTAAATCTATGAAAGGCTTTTCTAGTAAAAATTATCAAGTTACAAATGCCCATATGAATCCAATGACTCAAGAACATTCTGGGGAGAAAAACTCCTCAAACACGTACTTCCCATAAATTACCACTTTGTATTTATCGAGTTTATGTCCGTCTATTCTTAAAAACTGAATAAGTAAGTTTTTCCACTTTTTATATACAAACACATAGAGACTGTGTTTGTATTTACACACAAATGCAGTTCGACTACATGCATATCGAACTTGCACATGATTACACAGCTATGACAAACTACACTGCCAGATCACTTTCTATATTCACCTTTGCAGAGTGGGCTCATCTTTAAAGTTCTGGAAATGGAAATGAGCAAGTGTTATCACTTCAGCTTGTGTTTAAAAGTAGTATGCACCATCTGTAACACCTTACTCAGAAAAGGAGTTCTCTTCCCCCCCCCCAGTCTAGGATGTGGCCTACAAATCTAGTAAAAGTCAAAGGAGTAACTTTTCCTACAGCCTAATTTAACATCCATATCATGGGAAACAGAAGTCAGTCCACAAATACAAACAAGATTAAGTCCTTAGGGAGTCTCAAAAGCATTAACAGGGTAATTCACAAAACAAAATTTTAAGTCAACTAGGTATGGTGCCTGAAGATGATTTTCATCAATAAATAGCTGAAGTTATTATGTATACCCTCTTGCACACACTCAGAAGCAACCTCTTCTTGTTAGCATTTATAACACTTAACATGTATCCCCTGCTGGGCAAAGTAATCCTCCTTGATCTGTGAAACATACACCTATCATAACAGGCTCAGCAGCAACGTAGCAGGGACAGCTCCTACAGAAAACAAGAGGTTATCCTTTTCCAGGTAACCTAGCCAAAGTATCAAAACCTCTGATTAAGCCCTCAGATTAAGCCAGTTCATACTCATACTTCTGAGCCAACTAAAAACAAAAGAAGTCCAAATCACAACATGATTGTGATAAAAAGCTGATCAAGTGAACAACCCTGATGACAACCAGAAACACACAGTTCCTGCTTTTCGTATTTTGTTTAAATAAAAAAAACAAGACATTACACTTGCATCCCTATATGTAAGAAAACTATCCTGCAGTCTTAAAACAAACTGAACATTATAGAAACTGAAAACACACTGCAATTCAACAAGAATTCTTCTGCTGCTGTAGATTTCTTACAGCCGATTGTATGTAACATAGGCAGCAGAAAAATTCTCAATTCACAGTTTAACTATCACTGGGGAATAAAAGAAAAATAAAATACTACAGGATTTGCTCATCTATTTTTTACAGCAAAATACTGTATTAATTTCAGCGACATTTTCCTTATTAAGCATTACTTTAACAGAAGTTCTGGCAGAGAGAAAAATAACTTTGTATAGTCCTACATGAGACAATCAATCATTGTACCAGAAAAATCACAACATCCCTTCTAGAGCATTTAATAAATACATTAAATGTGTCAACTGTTGAAAACAGCAGTTTGAATCCAGTAGCTCTTTGTTACGTACTTACAAACTTCATTAGCATCATCAGACACCAGACTTGCAGTGACAGAAATAAACCTGTCAAGAACTGATAAAACTCTCATACCTCTGTTAAGATTAAAACTCAGGACAAGCACAACCCCTGTTTCCTCAGGAATCAGCCACAAAAGCACCTTTAATGAGCAAATTAGCTGCTTAACATTAACCAGCAGTTTATTATTTTCACAGAACTGTTGTGCTAACAGCAGCCTCCCACGAAAGGCAGAATAGCTTGCCTATTACCTTCCCGATCCTCTGGTGACAAAGCTGGAAAATAATTAATTCAGGCCATTCACATATGACCAAGAACTAAAAGCAGCATCACTGCTTGACAGCAGAGAAAAAAATTCAAACAAAACAAGAACAACAAAAGCACATAACAAGAAACCCCACCACAACGCACACACCTCCCAAAACCTAGAAGTGCTGTACATAATGCATGAAGGATAAAGAAAGCACATAATTACACAGCAGGAAAATTTAGCCTGTCTAAGGTTCTCCTGGACAGAGGACATCTGAAAGGACATCCACATATGGAATACAGTCAAGTAGCAGGCAGTAAATGAAAGGAAAGCACAATTCGTGAATAAACCACTCACAGAAATCTGTCAGTTTCTTTTGCTAAAATAATTTAATGAAATATGTTTGTTCTTATATATTTGCCACTAGAGCACAAATGTTTATCTAACAAAAGATAAACCAGGATTCTTTGATTCAACCGAAAAAAAAAAAAAAAAAACCACCAAACAAAAAAAACCCAAAAAAACCACAAAAACAAAACAAAACAAAAAAAACTTACTCCAAAAGTCAGTCTATGGGTGCACACAGTGAGTTTTTAACTACAGCTATTATTTATCTCTGAGCAGTTTCAGATCACTAGCAAATAGGGGGTTTTCAGATTTCTGCACAAATATTACACATAGGCATATTTGTTTTGAAGATATCACACTGAGAAGCCTTTTCTGTGCTGAAGTCTTGTCTAGCCAGTATTCCCCAACAGTTGACACCAAACAGTTACAGTAAAATGTCAGCGCCTCTAATTTCTTGCAATGTGTATCATGACTTTAATTACACTGCTGATTCTTCTCACCTTTGAGAAGATGAAGGGGAAAAAACAAAGGAAGAAAACAAATGACAAGTAATTTGACACCATGATTTTACAGTCAGCACAGATGCACAAAACTAAAACCATGATACCCACAATTTAGTTTATTAAGCTGCTGCACAATTTATTCTGTTTTACCTTCCACAAGTAACAAATCATCTGTATCCTTCTAGGTGTTAATATATCCCATATCAACATATCTACTCATAAATCACAAAGTTAACAGCTCCTATCAAAGACAGTAATTAGAAGTGCAGACTGATGAACAAAGTGAATAGAAAAAAAATACATAATGTAATGACAATGATATGTCTCAAACAGCAATTTTTCATCAATATCTACTTTTCATGCAGTAATTATAATGTTAATCTGTTCTTCTGTGACAAAAAGGAACCTCCAAGTTATTAATGACAACTAGTATCTGTAATATTAATTATAAATAATTCATACAATAATTTATATACTAATAATGTAATTAGACTAAGGTTATGATCTCTGAATAGTAGATCAGTACTTGGTTCATGTTGGTATCTACTTTCTTCTGACACAATGTTTCTAGAGGCTTAATTAAAGCCTGCAGCATGTTTCAGCCTTGATTCATAATATAAATATTCTTCTCCCTCTCTAGACCATTCTTCCTCCCTGCCCAAAAGGACTATATTAAACTTTATGGCTGTACAATTCAGAAGCACAGTAGGAGGGCAGGTGCGTGTCCGAGGTATGCAGGAGAAAAAAATACCTCCTGTGTCCTATGGACAGCTAACACTTTTAAAGAAGTCTTCATCTTGCGTAGCACACCTGTTCTAGAAGAGTTTTCCTCCCTAACTACATCAAGCACACTGTAAAGTTACACAAGGCATAAATAACCTGTTGAAAAATCGGACAAGTACCAGCAGATGCTGTGGAAACAATGACAAGTACACCAACAGCAGCCACTCTTCCTCAAGGAGCTCACACAGCACAGACAGATCACCTGCACCAGGATGCCAGTTTACCCTTCATGAGTTGGTAGGACAGTAACTGCAGTTTCCAACACAGCAGAGTGCTGCTTTTCATCACTCTAAAGTCATGATGGTTCCCAACAGTCACACATGTCTCTGGATGAAGAAATCTACATAGCTCCCAACTGCCCAAATAACTTCTCCTTGTAAAGCAAGTTCAGGGAAGCAAGTTTGTACTTTTTCTCCGTTTGAAATACCTTTTGGATTCCAGAATGCAAGGGTGGGGAGGAAATGACATGAGTAAAAAACTGTAAGTGACCTGCTGAACTACCTTTTCTTAGAAAATCACTTTAGCTCTTCCTCTACTCAATATGATTAACAAATATTTGTCTATGGTCACTCATATATGCAACTCATGGGGCAATTAGTATAAATGAGGGAAAAACACTGCAATGTTTGCCTTCCTTATCTGTGTATTATCCATACACTTACTGGATAACTCTTGGCTGATTATTCTCCTCCTGCTTCCCATCAACAGGAACCAGATAAAATGTCTGCTTTTCACCTCATGGACTGATTGGGGAAAAAAAAAAAAAAAAAAAAAGTCTTCTCGATTGGCTGAGAGTACCCTATAGCACTAATAATGCAGTCATTCAGATTAATCTGAAACATGCTTTCTATCACAGAGCTCAAATTACCCAGGATAAATATCTTAAGTGTATTAGTAGTATGTTGTTTGAGGCTGCTTGGCACAGATTTTGTCTTCTTTCTACAACTCTATTATAAGAATTTATGACAGACATTTGGAAGACATTTATCTTTGCAAACAGTGAAATCTAAATAGCAGAGCCAGAGCAATATTCCAGTTTACTGCACCTCATCTAGTACAAAAGAAAAACTTCAGAGTAGTGGCTCTCCAAACCTTACAGGAAATCATTTCAGTTGGGACCCCAGTAGTAAGGGAACTACTGAATTCCTTCAAGCTGCTGTTCTTGCAAACTTCACTCATTTTCAAGACATACTATGTCTTCTTGCAAATACAACTCTTCCCAACTAGCAGCCTCTTGTGACCATTTCTGGCAAACCTGGATGTTTCTCTGACCATCTTCTGAACACTACCACTGTCTCAGACCTAAAACCACTTACAAGTGGCAATGACAGCTGCAACTACACCTAGAAAATCTTAAGACCCTAACAACTGCACAGTTACCACTGTATTCTATTTTCCTAGGTTTGCAAATCAAAGATAGCATTCAACAACTTAAGAGAAACAGTAAAGAGATTAACTTTCTCCAAACATTTTTTCATACTAACTCAGTGAGTGCAGTTCATTCAGAAGTACTGTGTAACAACGAACTCCTGGTGTTAGCAATGATTTAACAAAAACCCAAACAAACATTACAGTACATCAGTCCTTTTGAAAAGTACATCATATTTTGTCATTAGCAATTAAGTTGTCTGGTTTTCCTCCAGAGAGATAGTTCACAGAACAGATAGAGGAAGCAAGCTTTGAGAACAGTTCTGGCACACCAAGAAAGGGAAAGCAACGGATCTGGTCAATCCATCAATGACAATTACTGACATTGCGTCCTGCCAGATAACAGCAAGATATTAACCCCCTGCCTGTGATCTGAGACAAACTCTGTGCCACGGAGAAATAGAGTAAGAAAACTGCAGTAAGCTAGAGAGATAATCACCGTGTACTCAACTATAAAGATTTATTGAGTTACTGAGCAATACTGAGTGTACAGCAGAAACTGAAGACCTCAGAAATCCTCCTCTCTGAATAGACTCCGATGAAAGGCATTTGAGGAGCAGAGACAGAACATCCCAATCAGCACACACTTCTGTGTCAAATCTGAAACCACCTCAAGAAGTGCTCTGATCAGTCCACACTTAATGTCATAGATACGGAAGTTCCTCATGGTGATGAGGTAATCCCCACATCAGCAAGGGAAAGTTTTGTGCTAAGTAGGATTAGAATCAAGCATACTCACCTCACATTGCTGGGTATCTTAAAATACCTCAACTCATTTAATAAACTCAAATCTACCACTTTCAGTTCTGCTGGCTAAGAGACTGCCTGTATCAAAAACGAAAATCAGAGCTAATTCATGTGGTTTTGAGTAAAGCTACATTAATGTTTGGGAGCTAGAATATGTCCTATTATGCTACAGTTCCAGACTAGAGCTGTATTCTGGAGTTTAAGACCCTCCCCTTTAAGATAAATCACCTTGATGGGCATAAGACTGTGAATAAAAAAACCAGACCAAAACAACTCATGCAGAACTCACCCAAAACAATTGTCCTAATGCCTTAAACATCCACATTTATATTGTGAACAGAGAAATTAAATGCCAAAAGCCTTACACCACCATTCACTGATTTCATTTTTACTGAACCACTTTCAGCTCAGCAGAATTTAACTTCCACAAGTAGATCTGAACTTGTATGTCTTAGAAATAAGAGAAAACTGAGTGCTCAACCTTACACAGATAACTATTGCTGTAGACTACAGTACTTGTCACTCTGAGCTTTTTGGTAACACAGGCCATTTTCAGATAATACTAAATACTGCCTTTCAAAATATTTAGTTTATCATGTCCTCAGCTTATCCCAACACTTTATTGAACTCCAGGTGCTGGCTACACAAATCTGTAACTAAAAAGCTTAAATTCTCCATTACTGATCTTTTATTTTCTGAAAGATAGAACAAGCAAAACCAAATAAATCAAATTTACCACTTTATAATTTCCCAATGGAAACAGCAAGCCACGATCTGTCTATGTGGCAGTCTACTTCCTGCAACATACTGAGTCCACAGAAAAAGGTGCTGCTGGAAACTGTAAATGCCATTGTTCAAATAAGGTACTTAAAACAGAGATAGAATCTCGGCAGCTTAGCAAGACAGAAATCTACTGCTCTGCTCAACAAAACTAAGGCAACTCATGTTAATCATTTATCTTCTGTTAGCTCAAGTTTTTAAAAGGCAAGTGAATGAAGACAACATAGTCTTGCTTTCAAGACGTTTCTTGCTGTCAAGACTTTTCTTTCATGGTAAAGAAATATTCTCCTGATTAGGTGACTTCACCTGAACACAACACTCAGCCACCACAGAATCATCTTAGAATTCAAGCCTGCTAGAACTAAAAGTCATGGTAAGACTGGAAAAATAGCAAAACATTCAGCTGCTCACTGAAGAAAACCAGATTTCTGGTTAGTGCTTTTGAGTAGTATCACTTTTATTTGAAGAAGCAATAGCAGTCTTTCACATTAAGATTCAATTTAATGAGTTGTTAATGCTTTACATTCTTTGTGCTTGGCTTCCGGTGAATGAAAGGTCCATTCCACAGTCATGGCTTTAGGTTTATGACTCCAGCACACCTGAGAAAAAAAAAACAAGCAGGAAAACCAACCCACTTTTTAGGGAAGACAAGGTAGTTGAAGGGACCTGGCACATATTCCACAAGCTTCCCTAGGCCTTCGTGACTCAGGCAACACAACTGCAGGACATACTGGGGACCACATGTGCCCAACAACACAGACACCGATTTCAGGATTCCATAACTACACAGAAAGCTCTAATACTACACTGCCTGATGGCAGATCTTAGTCAAAACTGCTAAATGTGCATACCATCCATCATATCCATGTTAACTCAAAAATGCTTTTTTTTTTAGACTAAGAATAGTCTAAGCCAGCAAGCCAGGTCCACCACAAAATATAAAGATTCCATCTAGGAGCTACTTTGCTTTCCTGTTTCAGAATAATTCCATTTTTAATGTCAGAGTATATTTGTCTTTTACTGTTCAAGCAAAATATACCCTTTATTTCCCTTCAGAATCACATCTCCAGTTTTCTCAAGGCAAGTAAGAGTGACTTACACTTTGTGACCCTGGTGTGGTGCTTTTATTCTTGTTTTCCACTGTTGCTAACAAATGCATCAGTGTTTTGCCAGTCAAGAATTACGCTCTGTCAAGGAATAACTCAAATTCCTTAAATTTTAAAGGGCTGGTGAGAGGGAGGTTTGAAATCTAAATACTAATTTTAGAATACTAAGAACTCATACTAAGTTATCCTCAAACAGCAATGGAGCAAACTGAAATACCCTAAAGTAAACTGCTTATACAACTGCATAAAATGCATGTGGCCTTAGTGGCAGGGCCTATTGCCAATTCTGCTGTGCAAGGGATGATACATGGAGCAAGTAGGTCAGGGAGTGGGGGAACATATATCTTCTACAGTAGGCAATAGAAATTAGAAATTCCTGACAGACTCCCACACCACTTAAGTTCTACAAATGTTAATGAAAGGAGTACAGCATGAAGCAATACATAGAAAAATGGATTACTTTATAACGACAAATGAAAGTGTTTGTGAATACAGTAATCTTACATCAAATTCCTGCAGCATAGAACTGCAATTAGGCACTTCAGAAATAATTTTTCGTTATTTTTTTGGTTTTGGGGGTTTGGGGCTTTTTTTTCCCCTGCAAGACCAAAGAGGAATACTGTATTTATAAACTGAGTGACTGAAAAATACAGTACTCGAACCATTTAACAGCACATCAAGTAAAGGAGTCGTTCTATTACAACATTTTCATATACAAAGGATTAACATCAACAGCCTTCACCTCCCTCTCCTGCTTAGAAAGCAGAGACTCTAAAGCTGAACCCATAATACTGGTACATAGCTCAAATATCTAAAGAACATCCTAACAAGACATCCTAACCTTCATTTGCTTTACTACTTTAATCTATTTTAATAGCCATGCTATTGTTATGCACCAAAAGGAGCATAAAGAAACATGTTAATAGACTCTTAAAAATCTAAGTATTACTTCCACAAAAACCATGAGATTCTTGAACCTAAAACTCTCCCAGTCATAGATACAGAGAATAAAGCTGGTTACTTTGCATAACTGATCCTTTCTTACCATGAAATTATTCAGTGGGCTCTTATCTGGGAAAGCTGAACTCCCACAATTAGAGAAAACTATTATAATAAGGTTAGTCACAATCTGAGTCATCTTTTAGGACTGACTCTTCCTAAATATGTTTCAACTCTATTTTTACTACACAGTCCAAAAATGCATTTCTTTTTATTCCAGAGGACAACTTAAATCTCTAGATGATAATTATTCTTTCTTGGGTGATGCTGTATTTTACTCTTCAGATTCTCAACTTCTGAAAGAAGATTAGAAGCAAGCAATTCTCAAACACGATAAAAACACAACTTATGAGATGCTTAAGACTATTACGCAACCAGTCTCTAGATATTCTTAACAGCATAGGAACATTCCTAGCTGACTCAATTTGTGTAGTTTTAATTAATAAGATACTTCTCACCTTATCCAGGTACATTAACAGGAAACATATTCCTGGATGTTACTGATAGAAAAAAATAGTTTCCATATTGGATAAACTGAACACACAGGGAAATAATTCCCACTGCATCAGGAAACTATTCAGCTAAACTTGTTAGTTGTAACAAGTCTTTCTTTCCTCAAAATAGTCTTCCACATTTTATGTAAACACAAGTTCCAAGGAGGCATCTTTTAATTTATCAAGTCATTTCCAATTCACTTTTCATTTAGATACTTAGGAGAAAACCTTAATTCAAAGTCTATTATAAAGCTTTAATAGGGAAAATTGTGAACAAAACTGTCATGTAAAGCATGACAAAAATCACACAGGGCAAAGTGAAAACATTCCTATTATTAAATTACTGTTAAACTACTTGTAGTTTGGGAACATATACCATGTTAACGCAATTGAAGAACACTTGGTTTTACACAGTATGGAGTATTTAAAGATCTAGAATAGTGAGTCATGCTACCTGATAATTATAGATCAAACACGCTTTCAGAGAGGTTGTAGAAGTCACTGTTTAGTAGGTTTCCAATAGGGGTACACACTAGTCCCCTATATAAGAAAGCTTTCACTTAAGAAAATACCAATGAAAAAAATAAAAAGACAAGTTAGGCAGCACAGCAATCTATATGAAGTTACATCTTTACTTATTGACAGCGACAAGTGCAACAGCAAGGGTAAAATATTACGTATTCAAACAAAATGAGTAATTGCTGTACGCATCTGTTTAACACACATTTGAGAACAAGGTGAACAAGAGGTCTCTTCTTCCAGCTAAAAAGTCTATTAGCCTAATTTACAATTACCCACACACTAGAAACAAAGCTGTCAGGGCAGAAAGATGTCACTGGTGACAGTTTACATTACACCAGTACTCAGATCACAAAGGGACTGTTGGCTTCAAATTACAATCAACTCAAAGAAACATAGAAGTACTAAAGCTGCAATAATGAAAATCAATCTTCCAGCAATTCCAATTTTTCCAGATACTTAAAGAACAGTATGAAAAGTCAAGAAAGCCACACAATGCTAGCCCATTATGTTTCTAAAAAGGATTCTGAGAAAACGTGAACATTCTATTTGGTTTTAGTGCACATTTCTAGGGCAGTCTTGCACAGGAAATTACCTACAAAAGTAATTTTGTAATTGAAATTTCCTAGGAGATTTTGCAAAATAATTTTATTGGCTTAACCTGCAAAATCTATTGCAATTCTACCTTGATAGAAATGCCTAAATCTATCTAAATTAAGTATCTATTTAGATAAATGTAGTGTAATCACATTTTCCTGTTCCCCACCTTTCATCATTTACTGTTATATTAAAAACTAATGATCACCTTTCCTTATTAAAAGCAGTGATGCTTTCCAATCGCCTGCGGTAAGACAAGGTTTTTCCTTTTACATTATACTACTGTGAAATAACAGCAGGTATACCTATATTTGACATTAGATTTTCAAGAGTTAAAAAAAAACCCAACCCTCACAGCCTGCTCCAACTCCTATCAAAACTATAATGGCATCACATCTACTTGGAAAGCTCAAAGTATATGTCAGTCAGTCAATGAACAATATATTCTATTACCACTTTGAGAAGATGGCTATATAGTTTATGCCATACCTATCCTATAAAGGGATATTAACAAAGTAAAGATTAGGTAAAAGTCAACTGCCAAAGTAATTTTTCTAGTGGAAAACTGCCCTTAAAACCTATTTTTCCAAGTTATTTGAGCATGTTCTCTGTGGTTTAGCTAGAAATAGTATAGTGAACTATAGCTAGTAAAGTCAATTAAGACCTTTTGAACTACAGCTCAAGAACCTTTGAACCACAGGTCAAGAGATGCTGCTATGTCAGTGAACAAGAAAATATCTACACTGTCAAAGAATTCAGTTTGTGGTGTGGGGTTCTTATAGTTACTGTGTTTTGTTCTCTATAGGTGTTCATAATCAAAGCTACAGAAGAGAAGTAAAACTTTAAATATTTTAATAATTAACTACAGTAAAAGAATGAAGGGACTTTCCATGCACGGTATGGGAAGAAGGTAAGGACCTAAGTCACAGGTTTTATGATTTACCACCAGTGGAACGAAACTGTCACAGCAATGGTACCCATTTTAAGCCACAAAAAACACCCCAACTTAAACACACACCCCACACCATTTCTTCTTCCCTAATTTACATGCTCTACTAACCTTTTTTGGCATCTTTTCCTTAACTCAGGAGAATAAACTGTCCTTTCATCATTGTGAAATCAAATAAGTGGTTAAAATAGTTGTTCTGATCTTTGCTAGCACTAAATGAAGTCTCAGCTCTGCAGCAACCTGCCACTCATAACCTTTAACAGCTTCACTGATCTTGAGAAACTTGTCATTTTGGGAATCCATTAGCATAAAAAGATATTTATAAAACACCTGCTACTAACTAATTAACATCTAACTGTTGACTCAGCATTGCAGGAAGCTGCACTGTCTCAGCAACTCTCCTTGCAGTGACCCAACCCAAACCATTGCAAAGTTCGAGTGTCCTTTAATATGGACTCTGCTTTGGAAGTCACAAAGACTGCTGTAAATATGGGTACTGCTTAATAAGAGGAACAGCCTTTTAGATATTAAAGTATGAGCTCTATACCAAATATAGACTCATGAGGTACATACTACATCAAGCGTTAAAGGACCTCTGACCATCTTGATACACTCAGATAACATTGAGTATTGTTGTGACATTGCTTCACTTGGATTAGATTGCAACGCAGAAAATGGTCTCAAGTATGCTACTATATTTATCTCCATTCTATACTCCTCAGTAATAGATGCTTTGTGATATCTACCAAGAGACAGAAAAGCTACTCTTAAACCTGTCCCTATGCACGTCATCAATTTATACTGTGCTAGTAGCTGTAGCCAGACTGCCTACAACAGAATTGCTTCACCAGCAGGCAAGGGACAGTGGTTGATGCTATCTCCGTGTCAGAAGGTCTGGAAAAATATAGTTCAGCAGTTCCAGGTTTACTAGGAGTGCAGTAGTACACTGCTGGTACTCTGTAAGCCTAGTTATTTTTCACAGGACTAGCAAATGAAGTGTAAGTTCTTTCCCTCAGAAAGGCAGCTACCCTTAAACTTATTAATTTATATGTATTTATATTAATTTATATTAATTATATTATATTAATTTATATTTATTTATATTAATATGTACTCACATTATATTTAGAAAAAGTGAATCCCTGTTTCTTTCCTGTGAAGATGCACTTAAGCTTAAAACACTTCATTCTGGTTTTCTGATCATTACCAACATCAGTGCCCCTAAATCTCATCTGCAGAAGGCACAGTATGAACATATCTGCAGCCAAAGCATGAGACCCACACAGCACCAGAACGTAACTCCAGGAACAAGCGTAAAAAAAGGATTTAGAAAACCTGTTGTTTTACAATAGAAAACTGCAATAAAAGAAAAGGATCTAACATCTAATTGTGGGATGAGAATTAAGTATTACAGCCTTGGGCATAAAGATCAAGACCGTAACAGCCCACTAAGCTTCTTTATCTTGAAACCATCACTGCAGAAGCTTATCTACAATGGGATATTTGTAAGTCAGGCTATTCACAAGTCCTCTACAGTACTACCTTTTCCTTTCAGGCTGTTCTGACCTAACTACTGCTGACAAAGCATGCATACCTATTTTCCCTTCAGCTACTTCCATCTATTTCCTTTACATTTCTGGTGCATAGCTCTATTAAGAATTCACAATTTTCACCTGCTTCATACTAACTACAAAACAATGCTAACTCCATGTCTGCCCAAAGGTGAGCAGCACGTTTGCCATGGCATCTGCTTTGCCTCAGCTTGCAGCAGGCCCAGCTCCCAGTGATCTGTTACAATGATGGCTGTGGCCATTAAGGAAAACTTCCAACTTTTCCTGTTGCCATTTAATTACATAGGGTATCGAAGTGCATGCCATTCCCACCAATGTAACAGTGGTTTTAATCCAGTACTTTGTAAATTAATTCCTCTACAGTGACACGTATACTAATTACATTTTTAAAACAACTGTTTATGAATTTAGGGGCAGGAAGTGTTTTCCAGGGTTGTTTTGGGCTTCTGTTTTGTTTGCTTTTTTTAGTTTGTGCATTTGTTGGTTGTTTTGTTTGTTTTAGGTTGGTTGTTTGGTTTGGTTTTAATTAGCTTTTGCTTTACTGCTTTTCCAACCGTGACAATGGACTCGAGCACTAACTGCTGAGCCAGCTGCCCAGAGGCTTACATGCCACTGGAATACAACTTATTTTGTTCCAGACAGATTCCTCCTCTCTTATTCAAGACAATCACTTGAAGATGGGAAGATGTTTGATAATTCAAATGGAAGGTCTTGTATTTACAGTAGTTGCAGGATTATTTAGTCAAAGGGGAAAGATGCACGTTGTTCTTTTATTAAAGATGCAAACGCTGGCATCTCTGCTTGGTCAGCTACTCAAAGTTGTCCTTCACTCAGATCACAGTTCTCCCCAGTTGAGGCTGATGACAGTGGTATTTGGTACACCATTGCCAAAAAAGCAGTGCAGACTTTGGAACTTACTCTAAATTATCACTAGCAAAGTCTAGGAATTAATTTATAGGTTTTATTTGCCATCTTTTAATGATCTTTGGATGGACAAGATGAATTAACATGCATTTTGGCAGTCTGGAGAACCTGCAACCTTTATACAACTAAAAAAATAAGCAGCAAAACAACTCTGCCAAATGGGGAGAGTGGAAAGTAATAAGTTATTCCGAACACTCATTTTAACAGGCAGTTCCTACTAAATTCAAGGCTGCAGAAATATTTCCAGTCAAATCTAACTACTTTCAGTTTATCTTATATATCAGTTTATATTATATATATATTATATATTCAGTTTATCTTATATAAGCATTCTCTACCTTTTGTACCAGAATCATCTTAACTTTGTTTGTCAATTCAGGAAGTTGAAACATTCCTGAACATTTTGAACAAACTAGTCTACTCACTTGCAATTCAAAACATGGACAGATGTTTCATTGTGTGTAGATTTAAAAGCATTTGATTTTAAGAGGACTTTAAATTACATTTTCAAACTAATACATCTATTACAAAGCATAATGCAATTATCACTTAAGATGGGCAGAATTCTACATTCACTGAACAGGCTTGCTGAGAAGTGACTGTTCACTGGTTTACTCTGTGACACTTTTCTGCAATCGCACTACTTGATTTACCCTACATTTATGACAGAGGTCTCCATCAGATAATTGCATAGTTATCTGCAAGAGATTTTCCATTAGATTTAAAAACTTTACATGTGAAAATGTATTGCTTTTCCCATTAATTAAAAGTGAAAATCCTTCTATAGATACCAACAGTGACTTCACTGAGACACTGAGGGAAGGATATAAATAAAAAAAGGTATTCCTTCTCATCTCTTCAAAGGATACCACATTTCACTGAAAGAAGTTAGTTCAAAACATCATCACTGAGTATTAAAGCATCCAGAAATGAGGACACAACTAGACTGAAGCTGACATACAGTCATAGTTAGACTATTTGCAGTTATGTCTGACAGAACAGCCCAAGTAGTTGAACTTAGTACTTTTCCCATTTGATTTCTTCTGAAAGTATGATTAAAATCCAACAGGCATTCTAATATATGAAAAGTTAATGAAAATCACCAGCACAGTATACAGTGAACCATTCTCTCTCAAGACCTTACCAGTCTTGAGGTCCAGAACACCAGCATATATTTAATGCTCCAGGACAACTAACATATAATTACAGCTTTTGTAGCTTGCACTGTTTGCCTCATCCTATGAGCTGCACCTTCAAAAAACTCTGCTGCTGGCTGACAAGAACACTTCTAGCATGCAGCTGCTGAGGAAGTACTGAAAATGTGTAACTTAGATAAACTTGTAATATAAAAAGCCTGAAGTCAATAGGGATGTACTGAGCTATCATGACCACAAAAGCCATACAAGCACACAAGCTTCAGAAAAATACACCACGTTACACAATTAGTAACATGAGTAGAGAATGAGAAACAGCAGCCGATAGAAGATGTACTGCTACAGAAACACTTTTGTCAAAATTATTACAATTCACAAACAGAAGGGCAGAAGCAAGACCAGACCTTTACTTAGTTATTTTGGTCCCCTTGTGCTCAACAGTTAAGCTCTAATAGCCATGTGGTACTTTTAACAGTTTTGCATGGACTGCTGTTGCTATTTTTACAAGTGCCACCATTAGCCTGCTGAAAGTGTTGGTATGTAAAATGCATTTTTACTTTAGTTACTCACGGCTGCATCTTTAAATTACTTGAGGAATACGAAGCAATTAACATTAGAGACTAACTTCTACTGGTGTTTGGGGATTTCTTTCATTACATTTGATCACTTATGGATATAAAGCTAAATACAAACAAAAGGAACATAACAGCTACCAATGTTGAATTCCTCTGGGAGGAAAGGGGCAACACAGCAGCCATTATTACATCTGGGGAAAATTTGTTCTTTTGCCTAAAGAACCAGCTCAGGAGCAAAGATGATAAAATAGCAAAGATGCAACATTCAGGACTGGGTTTTGTTTGGTTGGGTTTTTAATGCTGGTTTTAGAATGTTTACTGTGACATTTTTTCCTCTTACTGAGAAGCTGAACACTGCTTTCTGCCCTACAATCTGTTCAATTGTTTCAGTCTCTACTGGCATACATGTCCCACTCTCCCTGTTCTGCTATACTTCTCCATCCTCCTGTTTTACTTCCAGCATTTGATGCTATGTAGCATGCATAAGTAATATCCTCTAACTGAGGCTTGTAACTCTGTACATTCTATTCGGTTATTATTTGTCTTTTTTGTTTTACTTTTCCTTCACATCTACTTAAGATTCCTGGACTTTCTGATGAGGAAGGGCTTTATGCTTCTGTGATAGTGACAAGCAAAGGATCTTTACATTGACAAATCAAAATAACTATAACTCAGCCCATAAGCCAATGGTCACAGCACTTGGTCAAGTTATGATGTTCTGTCGTGTACCTTAATTGGTTATGGTGGCCAGTTAGAAGGATCCTTCAGTGGCAGCAGGTCTTTCAGACCATTCCCTTGAGTCACTCACTATCAGATTGTACTTAACAGTCTTAGCAGCAGCTGAGAGGTACATCATGGTCAAATATTTACAGTGTTTTAAGACATCAGGTTACCAAAACTACAAGGTAAAGTTAGACATACACATTCCAAAAGATGATTCAACAAATCCAAACTATATTATTCCCAACAGTACATCTTTTACTAGGCCCTAAGTGCCTGGTTATGCTTATTAACATATTCCAGAAGTGTCCAACAAATTCAAGGAAAAATACATAATCACTAGCCACCAACTAAGATGTATGAATCTATAAATCCCCATGTTCTACAAGTTACTGCATCAGCAATACAGGTAGTATACCAGCTGCACCGCGGTTTTCCCCCAAGATTTAGGCTTTTATGAACAGGAATAATGTTTTACAAATCTAAAACGAAACCTCTAACCAACTTTCATGTACACATTTAGGTTTTCCTTAAGCATCTTCCTTCCCTTCTTCCCCTGTAAGTAGGAATGTTATTTTTGCGAATTCCAGTTTTGCCCTTTGTGATCTAATTAATATTTACTACTTCCTTTTATTAAATAAATTAATATTTACTACTTCCTTCACTTTTTTGTAGCTTTCCAGCTCAATAAACCTGGATTTCATTGGTCTTATCCTGCCCTTGGGCAAATAATTTCAATGCTTAGGAACGCAGTACAGATTTCCTCTGTCCAAGTACCAGCCCTGACAAGTTTGACAAGTTTTGTTTCAAGCTACCATGACAGTTCTAATTCATGATTTCCCATCACAGCAGGGACTTGAACAGTTCAGACCCCCAGCCAGAGGCCTGGATCCCTGTTCAAGTGTTCCTTCTACAAAGGTTTCAGTTTGAAGTTTGGCCAGAACAAAAAGCTGATCCTGTTTATAGTCATGGTGCTAACAACTGTGGTATTGCCTCACTCAGTGGGGTTTTTTGCAAGTTACAACATACTATTAGACCAAAATACTACTTATTCCCTAGAACCTGCCTATGTAGTGTTTCTTTTTACTTACTATAGTTATTAGAAAATTTTTATCTACTGTATAAAAAATCATTTATCATAGCACAGGGTTATGCCCTTAATTCACTGCTTCATATAGCCTACTTAAGGATGTTATTCACAGCCTATAGCAATTATTTTCTACTTTTCATGCACACTAACAGTGTTTTTAACTTTCCACAACCCATTCTGAATTCAAAAGAATACCAGGATTCCCTCCTTGTATTTTTACTGATAGCACTTGAACACATGGAAGCTTTCTACTAAGAAAATGCATGCAAGAAGTTACTGCATTCTACACATTAAGTAAAGCAAAGCTTTGTCTTCTATTAGATACATAGCATTTAAATGAACAGAGAAACATACCTTCCTTTCCGACTGACTCAAAACAACACTTCAACTGCTCATCTTTGTGTAGCTAAAATATGTTCTTTTCAAAATAACACTGAGTAACAGATTAGCATAACCCCAAAAGTAGAAACCTGTTCCTGGGGAGACACTACTCAGAATTTTGACTTGATCACATAAATAGTGACTCTTATTAGTCAGGGAATAACAACTCAGTGAGTTTCATAAGTAGTGTACAGATACACCTAAGAACACATATGCTTTTAGGACAAATGCTTTAACATTTCATACTTGAGTGGCATGGTAATGTTTACTGTTCTGAAATACAGCCTGTGCACCATACAGCTCAGTCTTCACTTCTGAAAAAACACCTAATATTAGGATGAAGTGATACAGAACCAGTAGACTACTGCAGCAGTTTTTAAGATTATTTTCTTCAAGTGCAAGATGTCAGGAACCCTCCAGAGGAAAAATGAGGGTTCCACCTGAAATGATACATCCAATACCTACTTTAGTTAAAAGAAAAATTAAAAAAATATCCCATTAATCAAACTATTAGCAAATCAAAGCAAGCCTTCAGGGTTTGTTTTGTTTAAAAGCCATTCTGTTACCAAGTTTTTCTGCTTCACAGACAGCAAGTGCCTGCAGCGTTATGTAAGGGAAACTGTTCTGCAAAAAGGCACCAGGTTGTCATCAATGCAATTGGCAGAGAAGTCTGATAGACTGATTGCCTTCCTTGAAGTTATATTAATCACGCATACTATATCACGCAATTGGGGTTTTCAGGACTCAAGTGTGTTCACAGCATTACATACGCTTTGCTGAGTTTCTAACACTTCACTTATTGGCAAGAACATACAATGAAGTCTTGAATTACTAGCACATGTTCCTAAAAAGAAAATTTGCAATTTGCATCTCAACCAGAATCCTGATGATAGGAATTATGCTCATCCTGGGAAACAATGTCAGTGTACCAGCCTGTCACCAGGACCTCTGATCATAAGAAGCTATTGTTAATTTACTACAAGTGTAACTATCACCGAGAAAGGCAGAAGGAAAGACTGTTTAATGTGTAACATTTGTTACTGTGTTTTCACTGACATACAAACTAATAAAAGCAAGCTTGCCATAAGTTACCTACACAACTTAGATAGAAACCATCACCTATTCAACTACCACCAAGTTTAAGACTTTGTTAATGAACAATGATACATTCAATATATGCCACAGTTGTCATATCCCAAGTGCTCTTACTGCTAAGAAAGCAACTCTAACCATGTTAAATCTGTATAAAAAGCTTGTATTTTAGTTGTGCAATAATTACAGAAACAGAGATTCTAAACAGCTATAATTATTCCCATACTGGCACACACCACAGTTATTTTATGAACATCTCCCTCCAATAGAACAGCAGCAACTATAAATATTTTTGCTTATCAAAGGAACACAGGAAGGATATTTCTTGTAGAATGGGAGCACTAATCCATTACTATAGTTTTATTGTAGTTTGTGTTTAAGCCTAGCTTGGATATGTCAACATGAGCTCCAGATCCTTCCTTTCCAGAAGTTTTTTTTAACTAAAACTCCCCATTATCAGCTCCTTGGACACTTTGATCTCCCAGAATAACTGTAAAACCAGATTCACTGTGCTTTAACTAAAGCTAGACATGAAAGGTTACGGAAGAATATAAATCATAATTCCAGTTTCCAGAACCTACTGCAACACTCCTCCTCCACTCCCAAAAGCAGCATCATAACCAGTGCACATGACAGAACAGAAAGACTGCTCTTCACACTATCCTCATGGACATCTCTCCCTCTGAAAAGGTATAAACTCATTTACTTCTGCACAGCTATGAAAGGATGGAGTCAGCTGTACCTGTCAAAGGAAACAATGGGTTTTCTCCCAGATCTCCCAGAGTTTATTAGCTCCAGGAATTTGTGTTTTGCACACTGCAGATGGATGCTATTGTAATTAGTTATGACAGGCAGAGCCAAAAGGTCAGACAGACCGCTCAGGGGAATGCAGGCTTCTGGAGAGAAAGATAGAGATTAAAAAAAAAGGACTAAGAAACAGCCCACCGAGTGAGATCTTCTAAAGCACCCAACTGATCCTGAAATGTGAACCCTTTTTATTTCCCACTAAAATTGATGGAAATAACCTATTTCTTAACTTCTACAACAATAAAACCAGCTTTTGCAAAGATAAGCTCAAAGAGCTTTCATAGCTTTTTAAAAAGTCAATTTTAGATTATTTTCCCTTTTTAAATTTCAATCCAAAAACCAAGAAAGGTAGTCCAAATGGACACAGCATGAGAAAATTTCTTTTACTGAAACACACCTACATTCATGGTAGCTGATGAGATGGTGGTATGACCAAACACTCTGCTACTGCTTTGCTTTATGCTTTTCCTCTGTTTTTTTCTGTGTTTAAGAATAGATGCTTTATTTAGGGAGAACTCCCCACACCACCTATTTTTATATTCCTGTGCAATAAAAATTGCAAAATCAACACAACTAAGTAAGGTAGAGAAAGAATAGATTGATGTAATTAAGGTGTAAAATGAAAAACTTAATCATGTAAAACAAAATAGCTATAACTTAAATTAGCAGTGTTTTATAATAAACTGTACTAGAGTTACACATAGGCACCCCTTAATCCAATCAATACATTTTTTTACCACTGAGTTTTAGAGTAAGTAGATAGTGACAACATACAGTCATAAAGTATGCATAGGTTACAGCTATATGCATAGACTACTATTACTGCACCCCACTGAAGACTGCAGGTAAGTGACATTTAAAAGGAAACCTGCTCGTTTACATTTAAACTAATCTCTACTGCATTTTCTTGCCACTATAGGCAGCACTGTCTCTAACAGGACTGCACTGAGGGTTTCTAATCTGGTTCTACGCAGTTCCTATAAAGAAAGCATTTCTAGAGGAGGAACAGATAGCCTGACATTCCACCTGATGTACAAGGGGATTTAGTTGTTAGCCTAAAATGTACTGGTGTTTCCTAAGGGACCAAGACATTTTGAAACTGGAATAACATTACCAGATGGAGGAATATTTGTTAGAACATCTAAAACCAAGAGACTTGGTAATACTATCCTGGGAGATGATAAAGGAAGGAACCCAATAGTTTATGATGGTCTAAAAAAACCAGGAGAAATATTCAACACTTGAACCACAGCCACTATATCAGAATTACTTATTTTGTGAATCTAACTCTTTCCTTTTGATTCGTGATCAGGAACTAAGTTTTTCAACTTACTTACAAGAGGTTTTCTTCTCAAGGATTTTTATTTATTTATGATACTGCTCTTATCATACTAAGATATTTAACAGTAGCTCAAAGTATCTATTTTCTTACAGAATCTGTACTTTGAAGCACAGACAGAGCAGGTGCTTCTCAGACTTACAGTCTCCAAGGCCTGGCAGCAATCAGTGCATTTAAAACAGAAGTCCCACTTTTACTTTTGCATGAGAGCTGCCAAAAGATAAAAGCTGTACTGGAATATCTTGCATCATTGTTACTGTACAAGTTAGAGGTACTCTTAGTAGATTAAATTTTGCAGGCTATTAACTTATAATCACTTCTGCATCCATAAACACACACAAAGAAAATAATTCCTTGTCATTTCATTTTAAATTACAAGTTATGTCCTATGTTTTTCATATTCTTGTGCTCAAAGTCAAGGGTAAACCTACCCTGTCACTTCATGGGCAATGGATCATCCTCTTAAATTCCAGTAATTATCCTTAATGAATTTGTGGATTTCTCTGTTTTCAGTCTATGCATTTCTAACCACTCACTTTCAAGTCCAGAAGTCTCAGTACTACCATTAAATAACTTCACAGAACCTAGGTAACATTTAGGACTATTAAAAAAAAAAAAAAAAAAAAAATGGGGGGGAAGGGGTGGTGGTGCGAATGGGGAGTAAGTCAATATGTAACACATAAACAAGGAAATAACACTATTAGCTACACAGAATTGCAATTTTGGTTGCCTGTGGAAAGAGGTAGCAACATATTAAGCAACCACCCCTTTAACTGAACTTTGTATTGCATGACTCCTTTAGACTCTATTGGATAATTAACTGATCAGCTGCTATTACTACTTCATATACTTAGAGTCAGTTCAGTCATCTGTAACAACTAAGGACCCTACAGAGCCATTCTTTGAGTGGCACCTTATTGTGGAAAAAGCAGAGGTGAAGGGCATCAGAGAATATCAGCTCTAACACATACATAAGTAATATTAAATCTTTAAATATTAATTCCCCTTCTGCTCTCAAATTCTGATTCTAAGATGGCTTCACTCTCAGATAACTTCAGATATTCACTATTTCTTTATTTCAAAGACTAAGAGAAATGCAGTTCTAAAGTAATGGCTGGGTCTCCTGAAATGGAGGTTTCACTTTTCTTCACAACCCAATTCCATCAGAAATAGCTTAGTATTTCTTTTTGGGGGCAGGAGGGAGAAGTAATAAAAACCTCTAAATACTGATTCATTTGTAGAAATGGCTTCATATGGCACTCTCAGGATCACAAGGAGACAGTTCAGCTTAAGTAAACAATATCAACACAGTTGAATTGTTTGCTGTCCACCCTCTTTATACCACACATACCTACAGATTTAGTCAGTTCATGTCAAGCTGAAACTATTACTATTTCCAGCCTTTTCTTCCCCCATCCTTGTCTCCCAATCTTTTACCTTCCATGTATTTACCATCTTACATTCTTCAGTTGCCATGACAGCACGAAAATATCACTATTGCCATGAATTAACATCTGAGGTTACCAAAACCAATGTTTGTCACTTCTTAACAACTGTGGCCTCCCAGTTACTATTCCTAAGGAAGGTGCAAACATCCTACTGCGATCTTTGATTTTTTTTTTTTTTTTTCCCCTGCTGAAGCAAGTGCCTTTTAGCAGCAAATAATCTGAACGTACAGATTAGTGTATTTGTGTAACTGCGATTATCTCAGCTTTTAATAGCAACAGTGAGCTCCTCATGAGTACTCAAAAGAACATGTGACTCTGTCTCAGATTGTGCCCCACAAAAAGAAGCTCTACACTTTAGGGACAAGTAAGAGGAAAGCTAACACTGACCCAGACTAGCTTTCCTCTCTACCTACTAAACAACAGTTTCCACATTTAACATCAACCTGACTTTCCTTAGAAAGTAAGTTTCAAAATTACCTATAAGAGACTCAGGATGAGTAAAAGAATTGTAAGAACAAAATTTCACCACCATTGCAACTATGAGCAGGAAATTCACACAGCAAGTTTTGTCCCTGATAACTGAGTTTAGAAACAAACTTTGAAATTCAGACTCTTCTGCTCAACAGGCTTGCTTTCTCCTATTTGTTCACATACAGATTTGCTAACACAAATACACTTTTTTCTCAATTATTTTTTTTTTTTAATCAACTTTCCCAGGAAACTAACTACAGATACAAAACATCACCAAATAAATAAAGACCTGGAAATAAACTGCACTATTCCAGCAACCTGAAAATTTAACAAGAGACCAAGAATGAAATTAATGAGATAATGGATAATTAATGGATAAAATGAAATTAATGAGACTATCAGCAGGGTAGGTCCTGTAATGCCTTTGTACATCTTCCTAAGGCTGAAGTCTCAGTGAATGAAAGCAGATAAATTTGTGACATCAGAAACAGTGAATGGTGTTACATTCTTCATAGAAGATAGAGGTATTCTTGCTATTATTCTCTGAAATGCCGTCGCACCCACACCCACAGTTAATTATTTCATACAGGTACAAATCTGTTGGCAACTGGAAAGGAAAAATAGAAAATAGTGTTTGACTTCAGTTATTTAAGTAGTTTCCCATGGGTAGATACGCAGAAAGCAAATCAGAATTACACCCCTTACTCAAACTGCTTTCCCATGTCAATCATATACAGCAACTTTTGTTATCAAAGAGAACCTGAAATCAAGTGTTCATGAAGAGAATTACCACAACTTCTTTAAGAGATACCAGAAGATGAAGCAGCTCTTAAATTAGTTGAATTTTTTAGGTTAACAGTGTTTAAGTCTCACAAGTTTTTCTGTCATCTTAAGGTTTGGGGTTTGTTTGGTTTGGTTTTTTGTTTTGTTCAGGGTTTTTTGGGGGGAGTTTTTTTGGTTTGTTTTACAAGAACTACCACAATGTAAATTTTTACTAATTTTTTTAAGAAGTATCATGATCTTTTTTTATAACATTTTTTTTTTCAGCTAGGTAAGATACTCCGGCACTTACAAGAACAATAAACCAAACTAATGGATATAACAAAGATGATTGTGAAATAATAATGGGGTGCCTGAACTGACATAACCTAAACCCTATTTTCAAAAGTTGCAAAAAAGCAGCCTGAGCACTACTGAAAGCCACTAAGATGATAGCTTCTCAGACTACATCTATTCCAATAACACCCCATCAACATAACATCCTCTGTTGCCCAAACTGTCATGTTCTGGGGTAAGGAGTCAGCGAATTTCCTACTCAAACATGAAGTAACTCACTGAAACTGCATTTAACAGAGCATCAAAAGTCAGGTTTTTTGATGACAGAAGGTCTGTAATAAGCCTACTAAGAAAAACAGGAATGGTAACTATACATAGCATAGACCTGCTCTAAACCATTGCAGAAACAACCAGTTGAACAACACTGGTGTCGTGGTTTAAGCCCAGGCCGTAAATCAGAACCACACAGTCTACTTCCCCTCCACCACCACCTTTCTTCCCTCCACTCTCAGAGGGATGGGGAGGAGAATCCAAAGAATGCAACTCCCACGGATTGAGATAAGAACAGTCCAGTAACTAAGGTATAACACAAATCACTACTGCTACCACCAATAATAATAATGATAAAGAAAATAACAAGGCCAGAGAACACAACCGCTCACCAACCAGTACCTCGCCCCCACCCCGCAGTGATCTAGCCCTTCCGGGAACTCTCAGTTCTACATCCAGGGCATGACGTGCTGTGGTATGGAATACTTCTTTGGCTAGTTTGGGTCAGGTGTCCTGTCCCTGCTTCCTCCCAGCTTCTCCTCCTCCCTGGCAGAGCATGAGACTCACAAAGTCCTTGGTCATTCTAAACATCGGTTTTATCAGCTCTGTTCCCAGGCCGAAAGTCAAAAACACAGTGCTGCAACAGCTACTAAGAAGGAGGAAAAATGACTGCTACTGCTGAACCCAGGACAACTGGTAATGTAATGACAGCAACCAAAACACTGAGGCTGCAGCAGAAGATGAGAGCCTCATGAAGACATCATGTTGCCTGAAGCTTGGTTATAACTGAGGCAAAACTGCTTCCAGAAATCATGCTATTTGGATTGGAAACTATTGCACATTATCATATAAATTTATCAGCTACTAAAAAGTAGTTGCAGAGTCTGGATTTGAGAAAAGCTTGTAAATCCACTTTAGAGCTCACTAACATGTCCTTGACTTTACCTAGTCCTGTTCACTTACTGCTGGGTAATTGCATGATTTCTAACGAAAACTCACAGAACTTGGAGATTTCTTGTCTTGACCCTGGGACCTCTACTCCTGCCAGCCATCAGTCAATAATTCCGCTTTAACTTCTCAAGAGATGTTCACAGAAGTTTTTTCACATTAAAAGAAATAGGGCTGCACCTATTCCAAAAGTGTGGACTATATTTGAACAAATCCCAATTACAAATGTTTTTCCATAAGGCTTATAATAAACCAATCAAGGTCTGACACAGCCTGAGCACCAGATCTACAGATGTACAAACATGCAATATTTGGGAACTAGCTATAACCATGTATTTTTATACTAAAAATATATGAGTGCCTGTTAGAGTCACACAACTTAAGCTTTAAAATTATGTTTTGGTTAATTTTGTCAAAGTCCCTGTCCTACTGTCGGATAATGGTTCTATCTCATATGTTCATTACTTGCGGAAAGCTAGGATTCAGGTGGGGCAGAAGGGAACAGTAAATAGATACAGATTCCTTAATGGCTCAGCTTGTCATTTTCTCCTTGACTCAGACATATAGTTACAACTGTGCCACATTATCAAAAAATTAAATCAAAAATGACAACTTCAGGGAGCCTAAATGTCTGGTCCTAGTGACACAACACCTACCCAGTCAATAGCTATCTTTTCCATTTGCTAGCAGAGCTTTACATCAGCATTTAATAGTTTCAGTTTTGAATTACACCTGGAGTATCAAAGACCAAAGCAATAAGGCTGCTTTGTAAAGCAGAATCTTCCTCTCTACACCCCTTAATCCATGTTGATCAATTAGACCATGAATAAATCAAATTAATCATCTATTAATAGTTATTTCTTCAATAAAATACTTCATTGGGGGGTGGGAGGGAGGGAATTTCAGATTGCACTAGAAGAAGCTTATGGTACTGCAAAAAGGTCAGTGCAGATGCATATATAAAAATGATACTCAATTGCCTGAAGTAAATTTAATCACAGTAACAGAAACATTAGAAGTTAGATGATAATTTCAGTTACGCATTACTGGTTTTGTGAAGCACTAAAAGCCAAGGCACCCAGCTTATGGCCCCTTCCCTTCCTGGACAGGCTGCAGTTTCACTGGCTGGTGGAATGACTCTCTCACAATTTCACACTTCCAACACAAGGCATTAAGGCATGGAAACAAACAGCTTTGACCTTCACACATACGCATAGTTCGAAAATTCTCCATATACATGTAAACATAAATTGAAAAGACTTTGCAAGCAATATAAAAATAAAATTACAAAGTTAAGCTAATAATAGTAAGAGGTTATAATCAAACTTGTCCAGAAAAGCGACTGATCTTCTAAGCCTCCTGTTTGTGTTCAGTTAAAAGAAAGGCTCTAATAGATCACCCTCCTCTAACCATCTAACTTCTATTTTTAATTCAGGAAAGCTTTCTGAGATGTGCAATTATCTGTTATTTTGTCACAAAACCAAAAAACTACAAATTTAGTTACACCTCACAGCTCTGCTCACTAGCAACAAGTCTTGTGTGACCCAGGAGCCTAACAATTCCAAAATTATGATTTAAAGGAATGAGCACATACATGGATTTTACTGTATATGAACTGTCAAAATGGTCTATCATCCATGTTAAAAAACTACAGCCATATCGACTATGGGGAACTACTTCCCTACATAGGCTTGGACAAGTCAGTTTTAATTGTCCTTCAGTCTGCCATTTGTGACATGCAGCAAAATGACACATATCTGACTGACACACTAATACCTACAGATGAAAACATGACATAAGACTGAGGTCTTCCTATTCTTTTAACTTAGCTCTTTCCCAGCCATCATGACAAACTGTTATGGAAATAGGAAAATGAGGGTCATCAGTGGAAAAGTGCTTCACTCAGCTTAGCCTGATTCAGAGATGACAAATGACTGAAATCACACTGAATCACCCAAACTAACAATAACACCACAAAACCCAAACCACCACAGAAAGCCAAACAAAGGGGGGAAAAAAAAAAATAAAAAAATCAACCAACCCCACAGCAAAAAAAAAAAAACCACAAACACCCCATCAACCCTGTTCCAAGTAAATTCTACATCTCTCATTTTTTGCAGCTACTTAAGAGCAGGAGGTCTTTCTTTCCTAAATTCAGAAGTTTTGTAAGGCACACAGCAGTATTTCAGCTTAAATTTCTACATCAACATTTAAGAGAACACACTTTAACTTTCAAATGCTCTAAACACACTGAAGAACACATTGTTTTCCATAGGTATGTCACACAACTTAAAAATTAGTTCTGTGAAGTGCAACAGTGTTCCCAAACATTTAAATGAGAACACTGTTAAATTCAACTACCAAGTAAGTTCTAAGGCTGTACCTAAGCAAGTGAAAAACACATACTCTAACTCAGCTCACAAAAATAAAAGAGGCATTTCCGACAATTAAGTGAAATTAAGAATGTCACTTGGCATTTCCAGGGCAATAGACCTCAATGGACTTCACAGGTTTTTTTTGTTTGTTTTACACAGGGAATGGCTCTGACCTTCTGCAACAGACAGGCACTTTCTGACAGGATCTGCTCATTAGCTCTCACCTTTGGGAGAGGTAGGATTTTAAGCCTACAGTAAACATGCTACTTCCCATAAGAATCACTGAAAAAGGTTGTTTCAAGAGTATGTTTTCTGCCCAACTTTTCTTCTGGTGTCCACACACATCCATTGAACTCAAAGTTACTCATGAATATGGACGTGATGGCTGTGAATTATTTCTTTTGAAAACTACCACACTTAGAGCCATGAAAAGATTCAAAACAAATATGAAGGTTATGTGCTCAGGGACAAATGATAATTAAATCTTTGAGCTTTCAGCACAGTATCAGTTAGTAAAATCAAGACAAGAGGAGAACAGACATTAAAGGAAGATTGTTTTTTCCTTTTATTACTAGAAGAAAAAAAAATATTCTTAACAGCTATTATCAAAACATAGTATTTTTTATTCATGGCAGATGTTCTGTCTAAACTCAGCTTAAGCTAAATGCATTCAAACTTTCCTATTTCATTTCCAGACTAGAGAACCAGGAGGAACCTTTAAAACAGAGTAACTTCAGTGGTATTAAATAATAATAAATAAATCAATCTTTTGGACTTCAAAGATTTTTAGCCTTTATGGCTCATTTCTTCCCACTGTTAATTAGCTGTTTGTAAGAATATAAATAACAGTTCCTTCTCTATTTCACCATTACTTTTTACATACTGTCTGTTGGTATTCAAAGGAAGATTTTTCACTTTCCTCTAAACTAATGTACACAAATTTGTCTGTAATATAATGTAAGAAAAATCATATCACTACACATTCATTATGTCTACACATTAAAGTCAGCTTTTATGCAACACTGAAAATATGCTAATACATATTGCTGTGGCATCTTTGTACCAGGACCTTACTCAGTGTCTATTTGACTGCAGAAAGAACTCCATGTAGTTCAAAAGCACATGATGAAATTCAGACAATCTTTCATAATGCTGTATCACTTATGCTCCCTGAATTAACCACTTACTTGGCAAATAACAGAATTACCCTAATGGAACCCCGTGTTTTCTGTAACTGTATATTGTGCAAGCACTTTGCACATCAGTAAGCACAGACTTTTACTTTTCCATTCTGCTACTATATCTTTGTAGAAAAAGATCATTAGGCAACTGCATTCTTTGCTGCTTTGTCATCATCACATTGGAGAACACAGCACAAGCTTTGATGCCGTCTGAGACAGGAAGATATCCTTTCACTTAGTTTCCCCAAATCAGCTCACGTCTACTCCCAGAAAAAACCCATAACAACTTTCGCTGCCTGGATCACTTACCAGGAGCTGAAAACCCCAGGCTGGCTAACTTACCAGCAGGAACACAGGACTAACTCAGATGCTGGTTTAGAGAAAACCAAAAGAAACCAGTCATACAAGACACATCAGGTTTACTTTGTAGACTAACTCACATTGCCTCTGCTGAACTGCCATGTTAGGATATTCCATGTGTACTACAAACCATAGTGCATCAGGGCCTTTGGGGGTCTTTTCTTACTTGAAAAAGGTAAGCCTACTTGGGTAGCATGGAACGTCACTTGGTCTGCCACAAAGCTGCAGAAATACGAGAAATATGCTAACAAAAATTATATACTTACTGCTTTAAAGCCACAGCTAAAAGTAATTATTCAATGTACTTGTTATTAGTAAAACAGTATCATGGCTTGTGAGTGTAAGCATTACACACACAGAACAGAATGAGATAGATCCAGCCCTGCACTTGGAAAAAAAATAACCCAAACCTCCTTCCCTATTCAAATTCCCCAAATTATATCTTCTTCCCCTCTCCTATTATTAATGGTGCCATAAAATGATCACCTCTGACTTCATGTACTGAGGTGGCTTTCATTTTTTATTTCAAATTGCCTTTATGCACAAGAGATTATTCTATACTTGTAATACTCAGCAATCCCTTCATCTTGACTTTTTTTTACACTGCTACCAACTCAGCAATGAAATTATCAGGAGAAATATTGATCCCACACCTTCATTAGGTGCTTTTTATTTTTTTGGCAACTGCTTCTTGGAAGTTTAATTTGGACTGAATGATCTTTAATATTCAAATGAACCTAAGAACATCTCCTTAGCTGCCACTAGGTTAAAGGAACGAGAGGCGGCATATTTCAGGAAACTAGATCTCAAAAAGGCTACAGTACGGGTTAAAAATTCAAATAAAACTTTAGTTAACATGTAATTGTATATCATTCCTTTGGTTTTTCAGTGGAATTGATTTGTTATAATGTGAAAAGAGGTCCCTCAGAGACTTCCAGTGCAAAGGTCTGACCACCTAGGGGTTTCCAGGAATTACAGAAGTAGTATTGTATACAGTACCAGGTACTAAGACAAACCCATTGCTACACATTTGTTATAACTTAAAAATACATTTTTGAGAAAGTCAGACTGACATTAAAAGTGAGAAAAATTCACAGATAAATGCTATTAGAAACTTAATCCAAAACGCTGGAATTAGAATCCATTTTAAAATAAAAAATAAAAATAAACCCAAGGTAAAAGCTACAACTGAAATACATTGATTTTTAAACACTCAATACAGAAGCAGCTTTGAGGGTTTGTTTTCCTGTCACAGTGAAGTTTTTACATCAGCCTATCCACACAAACTATTCAGCTGTCATCAGCTTGTCTCAAGGCTGGAAGATTAGGTGAAAAAAACTAAATCTGGCTGGTCACGGCTATTAAGATCTATGGCACCAGGGTCCTGACAGGGGGAAAATGCCTTAGTTAAGAAAGCAAATGCTCTCCTAAGGGACCAGGATTCTTGGCATGTAGGGTCCACATGTGCAGAAAGAACTCTTGGTTCAGTATCAGAAGACATCACATTAATTGGCAGACCTCAGTTCCTCTGACTCTTGATGAAGTACATGAACATTTAAGCATACAGAATCCCAGAATTCTTGCTGGTGCTTGAAGGAAGAATGCACTGGGAAAGAAAACAAAGCCACACTGGGAAGAAATAATTAAAACCAAAAATTGCTTGATCCTGGATACAGCTGGATGTGCCCCTTCTGCACACACAATGATGCTGCAGAGCCAATGTCAGAGATTTCTGTGGAATGGCCTGGGCAGACCCTTGCCTTTGCATAGTGTTCCTGATTGAAGCAATAAGGCACTATCATACTTTTTATCTGCAAAGGATGCAAGTGCAGGAGGGAGGGAAGAGGTCTCTAAGTTGTGATCAGCTGTCTCTGGAGCCCCAGCATAATTGTCTGCATCCATGCCTGAATTAAGATGTTACACTTTGCAAAAAGAAAGTCAAGGTCAAACACAGTCAGGCACATAATTTTTCCCCCATAACAAATCAGCAAATACTGGTCATCTGGATTACGAAAGAACCAAGACTAAGAACAAATCCACCAATATTTTTCACTAGTGAATATATCAATTAATTTTTCAATCCATGTGAAGTCTTTCTTGCCCTTCATCTTTAATCTGCATTTCTTTAGCTGGCTTGGCACTACACAAAAATAAAATCCAGTTTTACCAGGTATACATGATGCAGGGTGAGATGAAAAAAAAAACTGTGGAATTTGAACTAGGAGTGATGTGGAATTATCCAGGCCAAAGTTTGGAAAAAGCCTTGTGGGCCTATCAACATGAGGACCAACGAAGTTTCCTAATGTAATATTAAGACCAGAGAGTTAGACACCTCCCGAGAGTAGTCCCAGCTCCTGAAAAAACCCAAACTGCTACCTGCATGTTATTGTACTTGAAATAGTGCTGGGACTTCACCTCGCAGGGGGGTTGGAACTACATGATCTTAAGGTCCTTTCCAACCCTTACTATTTTATGATTTTAAATGTAGGTACACAGGTGAATTTTTTCATGTTGTCGTGGTTTAAGCCCAGGCTGTAAATCAGAACCACGAAGTCCACTTCCCCCCCACACACACACCTTTCTTCCCTCCGCTTCTGGAGGGACGGGGAGGAGAATCAAAAGAATGCAACTCCCACGGGTTGAGATAAGAACAGTTTAATAACTAAGGTAAAACACAAATCACTACTGCTACCACCAATAATAATAATGATAAAGGAAATAACAAGGAAGAGAATACAACCGCTCACCAACCGGTACCTCACCCCCACCCTGCCATGATCCAGCCCTTCCGGGCACTCTCAGTTCTACATCCTGGGCATGATGTGCTGTGGTATGGAATACCTCTTTGGCTAGTTTGGGTCAGGTGTCCTGTCTCTGCTTCCTCCCAGCTTCTCCTCCTCCCTGGCAGAGCATGAGACTCTCAAAGTCCTTGGTCAGTCTAAACATTCTGACCAGCGACTGAAAACATCAGCTTTATCAGTATTATTCCCAAGGTCGAAAGTCAAAACACAGCACTGCACCAGTAGAAAAAATGACTGCTACTGCTAAACCAGGACACATGTACAAACAGTTCCTGATCTATATCAAGGTTTTGACTGATGCAAAGAATATTCCACCTTGGATAAAGCCCTTTTTAAATGCAATGAAATAAATGTTGACTATACTGAGCAACTATGTCTTTTCAGTTTTCCTTTGCATATCAAAGCAAACCAGTTGAATCTTATGGAAGGTTTGGCTGTATTTAGTTTATGAAATAAAAGAATTTTTAAAGCCTATGAGTAAGCCACACCTATTTAAAAAAGTAACAATACACAATGGGAAAAAATAACATTAAAGATTTTCTCTTCCTTAGCTGTAAGTAACAGGCAAGTTATTTCTACGTGCTTCTGCACCGTACTGCAGTCCTTGGATGGCATGAGGCAAATGCTCCAATTCAGTATTACTTCATTCCCTTTATGTAACACAGACAGTAGGCTGAGGAGAAAAAAATCCACACGCAAAAACCCCACAACAAACACATAGCAAAAGCTCAGTGGACAACCCCTGAAATTGCAGTTTCTGCATGTCTTAACCAACCCCAGGATGAGAGGACTCATCAATGGGGCCGCTTCCTCCTTTCTTTCACTGGTCCTACACCGAATGAACTTCGGTCTTAAGAACCTGTCCCTGTGATTACCTAAATCAAAACGAGTATGATGAGAATCTATTTGAACTGTTACAAGTATATTCTGTTTATTGTTCTAAATATAATTGAGGGTAAGTTTCAACTGTTTTGATGCAAGATGCCTCAGAAAAATGTATGACACTACCACTAGGTACTAACAAACAGGCCATAAACACCATTTGAGAGTCCCATTTTCAAAGACTTGGCAAATGCAGCCAAAGGTGCCTGGAATCAGCTCAGCAGCATTACTCTGTAGCTGGAGTTTCTAAACTTACTCCTTACTACATGGTATCATGACAAACTGGAGACACTTATTTTTTCTCTAATGGTTAGACTATTTGATCATTATATTTGGCAACAGCTTTCTCAACAAGAACTATCACTGTCCAACAGGATGACATTCCTGGTGAGATACTGCTCAGCAGCTCGCAGTACCAGAGTCAGGTTGCAAGTGAGGGCTGAAGAGGAGTTTCAGGAAATCTATCACTGAGGTACAGCCTTTTTTGTCTGCTGCTCCCACTTCACCTGCACCTCCTTAAGCACATGCCTGCCTTTTATTAGAGTGTCCAAGAGTTATGAGCACCCACACTGAGATTAGAATATGCCCCTAAAACCATAAATTCTCCAAGTAATGAACTGTAATGTGAAAGAGGATAACAAAAGGAAAAAGTAGAAGTTAGCAGCAACTGGACAAAAGTTTCCTGTAACAACCCCTACTTCGTAAATTCTCTGCCAGGCAATTTATATCCACAAGAGATACATTCCATTCCCTTAGCCTCCAGTGTCTTTTAAAGTTAAAACTTCTTTCTTGCTGCAGTTTATGGCACATTTTTACTACGTGGACTTAGGAAGCAAGCAAGGCTGACTAAACAGATTTCCTCCATGACCTTTACTACTGTCGGCTGAAAACAATTTAGTCCATTTTAAGTCATTTGAGAGCACTGTAAACATTATCCAAGGGGCTTAGGAATGTCTGCCTAAAACATGACCTTTCAAGCTGACAGATGACAAGAAATACTCCACTTTAAACCATTTTAAAAGATATGATAAAGGTCTCTTATCCTGCTGAAACAGAAAGGAATTTTCCTTTTACCACTACAGAAAAAAGGATGCTTTTTGTTCCATTTGAGAAATTAAATCCTTTTTTGAGAGGGACCTGAAAACAAATGAAATAACCTAAAGCACTCACATCCTTTTCCTCTTGATTCAAAGATCAATACATCCAATTAATATAAATTAAGAACAGAAACAAAAGGGGTAAGCAAGCAACCAAGAGAGATAGTTAGGCCATGTATAAACAAAACATCTTACACTGGAAATAACTTTGCCTAGAATGCAGAGCAAAACTTTATCCAAGTCAACTTTATTAAAACTTTGCATCATACTTAATTCTGTCATACTCAAGGGAAGCTAGATGTGATTTTCTATCTTGACACTATCACACTGGAAGTCAAGGCAGCGATCAGTAAATCCACAGATAAAATCCAGAAGTTACTATGTTACGATATTTTAAAGATAAAAGACAGTGGCTCTGTCTCTGAGTGCACTAACAGTACCTTTAGCTCCAATAGAATACTTGTTCCACAAGGGCTACTGCACACTCTCACATCAATAAACCAAGCACATTCTTGGCACATTTTGGCAACAGCTACATTTTAAACTCCTGTGAAAATTAGCAACTATACAAGATCTCAGGCGTAGCACTTCTTAGGCTTCAGGAGTGCTTAAACTAACCAAATCAATGTTGCAGAAAACATTACTTTGTAATATTTTGGCTACTTCAGAGCACAAGAACAGGCTGCTCTTGAACTCAATTCTACAGAGAAGGTAGCCTGACTTAACAGATGAATCAGAAAGCAACTAGAGAAATGAACATACAACATACAATTCCTTTGAAATAAAATGGATTTCAGGCTACATAAACCAGTGGAAACTATTTAGCATTTATTTGGTCTTATCTCACAAGAATAACACTGAAAAATTCTCATGAGGACCATACCCTATCACCAATTTTTAAAAATTATATAAACTTAATTACTCCCAGTTTATAAATACCCCGCCTTTTACTTGTGTGTTACCACTACAGAGTGAAAACATACAATATCTACAACAACATAGTACTTTGTGTCTAACTGAAAAATGAGTTGGAAAAGAAAACAGCCAAAAATATTGCATGAGTCACTAGAAATTCTGCTATGCAGATTTACTTGGTACTGTGAGGTACCACATAGTTATGTGTAACAAAAAAACCTATGAGAGCTAAAAAAAAAAAAATAAAAATCCCCATTTAAATCATCTTGTTCCTCTTAATGTTACTTACTTTGATACTGTAACAGTCTTTGTAGTAGCACCCTGTTGTGTGTACTGTCTAAAATACTCTCCTGTAGCCTAATCAGCTAAACACTATTTAAGTCCTAATCTTTTCCAACTTTTTCCTGTTGAACACATGCAGAGAGCTCCCATAGTTACCTTTGTGAAACAGAAACATAAAAGATGAAACATGGTGTGTGTTATAGAAGCTACACATACATGACAAAAACCTCCAAAGGATCGCCAGACTGCCCCTTTACCACTGGTTTTTTCCTGTAGCTCATCTTCCATGCAAGTAAACCCACAATATAGTAGTGAATTGTTTATTAAACGATGAGTGAATCAAATCATGTCTCCATTACTGAAAAACTGCTCATCATTTATTTAGCTGCTTAAATGAAAACAAAAAAATACAAATCTACATCTGTCTTTCACTCATCACACACTTAATATTCACTATATCACTTTTTTTCAGGTTTTAATTCCATTCCCTTTCTTATAATGAACAGTGTTGTTTCCTATACAGATATCAGACCACTTGAATAAAAGTATTCTACCATAAAAGCAGAATGAAAACTCACACTCCCAAAGAATGGCTTTATTATCATACACATCCTCCATATAACAGCAGACCTAAAAAAACCCCACATCTCACTGTCGCAGAACATTCAGTCACTCCAGGGCTTTCAAAAGCACCTTCTCTTCTCATGTCATACCATTTTGAGCTATTTTGTATCCCTTCAGAAAGAGCAGAATATCCCTTCCCCACCCCCCCCACCCCCTTTTTTTAGACGCCAGCACCACCAGATTGATACCTCTGCCTCCCTCACCCTCAAGGATGAGCACACTGCCCTGAACTGCTGCCCTCTACACCAATGCAGGGAGCAAAAGGAAACAACAGGAGTGCACTGGACACAAATACAAGAGCACTAACAGACAAAAATACTGCAGTATGCTCAAGATACCAAACAGTTCTGTGGGTCCTATTCTACAAGGTGACTCCTGCTTCTCAGACAGCCTAAGACTAATTTAATTCCACATTAAGGAATCAAAAAAACCCTAGATTTACTACAGTTCCTTCACTAAAAATTATTCAGATTTTACAATATAATGGTTATTTGTTGTTTTTATTGAATTTAAAGGAGAAATATTCTCATTCATTACTCTAATATCTTCAAAAGCAAGTCCTGAAAACGTACTCAAATACAGTTCAAGAGAGGCAGACACAAGATTCTGTTCTCATGCTAGAGTTTTCTACCAGGTCTTAGTGGTCTTACATGCAGAAATATCGTTATGATTGATTTTTTCCACCCCCTTCATCTTTCTTGCTTTTTGTCCAGCCATTTCACGTCTCTAAACATATTAAGCTAAGAGAACCACAGAGATTTTTCTCTTCATACTAAATTCACGGGTTTTCAGAAATCAAATGAAATGTAGCAAAGTCCCAGATTACAGGTGGAAACTGTCAATTTTGCTTATGCTTGTAGGATTACCTTTAAGGGAAACATTCCTTAATCAGATTCCATCTGCTTTGCCCATTAAGTCTTTGGAGTACTGCTGATCTGGATGCTACCTGCGAACTCCACTAGCAGCAAAAGTTACTCCTTCAAATAAACAGTGGACTTCTTTTTACACAAGATCCTTTGTGTAAAAGTATGCAATATGAGCTTTTGCTCAATAACGGAATCTTTGCAATGGTTTTGAACAACTTTCCAAAAGATTACAAGCATGATGTTACAAATAAATTGTTAGGGAAAACCAAGAAGATGGGCTGCTTCAAAGGCAGAAATAAGCCAGGCAAGGACAGCCTCACCAAAGAGGGGACAGTCTCACAGGTCCAAATAGGGAAAGGGACAACTCCACAGGGTCCAGACAAGGCAAGGTCCAGGGTGTCTCCAAGAAAGCCAGTCAGAAGCAGCAGAAGGCAGGGTCAGAGACAGAACTGGAGTGCAGGCTCTTACACAAACCTTCCTCCTGGAGACATAACCAGATACGTGACTGGAATCAAGCTACCCACGGTACAGCTCCAAGGTCCATCCAGGAAAAACTGTCAGTAAGTCAAGACAGCAGGAGACACAACTGGGTACAGGTATACCTGTGACAGGCAAAGGGCCTGCATCAACAGACTGACTGAGCAGGACAGGGGGAGAAGAGGCCCCAGTTAAGTCCCATCAGGACAATTAAGGCCCATTAGTGCAAATATGGCCCTGACAAACCAGGCTATGCTCTAGCCTCTAGGGCACTATTAGGTGTAACAGGGACTGTTGCCTATTTCACTGGTTCTCACACTAGCATCTGTTTCAGTTTAAGTCAGTATCAGTTTCCATTAAAAAAAAAAATGTATCTTTTAACTTGGAGCCCTTTGGTAGGGCTCAAAAAGAGCATAAGGAAACTCTTAGCATACTTCCAAGAACAGACACTTCATCAATCAGAAAATTAAAGTAAGTTACAGAACTAGTAATGAAAACAAATTCCAAACATCATAATTTAACCTGAAAAGGATCTTGAACAAACACACTCTTCATCATGGGCTAAGCAGAAGATGAAAGCATGATTCACTCTCCACTGATAACATCTAAAGCAAGCATTTAGTCCAAAGAACCTCTGAGGATTCAGAGTCAGTCTGAAATTTAGAGCAGGCATGCTATTTTGAAATGATGAAGTATCAACTGCAGTTGACTAGCTATTTTATTGCTTGCACACATGCAGTACTGGATTTCGTACAGTATTTTTGGTTAACTAATTATCTGCAATAAGGAAAGAGAATGAGATAAAGTAGCACAGATGCGTATCCTGTTACAATATTCCATGAGATACGCAAATTAACTTCTCGAGCAGAAAAGGCGCATGAATCTATGATGACCATTTAAAAACACAATTATTGTACTAAGACAAAAACAGAGTGGCTGTAAAAGAAAGGCTGTCAAGAAGACTTCTGGGTACAGAAAACCAAGAGTATAGATAAAGGAAAGCACATTACATTCATTCACAACCGTGGCTGACTGGTATGTCTTCTCAGCAGAGAAGGTGGTGACTAACAGAACCTGAAGTCACAGCACAAATGTCAAAACAAGAAACAGAAGAGCACTTAAATACAGTCATTCTCCACCAGATTCCTTTGCTGCAGACACCTCCTGTTCTGTTTACACTGTAAACTCCATCTTCACACAAACCAAGGTCTGAGCTTGCTGAAGCAGAAGCTTCCTGACTGAAGTTCAACTCCCCAACCAAAGCTATTTCCACACCTCCCTTTGGTTTACCTACCAATATACTCTATGGACATTAGAATACAACAGCCTTCCCTCACAAATCATTCAATTGCTTCAGTTATTATCAAATGATATTGACAATTATTTTGGAGACACAAGAGTAAAAGACATTTTATGAGAAAGATGCAAGAGGAGCAATATAGTTATCTACACTTGTGCAAAGCTGTAGAGGCTGTGCAACATAAAGAGCAAATCAAAGTATTTAAGTTACTCAAGTAGATTAATCAAAGTAAATTTCAAATCAAAGGAGACTTGCAAGGGGGAATAGTTTTGAATAAGTGTGGCAAGTATACAGGGTGCCAGAAGAATGGATATTAAGATGAATCCTATTCTTTTCACTACCTCTTATGACTTTTACAATGCCAAACAGACTGCGGTGACAATATTCACTTAAACTACAAAGCAGGGGCAGTCAGCATTAAGCAAGGTTATTCAATTCAAATGAATGGAAGGTTCATGTTACTATGAAGGGGTCAGTGATCATAAACAAAAAGGAACATAAGATTTTAATAAATTATATCCTACAGAGATGAGCAGGAGAAAGATCTATTCTCAAAAACTTTTCTTCTTTCACTTGGATAGGTGGTACAATTATTATCAAAGGGAAAGCACATTTTGTGATACATTTGTGAAGCTGAATTTATAGAAATAGTTTCTTTACTTAAAATGAACAGGTAAGAAGTCAGAAGAGCAAAGTAGATCAGTTTTGTAGGACAGTACCAAAGATCTCTATTGAAAGAATGAGTATTCTTAACAAGGATGTAACTTATTTATGAATCATGCTGAGAAAACAGTACATACAGACAATACCCTGTGTCCTTCCTGAACATTATACCTTTGGTTTAGTAAGCATTGATTATCACTGTCATCTTGGACAGGATTTTGCTTCATATTCACAGCTTCTGTAAGCCATGAATTCATGGACATGTTGAGGGATCCATATAAAGAAAGACTTTTAACTACATATTTAGCATACAATTTATGACACAGAGCAAATAAACTAAATCCTTATCTTCTAGAGCAGGAACTGTTACAGTTACCTGAGCTCTCCCACCAGTACATACACCTCATCTTCCACCATCACATTTTCTTTCACCCTCAATACTTCTCACTTATAATGTTAACTAATCTCCACTGTTCAGCATAAAATAACACTAACAATCCCCTCCATCAAAAAGTAGCTAAGATCACAGATTTGTAAAGCTCACCAGTAATATGAAAAAAACTCAACTTTTAAGCTCTATTTACTAGTCAGGAAGCCCTTCGTAGCTTCTCTTCCTTCCAACAAGAACTTCAGTGACCAAGATCTTCAGCTTTACCATTAAGTTTCACTGAGCCACTAGTCCTCATTGAGACAAGCGTAGCACACACACATTTAGGCACCTGTTTAAAGTCTACCAAATTCATCAGTACCAAAACATTTAGACATCAAAAAACTCAAAAAAACCAAAAAAACCAACCAAACAAAAAAAAAACCCCCACACAAAAAAACAACAAACAAAAAAGCCAAACAAGTATACAGTTAAAAGCCCAAAAGCATTTTTGGTGAGTTAACAACTTACAAACTAAAGGGATCATTTATACATGTGACACAGCACAAATGCGAAAATAATTTTGACTTTTTGATTGTGGGGAACGTGGGGGGAAAAAAAAAAAAAAAGGAAAAAGAAAAAGAAACCCCCCACCCAATCATTACCTAAGCAATGTTTCAGAAAAGAAGGCTAAATTCTAATTTAAAATTACTAACATCCATTTCAACCAATCTAATGCCTTTATTTGTCAACCTTTCAAACACTGCTATCAGCCACAAATGACACCTATGCTTGAGAAAGCTGTAATTACCACAGTGATTTTGTAAAGGAGTTGCAAATTGCAAGTATTTCCATTTCCAATTAACATCCATGGAAAACGGCAATAATTCCACAACACGCTGGTGATCACAAAACCGCATGTTTAGTTTTTTTCCCTCTTACGAAGTGTCGCGTTTTCAATTAGTGCACTGCGAATGATGAATTAAACAGAAGCCCCTTCACCTCTCTAAATTAGCTCCTGTTTGAGCAAACACGCAATTTAACTATGAGCCCACTAAGTACATCGTCATTCCGCCCACAGACTTGCTCAAGTAGGTGAGAACTGCCTTCTAAAGCGAAGGTAAAAGCTGGCTGCAAGGACCTCAAGGGTCTCCATTGCTTCGCTTACGAGAAAAACAACGCGACTCACTGCCGAGCCTACCCGCGGGCAGACGCCGCCGGCAGCGCGGCCCGGGGCGGCCTAACAGACCCGCCTTAACGCAACCAGACACTGCCCTGTCCCGACGGACGAAAGCGCACAAGGCCCACGGGAGGACTGGACCGCAGCCGCCGCACTGCCCTTACCTTTCTGTGAGAAGAGGAGCCCTGGCCTGCAGCCCCAGCCTCCACCTCCGACTGTCCTTCCGCGCGTTGAGACCCCTCCTCAAACGCCAACGTCCGGTAACAAAAAGGAGTTCACCTCAGCTCCAGAGCAAAACCCCGTTTGCGCAGCGCATCCTAGCAACGGCGGAAGAGCACCTAGAGCACGCGCAGACGGCAGAAGGTTCTGGAACGCGTGCGGGGGCGTGGCCTCGCCTCAGTGGCCTCCTGAGGCCGGAGCAGGTGTAGGGGGGCGCTTGGGGCAGTTAAAACGCGCTAGTGGTGCGGGGGTAGCGCAGCCCCGGGGAGGGCGGCTTGAGATAATTGCTGCTGCCTGCACAGCTGAGCTGCTCCTAGCGATCACCCGTTAAAATCCTTCTCCTTTCATAGGATAACAGGAAATGGTCAAATGTGTATGTTTAGAATCAGTAATATTTCTGCCAATTGTATGTGAGCATTGAAGGCTTTTTCTAGCGGTAGGCTTTGCATCTTTCAATTATTTATCAAGCAGAGATGAGCTAACTAACCCAGCTGTAATGAGGTTCAGGGCTTTGCGCTGTGGTGCCTGCCAGGTTGTGAATACACAGGATGCTTCAGTGCATCCACAGAACAGGGAAAGCAATGAGCACACCTGCGTTTGAGGTGTGCTGACCCTGACCTTGCCTTGCAGACCTCTTTTTCTGCCTTCCCTCAGACCAGCCCCCTCAGCACCTTCACCATCCCGTGGCTGATGTGTCCTCTGTCCCAGGTCTGCTCTGCTTGCCTTGCCTGGCTTCTCTGCAGCTTGTGGTGAGAGCCCTCAGGTTCCCAGTTCCCCAGCTCTGCTGCTGCTCCAGGCATTGTGCCTTGGCGCCTCAGTGACAGTCAAGCTGCAGGGCAAAGCTCGGGTTCACCCACCATGATTCCAGCAAACTCATGTTATATTTATCCTGTAAGTACTACCTTCGTTTGGGGGGCCTAGATGTATGGTGGGGTTTTTGATTTGGTTTTGTGGGGTTTGGGTTTTTTTACCTGACTAAATTATAATTCATAGTATTTGTTTGAATTCACCTCAGCGATCAGGATCAGTGACCTGGCCTGTTCATTATCTATGTTTGTGTAATCCACAGTAATTATCTTGGATGATTTGATGTTTTCTTCTAGCGCATTGATAAAATGTCAAGCAGTGAAGGACAAAGAACCGATTACATTAGGATCCTATCAGAAAGACTTCAGCTAGATGATAGTTCCCCTCTGACTTCTCAGTTATTAATTCCTTAAATTTATTTTTTTAATTTCTTAATACATCACCACCCGGAACGCCAGGATTCCCTGTTAGAATATTTTTCTCTCAATTAAAGAATCTTAAATTTTATTAATGAAATATTAGAAAAATTATTTGCATTTAAGAATTTACTAAAAGCATTCTGATTTTTTAACCAATCCCATAATACTAGGAGGTGGAAAACTCAGTTACTGTATATTTTTTTATAGCTTGTTTCAAATCGATAATGAATTTCTTACTAATTATGAGAAACTTGTGATTTCTGATACACAGTTGAATGTTACTGTCTTCTACTGAGTTATAATAGAAAATGAGTATTACACTATGTAGAGTTTGCATCAGTTCCTAGCAGAAGCCCAGCTATGCAAGGGAAGAAATTTCTAAGACTTTCTATGAAGAAAAAGTAAATTAAAAACATTATTTCCCATAAGTAGATAATAATTTTAATTTGTACTTAAATACTTGTATTTTCTCTGAGGTTAGCATAATACAATGCACTTTCCAAAGCATGAGGGAATATTGAGTTAATAGCCAGTTCTGTGTTATGGACTAAGGGCATTATTTTAAATAAAACTGGGCAACAAGGTGGACCACAGTGCTGACCTAAGCAGTACACTTGCCCTGATGTTGGACTTGAATAAAAATACCATCAAATTCATTGTTTAAGGGTTATTTCCAAGTTGACAGTTTAACCTTCCCTGGAAGAGTCTACCAGTGTCTTCTACAAAAAGGCCATGATCAACCCAAGATCTTCTAAAAAGAGACAGAGATGTAGAAAAGAGCACATAGGAAATACCAGACAGGAAAAAGGGATGATCATGAGCCTACCAAATGGCTTCACATTAAAATAGTGGGGAAATAAATAAGGTTTACACCTGCCCTTACAGTTTCTCATAGATTTTGTAAAAATTTATTGTGTTTTCTTACTGACATCAATGCAGATTTTCAAATGAATCCTGAAGGGTTTGTGCAAGCTTAAGTATAAGATGCTTGGAGGCTGGGACACTTGTGTTACATGTCCCAGTTCATATGGTTGTCCTGACCAGTAGATATCTGATGCCCTCAAGCAAAAGTTACACAGCCAATGCTGTATATACACATACAAATTTTACATATGGTTTCATGCTGTGAATCATTTATCAATGGGTCAGGTATTAGGGACTGTTCCATAAACAAACAGTATACCAGTTAGTCTTTGCCTTTCGAAATTGCCTTAAAACCTGAGAACGCTAGGTCACAGTGCTACTCCTTCTTTACTAACTATCCTAATCTTTAGCATAACAGTCCTTCAGGTAGAGAAGTTTTCTCACTGCACTTAAGGAATAGGTTCTTGATTATTCAGCTATACTTGTTCTTAGTATGAGCGCTTTTTTTTTACCTATTTTTTTGCATTTAACTTTAGTTGATTTAATGGTGTTTTCCTGACAGTGCTGCTCTACATCAACACTGAAATACCTTTATTTATACTCTTCTTTTACGGGGAGCTGTAAAAACTACTGCTTTTTTTTTTTCCTTTTTCTGATCCAGCCACACCATAAAAGTAATTTCAAATACATTTTTCTGTTCAGTATGCTAAATTTTTTTTTTTTTTTACAGATCAGTAATGGTAAAGAGGTATTTAAAAAAATAAAATTACTTTCTAGATAAAGTGCATGAAAGTCTAATCATAATTTCTGTCACGTGTGTAATTCATTTTAACAAAAACAAAAGTACTATGCAGAACACCCAGATGGACTGACACAATCTGTGTCTTCCACAATGATGGTATGTGGATCCTGTGCAATTGTTTGAACAGCAAGAGCAGGAACTAAAACAGTACAGGTTAATCTCAGAAGTTGGTAAGGTACATCCACACACTTACAGTCCTTCGATTACATTTTTGTTCCTTCAGTAAGATAGGCAATGCGCAAGTGGGTGAACAGACTGTGTCCGTAACATGACATCAGTTAAATGCAGTAATACATGCATTGTTTTGTTGTTGTTTTTTTTTGTTTGTTTGTTTTGGAATGAGCCACTTTTGAATGTTTTTGGGGTTTGGTTTGGTTGGGCGTTTTTTTTGTTACTCAAAAATGAAAAGAAAGCAATGTGAAATAACTGAAGCTAATAACAAAAAACCCCACAACAAATATTGCAACTTTCAGTTGTTAAGTAGCTGCAAATTTTATTCTACCTTGTATACAAATGTGGAGCCTAGCATCTGCAAGTGCCCCACAGGCTGTTTTTGTAGGCACTTCCCCAGAGAAACCACCTTGCAGATTTTCACTGTCAGGAGCAGATTTCTCTTCAGGCTCAGAAAGCCTGAAGGATCAGACCTGTTACCTGCTCAAAACCATTTGGTTTTTCATTTACAGGGACAAACTGTGACATGAAGATACTAGGAGATAAAAACATACCTCTGTGTAGTCCCTTCAGTTGTTCACTGTAGGCACAAAGACTGGAGCAAAGGTTGGGCAACTAGTGTCTTTTCCACGTTTCTCGGGCACAGAGCAGAGAGATGTGAAGATTTTGTTTCCTATCCATATGTGTCAGCCAACAGACAAGAGAATGAATACGAATTTAATGTGCTTCTAGTCAAAGTTCAGCACAGAACCTTGTTCTCTTCTGCTGACTAATACAAACTGACCTTAGGGTGCTCAGCTGTGCAAAACAGAGAAAGAAGTACAATGTCTTACAGCTTGTTCTTCTTTGTCGTGGTACCTGCAGTGATTTGTAAATTGATTTCAGTTGTCTTTCTTACAGCGTCATATTTCAGTTTGTTTCTGCACTTACCTTGAAATCATGTGTTAACCAAATTACTTGTGAAGAAACAGTGATTTTTGATAGAATATTCCCTTAGAAATCCATTGTAATTGACAGTTTGTTCTTCACTGAAGGCCTTTCATTAGTGTTTACTTTATTTTTGTAAAGAAGGAGCCATGTTTTTAATAATCAACATGCTTTTCTTTACATTTTGAAGTGCAAAATTACACACAGTAACGGCCACGAAGTAACAGTAACCTCATTTGAAGAGAGTGGTTGTGAGCCAACTTATGTTTGTTTCTCACTGTTCCAAGCAATACGAGTTGCAGGTGTTCATACTGACATTTCCTTAATATGACTATACGCTTCCAAGAAAATACGCACCATCAGGCATCTTTAGCAGCCATTCTTATTGTTTTCTTTCAGATTGTAAACACGTTGGTACAGGTAAAGAAAACATAATTGATGTCATATTAGTAATCATTTAAAAATGGTTTTAAATTATGATGGTTTTTCACATTTTCTAGAGTAGCTTGTTCAGTCAAAAAATCGAACAGTGCTGTTCACAGCTGGCTTCTCTCTCTGTTTCTGTTTTCTTTATTCTTCCACTCCCTGCACACCTTTTACACAGCCCCATGGCAGTCTTTCTTCACACCAATATGATGTGCCAACATTCTCCCTTTGTTTTACAGCACACAACCTGTTGTTCTGCTGCATGGCCTACTGCAGCCTTCTCATTTCACACACAGTCTGAGATTCAGGTCTCAAATGATATCAAAAAGAAAAGCATTTCTGTTTCCATTTCATACAAAGCACTGTATTTCAAATGCACTTTTATGCAGAAAGACGAAGAGGAAGTCAGTGGTTTACCACAAGATTTTTTTTGTCATTTCAAAGTGGTAGTAAGTTGTCATTTTTACATAACATATCATTAATAAAATTCAGTAGTATTTAGTGAAGTTTTTTTTAAGTATTACCCCCTGCAGCTTACAGTACAAACAAGGCTATCTGTGCAATCAGAACTGAAATACAATTCTTTTTAAAACCTGTACCTTGGCATTGTACTTTAGATATTTCTTTACTGCAAGATACTATGATCAAATTATTACTTTTTTCTCTGGCTCTATTTATTTTGTCTTGCCATCTGTGTCAGCATCTTCCCTGAAGATGGAGCAGATTCTCCTGGAAGGCATGCTAAGGCACATGAAAAACAAGGAGGTGGTTGGTGACAGCCAGCATGGCTTCACTAAGGGGAAATCATGCCTAACCAATTTAGTGGCCTTCTATGATGGGGCTACGAAACTGATGGACAGTTGACGTCATCTACCTGGACTTGTGCAAAGTGTTCGACACTGTCCCACATGACATCCTTGTCTCTAAATTGGAGAGACATCAATTTGGTGGGTGGACCATTCAGTGGATAAAGAACTGGCTGGATGGCCGCACGCAAAGAGTTGTGGTCAATGGCTCCATGTCCGGCTGGAGACCGGTAACGAGTGGTGTCCCTCAGGGATCGGTGTTGGGACCGGTCTTGTTCAACATCTTTGTCGGTAACATGGACAGTGGGATTGAGTGCGCCCTCAGCAAGTTTGCCGATGACACCAAGCTGTGTGGTTCGGTTGATACGCCGGAGGGAAGGGATGCCATCCAGAGGGACCTCGACACGCTTGTGAGGTGGGCTGATGCCAACCTTATGAAGTTTAACCATGCCAAGTGCAAGGTCCTACACCTGGGTCGGAGCAATCCGAGGCACAGCTACAGGTTGGGCAAAGAAGAGATTCAGAGCAGCCCTGCAGAGAAGGACTTGGGGGTGTTGGTCGATGAAAAAATGAACATGAGCCGGCTGCAGTGTGCGCTCGCAGCCCAGAAAGCAACCGTATCCTGGGCTGCATCAAAAGGAGCGTGACCAGCGGGTCGAAGGAGGTGATCCTGCCCCTCTGCTCTGCTCTCATGAGACCTCACTTGGAGTATTGTGTGCAGTTCTGGTGTCCTCAACATAAAAAGGACATGGAACTGTTGGAACAAGTCCAGAGGAGGGCCACGAGGATGATCAGGGGCCTGGAGCACCTCCCCTATGAAGGTAGGCTGAAAAAGTTGGGGCTGTTCATCCTGGAGAGGAGAAGGCTGCATGGAGACCTCATAGCAGCCTTCCAGTATCTGAAGCGGGCCTACAAGGATGCTGGGGATGGACTCTTCATCAGGGACTGTAGTGACAGGACAAGGGGTAACGGGTTAAAACTCAAACAGGGAAGTTTAGATTGGATATGAGGAAGAAATTCTTTACTGTGAGGGTGGTGAGGCACTGGAATGGGTTGCCCAGGGAGGTTGTGAGTGCTCCATCCTTGGTGGTGTTCAAGTCCAGGTTGGATGAGGCCTTGGGTGACATGGTTTAGTGTGAGGTGTCCCTGCCCATGGCAGGGGGGTTGGAACTAGATGATCTCAAGGTCCTTTCCAACCCTAACTATTCTATGATTCTATGAAATTCTACTTCTGTCATGTATCCTGGTTCCTACTCAATTGCACTTGCTATCTATCTTACTAGTCCCATTTGCCCTTACTCTATCTTTTCATTCTCTTCATGCTGTTTTTGCATGCATTTGCTTAAGGCCTACCACTACCTCCTCCTCTTAGCAAGAGAGCTAGACCCCAAGCATGTCTAAATCACTCCTGGGCATCAATCTTTTTTCTCTGAAGTGAGGCATTTTTATTTAGAGAAGTCTTTGCTGGCCTGTCATTTACATTTTTTCATAATTATATTTGATAAATACCACAGTATAAGGAATCAAATAGAAATACAGCTTTGGATGCAATGACACGTCACCCACTGTTGGTTTTAGTTTGTACTTACAGAGATACACACCAGTAAACCTCTCCTTCACAAAAGCAACTTGTAAAACCAAACAGCTCTCCTTAGTGCTGTTTATCTTTTAAGATTCTTCTCTATAATGGACTTGTAGCAGAATATTTTTATCAGAAAGAGAGATATAAAAGCATTTTTTGCAATAGAAAAAAATAGAAAACCTTTATTAGATTGGGGGAAAGAGAAGATTTGGCTGATACACATGATTTGGAGATCTCAGTGCTCTTTTCACAAGAATGGAAAATGATAACTGATGAAAGGACCTTTGAGGGACTTCAGAACTATGTACACCTCTTATTTGATGTTAGTCTAATAAAAGTGTAGCTGCTTCTACATTCAGCTGTCTAGTTCAGTTGGCAAAAACTACATTTTTCAATAAATCAGTTTCAAGCCTCTTTTGGTATCTATTCCTTTGTGTCAGTGATAGGTTTCTGGAAAAGCAAAAGCAAAAGATAGAGTTTTCCACCCTAACTTTGGAAGGAGAAGGTTATAGTGAAAGGTTCATTAACTTATAATAGGATTTTCTTGGTTGCAACACTTTATCATGTGTGGTATCATACATGGAAGTATAGTCCAAGTATAAGGATCATACATAGACCCCTTGATAAGGTTGCTTCAACCTTCTTTATCTACCTGTATATGAAACACTTACCATATTATGCCTCAGCATATCATAAAATTTAGATTAAAAGTATCTGTAATTGTGATTATTGCTCAAATACTTTACTTGTATTTGTAATGCTCCTCATGTAGTCCAAACATGGAACTTCTGTTTAGTTGACCCAACCTCATGCCTTAGTAAATTACGTGGCTTTCTAGAGTATATAAACAAAAGTTTACAGTATTTTATATTTAAAGTAACATAAATGTCCTGTCTTCTTACCAGTCAAATAAGTGTAAATATACTTTTCACACAGAAGCTTTAGTGTGTTAGGCATTTTGCTACTTCCCATGCTGCCCATGGATTTACATGCCACATTCATTGCAAGCTAATGCATTATACAAAAATAATTTTAAAAGATTAAATATTTATGTTTCTTTGAAGGTTTAATACCAGATATCCCCGATGGCTGCATTTTCTCATTGCTGCATTTTTCAGTAATTGCTTTCCTCTCCATGTAGTCTTTGGTGATTTTCCAATCAATTGCCAACCCATCTGACCACCTTTGCTCTGGGTTTTATTTCTGGCTTATAAAAAAAATTGGTAGATGTAAAAAACATCATCGTAATGTTTTTGACTGCTTATGAATCTGACAATGCTCTGCAGACATTAATTAAGTCACATAACGGCATTTATCACACACTACTTTGAGTGATGAAAGTACTTTGTAGGCTGTATATGTGTAGGCAATTCAAAGCCCAATCTCATAGGAATTCCCAAGCTTGAGTTTCCTTGGTGAAGTCCACTTAGTAATTAGTGGGAAATGTAACTCATAACGTCAACAATGTGACACGGTACCCAGAAAATTGTGGCAGAAAGTAAGTGGTAGTCTGAAAAATGCTAAATGGTCCTGAAGGCTACTCATCCCATTGACTCTTCATATACTTTGTATGTACAGACTGTACTGTATAGAGGGTTTAAAACTACTTTTCTCTACAGAAAACAGGAATTAGGATGAGGAAGGGTATCATGCTGAAATACTTTGCTGAAGCAAATAATAACAAAACCCACTGAAAACAAAAAGTTACAAAACTTAGCTGTACTGGCTCTGTTTGTTAGAGTTTCACTTTAGGCCCTAATCACAGGAATGAGATCTGTTCTAAATGGTTTGCATTTGCTTCCAAATATCAGGAAATTTGCTTGTTAAGTGTTCAGGTGGAGGCAAAAACCTTCTCAGGTGCAGAAAGATGTAATGCTGTGCAATCGGTGGAAAGAAACATTCAGACAATTACACACCCTACTGCTTCAAGTCATATTAAAACAATCTATAAGCTAATTCAATGCTAACACAATGTCTTATAAATGGTACACAGGCTGGATGAACATCATGGATGAGCAGGCTGGATGAGCAGCCTTCCAAGTTAAGAAATACAGTATCATTGCATTGTTCAACAAGGTTTTAACTGCCAGTTATGCTTTTATACCTGGTATATATAATCAGTGTTTCCAGCACAGATTTGTTTCTAGAATGTGTGTCAGTTCAGAGAAGATGATATTCTCCAGCATTTCCTGTCATTTTCACAGTGGTCCTTTAATTTTTCCACAAAAATGTGCATTTGGACCACTTGTCCCTAGTTCTAAACCTAAGTGCTCAGGAGAAACAAATCATTAAAGAAGGAAAACTAGCAACTAAGATTCTGAATTTTGACAATCTTTTGCCTATCTTATCTGACTCCCACATTTTCTGGTAGAAACTAGTTACTGGAAGATAATCAATTAAAATGGAGATTCAAGACAGTTCCAGTACAAGCCTAACCCCTGCTCCCTCCTCCCCACCTCCCCAGCTCTAGCCACAATTTATAGCCAGTCCTGTGAGTTTGGTGTCAAACATACAGAACTTGTGCACAAACACTGAATTTTGATGTTATGGGTTGTTTTAAAACTCCCCCTGGTCTTGTTTAAAATCATGTTTCTAGCTAGTTCTGGGTAACTAATTAATTTAGCCTAGAAACACAAGCAGCACCAGTATCATTACATAACAGCACCAGTTACATTACACTTGTAAAAGACATTGAAAAAATATCATCACTGAAGTGACAAGTCACAGCTTATAAAAACATGGAATCTACACACTAACCTCTTTCACTATCCACAGCTAGCCAGTTTAGGCACAAAGTTTGGTCCAAACAGGAGGTAACCAAAGAAAACACCAAATAAATGGTAGGCCAAATTATCAAGCAAGACTCATAGCCCTGGGACCAGCCATGCAAGGTGAACTCAACTGAAATGGAGATCTAGCATGCTTATTTTTATAAGGAAGCTATTCTTCTTGATTTCTTTTTTCTTTTCCTTGTTACTTCACAAGATGATAGTTATGGGAAGGTTTCAAGGCTTCTTTTTCAGTAAGTGCATCTATGTTTGGAGAAAAAAATTTAAAAACTGAATGCTGAGATCTCAAATCAGAGCAATCCAAGTTGTGTTCTCTTAATTTTGTAACACTTAGGGCCCTAAGATAGATATGGTTCTTGATTGACTGACAATGGCTGTGGGGTGTTGTAGAATTTCCTGTCATAGAAAGGCTGCCTCAGAGTTTAGCAGGTGGCTAATACAAAGATCTATTAAAACATCAACTTGTAAATCAGATTACTATTTTTCATTTTTTGGACATAGTCCAAAAATAGTCTCCTATTTTTGGTTTTATGGACTTCTGATTGACAAATTTCCTCGTTTCCAAGTGTCTGCTTACAATTTGAAACTACCTTTTATAAAGTTCCCATGCTACTATGTGGACAAATTGTTAGGTATTATCCAGGCAGAAGGATTGTTTCATAAAAACTCTTTAAACTGATCTTGGAACGTGAAAATTCCAGTGAGCTTTTTTTTTGGGGGGGTTGCCTGTGTTGTCTCTAATAGCAGCACAGCCAATGAAACACAATGAGCACAGTCTCATGAAACATAGTTAAAAACGTCTCTGTAGTTACTATTTCTACATACCTCAAACTAAATATTCTACTACTGCAACTGTTCTGCTAACATATGGGTTAAATACAGTGTCCTCTCCTGACTATCTTGATTCTGCAGTGTAAATGAGGGCAAATAGGTATTACCAGCTTTCTAACTTTTTGGCTGTTTTTTCCTGTGAGGCAAAATTTCCCTTTTCCCTGTGAGGCAAAATTGTTGGATGTAATCTTCTTCAGAACATTTTCCACTTTAACAATAAACACAAGAATCTCGCTGCAATTCTTTTAAGAGCTGATGGGAAACTCTACAATTTGAAGATGATGCTTAATGCTGCCTTGCAGGCTTAGTAATGAACACTTACAGGTCTCGACTGAAAATTCAGCTGGCTGCCTAGTCCCTTAGATAGCTTTAAATTAATAAAACTTCCAAATACTTCTTTTTCATAATTTTTCATTATGTTTGTATATGATGAAAAAGTAAAGCCAAGCAAACTGTGGAGATAAAGATGAGAATCACAAATGCTGTAAACACAGGGAACATCAGTAAGGGATCTCCAGTTTGCAGATGATATGACAGCATCATCTTTCATATCCTGTTGTATCAGTAGGATCAGCTGTAAGATTCATTAGCTGGGAAATTATTTTGAAGAGAAGTGCTTGGAATAATGCTTCTGGTCCTATTTGCATTAAATTGATAACCTAATCTTTGTAAAAATTGAATGGTATCCTACATCTGGAAACCTACAGATCGAACAAATAATTATATTTAAATATAAATAAATAAATGTCTAAAAATAAAATTGGAAGAATGTTTAAATATTAGAAGAAACTTTTAGCTTTTTCACATTGCTGTCTGCAAGCCAAAGTAAGTTCACTTATCTCTCTTCTTCCCCTAAAAAATTATTTTAGGTCTGGTATATATCTGGAAAAGCCAAGACAGGAGAAGACTGCCCCAAAAGACAAGGTGGTACATACCATCTGTCATGCATCCCCAAATGTTAATTACTTATGAGTAAGATGTAAGATCAAAATGGAAATGGAAATGATCTTCAAAGTGTAACTGAAGAACCATGGCTGTATTTCAGCTCTCTGGATGTCTTGATCCTCTTTTTCTAACACTTCAATCAGAGTATGATACTTTGACTTTTTACAGATTCTGTAAATCAGCATACACTGCTCATCTGGTAAAAAATTTCTGCAGCACTACAGGGCAATATCTATTTAGAATGAATGTTACAGGAAGTTTTGTATTCGTACAGAATTCGCATTGGAATTAGCAATCTTTAAACAGGCATTTTTTCCCTTTTGGTACTACGTAAAAAGAAACAACAGTTGATTCCTTCACATTTCATTGGTATTATGAAAACTACAGAATGGTTGGGTTAGAAGAAAGGAAGACAAAGCTATTAATCTAATTTTGAACCTATAGGTGTGAATTGTTGGATCCAAAGCAGCTCAGTAATTCTGGTTCAAGTTACACCCAAAACTGAACAAAGTATATCCTTTTACCCTTAAGATATAGAATCATTTTTTGTAATAACTTCTGTTCACTCAAGATTTTGCCCTGAGAGGAACAAAGACTGCACAAAAAATATCTAATCTTTAGAGGTTCTTACACTTTACAAGGAAAAACTCCTGCTCAGAGAATAATCACTTGAGAAGAACTTATTTACTTAGCCCTCAGGTAGAAGAGTTTATGCACACACAGAAAATCCAGATAGTGTCTTAAACAGTCTGGTATATCTCACATGCAACTTCCATTCTCTGCTCTAAAAATGAGTAACAGCTTCAAAAAAGCTGTATGCAAGCATCTTGGTGGAAGGAGTTGAAGCTAAGCATATCTATAAAATGTTTCCCAAAAAGCCTAATAACATTTTATAATAGAAGAACAAATATCCTAATGTTCAGATTCTCTTCGAAGAACTGTTTCTTTGTAGCCTTTGCTCAGAAAAGGCAAACTGGCTGTTCAAAGGCTCTTGTTTTGCGTAGGAATGTTTTTGTTGTTACTGCCCCACAGTGGCTCATTGGAATATGTATGCAGGGCGGTTGTTTTTTTCTGCTTGAGCAGGCATTGGAAGAGGGGGAGGGTTGCCAGGGAATCTTTTCTTTTCACTCAGTCTGCCTTGCTAATGATCTACAGTTATAGGCAAATACAGCTGTAATCCAAGATCACATTTTCTTTCACGTTCTTATTAAAGAGCTACTGTACACCTCTTCTTAATGTATAGATTATATTTTCCACTTAGAAATAGTTCTTTAGATTGGATGAAATAGAAAGATTTAGTAGATAAATGGGAGACTGAATCAGAGAACAGGCATTTCATTGAGTCCTGCTAGTGGCCGTGAATCCTGCAGTATGCCATGAATGGTAAAGCCCTCAATGAGTGTAAATACACATCCATGTGTATACGTACTCTTTTTTTCACACGCTGTTCCTGTGTACATACTTTTCTTTACTATGATTTATTCTGAGAACAAAACCAAAACCACCTCACAATCTCAATAAAAGTTGGTCTGTATCATGTATTTAAGATGGTATTTCACAATCAGGAACTCATTTTTTTTAGGTTAGTGGTCTGATAGTTTCACTGACACGATGATTTGGCATAGCTAACACATTGCACAGTGACCCAGATTCTCCTGTGCACTGTGGCTTTGGAGTGCTCTGCCAGCATCATCTGTCTCACAAAGCAAAGAGGAGGCTCCAGTCGCACACATTCTCATACCAATGCAACTCTTTCCTGTGACTGTAGTCAGCAAAAGGAAGGGTTAGCCTAGGATACTGCAGTGCCAGCTTAACCTCCTGGCCCTCTTCGCAGTGAACGTGGTACCTTAATTCCATACAGAGACACCAGTCTTTGTGCACAGCAGCATCAGCATCATGGTAGTATTAGAACAAGTATAAATTTACTTTTTTTCCAATTATTTTTCCTACCACTTCTTGCAGATTTGAGTCCAGATACGCTTTAGTCTATAGTCAAATACAGTTGCAAAATCTTGTCAGATTAGCACAGGGAAAGTACTCTGTAATTCACAACTGATTTCAGTCAGTGAAGCAGGGAGAATGTCACGAAACAGTAAGTCACCCTTCATTCTGACCTTGACTTGCAATGTACAATTTAGTGAATCTTACATCACATCAGATGTTCATTGGGTTAAAAAGATCAGTGAGCTTACCTGCCAGTACATATGTAGCTTACCTCTGTTTTGAGTTCAGTTTGCCAGCATACTAGTGATCTGTGCTCCATCTGTGCTCCATGGAAGCAGAAATGCTCCGTTCTCATAATACATAGGCTAGCACTGCACTGTAGTTCCCATTTCAGCTGAAAAATGTTTATACTTGTGCTGTCATCCTAATTTTTCTACATTGTTATTGTACAAGCACAAAGTTCTTGCAATGTGGTGTTTAAAATGCTGGCTGCTCAGCAAATGATCTAGTGCACACAGCATTGTAATAATACAGAAATCTGCATGTTGAATTCCAATTATGCTTTAAAGCTTTCTAAACAGAGTGCTTACACTTTCTTTTCAACATGCACTGAAATGTTACTTGAGTGGTTTTTTTTTCCCTTTTGCTAGAATCATCAGCATGGCAGGGCACTAGAGAGCTTCCTTCTCAGTGATTGTTTACTTCAGCTCCTGTGCTTTGTGGAAAGCCTGCCTAGTGAGTGACCATGTTATAAAAGAAACTTGCTCTGGTTTCAGATCAGTTAATGCACAATATCTCTCTCATGAAAGAGAAGAAATTAATTCTGTGAAATGCTTTTTACTTTCTAGTGTTTAAATAGCCAGTGTAATAATGCATTCTGGGGTTGGTACAGAGTAAAAGGTGCCCTATTATGAGATTTATTTGCAGAAGTTTATCACTGGTGCATGCAGTCAGCATATGACAGGGATTGACTGCTTAGGACATAGAATAAGAATAATTATTTATTACTTAAAACTGAGATTTGCAACTCACTAGCAATTATCCTTTTTATTCTGGGAAACATTTGCATGCAGCACTATGGCAGGCTTGATTTCATTGTCATTCTCACAGTGCAAAAAGAACATCTTTAATAACTTTAAGAAAACGTGAACAGAAGATATGGCAGGGAGGAGGGAACAGGAAGGGATTTGTACTGTAGCAAAGCATTCTCACTGTCACAAAATGTGGTCACTACAAATTTAACATTGGAATGCAGTAAAGGAATTCTTACAGCCTACAAAACTAGGACAATGCAGTGGTCACCAAGTGAGTAGGTAGGTCTGTGTGCCACAATGGCAGAAGCGCAGGAATAAAGCCTAGAAGCAATATAATCATGTTAGTGTGGCTGGATATAATCGTATTAGCCCAGTTTGAAAGGCAAAGCTAATCTGCCCAGCTGCAAATTGTTTTGATGAAGCCATACTGCATCAGGGATATCTGCACTCTACTGCACCGGTCTATGCAGATAAGTGTATGATCTGCCAGATGAAGGTGAAATAAGCTGGGTAGGGTACTGGCATCGTCCTCATCAGCAGCAAAATTATAGGCTGAGACAGGAGAGCATTGTTAAACTTGAGGTTTGAAAAAAGTAAAAAATAAGAAAAATAAGAAGCTCATTTCAGGTCTGTAAGAGCTTTAACTACTACCACATAGTTCTTCAAGGTAATGGACAAAGGTATAATGAGAACCAAAGTTCTCATTAACAACACTCAGAAGAAAGAAGCCATAAACTCTGAATAACAACTTCAGTAACCTCGCATATAGACAGGTGCAGTTTAAACCCCACTACAGGTGTACAAAATAACATAGGCTCAAAATGATAAAGCATATGAAAATCTTCTTGCAAATAGTTTTAAGAAAATAGAAATACTGTGGGTGGTTTGTCTTGAAGATGACAAAGAATTAAAAGGTGGAAGAAAAAGTAAGGGAAGTAAAATTTTAACTTTTTTCTTGTGCAACATAAATTAAAACTATACTGCATAGTGAATACTATACTATAGAAAAGGTTTTAGGTACTTTTCAAGGGCCCTGGTGACAGAAAAAATCGTTTTGGCTCAGTTTTTTCAGTTTAGTACAATATCACTGATGTCCCTTGAGGTCAATAACTTTATAATCCACAGAAAGCTCCAACACTAATTCTTGGTTTACGCATGTGTGTATTCTGCTTTTAGAAAGCAAGAAAACCAAGAGTAAAGTTTTGTTTTTTTCATAACTAATGTATCCAACAGTATTGAAACACTATGATAGATTAATATCTGTATTTGTTATGCTCTAGTGATTAATCCATTGACATGACTATGATGATGATAAGGGGAAAGGAATTGCTGTCCATTGTCACAAGGCAAAATTAACACTGAATTGTGATAAAGCATCATGTTACAGCCAGGAAGCTAACCGCAATGCAGAGATCATAGCACAGTCATTAGAATTATGATTATCCCATATTTTCAAGTAGAACTTGGCTTCCCCTACAAACATGGGTATTAAAACAAATGAGACAGAAGGAACTTTTTGGTAGCAGTCAGATTTTAAGTTGAAGTGACAATGGAATAAGTCTCCATACAGAAAGGAACTAGTCTACCCAGTAGCAGGCGGGGAGAAACAGAATCTGGTCTCCTGTGAATACACTGTAACAGCAGAGCTGCCTACAGCAAAAGGGCAAGAGGACATCATCCCTCCTTTCTTGTATATGCCTTTTTGCTTCTTAAGCTGTCTGTTTGCAGAGAGGTTTCTGTGCTATAAATGCCAAAACAAGCGAAAAACTCATGGCAACATTAAGCCTCAAAGGGGGGCAGAAATTCAAGACACAGTATTATGTTCTGTGTTTCTTCACTTAACATGCTAATTTTTGTTGATCCCATTCTGCAAGTATAACTTCCAGCAAAAGATTGTGTAAGAAGCCAAGGCTTAACTTTACCCTTTACCTTTTTTTTTCCTTTATCAGAGATAAAATTACATTCAGTAGTACTTTTTGGTGTCCTGTGCTCTTCTAACAACATAAAGCTGCTTGAAATTTGCTCACTGTTAAGCCAGGCATAGATCTGTTTGTATCAGTTGAACAACATAAAGCAGCTAGAGCCAGTGAGTCTAATCTGAAGACTGTTTTCTTCTGAGGCTCAGCTCTGGTTTTGCATATGTCTGTGTAATATGTACAAACATCTTCAAATTCCTCCTGAGACTGCATTTTTATTTTAGGGTAATTAAGGCTAAGAAAAATATCTATAAGCACAAAGTATTTGTATGACTAGCTCTGACATGTTTTACCACTAAGGTTAAAATGGGTGCGAGCACCTGAAGCAGAGTAATTCTGGGTTATTTTTTTTTTTGTCATTACTGCATGTATATGTGTCAGTGCTTAGTGATTCATTTTTGAGTCCAAATTGCTGCAGGAAGTAGTGGATAGACAGGAGGATAGCAATTTCTCATGTATTACAGAGTTATAAAAGTTATAAAAGCAAGTTAATGTTAGGTTTCTTTGAGTGCTGGAACTTACAGTGTCACAAATGGGGCAGTACTTGTTGTCTTACTAGTAGGAAAACACTGAAAACATTTCAGAAATCTACTGAATAACTCTAGAGGAAACTTAACACTAGTCTGAAAAACACTCAGCTTTGCTTTCATTTCATATTAGTCATTGTGAGAACTGTCTTCCTAGATACTGAAGGTATTATCATGGTTGACTACATTACACTTAAAACCCTCAGGGTAGCACTACACTTACCTGTGCATAACCTACAATCAAGTATGAAAAATAAATATTAAGGCACATTTTGGAATCCCTGAGGCCTTGTTTGAGTGGCTTATGCTGTCGACTTTAGTTTATATCATGTTTTAAATTTGGCAGACATATCAACTGCAACAGATACTTTATTTTCAGTTCAGATAAACCATTTTGTTTTAACTATGGCTAGAATATGCCCTGAATTGCGTGGCAGTACCGATTACAGGTTGAGCTTTTTTACCTTCGCAAAGCAACATGAGACTTTTTTAGTTCAGATCTCACACAGATCACAGCCTCTGCTCTTAATTTACAACATCTTGCAAGCAAATGAATAGAAGCAGAAGTGGAGGAAGAATACAATCCCTTGTCTTTGCCTTTTTATATGCTGACCCATGGCTGCGGTCAGGAGAAAGCTGTATTCTCTAAAGACATCTGAAGTCTCTGTTTCACCTACCTTCATCTGTACATTTCTCTGTTTCACCTGCTGAAAGAGTGCAAGCACATTGTGAATTATAAAATATGGTGATATGTATATGTAGTTAAAGTATAGTTAGACAATGCCATAATGTATATGCTCAAGTGGTAATCATCAATCTGGCATTTACTGCTGCCATTCCTGGGTGTTTTTTGATTAGGACGCAGCTGCCCACAGCAAGCTAGAAACCTGGGTAGCTTTAACCTGTGTCAAAGGATAGCTCACAAGAACTTGAGGGTGGTTTTACTGACATCAGCTTCTGGTCTTACTCCTCTCACGTCCAGTAAGTCTAACACCTAACAGACATTCCTATTATCAGTGTAGGATAAGATTTAGGCTTGATCTCATTTAAATTTTATCAGCATAGTTGTTGATCAGCTGTTGTTATTTACACATCTATCCTGATTCTAGAGTTATCTGTTTAACTGCTGTTGTACTGATGCCAGGGTATGCCAGTAGAAACATTTTATACCTGTGTAATTGGATCTACACTAAAGCGATTGAAATAATGATAAAAGCAAAAGCTGGTCTTGTCTGTGCAGGGAATTTTATGAGCAGAAATATATTGCTATAAGCAGGGGTTCAGGCACACAGGTGACTACAGCAGTAATGCATTAAAGCATAGTATCAGCTTATCCATGGCAACTACTACATGTGTGGTCTAAACTGTTGTAAATGCAGGATGGGAGCATGTCACAAAGTTCAAGCTAATGTAGTTTACCAGGCCCTTGCCATGGGCAGAGAGCACTGACTTGGTCATCTACTTCGGTCAGATGATGGATTATCTTGTTAAGCTTCAATAACTTGCGAGCAAGTCTGAGTTCCCTCTTTATATTGTTACAGCAATTTCGGTCACTCTGAGGTAATGTTATGGAGAAAGAGCATCTTTTTTCCAGTTTGTCTTAGCCTGCCATTGCATTTATTCAAGACACACAAACAAAACTATCACAGCCATGACACTGATTTGGGTTTTTTCAGTAGCTGTCTTCTCTACAATATTAATTTAAAGAATACAAACATCAACATCAATTCCTGCCAAAAAAATCCAAAGTATATATTCATGATAGCAAAAGTTAAATAACTTAAATACGGGTGCTCTGAATCATAGAATCATAGAATAGTTAGGGTTGGAAAGGACCTTAAGATCATCTAGTTCCAGCCCCCCTGCCATGGGCAGGGACAGCTCACACTAAAATAATTACAGTTATACAACTCTCAGCTACCTGGAGTAGACAGAGGTTGTCCTGTTGAGTTCTGTAGTTCAAGTCATTGATAGCAATGATAACAATAAAGATGATGATAAATATTTATGGATTATTTAAAAATTTTATACATAAAGATAAGATTTGGAACTGAAGCAGCGGCATTTTTTTCAAGGTTGTGCCCAAGATCTATTGTTGGGCTGGAAACAGAGCCCTGCTTATGCCTTTTCAGCCAACTAAATTATTCTTCTCCTCAAATTATGATCCATTATAGTATATATATGTCACTGGATATGTTTTATTAGATATTATTTTATCAAATTAGATCACATTATGTTCCATTATGAATACATAACCAATATAAACTTAAATAAAATTATTAATGTTCTGGGGCATTTAATCAAACCTCACAGTGTAACACTAATGATTATTTTGATTCGTGATCTACTTTGTAAAAGAAAAATCAAAATCTTGACAGAAATATTAATAAGATCATATGTGATAATAACCTCAAAGATGTGGTCTTGAAAACTCATTCATTCCTACATCCATTTCATCAAGAATACTTAAGGGCATCAACATGTTTCCAAAGAACACAGCTAAGAATATTAGCAAAAGCTTAGCAGCATGTAATGCAAGTTACAAGCACAATGCTTGCAGGAGTATGTTCTCTAGGAATGTATCCTTTACATGCATAAAGATTTATTGCACTTGTATCGTGTATGGGTTCAACAGGGAGGTTTTTTAAATCTCTTGATGTCTAATTTCTTTGTCAAACCATTTTGAACATCAGTGATGATTGATCCTGACACCCTGAGGTCCTGGATTTATTTTTTAGTTACTTTTCAAAGAGAGTTCATGAAACTTAGGGTGCTTCCATGCTCTGGGTTTGCAATTTAAACTGATACAGTTAAAGTGACAAAACCTAAACCTCATTGATTAAAATCAGCTTAAAAATAGTTATAAGAGTTCAGGAGGGTAAAATCTTACTCACATAAATCCTTTCTGCACCAGATCAACTGCTAGAGCTTTTATTACCATGATTACGTCTGTATAAAAGAAAACACATCCAAAACTGCCATAGTGGTACAGCTAATCACATGTATTGTAATCATGTACATGAAAGCCACCTAAATGGCACCTGTGTGTTCTTGTCTCTTGCTTTTCAAATTGTAGGCATAAGTAGCCAGCTTTTGAGAGCAAGCTGGGCTTCACTATTACATACAGTAAGTACAAAGTCGCTTGTTTCTTTAAATTATGTTTATTATGACACTCTGAAAGGAGTACACACTCATTTCACTGGATAAATGGGAATTTAACACCTTTAGGCTATATTGGCAGCTACTAGTTATGAAAAAGAATAACCATGTGTTAAGAAAAAAAATTGTTGTCAGTTGTCTTACTATAGATCAAATGCATTATCTGCAATCCTTCAATGTACAGTTCTGCATATTGTTTTATTTCAATATTGCTAGGAGTAAGGATAAGAATAATTTTTAATCTGTTTTGGTTCTCCCCTCAAATTCATCAATTTTGAGAAATTATGGAGCTAACAACTTGATTTCAACATGGAAATGGTCTAGGACAGCAAACACTCCATTTTATTTTTCCCCATCAAGCATTTTCTTCCTTTGGCAACAACAATGCTACATAAAACTTGAATAAAACTGATTTTTTTTTCCACTGCACTACATTATAAATCCAAGAGCAAAAAAGTCCTGGGCTAGGCTGAACTAGAGAAAGGTGTCTAAGTGCTACTCAAACCTGACTGATCAATATATTTTTAACTGATATTTACTTTTATCTTACTTTTCTTTTGCCATTTGCTCTAAAATTCCTGTGAGTATGTTATCAACATCGCATCTGTGCTTCATAATACTAATTGAGAAATATGTTAATGTAAAGCCTTGTGTGGGATGTTTATCTTGCTGGTTTGTTGTGGCTGTTAAGCAAGATCATGATTTGCGATAGGTGACTTGTGAGGTTAAAGCAGTTTCATAAATATCCAGTAACTAGGCAGTGAAATGAAATTATAGTGATGAAAATTATCGTGTATTTTCCCTGCTAAATATTATCAGAAGCCTTTCCCAATTTTGTAGCTGCAGAGCTATTGGAGATAGTGAAGGAGTAACGTTGCCTAGAACTCCCTCTAGCGATTCTGGTACGGGAAATGCAGCCGACATACAGATGCTTGCCGTACGATACCACCCGAATCCGCCACGACGTAAGTTCTTCATTCTGAAAAAAAGGTTTTTATAATAGCAATTGAATGCTCAGTAAATTAAACAGGTTTTATAAGCAGTGGGATAAAGTACTGCAGAACATACACTGGTTTGGGAAACTGATGTTCTGCAGCAATAAATATTTTCTGATGCAAGGAGCCTTCCTTCCTTCTGTTTAATGGAGAGCCTTGATAAGGCAGTCAAAATACAGTTATGTGGTAAAAGCGGATAGTACTAGTGCATTGCTAGCGTGGTGCTGTTGAAGGCATGGCATTTGCAAAACGTGCTGAGCAGTCTTCTTGGGATAATTGTGAAACTCCAACACAAAAATAACTCTAATGCGCTTAATGCACCACCCTCTGTATCGCTTTTCATCTGTTTGTGATGCAGGGAGACAGAAAGTCACAAGGTGATCAAAGTACAAGCAATTCATTGTGTGTAACTGTTTTTTTCATTTTCACTAACAGTAACATCTCAGAGTCTTCTCTCCAGTTCAAAAGTCCATAATACAAACCATTACCATCAGTGGCTGATAGCCTTGCACTAGCTCAAGAACCTTTCATAAGCATGTGTTCAATTTTCACAAGCATTTAAATAAAATGAGTTTTATTAATGGCAAACATTGTATTTGGTCCACATATGGATAACTTCTGCCACCAGAAAAAGCATTTCTGCTTGCCATCATTGTGTACCATATTTGTGGCCAGGTTTTGAAGTCTCATCAGCCAGCTTTTTATGAAAAGGGCCTACATCCAGTTTGGCACAAGTTCACAAAGACAGCTCAGACCATCTATCCATAGCAAATGATATCCTGGTTTGCTCTGTATTAAAAAAGTGGAAGAATGTGTTTGTTCATTAATCATAAAAATATCCTAGATATCAGAGGAAGTTACTACCGAAAAGTGATTTGCTATAATTCAGTAATGATTTGAGAGTTGGATTAGTATTTTCAGAGACTAGACTAGACTAGAATAGGTTAGGGTTGGAAAGGACCTTAAGATTATCAAGTTCCAATGCCCCTGCCATGGGCAGGGACAACTCACACTAAACCATGTCACCCAAGGCTTTGTCCAACCTGGACTTGAACACTGCCAGGGATGGAGCATTCACAACTTCCCTGGGCAACCCATTCCAGTGCCTCACCACCCTCTCAGTGAAGAATTTCTTCCTTATATCCAATCTAAACTTCCCCTGTTTAAGCTTTAACCCGTTACCCCTTGTCCTGTCACTACAGTCCCTCATGAAGAGTCCATCCCCAGCATCCCTATAGACCCCCTTCAGATACTGGAAGGCTGCTATGAGGTCTCCACGCAGCCTTCTCTTCTCCAGGCTGAACAGCCCCAACTTTCTCAGCCTGTCTTCATACAGGAGGTGCTCCAGTCCCTGATCATCCTCATGGCTCTCCTCTGGACTTGTTCCAACAGTTCCATGTCCTTTTTATGTTGAGGACACCAGAACTGCACACAATACTCCAAGTGAGGTCTCACGAGAGCATTTTCGGCATGGTGGTATCTCATGGTTTAATGTTTATGGGTAGTTCATTGAAGCATTAACAACAGATGTAGTTTTGATGAACAAAAAAAGAAACAGCTAAATGCAGTTCCAGATTTTGATTGGCAAAAATACCTTTTCAGCAAGTAGATTCAGCCGAATAGCCAACATTTAAATAAGTGAATGTTATGTCCTAGGATGCCAACCCAAAAGCCAGGTAAGACTGACACTAGAGCCTGTACTGATCCTTAGTTTTCTTGTCAATAAATCACTTCATGTTCCTGTTGTGAAAGGGAAGTCTAGTATATTATGTAATCCTTTGAAAAACTTCATAATAAGTATTGTGTTATATAAATTGAAGGGAAGGCATCCATATCCCAGTGGCATGCTTTAGTTCTTCCAAAACAATCCCAAGCATTTTTTAAATGAGCAGCTTTCCTCACCACTGAAATACAGCAATCTTTGGAATGGGGATTACTGAGCACTGGGTAGCATTACACAGCTAGAAGCATTCATACTCATTCCCTATTATTATTTTGACCCTGCAGAAGATGTTTATTCAGAAAGTCCTATCTTGGAATTCCTTACTTTGAATGAATAAAGTTTTTGTCCAGGTTAGTGGTCTTAACCTGGAAACTGTTTTGCAAAGCAATTCCTCCATTATCTAGCACATGAGGATAAGTAAATGCTTCACAGTTAGGTCCAAAGGATTTTGAGACTATGGACACAAGCTCATCTGTTTTTTCTCCAAGTCCTATTATAAAAGTTGATATTGATGAGCACTTTGGGTACTCAGATTACAAAGCTTAAAAGCCACAAAACCTCATTCCCTGCAAATCATGCATCAGAGAGGAAAGTAACCTGGTTTGCACACCTCTCCTCTGCTTGCAGAAATTAGAAGTTCAGGGATCTTTTTTCCAGTGATTCTTCATCAAACCACTCTCTCCCTGACTCTCCCAAACTACTGAAACTTTCTAAGCACATCTGTGTATTGGAAGAGCTCCTTTTTTTAAATTCCTCTGGATATTAATTTGAAAGTAGGCTGATTCTGTTACGCTGATGTTATATTGCTGGTGCTACTGGACTTCTTTCGTGACAATGATTGCCAAATAATAACTTCACTTAGGTATGGTCTGTACATGCCTTACTGAATCTGCTGGGAACTAGTCACCTAATACACAATGTATCTTTTGACAAATGATACAGCTACAGCTTTCAAAAGTGCTTCAAAAGTGATTTCAAAAGTGCTGTGTACTTTGTTTCCCACTTTTAACCTTACTGTGAAACAGAATTAGTGAGTCCAATCTATAGAAACATTATAGCTTATTTTGGTTCTTTGGAAGTTCTGGGCACCATCACAGTCTTGTGCAGGAGGAAATACGTGGTAAAGTCTGTAGATACACCACAGTGCTGTACACATCCTATGACTCTGTTCCCTGATGAGTTTACTCTCAGAATATTTCTCAAAATATTGGTATTCCACACATGCTAATTTCAGTCAGCAAAATAAGGAAAACCAAACTAGCAACCACATAGGCCACTGCTCTCTGAGCTTAACGCAGATTCCAACTTGATTTTGATGAGGTCCTGAGTCTCCTCAATACATACACTTCAAGGAAACCTTAAAAATCTAATTTTTTGAAAGGAACCCTCTTCAGTATTGTGTGGCCACCAAATACCATTCGTATTAAAGTGATTCCAAAAAAGATTCTTAAAAATATCCCATTACTGAAGAGCAATGTTTTTCCCTTTTGCAAAGTACAATATACTTAATAGTTTAGTTAATCCAGGTCTGATGAAGATTTAAAAGCCCTTTATTTTTATTTATTTTAACTTTGCTCTCCCAGCAAGACCACACAAATAAATCTTGGCATGTAAAATACTATTAAATCAGTTACATTTTTGAATGTGAAAAATTTAAGCTATATGAAACAATATATCAAACAATGTGTGTATATCTCTTTATTCAAGCATAATCTGAGCAATATTTAAGATATTCATATTATTGAAGTATTACTTTTCATATTTAATAAGGATGTGCCTGGCATAGAAATTAAATGACTTGTCACAAGCCAGACTGAAGAGAGTACCCTGGTGAGAAAGAAAGATGGGTCTTCCAAGATCCAGATCAGTACCAGATTTACTCCCCTCCTGTTGTTCTCCAGCTACAGGTGGTACAAAAAGGCATCCTAAGCTCTAGGAGGAGCAAGGAACTGCAGGGACAGACAAGAATGGACAATTTCACATTTGAAATACTCTTAAAAACTATTTATTCACAATCTTACAAAGCACCTGTGATGAGGTGGGGTTTTTCTTCAACACCTTTGTTACCAACCAAGGATAATTAACTGATGCTTTATAATGCTGAATCAGGGACACTTTTTCAAAAGCTGAATTCAAATCTTTCATTTATATGCAAAGTTTGTCTCAGTAAAACTGTGTCTCTTGATGTATAGTTGTTGTGTCACGGAATTGTTTCTCTGTCCACAAACCAGAGGACTAGTTGTCAGGATAGGTATCTACCTGCTTTATTAGTACCCTACATGGACACAGGGAGAAAAACTGCTTACCTTGGCATGACCACTTCCATCATTGTTCTCCAGAATAAACAGTTCACTTCTGCATTCAAAATCTCAGTCCTGACTCCAGCTGATTATTCTTTAATTGCACACACAATGCAGCTGAAAGGGGTATAAAGAGAAATATTTATTGAAGACCAACCAATATTTGAAGCTCCATAATGAATATTAAATAGTATTTAATAATGTTTATATATTAAAATGGATTAAGCAAGTCGCTAAAATAAGGGGGGATGTGACTTTTCATACTACTAAGTAGAATATTCTGTAAAATACCCTGAAGGTTTATGTGTATTTTTTCTTTTACAGTTATCACTTGTAATTGCATTAACTTGGAAGGAAATTCGTATTTATAACAGCAGGTAAGTTTTTTAGTCTTTTTTGGTTTGAATATTTGACTAGATATGCAATGCCGTTAGTGTGCATCATTCTGAAATCTATAGCTTTCCAGTACAAGCTAATTGAAAATAATGAAAAAAATATTGTTTATTCTAGCATTTTTGCATGTCTAGACGGATTCTTAAACACAAGCTGTGCTGTAAAGTACAGCACAAGACACAATATATTTCAGCTTTCTTAGTTTGTTTCTGTTTTGTAAGACATAAATTCCCAAACCTTCATAAGAGATGCAAAGAACAGCACAGTGTAACACTTGTTAAGTTTGCAAAATTAATTTAAGTCACCAGTCTCTGTGGATTTTTATGAAGTAATTTCCTGTTATCAAGGACAGTTGACAAAAGGTATTTCATTAATTCCTAGGTTAAAGACTCAGCCTGATTTTTATCTTATTTAAGTCATCTTACAATATCACCTGCATTGTCATTGATATCATAGCTCCTGACACATGTAATCAAGCAGGGAATGGGGTCCACAATCTCCTGCCTGTGCTCTAAGTTCCATTTTGAGTCTTTCTGACATCTTGTCTTGTGCACCCAAGCCGAAGCCATGCCCTTTTGGTACATGTGTGTGAACTCACCAAATGTGCAATAGAAAAATGAATGTATCTTATACATAATTCATGACATTTAAAAACCATTGTCACTCGACAGCTGAGATGATAATAAAATTAGTATGTTCTACCCCCAACTGTTAGGTACTGGACCTCCACAGCTTCGTATTGTAATTGTTCTTGCAATAGACCTGCAAGACCATGAACACCTCTGGTGCCTGGCTCTCCATCCAAAATGTATTTAGAAACCATGTATTTAGAAACCATGACCCTTCTAAATTAACACAGTCTGAACTTCCTATGTATTATCAGTACTAGATATGTAGACCACTGCAAAAGGTGAGGTTCTGAGCCCCACTGCTTGTGGTCATTACCAAGCCCAGATGCAGTGTCAATTGTTGTTTATGAAGCTTGGTGCAACACAGATAAACATTACTCCTAGAAAAGGTGAAAGTTGGGAATTTCCATTATTGAGAAGCAGGAGTAAAAACAGTGCTAGTGCTCAAAGGTCCCAAGTGGGATTTATTTTACATTTCCAGTAAATGGGGATGAGGGAAAAGGAAGAGAAAGAAACTACTTTTCACATAAGTATAGGGAGAATAAAAAGTCTTAGGATTGAGGCAAAATCCTGGTAAAAGATACAGTACAATGCAGTTGCAATTTGTTTTCTGAGTTTTTCTATTGCTCTGACAGGAAAAAAGAAACAAAGCAGCGCTATGTGAGGCCTTCAGGAGGGACAGACCTCCAACCTTATCTGTCAGGCTGGTGAAAGTAGCTCTTTTTTGTTCCCTACACCAGCCTCCACATATGCCCCATTCCCAGTAGGGAAAGGAAAGCTTGTGTCTCCTATTTTCTTGCATAGAGACATAAAAGTGAATTACGATCTTTCTTTGAGACTGTCATCTACAGTGGCCTCTCCATGACTTATCTGTGTGACCAAAGGAAGGCCACTCTTGCAATATATTTCATGTGACCTTTGCAAAAATGCTGAGAATTTGTCCTACAGCCAGTGCATTTTTATGAATAGGTTATTCCACAATGACTGCAAAGCCAGTACTTGTATAGTATCTATGAGACTTCTCTCCTTACATTTGGAGAAGTTTATAAAAAAATCAGTGTCTGTGGGAAAAGGAACCACAGGAATTGTCATCAGGGAAAGGCAGGGTCACCCTCTGTTCTGCAAGCAAGCCTGCTTGCACAGCACCCAGCACCACAGTCGCAGGGACCTGCTAGTGCTCAAACTGCATCCTGCATCCTGAAGAATCAGCTGAAGGTGCTCTATGCAAACCATATTTCTGAGAGTTTTCTTGTGAAGTGCAAGTTTTAGAAAGGAAGCAGGCTTGACCTTCACAGTATGCAATACTTTGGCTCTGGGCCTAGCTCTTTTCACATGTGAATGGTTCCTGCGGGGCCTCTTCATGTGCTTAGAGTAACAAACAATTTCAGGACTTAGACCTTGATCTGAATCAAGGGTAGCAGCAACTCCTTCCGAGATACAGAAATAAGTTTGTTCGTAGCAAAGTGATGTGTTTGCTGCATGGACAGGGTTAATCTTCTCTGTCTTTTGACTCTTCATGATGTAACCGCTTTGGTTTGTAAAGGGGTTTTGCCCTTTTCAAGGGTACCACTTTGCCTCCAATATTGATTAAATAAGCCGTCTACTCCTTCCATCTTGGGGGGTCCTTTTAATGAAATAACAGTTTTCCCTAGCATTGACTTCTGGCTGAGTGTTTCAAACACAGTTGAGGCTGAACTGCTGGATCCATTGTAGCTTATCCTCAGACGCCACTTTGAAAAGCAGGATGGGTCATCCCCCCCAGACATGCCACTTGCTTTCCTTTCGGAATGGCTGATGCTATCGCAGTTGATCGCTCTTGCACAGGACAAACCATCCTGTAGGTCATTTCCTCTCCCAGTAATATTCCAACTCCTTTCTGTATTTTTTTTCAAGTAATGATCTTTATTATCATTTCATCTGAAGCAGGGGGACAAGAATTATGACAGTGCCCACACCACACACACAAATTCCTCCATCAACTGCCCCTCCCTAGCTGTAAAATACAGTCATCTGCCTTATATCTGTTGTAACAAGAGCTGAATGAAATGGGTATTAACAGGATTTACAGCTGATACTAATCGTTATGTACACCAAACACACATAGCTGTGCACTGCTTTTATTATGTGTCCTTTTGGTGTTTGTATATGCTTTATTTCACATTTCATTACAAACTCTGCAGAAATATTAATAAATGGGTATAACTGAAGGGCAGGCATTACTCTCAGCATAGTGCTGCATGGCAGCTGGGACATGAACTCTAATCTGTGGGTGATGGGGTCTGTACATGTGGGTCTGTACATATGAGATGCCTCTGCTGTCTGAACACATATAGGACAAAAACAATGATGTCAGAACTTCACTAAACTTATGGAATTTATCCACCAGTGTAGTAATATGCAATGGGCATTTGGTCAAAGTTAGGTGACTGAAATGCAGTATGGAAATATAACCTGGAAAACCAGGAATTACATCTATGTGGAATGTTTCAGCATGGTTAATGGCCATGTAACTGTTCACTCCATGTCCATATTCAGAGAATCTCACTGAATGTGTGAGTTAACAGGTAACATGGAGACAAGTCACAGAATGACTGGGGATTTTTAGAAGCTGTTTTTAGAATTCTCTGATCCTCTCTCTTCTATACCTTCATTTCAGAGAAATTCTGGCGTTTCAACTATATTTAGCGATGAAAGTGAGACATCACCTACGTCTTGCTGCAGTGAAGAAGGTAAAACAAGGCTTTCACATACATTTTCATACTATTTTTAAAGAAAGACATGTGCAAAATGTGCTGTTTAGGGGAAGTGCAGTGTCTTTTCTTGATCATCAGAAAAGAGTTTGAAACTGCCTCCTCACCCAACAGCAAAGTACACAAAAAAAAGCTAAATTATTTACTAATAATTATTGTGTTCACTGAGAAGCGCTTACTGCAGGCATCTGGCAAAATACTGCAAATAATTCAAGATACCCAAATTATTAAAACCAACACCACAGATTAACCATTAACTAAACTGCATTTTCACGCAAGCACTCATGGACAGCCGAGCTCACCAACACAACCCCGCTCTGCAGTCCCTGACCCTGCCTCAGAACGCACCGGCTGGGCCAAGCTCGCCCCCCCGCCCGCCGCTGCCGCTGAGCGGTGCCTGGCCCGGAGGGACACCCCGGCCACCCGGGGCCGGCGAGGCGTCCCCAGCAGCTGGTCCCCGCTTGAGGCTGCGGCTGACCCCGCGCCTCGGTTCTCCCGGCTCCCCAAGATCCCAGCCCCGAGCAACGCCCGACGAACCGTGCGGGGCGCCCGCCCGCCGCGGCCCCGCACTGCCTCTCCGAGCCCCGGGAGCCCGACTCCCGCCGCCGAGGCAGGTGCCGCTTGGCCGCCGGCCCTGGCCCGCTCTCTCCCCCGCCACGGGTGCCAAGCGCGGAGAGCGGGTCCCAACTCTGCGCCACCGCACGGCGTCCCCCGCCCGGCCCCACGGTGGCTTCGCGCGTTGGCGGCTCCGCAGCGGAGCGGGACTGCGCCATCGGCCGGCAGCTTCTCCGGCTCCATCTCGGGCTCCGCCGGGGGGTCGCGGAGGCACCCCCGTGCTGTCGAGGTTGGCGGCCGCCTCCGTGGGTACGGACGCTCTGCCCGCCGGGGCCGAGCAGCTCGAGAGGGTTCCTCTTCTCCCACACCGGCACCGCCGCGGGGCTGGAGCAGGCGGGAGCCGGACGGAGGGAGGCAGGGGCGAGCCGCAGGCTGCCTGGCAGCCCTGAGCTGGGAGCGCTGCACTCGCTTCGGGCCCGAGGGCCAGTCTTCCCCGCCCCGGGCGGGGGAGCGTGGGGAGCCGCCCGCCGCAGCACCGCCGGCCCCTCTGAGCCTGTGCTGCGGCGCTGGGGGTGCCGGCGGAAACCGGGGCTGCCCCTCCCGGCGGAATGGCGGAGCGGCCCCATCGCCGCTTTCGGGGGATTCTCCGAGAGGAGAAGGCAGGGCGGCTCCGGGAGGGGGAACCCCCCTCGGCTCGGCTGTTCGCATCCCCGGCGTCGCTCCGCCTCCTGGTGCTGATGTCAGCCGCGGGGAGGGCCGGTTGGCGGCGGCAGAGTGGGGCGCGGGCGGCCGCGGCAGAGCCGAGCCGGAGACGGAGGAGCTGCCGCCGCCGGGACAGCGCGGGCTGCGGGGCACCGCCGGCAGCGAGCCCGCGCCCCCAGGGCCCCGCAGCGGCCGCTCCGGGCCAGCAGTCACCCGCGCCGGGAGGCGGCAAGCGCCCGGCGGCTTCCCCGCGGGGAACCTGGCGTCCCGCAGCCGCCGGCCAGGGAAGCGCTGTCCGCGGAGCCGCGCCGGGCTCAGAGACCCCCGCGCAACTCGGGTTCCGCGGCTGGACCTCTGAGGACTGGCGTGGGGCTTCCCGGGCGCGACTGCGTTTCCATCCTTTTGCGGCTGCAAAGGCAAACGATTAACTAAACCCAAAAGAAATAAAACAAACTCAGGCTCACCTAAAAGTTAGGAGACCTCTCCCCTCCCACCCCATTTCTTTTACAATCTTGTTCCCTGTGTGGAAGTCGCTTATGAATTGTGCTCGGCACGCTGCATGGGAAGAAGCAGCTTGTGTTTTGGATCGAGGATTTGCTGTTGCAAAGCGGTGTAACTTCCATGCAGCGGGGCAGCCTTCACTACTCTAACCGCCTTGATGGTGTGCTAAGGAGCCCGCGCAGATTGGCATCTTGTGCAGAGAAGGCGCTGAAGGTAAGAAGGGGCTTGTGGAAAAGAGGGATTTTTATGTCATTTTATATGGTATTTTTTGTCCAGCATCCCCCTTTCAGCAGACTATCAGCAGTATCGCTAAGCAGATAAAATGCAAGTCTGCTCCTGTGAAAAGTATGCGGAGCTCGCAAGTGACTGCAGGAGATAGACGTGCTTTAGTCCGGTACGGCAGCGCGGCCGAGGTCCATGCTCCCAGAGCGGCCAAGAGCTGCCTCCGGCTCGGGAGCGGGGGGGGACCAGCGGTCGTGGTCTCTGCCGGGCAGTTTGCATTGGCTGCTGTGTCTCGTTGAACGTGTGTGTACCCCCACTGCCGCCCCAGAGCGTCCAGCGCCCTGCTCGAGTCGCTGGGGGTTGCAGATATAGTGCCCAGTATTAATGAGTGAGGGAGAGGGGTGGGAAAAACCATATGGAACATTTTATTGATGTGATCGTAATCCTGTAACGGAGATTGCATTAAATGAGGATTGCATCCTATCGCCTAGCTGCTGTGGAGAGACTGGGAAGCAGAAACTGTGCTGGATTGTAAATGAAGTTCTTTGATTGAAGGATTTTCTTGAACCATGAAGGGATGTCTGTAAGCTTAAAGTTGCAGTATATGTGGAGGTCCAGAATGGGATAGAAACCAGATCAAGCTGAAATAGATTTTCATGTACTCGAGCTCTGGATACAGTTAGAATTGGTTAGAGGCATTGCAGTGATGGCCAATGAATTCTTGGTTTCATCTATGGAGACCACAGCAAGGCAAGGAGGGAGGAGAACACTGCAAGGCAAGGAGAGAATGTTACCATTTGGGAAGAGAAGGATGATTCCTTTGTGACTTGTGCCATAATGGCACAAAGCTCATAGCCTGCAGAAGCCTTGTAGGTGATCTGGGAAGCAGAGGATCTATCTCACTTGCCTTTTGCAACCTTGGTGTAGCTGCTTGCAAGAAGTAGCTGCCAGGTGTGCATCAAGAGGCAAACAGGGACTCACCTGCCCCTCTGGAACAGCAAAAGGAGCTGTGAGCTTGAAAGAGATGGACTTGACTCCTCTGATCTCGTCTGTTTGAGCCTGAGTTGATAATACATTTTGAGTCGTTGCTGCTTATCTCAGTTGGCAAAGGAGGGGAGAAGATGTTGAACTTGACTGAAGCACAGCAGAGCTGAGGTAGATATTATGAATTCACCCTTGCATTCTTTTTGTGCTAATTTTTATTCTGGCGTGGAGAGCTGAGCCACAGAGAGCACCTTCCTCAGGCTTTACTGAAAGGAAACTGATGAGAACAGAAAGATTAAGCCAAAGCCAAATTTTAACTTTTTGCTTGCCATCAGTGGAATTGGCATTGACCTGTCAGATCACACAGGTCAAAAGATGTAAGGGAGGAATAAAGTTACTTGTTTATTTACTAACATTACTCCCTCCCCTCCCCAAGTTGGCATGCAAAGAAACATCACAGAGTGGGAAAGCACCATTTCTTAGTCCTTAAGTCCTAACTAACGGGAGCAGCAGAGAAATTCCTGTGGGAATACTCAGCAGCATTTATCTGTAACTGCAAAAGAGCTGGTTAAATCCCAAATAACAGAGAGGAAACCAAACCCAAAGATCTGACGTTATCAAAGTGATTTGTTCTCCCATTTGAGTTGTGTACAAAATGTGAGGCGAGAGCTCCACAGTTCAGCCTCTCTCTTGCCGCATGTTTGGCATGAAGTTGAGATGGAAACACTTATTTTACATAAAATGGAGAAGAGCAGTGTAAGCGCATTGAGTTCCTCTGAAGCATTTTATTTTGGCAAAAGATGACTTTTAGTGAATTGTAAGAGATGGGTTTAGAATATTCATGGCTAAACTCCAGGGAGCTTAGTGTTAGCTCAGTAGGCAGAAGGTTCTTCCTCTAAAGAGATAGCTGGAAAAGATGTGTTTAAATTTCAAGCCATATTCAGTTGAGACTGTTGATTTCCACGTTTTAATATAATTTGTTATGCTTCTTAGGGGAATGATGCTTAATCTGGAAAATAAAGCGAGTATTCCTAGCTCACTTTTTATAGCAGGAGCAAGCAGTGTGCTTTAATTGTACTTCTGCAAGTGCAAATGTTCCAGATTTGACTGTATTTTTTATCAAATAGCAGCTGAAGAAAATTTGTCTTTTGAAACCATGGTTATCCGTGCAGATCTTGGTCTGTATTTTGCTACAGGAGAATTCTGCTTCATGGCTGCATTGTTCATCTTTGCAGCATTTCTTTAAATGTGAGCCTTGCTACAGTTAAAGGATAATTTATATTCAATGTAGTAGGGTCTGCTCAGTGGAATTGGCTTTATACATCACAGCCTCTGCAAAAAAGATCAAAGATCTGAACCTATGGTCCTGTACTGCATTTGTATTCTACATGGACTTGAGTAATCTTATACTGGAGCCATTCACACTCCCATAGTTAAGGATATGTCAGTCATTCCATTAAAACACCCATTTCTTAGTGATTAAACAGCTAGTTTTAAAAATAAGTGCTAAGCTTAAGTTAAACACATTCATATAGTGAAAATAAAAGCGCTATCCTAGGCAATGGAGTTAAAATAACATTTGGCATTTGCTAATAGAGCACTGTTAAGTGGAATTTATAGAAAGCTCAGTAGAAAATAATGCCTGCCTCTAAAATTTAGAGATGAAAGAGGGAGAAAAAAAATCTTTTCAGATTTAGGAAGCCCCTTGTGGATCCAGGTGAGTCCTTATACCTGGATTGTAAAAAGGCCTGAGATTGCTGAGCAGGCAGTAGGGCTTTTCTTAAAGGAGAACAGTGCTAGCTCAAAGTAGGGATTAGTCAGATCTCAGTTCAATGGTTCAGTTTTGGATTGCATTAGATCCAATGCCGTTGGCACTATTCCAGTTAGCTCCTTTGGGAGTTAAGTCACAAGAACAAGAAAAGCGCCAAGCCCTATATCTTAACCAGTGGAGTTCTTTCACTATGTGAAGTAGAACTATACATTTTTGAATCATGTCGATGGGATGAGTGGGGTGTTCAAAGTATCTGGGGGCTGTAGTGGCTGAAGAGAGCCAGAGAGCCCACTTGAGAGCAGCCGTTGTGGTAATCATGCTTGCCACTTTACACAACCTAAACCTAAGTTTACACTTAAACACCACCTTCTCTTCTACAGCATCCCCACATCTTTGACAAGTGCCTATCTCAGTTAGACAGCCATCTCCTAACAGTGAGGAAATTGCTTCATCTGTGCAAAGTATGTGAAGGCTTACAGTAGCTTTTTGCATATTTCAAGTTAGAATTTAAAAGACCAGAATTAAAAATACACGTGAATTCAATGTTCCAGTTGCACGTGTTGCCTGGTACCTGTGCTCATGATGTGGGTTCAAAATACAGATTGGTGTACTCCAAGTATTTTGGATGGGATGAAATAAATGAGTATTGTCTGAAAGTTTTGTCATTGGACTAAAAATTCATAAGAGAGATAATAGGCTTCTGTCCCAATTCCCTCTTTCTGCAATGAGGTCACCGGGAGGACATTTGTAACACTTGTCTGTCTTTAGCGCAATGAAATAGTGGTGACTGTATCTTTCTTGGGTCTTCAGAACATTCATGCTCCCTGCAAATATACAGGCAACTAATATGAAGCAGGAAATTTCGGGTGGAAATGGGAATTTGATTATCCCTTAAGATCTGTGGGGAGACTCCCATGCTCATTATCCAACGGTAAAGTAAGGAAAATAGGTTTAAAACAGTCTTTTTCAATTACGGTCTCTGAATTAGTAGTGACTTGCCAGGAAGCATAAAAGCTTCTATAGCTTTTGCACATGTAAAAGCTCCACTGAAAGGAGTTTAAACTGCCTTTAAATTTGTCTTTAAGGTGTTATATTGTGAATAAGAATGGGATTAGTGGAAAATACATTTGGAGTGATAATAACAGTATTTCCTACCTCTGGTGCAGACGAATAAAGATAGATATAACTTTAAATTTTATTTTTAAAGAAAAATTCACCATCCCATTTGAATGAAACCCCACCAAAGCCACCTCACTCGCATGGGGGGCTTCATGAAGGCCAGGGAGAGTTAATGTAAAAATTAGAATACAGATAAAAATGCCCGTGGAACTTAGGCTGTAGATACAAATACTTCACGGTAGTTTTGACAGTAAATAAGGAACTATAAAAGTTTTTCTGTGCCTGGGTCACAATGAAGCATTGTCTTTAACAAATATCCTGTTGAAAATTATTTCAGATACACATAGAAAACCCATGTTTTGTCACAGATTATGTAAGATTCAGCATTCTTCATCCAACGTAGCCCAAGCCAAAGCTTCCCGCAATCCGTAGGAAAATTCCTATCGGAACAAGGCCTTCCGTAATCACATCTTGCATTACATGAAATTGTGCCACTTGTTCAGGAGCTTGGCATGTCGATGTGGGATAGAAGGTGTTGCTGTAGAGGAGTTTTGCCTGCAAGGACGGCAGAACTTTGCCTGTTTAACAGCACTAACTTTGCAGGCAAATTCTTTTGAAATGACTGTTGTTTTCCTTCAGTTAAGCTGCGATAGACTCCATGAGGACTACAGAATTTCAGGGGAATCTACATAAACAGATCAGCAGTGAGACAAATATGCTCTCAGAGGGACAGGTGAATGTTGAAGTTATCGAGTCCTCCAAACTCAATAGTGAAATTACAAACAAAGGTGGTATTTAAAACCCATCACTGTGGGGTTTAATATGGCAGTGCCCTTTGCTGAGAGACTCTGCCTGCCTCTTCCTCCTGTCGGGGGAACATCCTTCGCTGTGTACTACTTTGATTTGATCTGGTTATTTTGGGGATGTTTTTTTTCCTCCAAGCTGGTCTAGAAATAAGATGTCAGTGGTGATGTGCTCTGTTTGTATATCAGTGTTTACCTCTTACAGCCTTATGGACATGGTTGTATTATTTTTGTAGGAATTTAATTAGTAATAATGTGTGTTTTACGCTGTCTACTGAAGTAGCAGGAAATCCATGCTAAAGGGGAAAAAAAATGAAGTAAAAGTTTGGAGTGCTTTAAGCACAGCAGGTTTCCTTTAACCAGCTACTTACACCATCATTGTTCTGGCTCAGTGCTATCTTGCTACAGAAATAAATGTGTATGTACAGAAATTTGTGTTCTACTGGATCTGTGATCACATACATGGGCACACTGAAGCAAGTCTTGTCTCCAGCTTTAGTTCCTGGCACATACAATGCACACATATCCACCAAAAGAAAAGTAAAAAGTATTTAGAGGGTAACAGAACTGAAGGTGCCTTTACAATGTAGTGTAGGGCACAGTTATAAACCAGTCATGAACTGCCTGCCTTTAGCTGTAGGGCTGATTTCATTAGAAGGTCACATTTTCTGATAAGCCTCCTGAGAAAGGAAGTTTCGTGCCTTTGGGGTGGAACCAGGTTTTATCTCTGCTACTGGAAGTCACAGTTTATAGTCATTTAAGGAGGTTTTGTGGTTGCTTTTGTAATTATAAAAATATGGATCTCCCTGGTTTTTAACAAATGGCTACGAAACTGTGTGTCCCGGCAGGCACACGATTACCCGGATCGTTGGTTTTCCTTAGGTATGCTGGCAGCTTTCTTCCTGAAACGGAGCTTTCTTCCTGAAATGGAGCATAGCTTCCACAGGAGGCATTATGTCAAGGTGCAGGCTGGTTTCACAAACTGGGAAGAGATTTGCTTGGCTCTTGTATAAGGTTTATGATGAAAGATCTAGACTTGACTTGTTGATGTTAGATAGCCAAAGAGTGTGCCATAGCATTCTCTAAAGAAAAGTCCAGAGCAACTCCAGTGTTTTGAAACTTCATTAAATAGTGATTTAATAGGAACTGTAATGTGAATCTATAACTCTGGACTCGGATAATTTGGGACCTCACTGTAGTAGTTTGTTCAGATTACAGTTGCTGCCAGTAATTTATAAATACATTCAAGATAGAAGGCATGAAACTAAGGCTATCATTAAATGGAGTAATGGCGTTACTTTGTCAGTCATCTAATTGACCCTTGGAAAATGTACATGGCAATGTGTTGTAAATTAAGATCTAGCATACAAGGCAACACAGGAATAATGTTGGGAATGAAAATTGGGAATGAAATGCATAAAATTAATTTTCTCTTCATCTCCCTGCCTTGTCCACATGTGGGACTTCACCAGAATGAATGGACTCTATGCAGGGTTTCATAATGGTTTCCTGTTATCGGGCTCTAACACAAGAGACCAGTTAAGTTCATGTCAGACAAATGTGCGTCATGTCCAGTTGTCAGAGGGTTCTTTTTAAAATTCATATTCAGGAGATCTGTAAGTTTTTGACTTACTAAAGAAAATGGATATCAAGTAAATCAAGGGGTTTGTTGTCCTAGTTAATTTGTTACAGTTTTCTAAGACAACTAAGAATGGCTTTTTCCTCTGACCGAGCAGCAGCTGAAGTAGCAGGTATTACTGCTTCACCTGCCATGGTTCTGCCATAAACTTGAGGAAAACAGTCACAGATGTGTACATATGTAATAGTTTATGGCATTAGTTAAATCTGAGGAATGAAAATTGCAGAGAAGTCCTTAGATACTAGAAAATAAGTGTATTTTAATTGTATATAATCAGTCTGGAATAATGATGACTACAAAATAGAACATTTTGGTATCCACATATTTTTCTCCTGTTCTCTTGTTTTTCATATATAAGCTCATTAAAAAGACAATACCTGTAGGAGAACTCTGTAAACTGCGCTTTCTTAACCAAAAGAAATATTTTAAATACCTCTTCAAAAGCCTTCAGACTTGTGGCCCATCAGTTCTATTTATTTTTTTTGTATGTTCAGTCCAGTATCAGTTAGTTTTTATCTTTCACAGTTTAGCTTTAGCTACATATAAAAAGAAAACTGTTTTCAGACCTGCTCTGAAGGTACCATAAAGCATAACACAAGGCATGTCTGGAAGGAGTTCACAGAACATTAGCTCACAGTGTTTCAAGGTATAGGGGGAGAGGCAAAAGACATTTGGCATATCAGAAAAGAGCTGACCACTTGAAAAATAGTGAAGGTGAGTCAGAAAGCAAAGACATTAATAGTCTCTCTGAGAGATGTATTGTGTGTGCATGTGGTCAGAAGCTGCCCTCTGAGCTGAGGAGTAAGGTCAGAATGTGTTGAATGTTGGCAGCATTACGATGAGGAGCGAACCAGTAACAGTTGTGGCCGTACCATGCCAGTGCTGGGCTCTGAGTGTCACTGAATGACACAAAGCTTGGGTGCTAAAGGAAGAGAAATCCCTGATGACCAAATGCCAGGGGCTTTCTAAAGAGTTTTGGCTTTGCCTGAGTCACTTGTGAATGTTTTAATGAAAGCACCTACAAATTCCTGCTTTTCTCTCCTGTCCCCTGACAACAAAGAAAATTTTGCCCACTCTTTCTCACCTTTTAAATTTGATTGAATCGTTTATTAGAGCGTAACATTACAGAGCAGAAGGATATGTTCTAATAGAAGAAGAAGTGTCATTTTAACAGGTACATTAAAACTTGTTAATAGCCCTTGCCTTCTTTTTCCAACAAGGAGGAGACAAGTAATAAAGAATTCAGGTTCCTCTTCAGCGATACAGAAACTGAGTTTCTTTTGGTTCTTTGAAAACAACGTGTCTTTGAATTAACTTTGTTAACTGAAGTTGAAAAGCAGGAAATGAATAGTTTTTACCATGGAACTGAAGCAGGACGAACATTTTCAAAAGGACTTCTGTAGTTTGGATGTACAAGTCCCATTTTCAAAGTGAGTTGGACTCCAAAAGAGCCTAAAGCTTGTCTGCTTTCAGGAATCTTCCGAGTGATTCTGAAAACAGTACCATGTTTGTTAAAGACTGTTTATAGTAACAGTTTGTACCCCATCCATGTTTTCCTACGTTTATTTGAGTATTAGGGACATTAAATCTAGTCACATCCATCCATGCAAAATATGGTGGAAATCAAGGATAGTTATTCCATCAAAAACTTAAAAGCAAACTCTGAACTTAAGCTAAAAACTTGCAGTCTCTACCAGAATGGTACAGAATGAACTTTTTTTTTTTTTAAAAAAAAAAGGAATTATGTCCTTTTATGAACTTTATCTTATTCAAGCAGATTTAAAATACTTAGGAGGAGCAGAAGAATTAGAAAAGCTGTCATAGAGATGACTCTATTATAGTAAGGCTGTACAGTATCATGGTGTGGGTTGAGTTTGAGGCCTGTTACTTCTTATTTAACATTCTGTATTTTGTTACTTGATACATGTAGACTTGTTACATGTTACATGTTATATGTTACTTGTTACATGTAGACATGGTTAAGCATCAACTAGCCTGTACAGCTAACTGTTACCTTCAGCACTGGAAAAAGACCTGGCTATATTTTAAGACAATCACACTAAGCATGGATTCCAGTCAGAAAGAGATCTTTTCTAAATTACCAAAAATCTGAATTATTTGGGAATGCTTAGCTTCATGCACTGTGTTATACACTTTGCTCAGTAGCTGCTTTCTTTGGACATCTTTTCATCTTAGTAACTTAAAGCAGATTTCAGAGGGTTTTTTTATTGTTTAACATCAATGGGAAAATAGAGCTTATTCTGGCTTCATGTAAATGCCAATGGCTATGAGTCCCCTTAATATCAATGTTTGTGTTTTTGTCGTACTGCACTTAACAAAAATGAGTATTTAAAAAATACTGTCTGAATCAAAAATAGTGCAACATCAGTCTGAAAAGAGTGTATGGTCTCAGTTCCTTACCTGTAATTCATTTTGGCAGGTACAGTACTTTTAGGTTTTATTGTATTATAAACAGTAAAAAAGCTTGAAAGAAATCACTGGAAAAGGTTTAGAGTAAGTGATTTAGATGAGGCTGGCAGGTGGTATAGTGTGGCTATTGCAGGATTAACTACATTCCCAAAATTCAGTCACTTCAGAGTATTGGATCTATGTCTTGATTTAGTCATTGCAGAAGGAAAAGTCAACACTTTGCTGATCTGCTGAACTGCGAGACAGTGGCTGATGGAGATAGGAGTGAACCAACAGAAACCACCTGCTGAAAAATTTGGGATGCTTCAGTGATCAAAGTGACAACTTGGTCAGGACATCTCTTTAACTGCTGTGTACATGGTTATATGTATATATGAGTACGCAACACTGTGACATTGCAGATATGTCTGATGGGTAAGGCAGTAAAGTGCAGGGAACCTCTAAGGGACAGTGAAGGTAGCACGATGAAATTCCAAAGTCCTCAATACTCTTGGAAGCCACTGCAGTAAGTTAAATACCTGTTGATTAGCTTCACAAAAGTTACACATGTTCAGATATTTAGTCTGATCCCTGAGGGAATAATCATTTTTAATAGACTATTTTGTCATCCATAAGAACAGATTAGGGATGTCATCCATCATTTTGTGAACCAATCGGCGGATTTTCTTCTTTCCTTTTCCTACATACAGCTCTGACTGATGTAGTTCTTATAACCTCAGCTGTAACTGTTTTGGGGGGAGGAACATGTAAAATCCCCTGTGGGCTGGCAACAGGTCATTTCTGTCTCAAATTCTGGAGATCCTCCTCAGTTTTCTGAAGGACCCTGTAAACGGGAGCCTAAGGTGTAGTTACGTATCTCCACACTGGTTGCTATTCCTGTCTTGGTGTGTGCTAGTTGGGGTAATTTTGAACTGGGATAACCTTGAACTGAGGTTATATAGACAGGCTGCCACTTCAACAAGTCACCTATTCACAGTCTTTCTGCAGCGCTGTTCTGAATACAGTTTAAAGGACTGCTTTTGATCTATGAAGTGCTTTTTAGTTTTCTTTCTCCTTCTGAAGAAGACCTGCTGTACGGTTTTGTTCTTCTGTAAAAAACAATGGGAAAGCAGAAGCTTCAGCTTTATAAACAAAGCTGAGAGCAAGGAAACCTGAGACCAATTCTTTTCCCTTGGTCCCGCAAGACCTAAGTTGACATTCAGAACTGTAAGACAAACACATTAATTCAGCTTTTTCCTGAGGGTTTTCTGGAGTGGACACATTAGGTGGAGTGTAATTTTGTTTGTATTTGTGAAGAGTGTTCTGCTGGTACTTCATGTTGATGGTTTAGTGCTCTTTACTACAAGAGTGTCTGGTTGACTGACAGGTTCCCTACAAAACCACTAGAAATGCAGTTTCTAGAGAGGGTCTTACCCACAGATGGACTGTGTGGATAAGAGAATAAGATAAGGCTCAGAACAGACAATATTGTTATGGGCAGAAATTTGAGTACTTTTGCTAGACAGAAGAAAAGAGTGAATGAAACCAAGGTTATTAAAAATCCTCTAAAAAAAAAAAAAAAGAAATATCTTTACAGAAGCTCTAATTTATACTTTGTTTCATCGTGGATTTATTTGTCAAAGCAGGCACTCAAACAGAACTTGTGGACTGGAAAGAAGTGATGAAGGTGCCTGAGTCTGAGCTAGGATTCATGATTTGCTGCTGTTAGAGTTAGATTAGACTGCTTCTTTGTTTCAGGTACTTCCACTTGTTTTCCATGCTGCCTGTATAACGTGATGTCATTGGTACATTTCTTAAATGTGTCAAAGGATCATAATGACTGCATATGCTAAATTTAACTGAAATTTATGTTTAGAATTATTTCCATAGTTTTGCATTGATTTATGTGGGCCAATTTTAACTGAAAGCTCAGCAAAATACTGAGTGTACTCATTCACTATTTTCCACCCTTGCCCCTTGCTGTACCATTTCACTACCCGTTCTGCTGTTGCTCTTCGAACAAGAACGCTTTCCCTTGAAAACTACTCTGGTGTTATTAAAATATTACACTAAGTCTGCTGTTTGCAGTTGATTTGTAGTTGCTTGGCCATTAAACAAAGTTGTTCCACAATGATGGACTGTTTTCTTCAGATGACATCAAGGAAAGCTTCATATCCTAATGATTTGTTTATCTTCATGACTGTGTGTAAAAGGCTGTATTGCACTTGTACCATTAGACACTTTCAGTCTGGTATTTTCAGAACCCTGCAGAAGTGGATTTTAAATAAATGAACAGAGCAGATGGTATACAGGGCAACCTTTGGTAGGCCAAGAAATGAAATCAAAGTTTCCTGAGTTCCAGGATGAACCCTACACAGGGACTCATTTTCCACCACTAGCAAATTTAATACTAAATTGCTGATCTACAGCATGTTGTAGAATGTCCTAAATATGCAGAATATTCATAGAAAAAGTGTATGCTGTAGAGCGAGATCTGCAATGTGTACTCTATGCTTGTTAGCACGTATTTTAAACAAGGGGCTTAGGCTTGCTTTGAGATGATCAACCCTGATGGTGCTGAATATAAAAATGTCAGTATAATTAGTCATCTCCAGCAGAAAATGATTTTTGCCATTTTATTTTCGCTGTGTGGAGGAGGGGATGAACTGGTTTTCAGTTGCTCTCCATCATTTAGGTTTTCTAATTTTGCCTTTGACCGGGAACACTTAGCAGTGACTTTTTTCCATTTTGTATTCAGGGATGGGCTATTTTATAAGACAAATCTTAACTAAAAAAATGCCCTGATGAGCCAGTGTGAACCAGTGGTAGTTCAGAAAAAGCTGTTCCTTGACTAATGCTCAGGAACAGGACATAGAGCCATAGATGGTTAGGATATAAAGTGAGCTATTTAGGCTATTCTAGTGCTAATCCAGACTGTCTCTGTTAAGCCATACAAGTGTTCACAGTAGAAACTTCACATTAAATATTCTGAATGAGGCACATATATATGAACAGATTCTGTTTCTGCATAAGTGCAACTACAAGAAAATAGTGTTATGCAAATTTAAGGTGGTGTCCACAAACAGACAGTTGTTCTGGTCCTTTCCTTATTTGAATCACCATAAAAATTCTCAAAAGATACTTGCATGCAATCATAGCTAGGCAAGATAGTGTAATTTAAATGTACAGTTGCCATCATGAGTAATGTGTATGGGTTGTATAACCATTGGGAAACCTCAGATTTTCAATTTCCCTTGGAATGTGTTCATTATTAGAAGGTGTTACCAGAGTATTGTTTGTTGTAAGAGAAGAAAATCCTGTTCAAGTTTTTAATGAATCTCTTGAGGGATTCATCAGATTTACAGGTTAAAAAAGCTGTAAACATTCTGCTGGGAGTAGTCATTAAAGAGAAGATGAATGTGAGTTATCTGTACATTTCTTTTGAAACAGAAACCCTGAAGATGATTTACAAACCGAAAAGCTGTTTCTCTTTAAATGGTCTGTACTGCTGCGTTGTGTAACGAAATGCAAAGAATGATTAAAAATAAGTTTGCAAGATGAGAAGCAGTTTCACTATTTTGTCCAAAGACTTTTACAGGGAAGACAGCACTGATCTGAATTTGAAGGGAAGAAGCTCAAGACTAGCATTTCCTTAATTTCTAGATTAGAGAAAGCATTGCAGCAGAAGGAAAAAAGCCCTTACTGCAGTTAAACAACTTAGAGACCTTATGAAAATTAAATAAAAATTAATTAATAAAAGGTCTGTAGATTAAAAGAATAAATTCCTAAAAACTCAGCTCAATCCTCTGGTGAGTTACTTTTTTAATAAATCAAGAAGCGCCAGCACAGGACTGCTAAGAGGCTTGCCCTTCCACCAAGCACTTCATACCCTCGATTGCTTACTCAAGCTTGACTGCACCAGCAGCATGCTAGTAAAACCTCATCATTTGTGATGAAAGAGTTTGTTTAATCCTTATTTTTTTTTCATCTGAAGTACTACAGATGCAGTGAAGGGAACAGTTTTGAATATCCTGATAAAAGAGAAAATGCAGATACCTATTTCTAAACTAATGAATCAAAAATGGTTGCTTCAAACTTCTGTATCAGTCATCTAAGATTCCTCTTAACACCTTTTTGTGGTTAGTATCTCCTGCTGCTTCAGAAGGCTCTAGATCTGCCATGAAGAAGACACTTTGTTTGCTGTTAGGAGGAATTTTGGCATTAGTTTTGTTTTGTTGGTGTAGCTCTTCAATGAAGCATAAATGCACTGAAAACTTGGATAACAACGGAACGTGAACTGTGTCCTAACCGCATCTGTTGAACATAACAACAGTAGTTTCACATTCATTCAGCTTTCCAAGAGGTCACACCCTTTGCAAATAATATGCATAGCAAACTGCTGTATTCACAGAGCCTCATCATTACGAATAGCATGAATTTCAGCTGACACTGCCATTCACAACAGGATTCTACCAGGTCCGTACATAACTGTGAATCTGGTCTTACTGTCACACTGGAAATATTCAGGATTCCAACATAAAATCACAGTGATACCAAGAGTATTGCTACTTCTGCTGAATTTTCCTAATTTTCTTAGTATTTTCTAAAGAATACACTGACTATTTCTTTCAACGTATATGTATGGATGGGTTTCTTACATATACGCATGAACCTGCTGTGGTCATAAAAGTCATAACTCATGTCCTTGGTCTCAATAAACATTGGGTTTACAGGTTTTGAACAAGCTTCTTCAGGAAGCAGTCCCAGTAAAATTAATCTCTGATTGGAAATACCCATGTGCACAATCCTCTTGGGCAGAGTTCAGTCATGGCATTTGTAACAGTGCAAATGACAATGAAGGTAAAAAAACAAGAATAAGGACATTAAGTCTGCTTTAGCTTAATACTCAAATATCACAAGACATAAAGGAATGTACTCATTCATGCAGAATAATTTTTTGCAATGTAGCCTACTGGTGATTAATGGAGGGTCTTGTGACATATCTTCTAGTGTTTGGGTATATCTTAAATACTAGTGTTGCAGCATGTTAGATCTCATGTTCTTTACATTTCCTTTTTACATGAATGTACACTTGGCCTGTATTTTCTGTAGATGACTGGAGAGAATTTTGCCAGTTTTCATGCATCCACTCTCCACTGCTACCTTTCTGTGCCTGTTTGTCTCCCACAACTTCTACTTTTCCCACAGATGCAGGCCCAAAAGCAACATGCCTTCTTATGAAAGCAATGGGTTCCAAATGATGATTTGACATCCTGTGACTATTTCCTTCACAAAGGCTTGCAAGGTTTTAGGAAAAATGCCAGCTAGTGCACAGACAGTTTGGCTCTCAGAGCCCAGTGTTAAGGTTAACAAGTTGTAAATAGCTTCATGTTGCCATTATCTCAAACCCCTGCTGCTTTCAGGACATGATGAGGACTCTCAATAAGAATGCTGTTCATGGCTCGTTTGTTTTTTTTTCTCCCCTTCTCTTGCACAGCACTTCCTGAAGAGTAAGATTTAAAAGTTGGATGGCTTGTGATGGGGTCTTGATGCAATTTGTTCATCTTAGTGACCAGTATGTTACTGATAGAACTCTAACAAACAGATCACTTAGATGAGGGGGAAAAAACAAACTGAATTATTTATAGGAAGGAATTCTGTAATTTTGGATTTTTTCCCTACAAAACTAAAGACAGTGTTAAGAGAGATGAATATATTTACAGTATCTAGTGTAAACATTCATATATGTATAAGATCTTTTTACAGCTATATAAATGTGCACATCTTGATTGACGTCTGTTGAGCTGTGCTGACTTACAAAAATACATGGATTGTATCTATCATGTCACTCCAAGTTACAGTATCTCTGTTTTTCAGACATATATAAAAATTCAGCTTGGTGTATTTAATGAAACAAAATATTTTCAGTGCTTAAGACCTGCTTGCTTTGCCTTGAGAATTTCTAATGTATTAACTTAGGCATGTATACTCAGTCAAGCAACCACCTTTGGAAAAAGGGTGGTAAATGAATCCTTATTAGTATATTTTTGTAATGAAACATCAGTGTGATTTTGACACCGATCCAGGAATACTTAGTATATTGAAATTTGGAATGCTACATGATAATTTCTTTCCAAGAGCAAGCACTAACACATGATCACTAAAGAAACATTAGACTTGGATATACTCGGAAAGAAAAGAAGCTTGATGTCATTTACCTATTCGTATTTTCTGGCTGAAAATGCAGAAAAACCTCATATGTTTTGATTTGAAGAAGAGTGAAAAGTGTTCCAAGTAGACATAAAATAGTACTAACAGCAGTACTACACCAGGAGCACTGGTGGCAGTACCACTCAAACAGACTACCCAGCCAGGAACAACAAATTTCTCATGAGATGATTTTTTGCAGGAGTTTCTGATGTATCAGAATAAGATAAAGAAAACAAACAAGGCAAACCTCCGTGCATTAATTTTCTGTGTCAGGAGCTGATGATCGCTATCAATTAGTTTTTGCTAATTTTATTTTGGGTGGGAAGGAGGGAGGGAGGAGAGTACCTTGTGTTATCTAGGAGCACTGTGTTATGCTCCTGCCTAAGATATGTCAGACCTTGCCTTGAGCCCACTAAAGTTACAATGGAGCTGAAAAGAACCACCTATGTAGGAAAGAATTAGACAGAATCCTAGAGGAAAATTTTGTAGCCGTGAAGACATGGTTGAAGAAGTACATGGTCGAAACACCTAAGTACTGAAGACGAATATGCTGCAACACCAAGGCAAAGTGCCAGGATGAAGGGAAAGTGTTCAAAGATACTATGGCATTGGAGCCTTGCAATAAACAGAAGCTTTGAGGCAAGACATTGAAGTAGTGAGCAAAATATCAAAAAGCCTGAGACATTCTGCCAAGTTAGCGGAGAACAAGAACCAGGGTATACATTAAATTCTCATGGAGGAGCACCCAAGTGCTGAAGGAAATGCTAAAATGTTCAGATAAAATTGACGGTTCTAATGCAGAATGCTTAACAGGGAAAAGCAAAAGTGAGAGTTGAGTAGCTTCAAACTGAATGGCTGAACACAGGAACCACGGCAGTAGTCAAATTAGTTCATTTCTTTTAAACTAAATTTTTGGGGAAGCTGATGTTATGATTCAGGCTGGGTTTGATTGGTAGTCTGCTTAGGGCAACACCAAATGATTTAACGGTGTTTGGGGACAAATGGGAGACTTTTTGCAAAGAGATAGTTATTCTAACACAGAAGACTATTGGGTTTTTACTATAGAGAAAAGTTATGTAAGAGATGCAGAAGTACACCCTTCACAGTATTGCTGTGTATAAAATGCAAAGGGGGAAATTACTTTTGTAAAAATATTCCTTTGGAGGCTTGAAATCTACAAAATGCTACCATGACACTGACATGCCTTAAGATCAAAGACTTGCTTAATAGCTCTGTGACATGTTGGCAGTTTTATAGGATATGAATCCTACTGCTGAAGATCTTCAGGAAAGGTTACCCTAACTCACACCCATCCAATTTCATTTCTGCAAAGGGAGTGCATGGTACTTCAATAAAAGGGACTTGGTTTTCATATAGAGGAAGCGTACAGTTTCTTCAATATTCAGCTCACTTGCTAGTCATGTCTTTTTTGTCAGTACGTGTTTATTTTAGAAGTAGGAAGGGGACTGTAAGGTAGATGGTGTCCTGTGACTGGTGTGGAGATTCGCTGAAGGGAAATGAGATGCAAGTTTTAGCAGAGCAGAAGACACTGCCTTACTAGCTTATTTTCAGGCAAAACGTGATGAAACTGTAGAAAGGGGGAAATGGGTCTAAAATTGCAGACTCAACTCAGCCCGAAGTAAACTTGTCTCACTCTAATAATGGTTGAAGAACCAGAGTGATGACAATTTGTGTGTGAAATTGTATCTATGTAAAGTAATGCATGTTTGTTATGGTTCAGTGCACCTTGAAAGGGAATATGGTGTACACTATATGCATGTTGTTGTCCATGGAGTTGGTAAGATGCCATTTAACTCTGCATTTCTGTTCATTAGAGATTGCTCTGCTCTCAGCTGTATAAACTATTGCTTTAGGTAGGGACTGCCAGTGATACTTTCTTGATTGTTGCAGAGCTTTTCTACAACTATAAGATTTTTAGTATGATGCTAAGAGACAGGTTTTTTCTTTTTTAGTGTAAGGGGTTTTACAGTTCTGATTAGTGTTTCCATTATCGTATCACATAAATATGACCTCACCTGGTAAGACCAATGTTGTTTCACTTTTCTTCACCTGTTTGTTCAGATAGCAAATGACATCTGCTTCCAGAGTATACAGCATCTTGTGTTCTCTGCAGGTTCTGACAGATTGATTGCAACAGAACATAGATGAATGCATTTTCCTTGCACATTCAATATGAAATATGGAAAATATATTTTGATTACCATCTTCCATAATGGCCTCTTCCTGGAATAACAGGAGTGATGCCTAGTGCAAGGTTTAAAAATGTTCAGAGGCTAAATCACACAGATGTGAACACAAGGATCCATCAGCTTGGAAAAGAATGATCCTGGAGCAGCCAAAATTTCCCCTTTACCCTTTAAGTGTCTGCAACATTCGTCTGTAGCACTGAACACACTGTAACTCCATAGGCACTGGAAATCTGTGGGAGAATTACTGGAGATTCAGAACAAAATTTGTCCATGATCCAAGTCTCTCTGGGGCAAATACAGCATGCTGGAAACTTGGGAAGAGTGTGCATTATGTAACCAGGCTCAGCTTCACAGTCGATTTAGGAAAAATGACATTTTGCTTCCCAGAATGAGATCTGGGTAAAGAAATTTTGTCTTGATCAAATGCAGCAGCTGCTGCAGTTTATATTCAAGTGTGATGCAAATCAAGCCCCCATTTCTGCTCTGTTCCATTCTGCGCAACAAGGGAACTGTTGTTGTTTCTTTATTTTCCAGAGAACCGGCCTGTGGTTTGACCCCAGAAGTTATGAATGATAAAAAAACCCCAAAAATATACAAGTTCTGGAAAATTGTAATGACACATATAAACAATTTAAAAATACTTAAGTGAAGAATCTGTGTTGTAACAGCCAGCTGCAGAGTACTTATAACTGGAGTATGTTAAACCATTTAAATATTGCAAACATTATGTACAACAGATCTTGTACTAATTCATTATGAAAACAGCAATTTCATTTAATCATTTATTAGCTATTTATAAGGTGTCTGCATATTAAGTATGCATACAGATTCTTGTTCAACCTGGCGACCAGTATAATGACTGCTTAAGTGTCACCCGTGTGTAATCACTAGCGATTGTTTTGGGTGATCATTGTTCTCAACTACTAGTTACTGTCATGATTGTGTGCTTCTGAAACAGGTACCTGCAATAGAGTAAATAAGGGTTTTGACCCCCTAAAAGGAGAAAACCCCCAACAAATTCCTCAAAACAATGCTCAAATTTTAACGTAAGTAATTCATTCCTTGTTTCTCTTCACTTCTGGAACATATATTTACCACTGTCATAATACACACAGCAAAGCAGGTTGCCCGGAAGCCCTGTAAAATCTCTGCCTGTAGAGGTTTTTAAAATCCAACTGGCCAAAGCTTGAAGCAATCTGGTCTGAATTTAGCACTGACACATATTTGGGCAGGAGATTGGACTACAGCCCTTTGAAAGACCCTGCCAACATCAACAATTCGGGGACTTCCTATGAAGTGGGGAACTAAGCAGAATGCTATCAGTTATCTGTTATGTTTGTATCATCCTACTCTTCTTATGATTAAACCTCATCATGATTAAATCATCATCATCTGATGATGATGATTTGAGAACTTAAGTCAAGAATTTGCTACCAAAGTTAAAAATACCCAAGGATTTAGGCTACGAAATCCTTAGTAGCCTAGAGCATGACTCTTATCTAAGTCCCATTAATATTTACTGTTTTGGAAAGAGTAGTGTATATCTTTCATAAATTGCAAAGATCTTAGCTTGAGCTCTAAATAGCTTTACAGCACAATGTCAAATGCTAATTCCAGAATGTGCACTAAAGTATGTCTAGATTGAATATGACTTAGTAATAATTCTCAGAGAATATCAGAATTCTTATTAATGGGATTATTTATCACATCAAGTCTTACTCCTAAAATGAGTATGTGAAGATTGGAAGAGACCTTGTAGGGTTTAACAATCTTGAACCATGCTACTGTAATATTGCTACAAAACATACCTCACTATATAGTCCTGTTTGTATATGTACTTACAGACTATTCAAACCTTTTGAAGTGTGGGAAAAGGATAAGATTTTGTTGCAATAATAATGTTCACACAAACCTCAAAAATTCCATGGTTTATTTTTCCTTTCCCAAGTAGATAAACATAAAAATTCCTCTTGCCAGCAAGGACTTGATAACATACTGAAGATTTCAGAACTCCAGCAGATTCCCGTACTGATACATCACTTTGTTCTTTCAACTTGAAACTCTTAGATGCAAATATTTAGCACTGAGGTATTTAAGGTTAGCTACAGTAGGCATGTCTTGTGAAGTGAACACTCTCACAGACAGTGACAATGTGAATTATTCACTGAGGGATTTGGTATTGTATGTGATGCTATATGAACATGCACCTGCATTAGCTTCATTCTTTTAAATATGTATATTGTTGCCATTTTAGTTAAAACAGGCTACAGTTTGTTGTAAATGTCTGTGTTCATGTCTTTGATCTATAGCTGCATACATATGGATTTATGAGAGGGGTTTCTTTTTGAAATCAATTTTATTTTCAGTCGTGAGAGTGAAATTTCCCTCTCTAGGCACTTCAAACTGAAAAAAACCCAGGTTGTTTAAAAGACAGACAGTAACAAAAGTCAGCAATTGATAACGTTAAACTGGAGATAAGGAAAACTGTGAAAAGCCAGAATCTTAAGTCACGTATCAGTACATGTGGACCCAGTACGGCATTCAATAAAAATGAATACTGCTTGAGTGCCAGTGATTGAGTGTAAGGTATTTCAGGAATTAATGACAGACTGAAACTGCTAGCTTGCAGTCATCAGGAGAACTCATCTGGCTATTAATTGCCAGGAATACCTGCAATGAAGTCTTTATTGCTACTAGAACTTGCAACTGATGGAGAAAATGGTATAGATTCTTTTTGCATAGCAAACATTCATTTGTTGTTTATCCATTTCTCAGTGTTTGTTCCTATCACCTAGAAGTGTTCCCAGAAATAGAAGAGAGGAAGGAAATTATCCAAAATTATCTACAAGGGCTTGTACAAAGTACTGCTTTTGCTGCTGCCTAAGAGAAACATGCCAGTTACAGACATCAGTAACTGAACTACCAAATCCAACATAAGCCCAAGAAGAACTCAGCAATGGCAATTGCCAAATAAAAGACAGCACGTTAAAAAAAAAGGAGAGCTTCATGAAAGTATTTGTATATCCACTTGCCTGGCACCCCAAAGAGAGCTTTTGTGGAGAAGTAACATCATTTTACATACATAGGTATTCTGAAAATGGAAATTGATATGAACACACACATAGCCTGCTTGTCCTGCCATTTATGCTCTTTTTATACCAGTGCACTTACACTAACTTAACTGAAATTACATCTTGATGAAATATGAAATTAAACTGTCTTTAATGTTACTTTGTCTAATATTAACTCCCAGAAACCCATTACCAGAGGATTAGAATGAGCTGTTCCTTGAATGTGTGACTGCAGTGAATTCTAACACTTTGCTGTGAAAATCGTGTATGGAAAATCCCAGAATACCGAGTACTCAGGACCGAGTACTGAGATCCTGAAAGTGCAGTACGTGACAGACCATTTCTAAGTAGCAGAATTGGCAACCAGCATCCAATCCAGTTTCAGTGAACACGGAAGCCCATAAGCTAAGTTATGAACTTGTATTCTTCACAAAGCAAATCAAAGAGAGGAGAAATCACATTTGTTAGTTTAACAGACCTTGGAAAGCTCTTCTTCCATACTGCAGCCTGATTCTGTGTTATCATATGAATATCCTTTTATATGCCACTAACAAAGTAATCTCTCTAAATTCCTTTTCAATTTATGCTTAACCATGCTGATTTGCATGCACATAGAAAAGGAAATGAGAAACTTTTAAACCAAAATCTGTATTCTTAAAACTTGATATTCAGGCTCATTTTTATGCATGGAATTCCCGTTAAGATTACTGGAAGATTTACCTACAAATCTTCCATCCTGGAAGAGAGATTAAATTCCCAAAGTTTTATGAGAAATAAGAAAACTGTATCTTGCTTTTCACTTGTCAGTTAATGCTAATGAGAAGCATGTGTAACTACACTCTTGTATGTTTAAATTGACCGAAAGGTCCGTATGAAGCTGATTTGAAAGCTAGAGTTGGAGAAGACTCCATGAGTTATTCATGTCTCAGAGGAAATCCTTTTTGGTTTGACTTCTGCTTCAGCTGTTGAATAATTTTTATATTTTATCTTCCTGCAGGAAAACCACCCTTAATAAGAATGTGAATCCATGTGAATGTGTGTAAAGTAGATTAATTGCATGGGTATCAACTAAAATAAGTCTCATGTTTCCTAAAATCATTTAGATAACAAGACTTTTGTCTTTTAAGGCTGCTCTTCAATATAAGGAGTTACACCTTCTTTTAAGGCTGCTCTTCAATATAAGGAGTTACACCTCTTGGAACTACTGGCTAATCTGAATATGGAGTCAGTTGTGTAAGTGTGCTGTAGCAAAAAGTTTCTATTCCTATTTAAATTAAAATACATTGCAAGCAACACACTCAACCGCAGAACGTCCCAGAATATTGCTTCATTTTCTGTTTCTAGTGTAGCAGCACAGAATGATTTATTTCCAAGTTTCACCACCACTCTCTAACTTGTGGCAAACATTTGTTGCATCATTTTGCCAGATACATTATACCGGAGGACTTGAATTAATAGAGGCATCTTAGTGTGGTGGTGATGAAAAGCCCAAAGAAAGATCTGCTTATTTAGTCTGAACTGCTATACAGTAATATACTGTGCACTGTACACTGTGCAGCTGTTTGAATCTATAGGGTGAATCCAACCAAGTGTAGAAGGAATAAAACTGGAAGAATACTGAGAAACAGCTATTGAGATTGCAGTACTGGAGCATGAATGGCTGTATTTTTTTATCTGGGAGACTTAGAAGAATCTTTGTTGTTCACTGCATGTTCTTTTATTCATATTATTTCTAAGTTTTGAATCCTGTGGAGTCACTGTAAACATTATTTAGGAATGACCAAAACCAATAAATAAGGAGGAAATAAATATTTCTTAAATTGTCTTTTTTTCAGATAAATTCAATAACCTGTATTTTGTTTTAAATGATTTAAATTAGTTTATTTTCTGATAGTTATGACTCAGCACAGCAAATATTCTCTCTGACATAAATAATACTGGAGTAAAATCACAAGTTTGGAAATGAAAGTTATTTGATGTTTAGAATTTATAGATAATTAAAAATTTCTCATCAGGATTGATTGCTAAAGATGGTGTTCAAAAATAAATACACGGTCCTGGCTTGAGGAGTCTAGGAAGTGAGTGCAGTGAATAATTGTTCCTGGATAACAGGTATGAAGTGAAAGCAGATACATGCCTCCTGTGCTTTTTCTGGTCCTGACATGAAAAGAATTACTGTAGGTTTCATAATTCTGTATTATTACATCCTTAGCAATTTGGAAAGGAAAAAACCAACAAAAATAAAAATAAATCTAGAAGATGATACTACATTTAAATGCAAATTCTGCCCTTTCTGTAGGTAACTCCAAAGAAAATACTGGCAAAGCAGGATTTTGATCTTATTGACTACTTGCGCATTGGCAATACACAACTCAGAAAGTGCCAGAAACCTACCACAGAAATTGTTAGAAAATGTGTGAATGCAGTACCAGCATTTCAGAATAGTATTTTTGTTGATAAGGGATGAGGCACTCGCAGTACGTTCATTTTTATGCAGTCATCCTATTTTTTGACATATACTGATAATTTGGACTAATGCCTTGTGTAAGGGCATTTTCTTTGATGAACTTGTTCAATGCATTTGCTACTTTGATATCAAAGGGGTTGCTCTGACCTGTAAGTGCCAAGCACACAAACCAAGCATAAGGCAGGCTGAGGGTACCTGTGTGAATACTGACATGTTTATGGTAAAGAGAGAATGAAAGAATGTGCCTTACAGTTGCCATCTGACTGATAAACTACCTTTTTGCTATTATTTTTATAAATAGAAACTAGTTTTCATTAAATATCATGCTTCTGTTATCACATATTTTTCATAGATTTTAAAGGCACGGAGATTCAAATGTTTTACTACTTTTGCATTATTTGTGCTATATTCAGCTTTGATGTATTTTTGAAATTCTTTGATAAAATATTTTACCTACAGTTGTTCTGACTGTTTTCCATTCAGACAAACTACAGGCTCTGCACAGACGAGAACTTTCTGACATATAAAAAGCTATGTAGTTCTTTCCAGAATTCAGATTCCTAGTGTAGCTTCTATTGTATGATTGTTCAGATGCAGCTGGATATTGCAGATGACAGTAACATCGAGGGGCACTTTTGTCTTTTGCTCCTATGTAGCACGTTAGTATGTCTGGTTATATTAATTCTGAATTGCTCTGGCAACTGGACAGCTGGGAATGTCATCAAGAATTGCAGGTACTTGTTGGCAGAGTAGAAGAGTTTGATCATTATAAACATCTTCATTTTTACCTTCTCAATTAATGCCTAATGCCTCCTGCTTGCGTTTTTCTTGACTTCCTCATTATCTGTAGTTTTGTTTCACCTAGAAATGAGGGATTGAGCCACTAAATTTACAGCAAAAAAGCACTCCAGATTAAAAAGGAAAGAAGAAAGGAGAAAATGTAATTGGTATAAAAGTTGTATAAATTAAGTTTCTTATTATTTTTCTTTAAATAATGAATTATTCAGTATTTTGGTGTTAATAATTTAACAGAACCGAAAGTGAGATATCAGCAGGACGTATGTGGGGTGGGTGGTAGTTCAAGTTTGATCTAAAAGGCTTGCCTTTGTACTGAAGTTGGGTTGAAGCTTTGATCTATTTATAATGAGTATTCTAAGGGTTTACTAATTATTTTAAACCTGAAGAGAATCTCATAGTCCCTTTTTCAGTTGGAAAGGAAGCAAAAATAAACCTTGCTGGAAGGTAAAAGCACAAAGTCATAAAGTTCAGGCATGTTTTTGAAGTTAAAGCCCGACTGCCTACTGTCTATAATTTCTGAGAAGTTTGGGGGAAAAGTGCATTTTCTGTTTCTTTTTTCATTCTGTAGCATAAGGAAATTTTCTGAGGTACTTCTAACTTCTGACTAGAGATATGGCATCCTTTATATATTCCATCAATTTTAAAAGTTTGTAGCCATAAACGTGAAATGCAGAAAAAATCCTTTGTTTTGTTTGGAATTACATTTAGGCCAAATAAGTATCAATTTCATTTCCCTACCACATTGAATCTATTACCAAACTAAAGAAACACACTTGTTTATGAGAAATCGTGGGATGGCAATCCATTTATCAGGGGAAACTATATAAAATGCTCATGATTCTACACAAATACAACTTTAAAAATAAATACGAATTTATCACTGCTTAGAACATTGCTCATGATTTGAGAGGTTTCTTTGCAATCCAGATACTTGTGTCTGATCCATATTTAATTCCTTCTTCAAAGGCAATATTCTTTTTCCACTGTGCTACAGTTTTTGTACAATGATTTTGTCATTCCTCGGTGGAAAAGCTTTCTTTGAGTTTTTCAGATACATAGAGCACAAATATCATTTCCTAAGGTGCTCATTCCAGAACATCAGTGACGGTAATCAGGTGGACATAACAGAGTCCTTTATATCTACAAGCACTGCAGCATGCAAGCTACACAGCTGTAACAGCTGGAAATTTTCATTGTGTTTGAGGGTTCCTATAAATATTCCTCAAAGCACTAGTAACAAGGCTAGGAAATTGATAGGTTTGCATCACAGAAAGCAGAAATTCATATAAAACAGTTCTGTGGATTCTGGCTTTGCATCAGTCATTTTTAAACTGGAAGACGTGGAAGGTATTTGTTTTATGCAGACATTAACTTACTTGATGGTGAAGATGAATACTTTCTCTGACTGAAAACACATAACTCTAGTAACAAATACTGTGGCATTGCTCATGAACATAAAATGGTGTGCCTCATTATGCTTTTAAGTGTTATTTATATCATGTGAGAAATACTTTTTCCCCCATTTACTAGGAAATTTTCCAGTTTTCAAGGGGTACTGACTAGTTTAATGAATCTATAATACATACAAAATACTTTCTTCCTCCCTTGAATCAGTACTTGGGATTAAAGGTGAACCTCTTTTCATGGTTCAAATCATTTTCATTAGCAGAAAGGAAAAAACATTCCCAATAAGCCTGGTACAGCAAAGAATTATTTAAAATCATCCTGAGGAGCAATTTTTGCCTTTTCAATTATGCAAATGCTCATCAAGTTTTTGTCTTTGGTAATCTTTGGCTGATATTAAAAAACTGACACAGACTTCTTGACCTGACACAAATGTAATAGCTGTGAAGGTTTTTTGTACCTTTATCCTGGCACAAGATTGAAGAAATGAAAGCACTGCATTCCACAAATCAAGCTCACACTTACACCTGTATCTTATCCTTGAGATTAAATTTTTATAGACTCATAGAATAATTCACATAGGAAGGAACCTTGGGAGTTTCTAGTCCAACCTCCTGCTCAGAGCAATGTCAGCACTGAATTCAGCTCTGGTTGCTTTAGGCTTTGTCCAGTCAGATCTGAACCTGCACAGAGAGATTCCACAGCCTCTCTGGGCAACCTGCACCAATGCTTAATTATTCCAAGAGATGTTTTTTGCCATAATATCCAGGCAGAACCTTCTCCGTTTCAGTTTATGAGCCTGTCTCTTGTTCTCTTACTGTGCACCTCACTAAAGGGCCTGGCTTTGTCCTCCTGGGATTTTTCCTGTGCTGGAAGCTCCTTTCTTCCTTGAACTTTGTATCTTTAGGCAAAGACCTTTTCCCTAAATACAGAGAGGCAAAGTTTCTAGTATCTGTCTTCACTTTCATGTCCTGTCTGTGTCTTTTTGTACTGGAGCTCAGTCAAGAGCTTCCTGTGAAACTAAGCAGGTCTGCTGGTATGTCTACTAGTTTTCCTGGGTTATCAGAATGGAGTGATGTGCTTGCAGAGGGTTTGCTAGCTTTCTTGAGCTCCTTTTCCTTTCAGAGCTGCCTCACACAGGATCTCACCCACCCAAAAGAAATCCCTGTCTAAGCTGAATTCTGTCCTCTGGAAGTCCAGGGTCTGTGCTCTGCTACTTGCCTTCCTTTGTCTCAGGATCTTGACTGACTATCCCTAGTCTGACCAGCAGATCCAGTAGTGTGTTTGGTACTCCTATATGACAGTTGTTGTTTGGTTCTATTGGCTTGGGAGCCAGAAGGATACTTTTCTTAAACTATTTCTTTAAGGGCTAACCTCAGAGCTTCATTACCCATCCAGCTGTTCAGACAGCAACCTACATATCTAATGAATCTAGTTGTAAGAAGATCACCCTTCCACATTGTAGGAACACCTGGAAATGGACTTTCTGCAATGACTTTATTTAATCACCATTTTAAAGTAGTTCTTAAAATGTGATATTTAAAAAAAACCTTAACAAAAAGAGTAAGTTTTTCAAAGACATCAAGAATATCATAGCTGATTAACCATGTTTATCATTATATTTTTATCTATAACTAGACTTCTAGACCGCTCTAACTCATCGAATAGGATATGGGAATCTCTTAATTAACACACTTGTATAACTAGACACATTTTACTACATTCAGTGAGGTGTAGCTATTTCATGGTAATTAATTAGAGATTGATCATTTAGGAATTTGTCACTGGGACCAAGATGCAATGGCTAATGAGACTGCTTGTTACAAATTCAAACGAATCCAGATCTAAGTGGAAAGTATACAGCAAAAGATATCAGGCTTAGACCTAACCGATCACTTAATTAGCTGTGCCAAGTAAAAAGCTGATAATGAAAAAGATCTTTAACTGTTCACTCACAGTATTTCACTTCCAAGGTACTGTATTTTAAAGCCATTTAACACATGAGTGTTATACGAGCCCATGACTACGCATTACAGCAAATAGAGTTACTCATTGTCATCAAATTTAGCAGTTGGGGGACAAAATTTATAAGGCATAATATTAGAGATACTTTCATGCTCCTTAGACCACAGAATTTTTGCTATGCAAATATTTTGGACTGTATATTTTGGTACAAGATCAGAAATACCGTAACAATGGAACTCTCACAATGTCAAAATTAGCATTGACTCCAATTGAACGAGGACAATGGAAGTCTTGTACAAGTTAATGGAATGTCAATACAAATCCAAATAATATAGTACGTGGCTGTACTACTCTCTAAAATAAATTCTATTTCAACGCCATTGGCTTTATTTGGATTATACTGAGGTAGGGTCTGGTTTGTTTATTTAAAATATTTTTGTATAAAAACCAGGAAGAAGACTGGAAGAAGGGGGCTTCCATTTTTTACTAAGGGAAAAAATGTTTTTCTTTCATTCATTTTTTCAATCCTTTGTTTTACTGAGTGGAAGAGAAGAGCTTTAAAGCTCATAAAATCCTGTCTGAATGACATGCAACCAGAAACCATATATGCTAAACCACAGTGCCAAGGAATCACAGTTAATTGTGTAAAAAGCACACTGAATTTTAATTTCTTGTGACTAATCCTAGGACTGATGAGTCCAGACACACTATAGGAATCTACTTGCTAAATAATATACAGTGAAACTGAGTTTTTTCTTTGCTCTTTCTTTTTCCCAGCATCACTGACATGTAGAAATGGAGATATGGCTTGCAGCTTGTACATAATTTCCTTTGGCTTGTGTTAATTTGAGTCTGAACAACAAATAAATACAAAATATATAGAAGATACCAGTAGCTAGGACATATGCAAAAGCCTTAATTCAAACACATTTAGCTGTTCTAAATGTTTTAATTTGATCTTTTAAGCCACATCTGTATCTTATGTGGTGTATTCTAGTACAAGAGCAATTTTACATAGTAATATATTAAAAATATTTCTCTGTTTATAAAATCTTTAAACCCTTTTAAAATTGGGAAATTCAGAAAGAACTGAGTATATTTCTCATTATTCAACATGATAAAAATACTTATGTCTGACAACAAAACGGGGGGGGGGGGAGAAAGAGGAGGAGGAGGAGGAGTAGGGGAGGTGGGGAAAAGAGAGACACATGTACCAGCAATGACTGCAAGTGTAAGCAAACGTATACAAATAACTTTCCAAAGCCCAGCTGCTTTCTCTCAGTATTTACCATGGTTAAGCTCCCTGAAGGCTGCCATAATTAGTTTTCTCCCTTACAAGTAATTATAAGCACCTGCAATTTAAAAAAATATTTGTGTCTGAGATCTGATCCCTCAGGTATTTTCTTTTAGAACCTTCCTCATTTGCTCTCAGAAGTTCTTTTCCACTAACTTTTACTCTAGGGATACTTTAAAGGGAATGAAACGTTCCTCTTTACTTTTAAAACCTGGTGAGATCTAAAACAATGCTGACAATGTTTTCCCTCCCCATGATCATTTTGGAGTGAGTGTCACAGGTTCAGGATAGGTGATTACTACCAGAGAAGACAGGGAGGTGAGATCTACATAGGGTATGCTCAGACCAAGGGCAGCCTTGAAAGGGTTTCACATGGTTCACATTCAAGTCCTCTGAAAATTTCACAGCAGATGTCAACAATGTAAGAGTCCCTATTAATTACTTTCCCTAGTTCACTCCATGATGGCCACGTATTTTAATTATAATGTAATCAGAAATGTAGTGGGATGGCTGCATAGAAACTGTCCTGTTCCAGACACTTGAATCAGATCCTTGTGATACAGGGTATCTAACTGATGTTTCCTTTCAAAACTCTGTCCTGGGGGCAGATCTTAGGAGCTCTTCAATGACAGAGAGATGAATTTTGCAAGTAGCTGGATCTTCAGTCTAAGATTTTTTGTTAAGGGATGGTCAACACTTCATATTTTCTCACTGTTCTGTTCTGCTCCTTCTCAAAATAGACTATGTATCACTCTTTGGGGAATTATGCAGTATCACAGACTGGAAGATACATTAGAGACTGAAAACCCAGCATTATGTTCCTCTAATTGTCCTTTTCCTTGGATGTGTTGCAGGTCAAACTCTACAGAAATTAATCTTCCACACCTGAATGTTGGCATTAACTTTAAGCTGAAAGATATCCTCAGAAAAAATTATTTAATAGTAATTTTGCTTAATGTGAGAAACTGACAGGATAAGCCATAAAGTCTACAAAGAATTGCCCATTAATTTGACAAACCTAAACCACTGACAATCTGATAAATGAATTTGATTCAGTTGTTATTCAAATACTGTATTGATCTTACAATGATTGTAGCATCATTTTGGTGCAGTAGACCAGTGATCAAATTTTGTGTGCTCTCCTTTTCATAAGATACTTTGTAATTTCTCTGTGCACTGCATCACCAATACAACCTGATGGAACTACTTCTTCATATAAGCAAATTCTCAGCGATGGATACATATTATTGACAGTGATTTGGTTTAAAAAGTACTCTGGTTATCTGTTGTCAGATACAGTACCTACCCCTGAATTCACATGAGGGTTAGCAAGTGTCCTTAGAGGATAGAGATGTGTACCTTTAAGACTTTAAACCTGTGCTATGTAAAACACAGGACCTATAAAGTCTTCCCAGCCTCTGGACAAAATGTCCATCATGGGAATTTTCTTAGTTTATGCTGATAAGGAATTCAGACCTTTCCACTTCTGTATCCTCCTCTAGTAGATAGGAAAGCCAACTGCACAAGCTTAAAGGAGACATGGGCCCCATCTTCAGTCAGGCTGACTGGCAGACAGGAGTGAACAGCTCCTGTTGTACAGCTGAGAGAAAGCCTAACTGGTTCTGATTTTCATTTAAAGCCCTCCTTTAATCCCTGATAAAGACAATAGAGACACTGTATTCTTGGAGGGCAAACACATCCACAGTTTTTAAGCTATAGCAGTTTCAGAATTTCTTTGCCTTCTATCACACATTAATACCTATCTAAGAAAAGGTTAATTAATACCAAACCAAGAAGCATACTATGCTTCAGAATGGCCTTCCTCTATCTTGTCATGCAAATACTTAACAAGAACAGGAATGATATAGTGCTATTTATATCAGCCCAATGCTTGGCTCTAAAATTACCCATAAAAGAAGGTCTATTCAAGGAGCAGTGCCCATTCCCTTTAAGGCCCTTTAATATTTTCAGTCAGCTCCACCTTGTTACACTTGACCTTGTTAAAAAGATCGCATTCAAACAAAGGGGAACTAATCTAGATTTCTCAACCAGAATAAAACTGAAAGCAATCACTGGCTTTTCAAAACATGCAGTGGTCTTGGCTGGATATGCTCACCTTGTAATTGTATTTTCCCAAGAGCCTTTCTCCCAAATAGGAGGTTGGGATGCTATTGTAATGTCAAATGTGACTCACTGTTACAGTTGCTATTAAAAGTTGGCAGCTGTAATTAGGGGAGAATTTTGAAGCTGCAGTGTTGTATTGTCAGTTGTAACAGCTTTTAATTATCTTATATTTTTCTTCAAAGTGATCAGCTTTGCAGAAGTTGAATGTGCTTTTATCATTTTTACTCTGGAAATGAGCTGACATGTTTAATATAATTTGGAAATACTGTTACTGCAGAAAACAATTGGAATCTGTGAACTTTTTAAAGGATTTTGAACACAGGAGACAGCCATAGTGCTTAGAGGGATTTTGCCATCATCCAATTAAAATTGTCCTCCATTCTCTCTAATACCATTCTATCTGGTCTTAAAATGCGTAAGACTAATTACATTAGCCCACAGAGGCTTGCATGGCTAATACTATTGGCCATTTCCTCAAATAGAAGAATTATACATGACTAACCACTCTGCAAATAATACCAGTGTTTCTACTGCAGGGCTAGATTTGGTACATAGATATGCTGTCATTTTTACACTGTGCTTGCAGCAATCTATGGTACTTGAGCTTAGAATAGATGCCAGTGCTGAAATTGCAATGTCCAATTCCATTGTCCCGTCAGCCTACTATAGCCCATCAGGAAACCAAGATCTTTTGTTGCTATTTCTTATCTGGTCTTATGCTGAGGATAGAAAGAATAAAGACAGAGCTGTATAGATTAGCTTTATAATAGCCTTGTTATGCATGACTTCACTCCCTTGAAGTCCCTTCATTTCTATCGGAGGGGGGGAAAACAGCTTTCCAGGGAAGGATCCTGGTTCTTAAGGACCAGAAAGAATGCAGTTGGTGTAGGATCTACTTGTGAAAAAGAGCCTAGGTTAGCAAATTATCCTGTGGCATGCAGCTGTCTAGAAAGCGAGATACAACTAAAGAAATACTGTACAGTATTGTCATTTTTGGCAGGCAGCATCCTTGTCAATATGCATGAGCACCCAGATGAATGAGAGAACCTGTCACCCAAGGGATGTTACACATTGATGACAACAGTCAGTCACAGGTCCTCTGCTATAACATGTAGTTAGACTATGTTCTTTTACAGCTGTCACTCTGGAAGAAGGAAAACTGCTAGGCAGTGAAGGACAAGCAGCACTGATAGTGCAGTTATCCTTGCAGCCAATATTGATGTTTTCACTTTTTGGATCCTGCTTCATAATTAGTTCCTCAAGACTGGAAAAAGTGAAAATTCCTTCAGCTTTAGGAGCCCCAACAAACTTGAAAATTAATCTGTATATTATGATATTGGCCACTGCATCCCTACTAGAGACCAATTGAGCCCATGATTTTTAGTTCTGGGAATGCTACCTCATGTAGCAACCCCAGCATGTTGGTATTAGATTGTAATGTTCATATCCAACTAAAAATCCATCATGGGAGAGATTCATGGTCATGTCATGATCTCGTTCATGTACTCTGTTTTTAATTATCCCAGACATTACTGTCTCTATTATACAGTCCCCAGATTCTCTGGAGCAGGCTTAAATAATGGTTCAGTTTGGTGGGCATTTTTTTTCCTGTTATTAATGTTTAAGTAGAGATGATGCCTTTCAAATTGCACATGCAGATGTAACCAATCAAGGAGGTATGGATGGGCATCCTTTATCCTTCTAATACATGACAAGTATATATGAAGAGATGGGTAATAAGACTATAAAGTTGCAGAAAGAATAGTTCCTTCTCCCTGTGAAACTCCAAAAAGGGGAATGTCATTGCTGTGAATTTAGATTTTAGATCTGAAATTTGGGAAAAAATAGGTTTCATTTACCTCAGAAGGAAAGATTCTTTTTTTCCCAAACACATTCAGAATTTACTTCCTGTTCTAGGCAGATCTAATACCTGGGAGTATTCTGCTTCTTGTTCTTTTACTGTATTTGATTTTAATTTTTTAAATATAAATGCTCATCAGTATATAAATCAGTAGTAAATGCAGTGCATTTAAATGGTGTTGGATAGTATTGGACAGTGATATGGTCATAGCCACCTACAGAATGTCCACTATCTTGGGGGAAGAAAATCTCTTAACTGTTCCTTTGAGGTTGCTTTGTAAGTAGTGGGCATTTCTCTTTAATTTTGCTTTAATGGTCAAAAGAAGTTTATTTCACTGAAATAAATGCTTTTCATTATTTCTTTTCCATATAAGCAGCGTATATATACACACATTATATATACACCCGTAAGTCCTACACAAGTTTAGAAATTGAACCAGAAGATTCAGGGTATTATATTTTCCAGACTAAATTGGTTTTTGAAAGAAATATTTAGCTTGGACTATAAGAAGTGGATGAGATATCCAGCACTGGATATACATTTCCCAGTGCTCTGGGAACCTAAGTTCCACTGAACTTCAGGAAGACTAAAGCACTGGTTCTAACTAAGCCATTTGTGATCTGACTCACTTTAATGGGACATGTCAAATTAGGATATTTAAAAATTAGTCTATAGAATCTGAATAAGAAAATACATTCAGTATCTTCTGATACCTTTGAACATAGCCTTTCCACAGGCTTAAAATCTCACTATTCCAAGGAAATCACTAACGATAATTTAAAATTGAGTAAAGAAAGAAGTAGTCTTTTTACTTTGAGGGACTATTGGCTGCTTCTGGGTATTCTTCAATTTTCATTTCAGTGTACAGGAAAGCAGTATATTGCAAAGATAAAATAGAAAGCTTAATAGCCACTGTATCTCCTGATGTTTACGGAAACTTTGCGAACAGTCTTTAAAGAAGCTGAATTGGACTCTGAAATACTGATGCAAATGAAACTAGGAGGAAATGCCCCTTGTAATGGTATAATCACATGTCATTCACACTATTAAAATACTGCACTCTTCTTCTTTTTGCTAGATTAAATTAGAAATCACATGTGTCCAAGAATAATGAGAAATCTTACTTGTAGAAAAAGATGTTTTTCAGCGACAGACAGAAATAATGGAAGTCTTCAGGCAGCTTGATTACTTATAAAATTAGCTTTTAAAGAAAATTATTTTATCTTTCTTAACAATAAAAAGGTGTATATCTATTCCATATTTAAAAATTTCACAGGAAACTGTCACAATCCTACTCTAGGTTAGGTGGGGGAAACTGAATCCTCTATTATTTTTGCAGAGTTGTAACATGGCAACATGATTTTGATAGCCAGTTGGCTAAGCGTACTCTTGCTTCTTGCAGAACACTTCAGGTCACTGTAGAGTACTTGCTATTGTTAGGCACTAGGTGGCCTGCTTGCTAAGACATAGTAATGAACACTTACACAAAGACAATTTGCAAAAGCAATGAGGGAAGGGTAAGTGAATGAAAATGCATCTTTAATTTCTAATAGAGAACTATGCATTTAAACTATCTGATGCAGAGTAACATATGCATGGAAATCTGCAGATCGTATAACCTACCTGAAAACAACTTAGCACGTTTTTTCCTTGTCTGGCAGACAATATTTAATTTCTCTCTTTATCTTTGCTTAAGCAAGACCAGTAACTCACTCATACTTACAGCAAAAACATTCTTCTCTTACCCAGCAATGTCTTAACAGACAAAAACTATAGCTATATGTGCATCTTTTTTCCTTCTCAGTAGCATCAAAGATCAAAGTGTCCCACTGAAAGATGGGATACCTGTATGTTCTCTAAATTGTAAACACTTACTTCTCCTGAGGGAAGTTAAAGACTAGAAAGTACAATGTGGTAGTAGCATTTGGCTTAGAAACCTAATGGAATATTGTATTATGCTCAGAAACATGAAAGGGGTCAGTGTTATTTATTGTTTCTAAAGAGCAAATGCAACAGCTAGGAGTTGTACAGATACAATGTAACAGGTAGGAATTGTACACATACTCTCAATCTGGTCTCAGATAACAAACTATAGAAACAGTAATTAAGAATGATAAGCAAAGCAACACCTGGCTAGGTTTTTTGTTTTGATTTCTAGTAGCTGAAGGCTGGATGCAACCTGAGTCCTGTGCTAGTAACAAATCACAATAAACTATATTTTTCAGCAATTTTTATGTTTTCTTTTATTGGTCTGTGACTCTTGCTAGTGTCAGTAGAAGGAGATAATGGTGACTTGAGGTGGTGGTCAGTTTAAGTTTTTGAACATGGATTTTTTTTTTTTAAGTATCGATTTATTAAAAATGTAATAAACGGATCATTTCAGTAACAAGCCTTCATTAAAAATAGTTTTACTGTTCAACTGAATGGCTAAATAATTAACCATAGCTTTATTTGAATATAATTATTCACCTTCTTAATTTCAGGTCAAAGGCAAGACTAATGAGATAGCTGAAAATCTAATGATTATTTTATCTGTCATTGATAGAATTCTAAAATATTAGCGGTCAAGGAGAGTGCAAAGCTTTTACTCTTCTGCAGAGGCCATGTGAGAAACATTTATCTGAACCAAGGAATGGAACATAATCTGCATTCCAGGCAACACTATTTTGGTCATCAGCTTGGAAATTCATCTTGCAGATATTTTTCAGCTGATTTCCCTGAATGTCTCTGTTATCAAACAAATAAATGAACAAAGAACAGAAAGCCCCACTGCACTGATTTCTAATTGTATAAGAAAGGGCATTGCGTGGCTAGTGTCATTATTGGTTTCATTTTGTCCTGAAATCATATAAATTTAAACAATGGATTCAGATGACTGATCATATTTTTCTAGGACAGGAAAGATATTTCAACCTGATATCTGTGTGCTTTAATCTGAGTATAAGACACCAGCAAATATATGACAGAATATATTGCATTCCATTAAAACATCTAATTATTTATTTTTTTTTCCTATAAGAAAATATTGCATCCCCATAGAAAAGGAACTACAGGTACTTGTATTTTTGTGTTTTGATCAAAAAGTGTATGCCTCTGTATTCCAGCCAAGTCTGAGCATGAATCTCCTGAATTGATTTTACAGAAATCAGACTTGGCAGTATCCCTCAGGTTACAGAGAACGATTCTCCATTTAAAACAATGCAGCATCCATCCACAGTGTGTACTGAGAAATAATGTGCCTCCTCAAACTCTGTCAGACAAAAAAAAAAAAACCTGTGATATGTGGCACACACACAAAATCCCATCGTAAGAACTCTGGTGGTAGCAGTACGGAATGAACTACTGATGATCCACATGCTTCTACTGATGCATAAAGAAACATCACAGTGAGACATTAGGCTGCCTCTAGGAATTCATCACCTCTGGGTACCAGAAAATAGGTGTAATGTACAGCATAACGTAAAATATAGTGGATTTTTATTAGGCAAATAGACCTGCAAACTTAAGACACCATATCACACTGGTTTTACATACTGGCATGTTTGAAAAAATTCAAAATATCTCATAGTAGTTTAAAGTATACATAGACTAACATCATTAAGTTCTAGCAAAGTGTTCTATTAATCCTGTTAAACCTGATTTTTTTGTTCCTTATGATTACATTATGGCTACTTTTCAACACCATGGTACTTTAACACTTCCAACTCCTATACTAGAATAGACATTTTCTTTGGGAAATTTGCTCTAGTACATTTAATACATATTGCATATAATGCAACACTGGAATTCTGATAGATGTTAGTAAGAGAACACCAAGTTTTCTTTACTAAACACTCAGGGTTTGGATTTTATAAGTTCTGAGGATCTACTTTACTGGAAATCATCAGGAGTTCTGACTGACAGTTACACTGTCAGAGGTTAAAGATTTGAAATGTTATTATTTTTCTCTATTAATTTAATCATAAATCAATATTTCTACTTCTTATACCAGTTACTGATTGAACAGTTAATCTTATCACTGTTGTTCTATCTCATGAAGCAACATATAATTATGTCCTTGTGTCACTTGAGTTGATCTTGCTTAAATAATTCGAAACAACTTCTGCATATAAAGAAAAACATCCATTTTCTTGGTAGATCTTAGATTTGGAGGCATAATTAGCTGATGTAAAGAAACAGTCTATCTGATGTGTTTTCATGACATTTCTATCACAACCTTAATACAAACACGTGATTTCCAGAAATAACCAAAAAGTCTTTGGTTATTTCTAGTTAACTGAAGCAGGCAAAGTCACCAAAATGTAAACCATGACAAAACGTACAAATGATACAGTATTTAATACAATCCTGTATTATTCAATGATTCTCTGTTTTGTAATTACTTCAGCTAATAGGCTGATATGTGTTTTTGGTATTTTTTGTGCTCTTTTCCATCTTTCTTACATTTAAATAATAACCTGTTATCGAGAGGTGAAGTCACTCCATGTATAGGCAAAATCAGCTTTTTCACTTGAGTTTGTGGAGTAGGGACATGACTTCTATACAAAACAGAGAAAGCATGCACATCTGTTTGAAACTTTAACCATAGCTCACATTGTTCCTCTAAGATTTTTTTCATTTAATTCCTACCTTCAAGAACTAATATTCCATTTTGTTCAAAAATGTTCTGTGCAGTGTACCAGCAGTGATGGGCCCATGATGTTATATGAGAAAATACACTTCAATATGACTCTTGAAACTTTTTTATGAACATCAGTGACCTACAAGACTCCGATATACATATGTACACTGTTCCCATTAATGTAGTTATGCCCACCCCTCTTTAGAAACCTTTTGAAGCTGTTCAGCCTCTTGCAGTACATCAGAAGAATGGATGGGAAATTAGATCTCACGCTTTTCTGTTCTACGTTAGAAGCATGAGTCTTTGCCACATCACTTGTGTCTGGACACCACAGATAGTAGGCTGGCCACACTGAGTCAACAGGCATGTAGATTTCTAGCTAGGAATATTTTTTCCACATTACAAAAACCTTTTTATTTCATGGTTTCAAAGAGGACACAGTGAAGAAATGCAAACAACACATTTTCCAATATTTGAGTACATTCTAGGAAGGAGTTGTAGGATCTTGATAAAGTTCATGGATCTAGGCAAAACGTTAAAAATCAAGTTTTCTGAGATTCTCTTAAGCATCAGCTTTACCATGGCAGGCTTCAGTCAAGAACATAGCTTCTTTGATCTGGCCTGAACATTTGTAATAAAATCTAAAATTAAGTATTCAGGGCTGACATATAGCAGTCTATGCCAATATTTAATAATAAGTTCTGTTGTTGAGATATGTAGGCTCTGTCACTTCATGCTTAAGTTTTGGTTTCCAGAGCTTTAGCTCTGGCAAACTTTTTAAACCCTAAGGAAGATGTCACTGATTTTAGTGGCCTTTGAATCAATTTCATAGAAAAGATCCATTTACCATACAGGTAAAGCAAATTGTAAAGTAAAGAATCAGGCCCGGCACATCAAAATGCTGTAACACATTTTAAAGTATCCTTATAATTCTGTTTTGTCCAATTCTGTGGCTCTTTTTACTGAGCATTTTTGTACAAGTAGTCTGACTGACTTTTGGTAGCTGCTTTCTCCCAAGACTAAACAGCCATGCTCCATCATTTCCACTGGACAATTTAGTTTTCAATCCCCTTTCCAGAATCACTTCAGTGTAGTTCTCCTGGCTCAGAATTTCAGTGTCTTTGAAAAGCAATTCATGTGTTTGCAATCTCTACAGCAGTTTGGGGATCTGTCAGGATGGGAGGTGCTATACACTAGAAAGTGGTTTACCAAAACAGATGATTCCAGCATCATTTTGTGTTGTTTTTAAAAATAACACAGAAAAATACTTATCATTTTTGTCTATATAAATATATAATTACAGAAATATTGTTCTTATATATCAGTAAGGCATGATACTTTTTACCATTAAGAGAAATTTCTTACAAGTTTACATGATTTCACCTTTCAGAAGATGGTATATCTTCAAGTCACGCATATGCTAATATTGAGTTATTAAAAGTTCAGTCCTACTCTATTAGCATATAAAGGATTAAGTAAAATTTTGTTGCAATTAATGCATAATTTGCTATATGCCTTCTGTTTGAAAGCTATATTAAATAATGTGGAAAAAAATTCCAGAAAGCACATATGAAAAAAATGTTATTATTACTTTCTTTCATTACTGGCCCTGTATCATTATGTTGAAGTAAAGGTCATTTCAAGCTATAAATATAGTAAGAAGAGTACTTCTCCTTAGGATGACTGGAAGAAGAACAGGTAATGAAAGGCTGAGTTGTGTCACAGGGAATTAATCAAATGATATTGCTGAGCTTGACTTAATTTTAAATATATATTTACTTTAGATTTTAATATCATAAGAGAAATTCATGTCCTTAATAATGTAAGATATGAATTAGTAAGGCTTGATCTTAATCCTTTTAACTACAACCAGCTGGGATCCAACTCAGATGCTTTGGTCTTCCACTTAATAAATCACAAGAAATATTTTATCAAACTGCTTTTTGTTTTCTTTTACACACATTTTTCTCCTATAGTTAGTAGGGGGAAAGTGAGGGTCACTTCTTCCTCAGAGAAAACTTCTGTAAAGCCATGCTATACTGCTAACACTTTCTATGTATATAGCATCTTTCACTTGGACCAATCCCCAAGTGCTCCATAGACCCTAAATACAGGGACTTTTTTCCTCATAGTTTATATAGTGTTGCACTGATGTAGCTTTGGGAAAGGGAGCACGGAACAACCTCTCCACCTGCACCCATGAAACACCGCCATTTTTGTAGCCCAGAATTGGTACTGCTTATTCATGTAAAAGTTTACAACAAGTTACAGCCTCTCTTTGGCCCAGTTTTCTTCACATGGATACCCATGCACAAGGAAACACTCACATAGTTTCTACCAGACAGGTTCACTGTCCCCCATTCACACTCAGTAGGCAATGGTACCTGGCTGGGTGTCTCCCTGTTGCCGAGCTGCGGGGGGAGCCTTCGGGCGCAAGATGGCGGCGGGAAGCCCCTGAGGGAAAAGGAAGCTTTTTCCTCGTGCGCTCCCGGGAACCTTCCAGAAGGAGGCGGTGGTGCACCCTGATGGGAGCGGCGCGGTCGCAGGGCTCGCCTGATGGAGCGCTGCTGCGAGAGAGCGGGAATAGGGCACCACACAAAGTGGCGTTTGCTCAGGCTTCGTGTAGCTTGTGCTACAGGACCCCGCCAGAGCTGAGGGCGGCAGCCTTAGCCTGCATGCAGGTAGGGAAAAAGGGTGCTGCTAGAGACTGATGGAGGGTCTGTGGAAGGAGCGCTGAGCCCTCAAGCTGGCTGGGGTTAAGGGGAGCATTTCTGGGAGGAGCTGGAGAGATGTTTACTTACAATCCTGTTTTGGTGTTTTGTCTTGATCTGTGGGGGTTTTTTTCGTTTATTTATTTGTTTTGTGGTTATTTGTTTCATGTTTTTGTTTTATGTTTTTTGTTTGTTGGGTTTTTTTCCCCTTCCTGTGCAAGGACTGTGGTTTTGGTTCATATATTGGCATAAGTTATCTTTAGGTGGTTTGTTCTGCCCTTGGGAAGGCCTTGCTCTCAAATCATCATCTCTTAGAAGAATCTTATATTACATACTGTGATGTTTTATTCATATAGTGTGTTTAGATAGGGTCAGTTAGCTAAAAAATGTGTTGATTGCTTCCCTGCCATTTGGACCCATACATAAATGAGGAGCAAGTGCCTTTCAGTGTGTGCTGTTAGTTCTCATGTTCATGTTATTCCGGAGTCAAGTTTACAGTTTATAAATACATATTCTTATATATTACATCCATATGTTACATGTGACAACTTTGGACTAACATCATGATGGGGCTGTTAATTAGTGAGGCACATGTTAAAGTATAGAAAGCCTCATTTATGATGTACTTATATTTTAAGCTCTTGACCAGTAGCTTCTAGTTTGAATCTCGTTTACATTTAAGCAAACTTTAAGAAGAGCAAGAAATCTTATGTGAAAATGAGTAGCTATGCTGCTACTGGATGAAAAATGTACTGTTACTGATGTTAAGACATGGAGACCATGCTGCTAAGATTTCATTTTTGCTGTACTGTACAAACTTTTGAAGGAAATAAATTGAATAGGAAACATTTTGCTTCTGTGAAGTGTTCTAAAGGATGAATGTAAAACTGCCTGAACTGTATTCTTCCCATTTTACCAAGGAACAAGAAAAAAACCAGGTAATCATCAAATAAGTAATCTAGTTCATTATTTATTACTGTAATTAAGGACCATGTAAGTGTATTAATTCTGTATAGTTTAACATGATCCTTCATGAGTTTTACAACATGAGAAATGGAACACAGCGTCTGTTTCCAAACAGCCTGATGGGAGGTCAGAATAAACAAATACAAAACCATATACACTGGTGCTATAATCTCCTGGACCTGTCTTATGTAGGCATGCTGATAATTCACTAAGCAAGAATTATCCTTAAGTTAAAATACTCTTTTCCTTTTAGACTTGGAATACTGTAAGAACTTGTTATAAAAACCTGTGAAAGTAATTTCACAGGACACTTGGCCTTCTCTGGATATGTTATGCTGAGGCAGAGAGAAACTGATGGAAATATAAAGGTTTACATGATTGAAAGAGAAATGTATAGAAAAAAAGTAAGGTTCTGGTATCACTTAAACTATGTGAATCCTGATATATAAGATCCATGAATCCTGATATCTTGGGTTTAACATGAATTACAGAATATGTTGGTTTTTTTTTTTTTTTTTTTTTTTTTTTTTAACTCAAGGCCTTTTGAAAAGAAAAAAATGGCGTATATATTGCTTTTCTTGTTTGTTTTCTGTAAGTTTTGGGAACAATTTTCTACAAGTGAAAGTTTTGATTAAGTGAGAAGTGTAAGTGTAGTTATCTCTGCTTTGAAGGGTTGGATAGAAGGCAGCTGATTTCTGCTACTGTAGAATGTTATACATATGACTGGACTCTAGTCAGAATTGTATTTAGTAATACACAACATTATTCAGCTGTGGACAATATTCCTGCCCTAATTCACAAATACTTGAATTGTTTACTGGACACTGTGAAATGTATTTTTGTCTTATTCAATAATGAAAGCTATTAACCAGCAGTGAGGCAGTAAAGCAAAATGCTTTATGTATGGAACAGGCAATCCTGACAATTGCCATTTCAAAGGATTTGACCCAACTGACTCAAATCAGATTTACATCAGCTTTACTTTTTAAATAAATAAATAAATATGTTTTAAGTTGAAATACATCCAAAGTTCACATATGTGGTTTCACATAATTTCTTACTGTGATAATGTGTTCTCCTGTGAGGTTCATGGCTGACTTTTCTTTTGTTTGCTTTAGCAGATATTTAATTTTTAGATTTGAGGCATGAACAGATTTTCAGGGACCAAAACTACAGCAATTCTCACTTGGTTTGTAAAATGTATTCACATGTGCAAACACACAAATGAAATGGTAAGAGAATGACATTATGAATCATACCATTAATAACTTGACTTTTTCATAGTGCTTTTGAAAGTCAGTGTTTGAATTGTAATAAATATATATTTGAATGTGTAGAGCATTGTTGCATTAGCTTTGGAGTTGTACATTTAAGCAGCTTTATGGAGGGTTTGTTGTTTGTTTCATTTGCTTGGTTTGTTGTTTCTTTCATTTGCTTGTTTTGTTTCTGAGGTATCCCAGTGTTTCTTTCTAAGAAAATGGAAATAGCCATGCTTTTCAGGGAGAGATCTTCACCTCTTTTCCAGGATTTCTGTTCTCAACCTTTAGCTTTCTATACATCTCTAGTGCAGACCTGTTTCACCACTAATAGCAGAGCTGTTTTCTAATGTTACTGGTATGTTAATAAATTCATTCCTGCATATAACTCACAGTTTTCTGAAATAAGTTACTAGATATTTTTAAAATATTTGCTGAGTGGTTGCTAGATGCATTTTTCCAAACTGGGCAGTGCTTACTATTTTAGTAAAAATGAGACTGCAGCTTCATAAGGATTCATTTAAAACAATTAAAAGAAATTACTCTTTATGCCTTATATCAATGTGATTGAGTTCAATTTGTCCATTCAGCATGCTCATTGCCTGTTGTGTATTTATAGTTCTGTTCACTGTTTCCAGCATTTTGATACAAGTTTTAATGAACATTCTGCCTGATAGTTGCAGATTAATATCAGGAACATGGCATTATGCTTCAGTAAGAATTTGTCAGTTTCTTGTTTCTCACACCTTGGCTGTTGCTTCCTGTGGCTGCAAGGATCTGCCTTTTGGTCAGTAACTTTTTATTTCCTCAAGCGATGGAAAATAAAGAAAAAACCCTATGAAAATACTCTATTTCTAAAGAAGCAAAGACTCTGAATCAGGAGAGCATGCAACTGTAAGAAAGTTGTGACTCACGCTTACTTTATTCTTTTGTTGACTTAAATGGACGTGGAGTGATGTTTTGTCCTCGTGGTAAGAGTTTCCAGTTTCATTTTGTTCGTCACTGGGAAAAAAAAAAAAATCAGATTAAAAGAGCCTCATTGAAGTCAGTATCATCATGCTAATAAAAAATAGATCAAAGAATAAATCAGCCCCTTAGTAGATTTAAGAGTAAAATCATATGAGGGAGCAAATTTGAAAGCCTTGATAATATAGCAAATTGTCTGTTTTTCTTTGAGGTAGGTCTTTCTCTTTGGATATGATCATAACATATACCATGTAGGGAATGGATACTGTGGATAAATACTGATGGGTGTAAAATAACTTACGCTTGAAACATTATGGAGTGTGAAAATGAGTTCAGGTTTGTTGTTATTGTAGTTTCTTGCTACTCGTGTGGTGAGGGACGGAAGCACTAGTTCCCTCTGAACTAGGGCTGAGACATAGAGCATTCACGGAATGCGGGTCATCAACGATTTATTGCGCAGTTAGAATTCCTTATATTTGCTGCCCAAGCACCTCCCCAGGGTCAGCTGGTTCCTGTCCCTCCTGGCAACCTCCCGTCCATGCACCAATCCCTACAGTTATCATTTGTGCCTGGCCTCAAAAAGAGGGATGGGGTGGGGAGAGGAAGGGAAACCTTGTCAGGCAGCAGCTCTTGTATGTTTCTAAGCCTCGGCCTTTTTGATCAAAACGTAGCCACCATCAAAATGAGCCACTTCCTTAAATGAAACAAGGTGTGTTAACTTATTCTTACTGTTGATGAAATCTGAACCCTGGTATCAAGAAATAGTGGTTTTTTCATCTGGAGTGAGTACCTGAACTCTTTACTACATGTACTGCTTTTCTGTGATCCTTTTAAGTAGGAAATAGCAGTTGAGTCCTGCAATAAGCTACAGGAATTCTGACTCAGGTGGGACCAAATAGAGCCTTGTGTAAAGAACAGATTTAGATTCTTTGCATCGTACTCCATTAGGTAGTTAAAATTTTCATATTCTGTCTGCTGTTCAAGATATGATTTGACAGGTGCTAAATGAAGATAATTTAAATATTATCATTGTTCATTATTATGCCGTTAATATTTAGTATATTGGACAGAAAAGCTGGTATATTTAAGTGCATAGATAGACAAAAGGGAGCAAATGTCAATTTTTTTCCCCTCCTGCTCTCCATCCTGTCCATCTGGACCATTTGCCTGACTAGTTACCGAAGTCAGCAGTACAGGTATCAAAGCATTCTTTTGAAAGCTGGGAAAATGGCTTGGCAAGCTTCATGTTACCTTCTGTTAAACAATTTTGTTTATTCTTACTATTTTTTTACTGCCTTCGAAGTATTAGTGAATGCTGAAGCTGATGAGAGGCCCTTTAGACTACTCTCTTTAGCCTTCTATACTTTTTTTAGCTCTTCCCCAGTCATCAAGAAAGCCTGTTTCCACACTGTGCTGTGACTGCCTATCTGCCCAGTTTCATTCTTTTTTCCTTCTTGTATTTTTATTTTGTCTGAGTTAGTCTGTAACTTGTACCACCAGCTGTTACCATTCACATGCTCTCCTGACAATTTCTCTTAATGTCCACTTTTGTCTGACTGCCATTTCCATTTTCTGTTTGCCTTGCCTTTTGGTTTGGAACTTGTGTTTATATTGCTTTCCCATTTTGTTACGTATATCTATGATGTAAGACATAGATGGCACACAAAAATAGTGCTTGTCATAAGAAATACTCTGATTTTTGTAGGTGTCTTTATTGAAAATGCTTGGTTGAAAGTACCTCATGCTTTTTTTCTTTATATTGCTGTTGCCATAGTATTCCTGTGCTATGGCCACAAGTGACAGGCAGCATACAGTGATGACTATATGAATAGGCTGCTTTAAGAACAACACTTTCCTCATTGGGTAACATATGCCACTGTGTATGTAAGCAGAAAACTTGAGTTCTGTTGGGTGGTTTTGGTTTGTTTGTTTTTTTTTTTTTTTTTTTTTTTTTCCCCCTCCTTAAATGTCTACAGCTCTAGAACAGGTTTTAGAGGTTCAGAGCTGTTCCTAGGATGGTTGAGAAAGACAAGTGAAGATCATTTTAAAGTAGTGGATTCTACAGAAGTTCAAGAATTACAAGTCATTGTAGTTTTTTTTTTCTACTTTGAGACCAGTTTTCTGTTAAAACTTTTAACACTACTTATTTTGTGTCTGTACACTTTTGTAGTTCAGGAAATCTATGGCAGTAAAAGATACTATAAAAAGTCATCATGTTAGTATTTATCTAAAATGGTGTTCTATTATTTCTATGTTTTAATGTACTTAGTATTACTCAAAAAGTTTTAATAGATTGGTTCAAACATTTTTCATGTAAAAAAGAAATAAAAATATGCATAGTAATGTAATGGTAAGAAGTTCCACCCTGCACTTTCCTTGAGAAACCTCCTCAGACTCCTGCTGTTGTTATTTTATAATCCTTAGAAACTCCACTGCAGTTAAAATGGAGTATAGGAATTCTTGGAAGTTATTTGTAATATAAATAATCTACAGGTACTATCACAACTTTCAGAACTGATTCAGAAAAGTTTGTCATGAACTCTTTTGACTGTTTGATTTCTATACTAATCCTCAAATTGCTTTATAGAACTTGATAGGTAAAATAAATATTTGTGTGACTGAAATTCCCTGTATCTTAAAAACTAGAGAGAAGCAGTATAGCACTAATAACCTGATTAGTAATCAAAAGACTTTTTTAATAGTGTAAGAATATTTATTTGGAAGGTGTATATACATGGCTATACAATATTTTTTTATATCATACTTCATAGGGAATACTTTTGTTAATATTGTCACAGAAGAACTTGGGATAGGGAATGGAATTTGGTTCATATTTATGTATAATTTTTTTTTTATCTCCCCTTGAATGAACTGTAAGTTTAAAATAATACTCTGCAAACATCAGGTTGTGAAGAGGTTTTTGTGTGTTTGCTTCTTGGTTGGTTGGTTGTTTCCCCTGTTTAGTTGTTTCTCAGTTTTAACTTCTGGTAGAGATGAAAAAGTGGCATAATAGTGTGTTCCAGTATACATGGAACATGCTAGCATTCTCAAACTCTTGTTTTGAGGGGAATGTAGAAATATGAACTCTTCATTATTATTGGTGTTTTGCATGGAAACAGTGTAAACATTTATTCTAATAATAGTGAATAGAAAGAGGTACTTTGTTGAAAGAAGAGCTTTCTGCAGGTTCAGTGTACAGGGGCACTTTGGTGGAGTGACAATTGCTGGAGATGTATTTGCAGAAATATGATGTTTAATAAAGAGTCATAGAATAGTTAGGGTTGGAAAGGGCCATAAGATCGTCTAGTTTCAAACCCCCTGCCATGGGCAGGGACACCACACACTAAACCATGTCATCCAAGACTCCATTCAGCCTGGCCTTCAACACTGCTAGGGATGCAGTGTTCACAGCTTCCTTAGGCAACTTGTTCCTCACAGTAAAGAACCTCTTCCTTACATCTAACCTGAACTTCCCCGGTTTAAGATTAAACCCATTACCCCTGGTCCTGTCACTGTGGTCCCTGATGAAGAGTCCCTCCTGAGCATCCTTGTAGGCATAGTCAATCTATTTGTACAGTATCACCACAGTTTTTTTTATTCAATTCATGCTATCATAGTGTCACCATTAATGGTAATCAGTATCTCCTTGTGACTTCCTTATTTACATGTTAAGAGGTTAATATAATGTATTTATAAAATGAGCTTATAGTACACTCTTTCTTCACCTCTGAGTGTCTGTATAGTGTTATATTGTGCCTTATACTGAATTACTAAAGTACTGCAAATAAGTCAATGAATTACTGAAATACTGCACGTAATGCAGTAACTTTGCCACATAAACTGCATATTCCTTTCTTACCCATGTCAGCAATCTCATTCAGGTTAATTGAATTACTCCAGTGAGCAATACCTTTTTTCATAAGTGAAGACTTGCAGGATTGGATTTTTACTTCATGTTGCTCCTTTTGTATAATCATAAAACCAGAAAATGCTTTACAGTTAAATCATGCTGACGTGGAAAGATATAGCTTTGCAGATCTGTTTGGAGTGTTCTTTATCTGTTACTTATTCCCAATCAAAAGCAGGTTGCAGAGTTTAAATGGAATAGCAACATTAATTGTTCCTAATGTGTTTCACTGCAAAGTCAAATGATTTAATTTAAATTGCCCTGAAAATAGTAGTGCTGAAAGGGAGTAACTAACAGGTGAGGATAATTACTGGCTTCAGTGATTTCTCCAACCACTGCAACTTGATCTGCAGGAGTAAATCAATCTATGCTATGACAGGGAGAATAAAATCAGAAAAGACAGGCAAAGAATTACATTTTTACCTGCACAATAAAGAGAATGTAGATGAGTTAGTACACGTGGATTTGAAACAGATGCTAAACTGTTAGCAGCCAAAATTTCATTAACTAAAAAGTGATTTTTTGGTGCAACTCTTGAAGATCTACCTTGCAATAATGCTATCCTGGATTATCTGAAATCCTGGAAAGGCAGAATTATGCAAAGGTTAGGGAAGGCAGCATTTTCTATACATGGAGTTCAATAGTGTGTTTTTTTTTTTTTCTCTAAAAGTTTTCACCTGAAGGCTATAGGTACATAGATGGATGTAAGTACCTCTAAGTCATCTCAATCTACTTATTTTTCTTTCTACTCCTTTCTTGGCTGGTCTCTTCTCCCAGGTAACAAGTTAACAGGTGACGGGACAAGAAGTAACGGCGACAAGCTGTGCCAGGGAAGGTTTAGGTTGGATATTGGGAAAAGTTTCTTCACTGAAAGCATAGTCAGGCACTGGAACAGGCTGCTCAAGGCAGTGGTGGAATCATTGTTCCTGGATGTGCTGAAAACCCATGTAGATGAGGCCCTCGGTGACATGGTTTAGTAGTGGACCTGGCAGTGCTGGTGAGCAGTTGGACTTGATCTTGAAGTTCTATTCCAACCTAGCTGATTCTATGATTCTTGAGGTTGTTAACTATCTTGAGAGGAGAATATACTGTGATTCAGAAATTAGGTTGAAAAGTACAAAATTTTCTTCAGGCCAGAACAAATGTGTATCTCGCTTCAGAGGTATTTCTGTATCTCAGAGTACTTTAGGAAATCACTGCTGCAGTCTATTTCCTCTTCCCTTTCTCCCCCCCCGCCCCAACTGGAAGGAAGGAAATCTTCTGTTTTGGAAATTAATGACAAGTTTCCAGGTAGAGATTGTCAATATGGTGGGCAGTGGGGGAACAAGAGTTACAAGTTTACACTTCCTGCTGGGAAAAAAATCTTTCAGTTCTACATCGAAGACTTTAATGTTTTATTGTTCTCCTTTTGTTCTGGAATTTGTGCACTTTAGACGCATAATCCAAATTTCAGTGAATTGAGCACTAGTATTTATGCTTACTTCTAAAAGGCAAATGGGATCTTGTCATCTGAAAGAAAGGGACTGCTGGATTAGTGTCCCTGTGTTAGGTTTTTCCACCCATTGTTGGCTAAAGTTCAACAGACTTCATCTAGATAACTTTTTTCTTGCCATTTTAAATTCCTATATTAAAAATAGCTGGATTTCTTTGCTGTTAACAAACATTACATAATTTTGTCAGTGCAGTACTTGGGTGAAAGTGATTTTTGGTTTTGTGTCTCTGAGCAAGAGGTGTAAAAAGATTGGGTTTTCAGCAGATGGTTGTTTGCAAACTTCTTACCTACTTTTTGCTTTGGAAACAAAAAATTGAAGACCATGTGGCAGATGTCTCAAAGGAAAAGGTTTTCTTAAGGTGCTAAGAAGTGTCATGGTAGAAATAGGGATTTTTATTTTTATTTGTTCATTCACTGTGATCCTGTTCTGAGATTCTTGGTAACCAGTGTTAAGTAAAAAAAAAAAAAAAAAAAAAATGTGCAAGAGTTTTCTACATTTTAAGAATGTTTGTTAAATCAAATGTTACTTTACTAATGAGGTTTCAAACAGGTCAGGTTATTTGCCATTGGGGAAGTATCGCTTTTGTGCCTCCATCACTTGAACACAATATTCTGTAAATTTTAAACAAGTTTTCTTTCTATTCCTTTTTCCAGCTGCTCTTGGTGTTCTACACGAATACTCATTAGCCATTCTGGAGATGGACTTGCTGTCTGGAACCTACCTCTTGGCAGTCTTATTAGCCTGTATTGTATTGCAATCTGGCGCACAGGAGAAGAATTATACCGTGCGGGAAGAACTGCCTGAAAATGTCCTCATTGGCAATTTGCTCAAGGATCTTAACCTAACGCTGGACCCAGATGTGCCCCTGTCCTCACCCCTGCAGTTCAAGCTTGTGTATAAGACTGGGGATGTGCCATTGGTACGGGTGGAGGAGAACACCGGTGAGATTTTCACAGCTGCGAACCGCATAGACCGAGAGAAGCTGTGCTCTGGCATCTTTAGTGAGAATCGCTGCTTTTATGAGGTGGAGGTTGCTGTTTTGCCTGATGAAGTCTTCAGACTGGTTAAGATCAGATTCCTAATAGAGGATATAAATGACAATGCCCCTCTATTTCCCTCAACAGTTATTAACATCTCTATCCCTGAAAACACAGCAATTAATTCTCGCTATTCTGTCCCATCTGCCATCGATCCTGACATTGGTGTGAATGGTATTCAACATTATGAATTACTTAAGGTGGGTTTCTTCCATTCTTTTATGTTACTTTCTGCATTACTGCCTTCCCAGAAATGTTGCAAGTCTCATGAACCACTAGAAACACAAAGCTGTCAGCCACATTAGTGGTACACTGCAGGTACATCTCTCAAAGTGTTAATCTATACCCTTGAATCCATACTAGGGCATCATATCTTCATTAGTGGGAAGGTGTTTATATGTGTGTCTGTCTGTGTAACAATACCCTGAAACATGCATGAACTCTCCACCAGCATTCAGAGTGTTTGTGAGCTTGGGCTAACAGTCATCTTAGGCCATTAAAAATGTGTTCTTACTGCCACAACATAGCAGTGGCAAGTGTGGCAACATTTTGCATTATGTTTGTGTTTCCTTCTCCCATGACTTGTAGATTTTAGCAGTAGATCTTAGTGCAGAAGTGTATGAGATGTGATGCTCATCTGTGTACTGATGAGCATCTCCGGAACGAAATAGAGTCCATGTGTCTAAACAGCTTTGTAATGTTTGGGCAGGCAAAATATCTGATCTGGAGGAAGTCCAAGCTACACATGAATGCAAGGATAGCAGCGCCAGTGGCCTTGCAAGAGCAGGTCTTTCATGTTCTTGTTTCTTTTACTCTTCCTAGCAAATAACAGGAGAACTGCAATTAGGGAACAAAAGAGTAACATGTGAACCTGAGGTGTGTAAGAGTGTGATTGCTAAATAAAAATTACTTTCTTTTGAGTTTACTCAAGTAGAGAGTTTAGAACAAGAAAGGAACTTAGCCTGAAAGTGCTGGGTTATTACGTGGGAAGCTGAAGTCTTCACTTCCCTTGGTTTGAAATGGGGAACTATTGGGTAGTTTGGCTGCTCAGCTACCAATTTGGCACTCTTGTTACTGACTGGAAGAATATAGACTCTATAGGACAATATATTGCTTGATTGACTTGACAGCTACTATTCACTGATACCAGTACTTACTAGCAATTTAATAAAAATAAGACACTGCCTTATTTTAGCTCTTTTAAATTGCTTACAACCTGAAGTAGTTGTGACATTGTGGGTTCTAACTAGTGACAAAGACATAAAAGTCTTTTTCAGTAAACTGCATCCCATGGGGCAGTTCTGGTTAACTAACAAAAAAAAAATAATCCCCATATCCATCTGTCTGCTCACAGGGTAGTCGAGCAATTTAAAACTTTTCAAGAATTTACTATAAATTTTGAGGGCTTTGTCGTAAGATCTTCAATACTTTTAAATTTTTAGGGTGTACTTAGTGCAGGCAGTGTGTGTTGTGGTGTTTTTGTTTTGGTTTTTGTTAGGTAGCTAACCAGAAGCTCCCAGTAGGAGGCAGTCTCCCTTATTTGGCATTTAATTGAGAATATGGAAATGAATAACAGCATATTAAATAACAGTAGGGGTGGAAAATAATAAAAAAGCTAGGGCTACAGGCAAAATGTGGCAAAATGTTACATGGTCTGAAAGAGATATGTTAGTTAATACATGAGAGAAATGTGCTATTATTCTAGCAAAAGATCAGCAAAATCGGGAGTCCCTGGAATTGAGTGAGCAACAGCTTTCAGCTCACTGCAATAGCAGCGAGTTTATTTTTGGACTCTGTGTTCAGAAACAGAATGTAACAGATCAGCAGAATGGTAGCATATTTGTATTGCACAAGTGGGAGCACATGTAAAATGCAAGCTACGGCTCTGTACCAGAAGTGGAGTAGGGTGTAAGGCCTTGTCCAAGGATCTCATGTGAGATGAGATGATGTGCTAGAGCAGCAGCTTTTGCCAAGAGATGTGCAAATAACTTTAAAAAATAAAATCGGTATTTGAATTAAGGGAAAAGAAAGAAATAAGAAACACAGTTACATGTTTATTCAAGTGTCTTTGAAAAACTGCTTTTGCTGTGTAATGGAAGGAAAGGTGATGAGGATGAACACGCTCTGGTATGACTGAAACTTCTGAGTTATTGTGCTAGATGTGCTGCAATGAAAATAACATGTAAAGTCAGAGCCCTACAGACAGTTCTTATAAATGAATTAATCACATTCTTTTCTTGCATGCCTGTTGGTCAGGTACTTCTTGAGTTATGGATCTACTGCCTTTAAATAAGCCAGCAATTTTGCATGCCTTGGAAAGTATCTGTAAAACCAAGAAGCAGTTTATGACAGCTAGACACTGGAATTGTAATGTCCAGTTGTTATTCCATTGGTAGTTTTTACAATGTTAACACAAAGTGATCATACAAGGAGAGGGAGAGAAGTTGTAAATTCTGGTGAGCAGGCAGGGAATGTAGTGTATATAAAGGTCTATCCATCACTGGGGAAGGATAGGGAGATGAAAAAGCAAGGGAAGAGTAGTAATGCCTGAAGAATTCTTTCCTGGATAATACTGAAACAACTAAGAGGAAGGGTGACAGGCACACAAGAATTGCATTGCTTGTCTTTTCTCCCAAAATGCTGCTTTTGTGCATTATCCTGTGCTATTTTTTAGGGTATGCTTTGAAGACACTAATGTCTTCTGGCTTCTGATATGTGTTGACCTTTTCCTTCCTTTTATAACCAGCAGATAGAAAAGTGGGGAAACTGCAGCTCATGAAACTGTTATGCCTTCTGAATAGGATGAGTCTAGCAGGGCTGATATGACAGTGTTGTGGGGAATTTTTGGAAGCACCAGATAAGAAGACGATGGGCAGGGCAGCATCCTTGAAGGATGGCAGAGGAGTGGGATATGAGATATGCAAGTCACTTTATAGAAGCATGAAGGCTGATGCTTTAGCATGCGTGCAGCAACAGAGGAAAATGTGTTGCTCTATATTTTAGAGACAGTAACAGCAAGTTGAGAAGCTGTGCACTGAAGACAGAGTTCTTCAGTTAGCTAATTTTTTTTTTATAAAGTGATATGTGCTTATTGTCTGTGTGGAGCCAGACCTGTTTTGTCAGAAGATGAAGAGATCTTTTTGCTATAACTATTTTTAAAAGAGAATAAACTCACTACAGACTTAGCTGAATAGTGTATATGTTTTTTACACATTTTCAGCAACTCTGTATCTCTTTGGGAAGGTAACATTCATGTGTTTACAGTATTTCTCCACTTTGTTACACTTACCTTATTGCCTCTCTCAAAGTATCAGAAAAGGTTGCATGCAGTTGTTGTGTTCAGTTTCGCTTGCAAAGTAGAGAATAATAAAGGCATTTAACTACATGACAGACTTCCATATTATTCTAATCCCCTGCCTCTTTCTACAAATCTTTTCTAAATAGAAAGAAACAAAGCAAAATGTTGTAAAAGAAAGTGTTACTGTGTTTTGGTTCAGTATTATTTGAAAGTTTCCTAACATGGGATTTGATTTTTTTACTAAAAGAGAGAGCTTTTAATTACCACACAAATCAGCATCCAGATATTTTTTTGTTTGCCTTCATTTTCTGAAAATGTACCTCAGTGGAAATTAACTTATTTATCTGTAACTGGTTCACGGTACTGCAACTTTAGAGCTTTCCAGTTGTCTGTGATTCAAGTATACAGTGTTTGAAATGCATGAACTCTAAAAAGACTACAGTTTTATCTAATATCTTCATTTCTTCTTATAAGACTTAGTTGCAAGTTATGTGGAGGACAAATTCCAAGAGGTGTTCTAAGGAAAGCAGTGTTATCATATATATATCTACAAATACTAATGTTCTGCTTTAACTCTGATAGGTAGCTAAGCCTTCAAGTCTTTGTTCACCCTGCAAGGTGTTCACGTTGTTTACGTATCGATGTAAAATGGACATTTGTGTCTGGCAATGCCACCACATTGTTAAAAATATTGTTGTTAATCACACTCAGTACACTTACATTTGACTTGAAGGCAAACTAATAATTAGTATAACTTCATTAATGTATTTGGAGGCCTGTGAGACTTGTGAATTCTGGTTTGACTATGAAGATTTTGGCATGAAGCATCTCTTTGGTCTCTTAGATATGAAAAGGAGTAGCTGTCTCAGAGCAGGTTTTGAATAGAATTCCAGGTTGGAGCTCTGTAATGGGGAGTTACGTGCATATTTCTGAAAGATTTCATGTAAATTCTTTTTATTGGTTACTTAGAGTTGCTTGTCAACTAGGTATAGCATATACACAAGATGTTGCGTAGGTGCAACAGTACCCAATTAGCAGTTGACTTGAGTGAAAGCAAAGCTCTGTGCTTACAGGAGCAGAGCAGTTTCTTCTGCGAGCTTATCCTGTGTACTACTAGGCTATTGCTTGAATCTGTTGCAGTTTGGGGGGAAATTAGATTGGAGTTACTGTTATAGTTCTATTACCTATTACAGTAATTTCTCTGTATTTACTTATCAGAAGCAGTTGGTACATTCCTTCTAGAATAATATAATAATCTTTTTGTAGCTGTCAGTTCATACCTCTGTAATCTGACAAAATAGACTCTTACTCAGTCTCACAACACGTCAGTCTTGCCTCTGAGGAGGAGAGTTATCTCTTGCTACTCTAGATCATCACTTGTGATGTCTTTCAGTAGAAGCTTTCCCCTTCTTTCTGGTGCAGTATGTCAATTCCATGACCCATGAAAGATGGAGATCACAAGCCGTCATATTTGAAGTCTGCTTCTGCAAGTAGTTTATTTCTGATCCTCACAGTAGTTCTGAGTCAAGTAACTAATAGAACTGTTTGTGAAATTCAAGAATGGAATAAAATACAATTTATGTAAAATGAAAGCTAGGAAGGTAGTTAAAATTATAGAGTGAGACTAGACTTGTAGTTAAATCAGAACCAGAAAGTCAGAGTAGTGACCTTGTTGCTGATAATTATATTGTAAACAGTGGCACAAATATTATAAACAAAACCACTAACAATGGAGGAAGACAAGTTTTTTTATGGCCTGTTTGTGTTTTAATGTTGCATCAATACTGAGTGGTTCAGTACATAGAAAGGAAGAAAGCATGGTTAATGTGTGTGCAGACTCAATGCACAGAGGCACAGACCTGTGTACTTAACACAGGTGTTCACCAGATCATTTTCACTGTCCCAAGCACCAGCTGCTTGAACCTCGTATTTTCTGTCCTCTTTTTATGTTTTCATGTCTTTAAATTGAAAATGAAGCATCCACCCTCACTTTTACTCTCATACCATGTTTGAATGGGGAAGCATCCCACAGTCAGTCATACTGAAATTACTGTGGGTGATTTGTCTGTCTAGGCTTCAGCAGAATGGGAGGACAATAAAGTGGTATATTGGCCATTTAAGTAGGTCACAAGAAGCCTGGGGTTGTTGTTATCAGCATCTGCCTTCTGTGAAAAGAACTGCCAAGACAGAGCTTTTTCTACATCTAAACAGACACTTATTAATATTGTCAGGTCTTACTGAATATTGCAATTAGACACAAATAAGATGAGGTAAATTCCAGCTTCATCACTCTCCTGTTATCAAAAATAACTTTGTAAAGTTGTGGGAGCCAACTAGTAGCAAAATATTTCTGCACTTTCTAATTTTTATTAGCAGCTCTTTCTGTTAACTCTGTAAGGGACATATGGCTGTATTATAAAAGGTGGGTGTTCAAGATCCCAGGAATTTTTATTTTACAGACTTGTATATACTCAGGAAAATACATGATTCAGGTAGGAAATTTCTTGACTTCCTGATAAGACAACAATAACGTACATACAAGGTGAAAATAAGATGCATGTTAAAAAAACATTTGAGTATTGTTTTTTTTTTTTTTCGCTTTTCCTCCCATGGACATGTAGCTTAGAATGAGATTTTGAGTGTTTGCTTGGATAGGGGGAATGGCTTGTTTGTCTTACATCACAGTCCTTTAATTGAATTAGCATTGGGATTTAATTCAGCATAACTTTGTGGGACAGGTTAACTTCCATCTTCATTATAATGGCTTGTATGGATTATACTTCACATATTTGTGGAACAGTACTATGTCTTCTTTCCCATTTCATGTGCCAGCGTAGATGGGTAACATAATAGATTTAGGGAGTTCAAAAATAGATTTAGGAGGTTTTTTTTTTGCTCTGGAGTTGTACTCCAGTCAAGCTCTAAGGTCACCCTCTAGAGCTTGTAATTTAATAAATATGGAGAGTTGGACATGTTGCCTTTCTAAGGTAACTTTTAGCTGCCCTTTAGAAGAGAGAGGTTTTCTAGGACAGACAGGCTGTCTTTTGAATGATGCTGAGTGCTCCCCCCAAGCCCACTGTGGCAGTGGGGATTAGGTCAGCACTGAAACATCTTTTCCTTTCCCTGTTACTACCACAGGATCAGTGTATTTTTTTTTTTTATGTTTTAACATAGCTTCAGTTTTTTTAATGAGTGGTTCTCTCTCTGTCTTTTCCACCAAGATGTAGATATCTGAAGTATCAAGAATTTCAGCAGTGCTGTGAGGATGTACAAATACCACTTGCTGAGATGGCCAACTTCACAAACATGTTGTTCATAAAACTTATTTACCTGAATATAGGGTTGTAGATGTTGAAGTCCCATTGCAGATTTCTGTTAAATCTTGAGGCACTTACCTTTCCAGTAATTTAGGGGCTTTTTTATTCTCTCATAACGTAGTAATGTGCTACACAACAGGGCATTTAAAACTTAGTCTCCAGCTATAGGGAGGTTCAGGTATTAGTAAAAAGTCTCAAATATTTGAAAGACTGAGCCTCACAGAGTCTAAAACTATTTACAAAAACACACCACTTCCCACTCATTATGTGATTTAGTTAATGTTGTCCTTAGCACTGTTACGTAGAGCTTCAGATGCTGACTCTGTAAAGCTCTGAGTGGCGGAAGAATCTTTTTGTTCCAGAAACCTGAGATCAGTTGGTTTCAGGTTAAGTAATAACTTGGGCACAACAGTATTAGAGTTAAATTCATAAGTAGGTGTCATTTACTCGAGAAATTAATTCTGTAAAAGTAAATACATTTTCAGAAGTTAATACTTTAATGGACTGATATCATGGCTTTAGTATAGGATATATTTAGGTAACTCCTTATGTTGTCCTTGAGAGAAGGGAGCGAAAAATCTGTTAGTATTGTAAATTGTAGAAGTTCTTAATGTTAAATAAATTCTAATATCAAAGAAGTGCAGAATTTTCTCATTATCAGTTTCCTTATGATGTGGAAGATACATTGCAGTAATGAGGAATAGTTCAAATAGAATGGAATAGAGAGTTAATCCAGCTTTCAATTTAGGTGAAAAGTAATTGTCTCCCTACTATCATTTCTCTTGTCCGGGTCAGGTAGTTTTAGGGTTACAGAAACTATGATATGACCTGAAACAAGCCAAAAATGAGTTACAGAAACTTGAGGAATGCTTGTGAATGCTAAGAGACATCCTAAAATCTTGAAAAGCTCCCCTGCAAATATATTAAAGGGACAAATAGCTTCCATTTTGATCTTATTTTCTGTTAATAATTACAGGAAAACTTAAAAGGTGGACTGAGGCAGAAACTATAAATATTTGTAGGTAGAATTCTTATCCCTTACGTTTGACATTATCGTTGGACATCTAGTGAAATATATTTTCTTCTCACTGTTTAGCAGTTTTTAACTTCAGGAACGTAAGGAATTAAAAATACCCAACCCAAATCCTGTTTCCTTTATATAGCTCTTTTACCTCAAAAATCTTCTTCACATCATCTTTGCATAAGACTATTTCTAAGCAGGGGGGTTGGAAGTAGATGATCTTCAGGTCCTTTCCAACCCTAACTATTCTATGATTCTATTTGATGATGCAATTTAGCATGCATCTTCTTAAAAAGCCACTCCCATTCACCTTTTTTTTTTTTTTTTTTTTTTTTTTACTTTACAAAATATCAAAGTGTATGCTCCTTATGTGAATGTTTTGTAGTAGAATTAAAGTACTGCTCAGTAGTAATTTGTTTAGACAGACCTGCACAGATAAGTGGGCATCTGTGAGCAGTGTCTTGAAAAAGTCACTGCAGCTACTTTTTAAAGGGAAAATATCTGATTTGCATTCTTACAGCTGTGAGTTAGTGTCTCTGAGCAGATAAAACTCTACTACTGACTGGTGGTAGTGAGTCAAGAGTCAAGGTAATTGCTTCTTGCTGTTGATACAAGGCTCCTTTAGGGTGGTTTATGGCATTATTACTGTAAAAACTGTCAGGTCCCGTTATCCTGACATTGCTTTGGGGGATTGACTGAAAACTAGAGGAAAGTCTTGCTTCTAGGCATGGTAAGTTCAGTGAGTTAGGGTGAGGGACAAGTCGGTATATCTTTTTGCATTCAAGGCTCTGATTTTCACACTAGCTGTCATGAAACAATAATATATAACTTAGCATGTCTCTGTGTGGGAAGGATGATAGACTCAAGCTGGAAGGCAAAAATCTGTCAAATGGAGATCTTCGCTTTGTCTATTTTATATGAATATTATCTTTTACTGATGTCCAGACAGATCAGTATGCTAGTTAACACAGATGTGGTGATGCTTTCTGAACATAGTAGACTGAGGATTTGTTTAGTAGTCCTCTGGAAACCAAATGTGTAGACAGCACTTAGAAATTAATCTTTTCTCAAAATACATAAAGTTAAAACTTTAGTTTCATTTATGTGGAAAGAAATGGTCAATTATACAATTGATAACAGTAAACCACAATAAAAGCACTAACAAAACCCACATATATCTCAATAAACAATTTATAGTTTGGTTTGCCTGTACGCGTGATACTGGAACTGCAAATATGCAATGTCAAGCAAAGTTGCAAAAAGTGTATTGTTGTTAAGCAGTGACGCTGAAGTATCCTCATGTGAATGGTGACGTTTTATGTTGACTACACCATGGCAATGTAATGCACCTCTGAGGCAAATGTATAGAAAAGTATTAAATGTGGTATTCAAAAGCAGTTAACTCATATGAGTGCTTTTAAAAGCTTCACAGGTTGCCAACTTTTCTAATGTCAGCAATATGAGTTGTGTACAGATGAAAAATGAATGGCAGAAGTAGTGTTTTCCTTTTGTCATTTGTGTGTTACAACTTTTAAAGTAAGCTCACTCATTGACTGAACTTTCTGAAGGTCTTTGAAGCTTTCACATAAGCTGCAGTATACTTAAAGATTCTTTTTGTTCTTTTCTGTAGGTTTAGATGCTGGTCATGATTACCTGGAGCATAGGGGTTTTTTCAGTGTGCTTATTTGGTTTCAGATAGCTGTGTGAGCTACTTGGAGGAAAGAAACAAATCAGTGTTACAAGCTGAAGTCTGACTTAAGAGAATTAGAGACTGATGAGGGTTTATGAAGCATGTGAATGTAGACAGTTAAAAATACTCCAAAAAATGCTGAAGAATCATTGAAGATGAGATTTTATCTTTTTTTTCCCCCACCAGTTAATTGCAGAAATTATTGGCTAAACATTTGAGTGGAGACAGTGAAATTCTCTGGGAAGATCTCTGCATGTTAAAACTGAAGCTGTGATTGACTTTTACTGGTCACTTTGTCAAGGCTTCATTTGATTTCTGTAGTAGCCGCCTTGAGTCTTGAACTTTTCATTGTTATACTTGCCATAAAATCTTTCTCACTTTCAGAGGGTAAGAAACTATTATGTTTGATTTGACTTCCTCTGCCTTCTCCATTCTACAAGATGCAAGCAGAAAGACAACAATTGTAATAGGATATTGCTACAGAGTATGCTGCTGTTACAGTTGCATTGAGATTTCTTGTGTTATGTCTCTACTCTGAAAAAACTAATTTGAGTTAGGAAAGCAGAATATGTACTATCTCCACGTATTTCACACTCTTTCTGGGGGCTGTATCTAAAAATATATGTAAGTAAAAGAATTCTAAGTGGACATCTTAATTTTTGCAGTTATCATTAGCTTTCCTCGGGACAATCTAACTTTGAAATTCAGCCTTTGGAAAATCAATACCTTCACAGTACTGAAACTAAATAAGTTTATTAACATTTTTGAGGAGTAAATGCTTTTATCAATATAAAGCAGCTCCTGATGAATACAATTTTTAAAGTAAGAACAATTTTAAAATCTGTATATAGAAATGAGCTGCAAATTTGCCACTGAAGTATTTGGGTGAAGAGGAAGATGCCACTGCGCTTTCCTAATGTATCGGGACACCCTTAATGCCTTACAGTGTAATGAAAAGTGTAAAGATGAAGAGCAAGGGATTCAGCTTTCATCACTTGATGATTTGCAGACAACTTGCAAGATATTTTTTGAGCCTCAGACTTCATTGCATGTTCCTGTTTGCTGTTGTTATTACACTTCCCTCACCTGTGTGTCATTCCAACAAGGTAGCCATTGTTTGCTCCCAAATGTAGCAGGACTCACACTAAACTTGCAGCTGTCCAACAAGTGGTGTAAAAGCCTGTTCTTGACTCTGATAAGTCATCGTATTGCTCTGTCTCTCTCTCTGCTGTGGTGTTGAGAATTCATCTCTCCTGACTGCTTTGCATATATCAGGTCCCTGCCCCCCGCCCCCCAGCATCAAATATGGACTTCAGGTTTCTGGCTGTTAATTTTTCTCCAGATCTGATAGGTGAGAGCAGTGCTAACAAATTACCTCTTCTGCAACTTTTTCTCATTTGCAATAGAAGTATCAATTGTGGCTTAGGCTATGTATTTACGTATATTTAGCAGGTTTATATATGGAGCATCTTTTATTCTGGCAGGCTGCTAACAGTGCACTTAGGTCAAATTATACTGTACCCATAATCTTCAGTTTCTCAAAATATACAATGTTTTAAAGATTTGGTATTTTGTATGTCAGAGAGGAAAGAGACGGGAGCCTTTTCGAAATACCCTGAGAGTTTGCTGCCGCTGTGCTGGTACATTATTTTTATATATTCACTGTCAGGATCTATAAATAAAGATGTTTCTCTTTGGCCCCTATTTTATTTTTATTTGTTTATTTTTATTCTTTAAAGAATGACCTGACATAGGTTTCTGACATTCAGATCATTTGTGTATGAACTATGTTAGTGAAACTGCCTTTGGTTTTCTGCTTGATCATCACCAATGTATCCAGCGGGTTTATATTGTTTTGGTAATTTTCTCAGAAAGTTTGTGACTAAACTCATTTAAAACTAAATAAGAACATTATTACTAAAGGTAGCAAGAGCCAAGCATAAAACGTATTACATTTAAAGGCCATTATTTTTTGTCCAAATTATTGCTGCATAGAATGTAAAAATTTTTTTGGCTCCGAAGTAGTTCTAGTTTCAGAATCATTTTGTGAGGATATTTTTTCTTCTTCTTTTAGTTACGGTAATGGATGAAGGAATACATGTTTTTCTTGTAATTTGGATGACTTATCACGAAAAACCTTGAATTAGGTTTCCAGCAGACTGCCTGCAAATCCTAAAGTTATTCTGACTATTATTATTAGAAATTCCAAGTTATTCATGAATAATGCTTTTTCACATGTGTATGGGACAAAAAAACCCCAAACCAAACATATTTAAAAATGTTCAGTGAAGAAAAGGAAAATGTCAGTGATAATATTCATAAAACTTTCAGATTTTTGTTTTGCCCAGGTCACTTTTCTATGACCTCTATTTTTGGAAGGGATGAAGATTTACAATTTTGAAGCTATGTTTTGTATATAGGAGATGCAGTTTGGATTTATTTTTCATAAAGCACATAATATTAAGGAAGCTTTTATGATGATACTGTGTTCTGAATTTAATTTTACTTTTAACTTTCAAATACTGGATTTTAGTGAGAGAGATATAAGTAACTGTAGTTGTTTTTACTATGAATACGCTGTGTGTAGTATTTTGCTTCCTCTCAAGAGGAGAAAAAGGCAAGTCCAAAATGATATTCTTTTAGCTATCAAGGAGTACATGTAAATCGAGTGTCAGTCATGGGTTGTGGCACTTGACTGCATTAATGTGGTTATTTTTATTCGAAAGTTTATTACAAAGTAATTTATATGCTCTAGCCCAGAAATATAATTGCTCTGAACACTGAAGTCCTGTAGAGCTTTTGAAGCAAGGAGATGTAGCAGAGAGCATTTCAGACAATTTTAAAGAAACAAAAAGAAACATTGGTAAAAGGAATAAATTCTGAGTCATCAGCTGTCAGTATTGAAATACATTTTTCTCACATTGTGCAGTAATTGCTGGCTCTATTAATGTGATGTGTGTTACTGCTTTGGTTATTGCTGATGTTCCAAAGTCAAATAATTGTAGTGTTTTTTCTGTGTTTTATCAAGCAAATTGACTCTTTTTTTCTTTTTTCGTTCCTTTTTTTTTCTTTTGAGTCAGGATCTTCCTCAGTACTTTTCAGAATAGGATATTATATGTCTTTTTCACTTTGAGATTACTTTTCCCTCTTCGTTTTAACCGCTGCAGTGTAATTTTCACCCTCATTTCCACTAGGGACTTTTCAAACCTATTTGTTGTAGCACATTTAAAGATATAAACAAAGTAATAACTTCTGTTTTGGTCCCTATCCCTGTTTCCTATGTAACCTCAAAAACAGTATTCTGGCAGTTACATTCTAGTATTTTCCATTGGTGAATTGACCTTTGTCAATGGAAATCCAACAGAAAGTGTGAACACCGTAACTGGAAAGTCAGTCTTACAAATAGACCATAAAAGATTTAACTTTGCTGCCTCACATCTGTGTTGCACTGAAGTGCATTGTGTTAAGACTTTGACCTTTGCTACACCTTTACATATGATGCTTAGCTGGACTTCTGTCTTTCCATTTTTAACCTGTCTCTGATTTCAGTCTCAAGTATTTACCTCTGCCAAGCCTAGTTTTTTCTGTGAAGTACTCAACAATGGCAGCAATGGACAGCAATAGAATCTATTTTGTTTCTGTTATGGTTTTTGCTTTCACGGTTGCTTGTGAGGGTGGGCTCCTAGAAGGCAAAAGTGTGCATTTTGATCATAATGAAAGGAAAAAAATGTTTTAGGAGTATAAATAATAAAAAATAGAGAGGACACAAACCATTCCAATGGTCTGTCTTCTATTGCAGTATATGAATGGCAGGATGACTATTTACAATGTTCATGACTTCTATAGAAGATGAGTTGTATCATCATTCTTTCTACTAACTTTTGGAGGAAATAAATGAGCAATCTGAATAAAAGTTTTTTGTTATTTAGAGCAATGCTGTATGAGAAACAGTGGTGTCTTCTTTCAAACTGCCTAGGCAATTTTCTAAAAGGGTATGTTGACTTGAAATCCTGTTCTTGCTTTGTAATGCTATCTAAACTGGTATTATTAGTGCTTTAGTGTTTTCTGTAGTGCATATATTCTGTACTCTTGGTAATGTGCTCTTAGAGGGCCACCGAACTGTGAGATTTGGCTCATGGTTTGGTTTCTGGTCTGCAGAATAGTTGTCAATGAGCGCTTTCTGCCTTCTGTGCCTCAGTTTCCTTTCAGCTAAGTGATGTGAATGATACTGACTTGGCCTGAAAATGGCCAAGAAATAAAATTAATTTGGTTTGTATTTGAAATACCTAAATTCTTGAGCAAAGATAGGAAGTAAAGGTTAGAGATGGAAGTAGACTTTATTCTGCTACCCAGTGGCAGAAAGCTTTGTACTACTCAAGGAATAAGGTTATCTCCAAAGCTTTCCTATATTAAGGAACTGGAAGAAAGCTCCTTAAGAAGTGAATTTACCTTTGTGGAATTAAAACCCAGGGGATTTAGATGCTTCCATATTAATGATAAGCTTTGATAATAACTTTTAAATTATTTGATGTATGAGACTATAATTTGGTTGAAAATTTTACTTCCAGACTTGAAGTCTTTCACAATATTTAGTGTGTGTGTGTTGTGTGTGTCAAAATCGTATCTAACATAGGGCTAGACAAAAAGGTAAAACCACTCTTCTTATTGCTTTTCTAATGTCAGATAATGTCAGAAGAATTCTTATAAACGGTAGTGAAGTCTTTCAGAAGCTGAAGTTTGAAGTTCAGCATAGCATACGCTACCAGCTACTGAGTTTCCTGAGCTAGGTAACAAAGAAAATTGCTTTTTGTTATTCACTGCCTCTAACAAAACCCCATCTAATTTAAGTTATGCACAGTGGATTTTTTTTCCCTCCTAGTTTTTGTGTTTCTCTTGTATACTAGTGGGTGGAACAAATTTATCCATCAGAAAAGGTTTTAAGCTAGTAACTTCATGATGATCAGGAATTTCTGACGTGGTTTGTGTCTGAAATACTCAATATCATATAAATCAAAATACACAAACTCATGCTATAGTGCTGTGTGCTACCTGGCTCTGAAATCACTGAAAACAAAAGAGATATGTTAATATGCATATTACTGTGGAACGAATGGTTGGCTTTTCCTGCTGGGCAGCTGTTGGAACTAATCAGATTGTGCCTAAGAGCATAATAAGGAAAAACTTTAATAATGCTCAGCCCTCTTGGAAGCTCTGTCATTTCAGCTGCCATACTTGCATTCACTAATTTAGTCTAGGTTTGCTGTTTTGTTAAAAGCTGTAATGCTGAATCTCAAACCAGATTTAATTTCATTTTACGATGGATTATTCCACATACATTCACAGTAGGCCACCTCTTACGGTAACAGTAAAGTTAATTGAGGGTGGAAGTAGAGTTTTGACTCTGTAGGTAGAATGCTTAACAAATTTAGCAACTTGTTTTATACTGTCGCTTAAGGTTTTTGAGATAGTGCTCTAAATTGTGAATCGATGTAGCAAATGGAAGCTACTTTGGTGTAGTGATCAGTACTGCAGATTTCTATGAGCAAAATGACTCAGTCCTTCCTTGGAGAGTACTTGTTTTGTATCTGTGAATTTGACGTCTAATCACAGATGTAGTTGTTGGTAGAATGTCCTAGGCATGTTTTAAGAGTAGTAATGCGCCTGAAAAAAATCTTCAATTCAGAATCAGCTGTTCATTTAACTCACTGCTTCGTCAGCATAACAAATTGAATTATTGTTCATAGCTCAATCCCTTAACTAATATGCAAGATCCTAACAATACATTAAACACATTAAAAATTAACATTAAACCCATGAAGGTAAAGAAATAGAAATTAAATGTAAAAATTAAGATTTTAGGCTAAGTCTTGTGTCTATGTTAAAAATTGTTTAGGGAATGTTGAAGTTAAATTGTTTGAGGTATGTATATTTTCCTTGCTGATGGTCAGCTTCCTAGCTGATGGACATGAGTTAACATGTTTATGCTGGATTTTTAGGTTTATTTCTTTGGTAGATTCAGTTGTTTGTATCATGCCTTTAGAATATAAAGGGTAAGCTTCTCATTGAATTATTGAGAACATATTATTTCCAGGGGATGCTTTCTTACAGCCATTTTCTTGGTTCCAACCTGTGTGTAGCTGAGGGATGCTGTCTTTGTTAGAAAGTGTCTCAAAACAAGGTTAGTTCTGTGGGCATTGTGGTGGTTTTTTAACCTGAGGTTGTTGTCATAGAGGAGTAGTTATGAAGAATCTAGGAAAAATTCTCACTTCTTGTTTGCTACACTGAGACCTTGGTGGTTGAAATCATGCTGGTTGCCCAAAAGCTGTTGATATTTCTAACTAAGGACAAGGCCATAGGTCCAGTTTCTGTATGTGTATGATAAAGTCTTACTGTAGCACAAACAGCATGCGTTCTATTATTTGGAAACATCTGGTTTAGGGCAGTGGTTGAATTCATCTTGGAAGACCTTTGAGTGTATGCAGAGCTGGGAAAGCTTGCTTTTGCCTTTAGTTTGGATTACACAAATGGCTGAAGTAATTTCTGCCCAGTAACCACCTTTGCCTAACTTGCTTTTTCTGGAATAGTACAGTTTTGTGAGGTCAGTCATATTGCTAAGTAATATTTCAGCTATTCTGTTTATTCTGGTGTTAGCTTTCCTGTGAGCATACACCCAATCATCCACTTAGCTGTTGAGATTAACTGTTCTATGCAGTTTTTGTGTGAGACGTTCTTTCAGCCTCAGAGGATAGATAGTTCATATTTATTGGAGGATATATGTTTCTTGGTGGGACTTACCTAGATCGTTGCAACAGGAGATGGATATTATATTTACCTTCTGAAGTTGGTGTTCTTCATGCTTAAGTATTGGCTTCTTTTGTTCTATGGTTCTCTGTTTTCTTTTACTTTTTTTTTTTGTTCTTGGAGAATAAAATCCCTGCTTATTAGCTAGAATTTATAGTGAATACTCAAGACTGACTGCTACTAGAGAATATAAACAGTGAACAAAAGCTGAGCAGAAAAGCTGGAATGGAATGAGTGTTTGGTGTTTCCCCTGTAAACATGCAATTTTAATACACGTACTTTGATTTACTTTGTTGCAAATCAATTTTATCAATTTCATCACTGATTATAAGTCTGAGAAATAGCACAAGCGTATTGAACTAGAGTAAAATTGGAATTTTGTTCTTCTTTTTAGAAAGGAATATATTCTTGAGTATAATTACTTATAAAGCTATGTATCAATTAACGCTTTTAAGATTTTTGTTCCCAAACAACTCATAGAGAGCCTGGTTTTGAAATAGAACTTGTCAACTAGAAATTCATGACAGTTTATGTACTAGAACTTTGAATACACACAGGTAGCATGCGGGGTTTTTCCAAATTGACTTTTTGTTGAGGTACTGCCTTAGAGAACCTCTTTTTATCTTGCTTTTGTTCTGCTGATTCAGATAAATAGGAGTCAGTAACACTGGAGGAAGAAGAAGACAAGTTGTCTTCCTGATAAACCCAGCACCAGGAAACACATTTTTGGTTTATCCACTATATTCTGTCATCAGTGTGGTGAAAGGACTTTCATTTGATGAGTTTTAGAATCTGGTCTCCCTGGGAATGTTTTTAGTACTTACTGTCATACTGTACGTCTTCTCAGCAACCATCCCTGATTTATTACTTTGAAATTGCAGTATTATTTATTATCTTCCAGTGTGTAGTGAAGTGGCATCTTGCACTTACATACATCACATACTTTTACAGTTTAATATGGTAGTTCTACTATTCTTTTTTTCTCTCGCATTAATATAAAAAGGATCAGTTTTTATTATTTGGAAAAGCATAGCTTCATTTCTTTCAGAAGCAAAAATGATGCTGTGGTAGTTAAATGTCCCACACAAACTTTGTGTCTTACAAAACCCTGCAAAGAGTGGAGGTCTTTAGGAAGGCTTACTCTCATGTTCATTTCAGCACTATTGGCAACAGGCCTAAGATTCCTAAAGCTGGTTTGTGAAAGCTGGGAATGTCTACTCAAAATGAAAGAAGTGAACTCTTACAGTAGGTTTTTTCTCATTCTGTTTTATTTTTTTCCCACATGAACTGTGAATTTTCTGCATGAAAGGTGTGTATTTTTTAATGTCAGAATTCATAAAGCAGTGATACACACACATTAAAGTATGGTCTCTGCATGTGAAAATGTGCTTGTGATGTAAATCAAGAGAACATGCTGTCTTACTCATTTATTGTCTTTTATGTTTCTGGATGCTAGGATCCCTGAAGAGAAGCACGTGTGTGTGTGCGAGGTACTCTTGCCATTCAGATGAAAGCTTTGTCAGTGTTTTTTTCCTGAAAGTGTAAACATAAAGGGAAGATACAGTTGTTTTGCTCACAGCTGAACTTTAGTTTAAAAGGGCCTCAGATCAAATAAGTAACATATTGGAAAGACTACAGCACTGGAAGTTAGCATATGGATTTGTCTTAATGAAGATGCCATGCATTTGAAGAAATCAGGCACCTTAGATGTGTGTGTGTATAAGAGGGAATAAGATAATAACAATATCTTAATTTAATGCGCAATGGTTTGCAAATATTTGTACTCCTCTTTAGCAAAGGACAGAGGTTTTCAGTTTAGGTGTTTTGTTTCTTTTTCTCCATTTTTCACAAGCCAAATCCATATGTATCTGTCACCCTCATTTTCCACAGAAATTACTTGAAGCTGAGAATACTGGATGGTCTCTCATGTAGGATAAAGGAATTTTCAGAAACATCTGTATCCTAGGATGTGAATTCTGTTCTTGTTATGCAAGTCACTGTCAGTTTTAATCTTCTTCTGCCTGAAAGTATGGATCTGGTTATAGAGTGGGTAGTGAATAGGAGGGCATTAGAGGTTCACACTGCTGTAACATCTGGCCAGTATTCATCTGAGGGCTCGAAAATGTTCATTTAGGAGCCAGGATACTTTGTTTGGCAGTTGAAGCAAAATGAGGTTGTGATTTAGGAGCAGTTCTGAACAGCAATACAGAACTCTTAGCTGTTACTCTGAAAGCACAGTGATGCATTAGAGAATTACATTACTGAAGCAGGGACTCATTTATTTCTCTCCTTTTAGAGATACTTGGTTCTGTTATGTTGATGTTCTCAACTAAGAAATGAGCAAATATGTAATTGTCACACATATATAATGCAAATATCAAAATTCATTGGTTGAATATATTGTTACCTAATATAAATCCTCTTTTTCTTAATGAAATGTCTATAGTGTGGCTACAAAGGGAAGGTACTGAAGGACAAGTCAGGTATCTGGAGCTTTATCTAGCTGTAGAAAGATGGGAGCTCATGTTTCAGCAACGTTTAAATGTATTTAATATCTTAATACCTTCAGGTGTGGTAAAGATATAGTTTCCTGTTCATAAGGTTGTCTGAGTATTTCTGAATAGGTATAATGGAGGAGATTAAGAGGGGAAGTTACTTCCATAATTGCTGTACCTGCAGTTATTGACCTTTCTTGTTTTGGAAAGGGTGTCTCTAAATGAAAGAGTACTTGTGTAAAGTATAAAATTCAAAAGTTTACTTTCTCAAGTTTACTTTAAAACATGATTAGTAATTCAGAAGTGTCTGGCTTTTTCAAACAAGCTACAAGCCTTGGACAACTGATAACACGTCCCTGTACTTCAGTTTCCCATCTTTAGATGGTGGCACCACTATTTATATAGCAGGAGTATTGTCAAGATAAATTCCTTAAAGTTTTGTGGTGCAGCTGCATATTTTGCTCAAATATATAATTGCATGCCTGTGATACACGGCAGAAGATTATTCAAGTGACAGCCCAGTTCCTGCTGCCAGTTTTTTGCAAGCAATTATCTTGGTAATTTTTATATCGTATTAGTGCAGTAATGTGGGTACACCATTACTCCTATCATTAGATATGGGAAAGGAATTTTTATTAGAAGAAAAGTTTTGGATGGTGGAGTTTTTGTTTTGAATCAATCCATCATTCAAGAGAGAAGTTAGATTCCATAAAAAAACCCCAAAGTTGAAACAGCACTTCACAGACCAAAGATGTGATATGGGAAGAGAGGTACTCTTAAAACCTGGTGCACTTTTGAAAATGTTAAGTGTGTGTATTGCTGCTTTCCAGCTCTTCATGTTCTCTTCCTTGTAAAGCTTGTAGATTACTAATATTAATACCATTTAGATATGGAGTTTCAGGCTTGCTTTAAGTATAGTCTGGACAAATTAGGGCAGCAAAACAGTAGGTATATTACAAATGTAATATTCACTGTCCCCAGTTGTTTTTCCTTAATGGAGATGAACATGCTCTAAAAAATAAGTCTGAGAATTAGATGGCAAGATTTAATGCAAAAATAGTCTGTCTTAGATGTATATTTTTTTCTGTCATAGAAAGTGAAGTTGACAAGGTTCAAAATATGACAAGATTGAAAAGAACTATTTCCAGAAAGGAACAAATAATCCAAAAGGATTAAGAGGCTCAAGTGAAGTAATTGTTAAACTGTGTCAGTCTTTTTGTAGTAACTTTAAATTTGTATTTCGAAGGAGGTAATTTTGTGTTTAGGTATAACTCCTAGCCATTTTTACCTTTTTCAGAAAATCAGTATTAAATGCATTGGCTATCTGCTGGTGCATTCCATATTATACTTTTTAGTGATCCGTGCCAGCATGAAATGGTTCATTATTCATGAAATGGTTTATTATTATCCTTATGTTCTATTGATCCCTTCTACAGCATTTTGCTTTATGTCTGTTTCACAGGATGAATAAGGTTTTGTATGTGGTTGTATATATGGAGAGGAAATCTTTGGCAGTGTTTTACATGTAGAGAACCTCAGTTCCATATGTCTTCACAAAACCAGGCAAAGAAACAATGGCTGGAACCTATCACGTAGTTTTGCAGGAGACCTGCAAAGATTTTCCATGCTGCTACATCAGAAATACATACCACTTAGCAAACAGGCATCATTTACTGGATTTTCTGAAAAGATTTTAGGGTTCTTTGGACACAAATTGAATTTCAGCCAAATTTTTTATTATTACTTGCTTTAATGAATTGCTGAATTGCTTTCTAATGGGAAGCTGATATTTGGGTTTTTCCCGCTTTTTTTCTTTTTATCACTTTTTAACATTTTATCTATTTTATTTCCCAATATTCTTATTTAGTTAGCTGGAATTTAATTACTCTAAAACTGTTTATTCTAGATTTCAGGCAGAATAAGATTTTTAGAAATCATGAAACTGGTTTTAAGAGGGTTGTTGAAGTGCACACTTATTACTTCTAGCTTGTTGCAGTGCTCATTGGAATGAGTTAAAGTGAGTTAATGTAGAACATTAGTAAATTGTTTTTTAGATGTGTGTTGTCTAGCCCTTGACTTTTGTTTTAAGATTCACTTGAACTGAAGTTCAAGAATTCAAACATCCTATAATGTGTTTAGCATGAAATTGTCGATAACAAAACAATGAGCTGTCTTTGCTCCTGTGTCTGTCTTGAAAGGTTCATAATGCTCTTCTTGAATGAAGATTGAGCACAGTGTGGATCTGCTTTGTCAGTTAACAATGTATAGTTATTACATACAGTCACATAATTTATAATGTAGAAAGTAATGATCACTGATAGACTGTCTAATTTCAGAGTGTTTTATTTCACAAGCAGTCATTTTTATATGGTTATTTAGCACAATATTTTTCCTGTACCTATTTCTTTGAGAAATTACTACTTTCTGTCAAGTTACTGGTGGACAAGTGGACTATTAAGAGCATTAACTAGAAGCTGTGCTTTTTTTTTCCCATTCTTCTTGGCAATCTCCAGGTAGTCAATGTCCCATGGGTTTTATGAAATACTGTAATACCGTAATATGTATATCTAGGGAAGTGGTAGGTATAGACTTTAGATGCACTTTGTCACATGCAGTCCTGTCTGTAGTACTAGAAGCTCTTGTAGCTTATCACATTGATTGTCCGTGTATTATTGATTGTGTATTTATAAATCTACCTAAATGTTTAATTTTTTAAAAAACTCTTTATTTTTTTATTTACATGACAGCCCAAAACAGCTCCGAAAAGGACTTTTGGATCCATTACAAATGATCAGGTAAATACACTGTAGGGAGTGTTCAACATGAAAATCAGTTTTATTAATTCTGAAACTATCTGGGGCATGAGTCCGCTGAAAAGTATGTTATGAAAATTGAATAAGGTAATGCAGTTGCATATTGCCCTGATGAAGAATCTTGTCATCAGGGCCAGAGCCTTGTAAAGCAAATCCTGGCTCTGAGATGGGCATCATCTTGTTTTGCCTCAAATAGGTAGGTTACGTTGCCTTAGCTGTCTTTTATAGATTAAAAACACTCAGCCTTTTTTATTTCTCACTCCCATCTTTCTATAGTTGTGGAGATAATATAGCAGATTATTTTTACTAATCAGTCATTTTAATGGCAAAAGGTACTATATAAATGTTAATTATTTATTAACGCTTTTCCTATGTACTCATATCCTTTCTAGTGTGAACTAAACCTTCAGCTCACTATGACAATGTAGTGACTGAGGTACATTAAGTCCAAATAACAATGCTACCCTACTGGAAATTTCACTGAGGTTTTAACAATGATATAGCCATTTACTTCAACATCAGGAATTTAATCCTGAAGGTTTTTCTTCATGTTTCTCTCAGAAATTTTACTTCTGAATGTATTTGCTTTTAAGGGAGAGTATTAGATATTTATAGTCTTAAAAATATGCTTCTAGAAGGTTTCATTATTTTTTGGAGTGTTTAGAATGGGAGAGTACTTCATTCTTAGAAAATGTCTTTGTTAAAATTCAGCATAATGTCACACCAACCTTATCCCTTAAGCAACATGAAATAGACTTGCTTTGACTAGGCAAAAGCATAATTTTGTGTAACTTTTTTCTTTTCTTTTTTTTTTTGTTGTTTGAAAAGATGTATAAATCTGTAATGAATAGCAAGAAATACTCTTGGATAATATTTTAGCATAGGAAATTACTCAACTGTTAATTATTAACATGGAAGAGATCTTTGCTGCCTTTTCTGTTTCTCTAGGAGTTTACTGCTAGTGATGGGGAACTAAAACTCTGTTATTTTCTATCAAAATTGTATGCCATAATGAAGAATATCTTTCTCATAGTTGATAGAGAAAAGCAGAAAGGGTATGCATATGTATAGCTGCTTGTATTCAAAGTCTATAAGAAATGTTTGTTGTAGTTGTGGGATCTGATGACTGAATAATAAGTGCCCATCTGTCAACTTGTGTACAAATAAAGAAGTAAAAGATAGGTGACAGTTTTTTTTTTTCCCTCTAGCTTCTGTTGCTTTTTTTCTGGAAATCTATGTTAAAGCATAGAATATAGAATTTGTCACTTCTCAGTCATTCTGAGATATATTGCAAGTAACTGTTAGCCAGACTGAAGATGAAGAGGAAACTCTGCCTTTATGAAGAGATCAGCACAGAATTACTATTCTAAAATTTAACCTAATTGCTGCAAAATATACAACTTGATTTAGGAACAATTTGCAAGGCTTATATTTTCATATGCCTTCTGGTAAAGAAGCCAAAGCTGTATTTGTTTTATTGTTTCAAAGTGTGCTCCAGTTTCCTTAGAGTGTCCCTAGTTGCAACTTAATGTCACAAATACTGTGCAAGTGGCACAGTAATTTTTGAAATGCAAATGGATAGTCCTTTTCCATGAAATAAATGATTACTTAGGTAGGGTCAAATTCTGGCTTTGAGAAAACAAATCAATGAAAGAGTGCAGCCTTACGCCAAAGTAGACCTATAAATGCATTCCCCTTAATGATGGCTAGAAGGGTACCGTGAATATAAATCTTTTTTGCAAGTAATGAGAAATAAAGAGCCTTGCACACTGGGAACACTTTCTTTCCCTTTGGTCTGAAGTGTCTTAAACCACTTTTGAACATGCATAATTACTCAAGTAAAGGTGAAAGACAAACACAATAAACAGAACCAGGCTGGATGCTATTTTCATTACTACAGATATGGCAGATAAAACCAAAATCCTAATTAGTCAGCATCTTTATTGATGCCTTCTTCTTCTGTTCATCCTATACATTCAGCTTTAGTGTTCTGCATTCTAGCTCTGCCCCTGTGGAAGGGAAGATATGGCTGGAAAACTGCTTTTAAATCCCTTTCTCCTCTGAAGGGTGAGAGATATGAGAAGAGACAATAATTGTGATATGCTTAAGCCCTGCTTGTCTGAAGAGACAGCAGAAGAAGGAATCTACTTCTAGATTCCAATCTTTATTTTAGCAGACTATTTCTATTAACTCTATGTTTTAAAAGAAGCTGTTTGTGCAATATATGTAGCATTTCTTCCAGGGGTCTTAGGTGTTCAGCAAACCCCGTGGAAAAAGATTGATCTCGTAGTTCTGTGATATTTTTTGAAGATAAAATAGATCATATTTTCTTCCTGGGATTGTATTTTTCACTACAAATGCAAAATGCATAATGATGAAGAAAGGAATAGCTTTGATGTTTTAGAGTGTATTTGTAATCAATTTATGACTTAGTTTCATCTTTACCATCTAACACCGAATTAGGTGGTAAGCCCCTTTTCAGTGATGGTGGTGGTTTCTTATGCTAATAGTTTCAAATGGTGTTCAGAGTTGCTCCACAAACAGAAACTCTTTCTTGTTTTCCTTGAAATTGAATATTGGTTTAATTCCTCCTCTGTGTGCATGCTATCTTGCTTTGCATGTGGCTGAACTCTGGCTTCATTCCTCCTTTCCATACTCACTCATACAATGGAGGAACCGTCTGTCCAGGTATTTAATTGCTTTTCTGTAGAAATAGAGAAACTGATTAAAAAAAACCAAAACAAAACACACCACCACGCCCTCCATCTCTCTCCCTCCCTCTCACCCCTTTCCCCACCTTTTTCTAAAGTGTCTGTTTCTTCCCATGTTTGCTCTGAAGCTTTCTTAAGGCCCTGAAGCTTAAAGTAAAATCAGATATTGCAAAATAAAGGTAAATATACATGTATATTCCTGTATGCAATATATATAAAATACATATATTCAATGAAAATTTCAGAACACTGAGATATTTCTCTATTTACATATAATGTCATGTTAAAGTATGTTCTTTCTGTGTCTTGTAGGGTCAAAACGTGTTTGGTCTTGATATAACTGAGACACCTGAAGGAGATAAGTGGCCTCAACTGATTGTCCAACAGATCCTGGATAGGGAACAGAAGGATACATATGTGATGAAAATTAAAGTTGAAGATGGTGGAAGCCCTCCAAGATCTAGCACTGCCATCCTCCAAGTCACAGTGACTGATGTGAATGATAATCGCCCAGTCTTCAAAGAGAATGACATTGAAGTCAGTGTCCCAGAAAACGCTCCAGTGGGCACCTCTGTTTCTCAGCTCCATGCCACTGATGCAGACCTGGGCTCAAATGCACAAATCCACTTCTATTTCAGCAATCAGATCTCCAGTTTGGCCAAAAGGCTGTTTGCCATAGATAACACCACTGGTCTCATCACTATAAGGGAACCACTAGATAGGGAGGAATCTCCTGTACACAAATTGACTGTTTTGGCAAGTGATGGCAGTTCAACTCCGTCAAGAGCAACAGTGACTGTTAATGTTACAGATATTAACGACAATGTCCCATCAATAGACACGAGATACATCATCAATCCGGTGAATGGGACAGTACTTTTGTCTGAGAAGGCTCCCCTTAATACGAAAATTGCATTGATAACAGTAATGGACAAGGATGCTGATCTGAATGGAAAAGTTACTTGTTTTACGGATCATGATGTTCCTTTTAGGCTAAAGCCCGTGTTTGATAATCAGTTTCTTCTGGAGACAGCTACGTTTCTAGATTATGAAGCCACACGGGAATATGCCATTAAAATAGTGGCTTCAGATTCAGGGAAGCCTCCCTTAAACCAGTCTGCAATGCTCCTCATCAAAATAAAAGATGAGAATGACAATGCCCCAGTTTTTACACAGCCTATCATAGGTCTTTCCATCCCTGAAAACAATGCTCCTGGTACTCAGCTAACCAAGATAAGTGCTACAGATGCTGACAGTGGGCGCAATGCTGAGATCAGCTATATCCTGGGTTCTGATGCACCCCCTATTTTCAACCTTGACCGCCGTACAGGTATTCTGACAGCAGTGAGAAAGCTGGATAGAGAAAAGCAGGACAGGTACTCCTTCACTGTGCTGGCTAAGGATAATGGGATACCACCCTTGCAGACCAATGCTACTGTGACAGTGTCTGTCCTGGACCAGAATGATAACAGCCCTGCTTTCACACACAATGAATACAATTTCTATGTGCCGGAAAATTTACCCATGTATGGCACAGTGGGGCTTATCACAGTTACAGATGCTGACTCAGGAGAGAATGCTGCGGTTACTCTCTCTATATTAAATGGTAGAGATAATTTCATTATAGATCCACTTACTGGTGTAATAAGACCTAATATTACCTTTGATAGGGAGCAGCAGGGGTCATACACTTTCCAGGTGAAAGCTGTGGATGGAGGAAGAGTGCAGCGTTCCTCAACTGCCAAAGTGACCATCAATGTTGTTGATGTAAATGACAACAGGCCTGTTTTTGTTATTCCTTCATCTAATTATTCGTATGAGTTGGTTCCAACATCAGCCAGTCCAGGGTCTGTAGTTACTAAAGTCTTTGCAGTTGATAATGACACAGGAATGAATGCGGAGCTCCGCTATAGCATTATAGGTGGGAACTCACGGGGCTTGTTCACAATTGACCAATTAACAGGCAATATAACTTTGAAAGAGAAAGTAATTACATCAGATCATGGCTTGCACAGACTGGTGATAAAAGTCAATGACCTAGGACAGCCCGAGTCTCTTTACACTATAGCTCTTGTGCATTTATTTGTCAATGAGACAGTCACCAACAGTTCCTACGTACAAGAGCTAGTGCGCAGGAATATGGAAACTCCAGTTGGCCAGAATGTTGGGGATGGGGAGATAACCCCACAAACCAATGATTATGTCAAGATCATCATTGCTATTATTGCAGGTACTATGACAGTTATTCTGGTAATTTTTGTTACTGCTTTAGTACGGTGCCGCCAGACACCTCGGCACAAGGTTGTCCAAAAAAACAAACAGAGTGGTGAATGGGTTTCCCCAAACCAAGAGAATAGGCAGATCAAGAAAAAGAAGAAGAAGAAGAAGCGCTCTCCAAAAAGTCTCCTCCTCAACTTTGTGACTATTGAAGAATCTAAGCCTGACGATCCTGGCCACGAGCACATAAATGGCACTTTAGACATTCCTGTTGAGCTAGAAGAACAGACTATGGGAAAGTATAACTGGGCCACCACACCAACCACATTTAAGCCTGATAGCCCAGATTTAGCAAAGCACTACAAGTCTGCTTCTCCGCAGCCTACCTTTCAAATTAAACCTGAGACTCCTATACCCCCTAAGAAGCACCATGTCATTCAGGAACTGCCTCTAGATAACACCTTTGTGGTGGGCTGTGACTCACTTTCCAAGTGCTCATCAAGCAGCTCGGACCCTTACAGTGTTTCTGAATGCAGCTGTCAAGGAGGCTTCAAGACCCCAGGACCCATACACACCAGACAGGTAATGGAAGTTTTAAGGTGCTCTCTTTCTCCTTCCCTTCTTACTTTGCCATTCCTGTAACTCTAGATCTAAGCACTGCAAAATAACCTTTTCTGCAAGGATTAGAAGTCTGGAAGTGCATGTTAGATTGAGGCACTGAAAAGTAAACAATTTAAGATTCATCAGTGTTAAGAGAGGAAATGAAATGTCTGTTGGCTATAGGGACACCGAGCAGAGAATTATGCCATCGGTGGGTATTACTAACTGCAGATGGCAGCATGGCACTGCCTGCGTCACTGCAGTACCTCGTGCAGCCCTGCAAGGCACAGAGGGGTTATGGTGCTGTCCTCTGTAGTATTTTGTGCTGAAGAGTTGAGGTAATCTAGGCCAGGTGGAAAGCAGTAAAGCCTTACAGGATCTGATAAGTGGTTCTTAATATTAATGGAGTCTGGAATTGCAGCCTTCATTTGAGCATAGCTTTACTTCAAGGTCTCTCAAAAGCAGGCAAGAATTTTCCTCTGAGATTTTCAGACTAGAAACATACTGGACTATTTAAATCTGGTGGAGTAACACAGTCGGCAGGCAAAGTAAGGGGAAAATGAGAAGCATCAATATAATTGCTTTGACTTCTATGCCGCTCTGCCTGATAAGCCAGATAGTAGCTTCTCAGAAATCCAGTGCATCCAGCAAAGGAAATGTCTAAAGAATCCTCATCTTAAAATTAAAAATAAATTGAGAACCAAAGTACATTTTAGTCTTCTAGACACTACAGAAAGGCTTTAAGTCATTGGAAATGGAATTTAATGACTGTCCTTATTCTGGACAATATTAATAATAAAGCTTTGCTGTTTGTGTTTCCTTCTTTCTTCACATATCACAAAGTTTTCAGTGAAATAATTTTCTAGTTAAGCTTTAATTGGTCAAGGAATTAATCATGAAAGAAAAATGTCAGGAGATTTAATATATTATTGATAATATATTTTAATACTATTGCCTGGGAGCAAATCCTCAGCATGACTGAGCCGGTTAGACTTTTTGCTTTAGCTAGGTTTTGATTCTTTCTTGTGTGGGCTTTGTTTTATTGCCATGACAAAAAAATGTGATAATGGTGTAGTAAGTGATAGCAATATGTGCCTCAAAAAAGCTGCTCATTCAAAGTAGCCGTCATACCTTTGAAAATTGCAGGTTGGGTTGTTTTATCTGTTTTCCTTACCAACCCAAATCTGTGCTATATTCTATATCACTATGCTTTAGAAAACTTCCATCTTTTTCTGAGGTGCATTAACAGAAAAATTGAAGGGGAGGGGGTGAGAGAATTTCTTATTTCTCAGACATGGCAGCACTGAAAAATGAAGCTTTTTGAGATTTGAGTATTTTCTATTAAAGGTATTTGAAGGTGTTAATTTAAATTACACATTACAAGAGCTTCTTGCCAATTTGTTCATGTGTTTGTACTCTCATAACTCTGAGGAGGCTAGTGCTACAGCAGTGCTCCTCAGTGTTTCTGTAGGTCTCATCTAAGTGATTTTTTCAATTGAGTTCTGGTGTAGTTCCTCTGAGCCAAAAAGGTTCTTCCATTGTCTGCTCAAATACACTGTCAAGCTGTAATGCTGCAAACAAAGCAAGCTCGTAAGTCTCTAGGTTTTCACTAACATAGTTCTTCCATCCAAAGGGGCTTTTAAAGTAGAATGGAAGCAATTCTCTTCTGCAGAAGTTGGTTGGGGAAAAGAGCATTTTCTTTTATTTGTACCTTAAAAGTCAATGACAGGGGCTTCCTATCTGGAAGAGCTGAATAGAGTTGTGGTTTTTTTTTCTCTTTAGATACGCATTGCCTGATACTAGCTTATCTTCATATAGCTGTACCTGAAATTATGTTAATGTGATGCACTGAATATATCAAAAAGAGATTAATGTTACTATGATTCTATGATCCTATTGATTTTGTTAAATCTATAGCCTGTCCTTCTTCTACATGTATTTTTCTGTATGGAAGTGATCACATTGTTGGAGAAAGTATAGCTGCACACTGTCAAGGGCTTTTTACACAAATCTGAAAACAACATTAACCTGTGAACACATGAATTCACCTTCTTATTCCTTATTTAAATCAAAGCAGTTTCGTTAATGAATTTATTTACATAAATTGGGCAAGAAATCTATTAGATTTAAATCTTTTGTGTTGGACCATGATCACAAAGGCAGAATTATATTTCATAAGTAAAACCAAGTACAGTATTTCTTAAACCTCGATGGACCTTGTAAGTCAGTCTTCCTTCTAACCTGGTTTTGTGTATGGTAGTGTCTACAGTTTTCTCAGGTGGGGCTGTAAACGGTAACTCAGGGTGAGTTGTCACTGTTAGCCTGTAAAAAGACAAAGCAAACAAAAATGAACTTCTGCCACAATGGTTCAGCTGTTTTGCTGTCCCACTGCCCTCCAGCCTCAGAGACTAACAGGGTGTTTGTGCTTAATGATGCATTTGTGTTGTGTGGGCTCTGAATTATCAGGAAACTGAAGGCCAGGCTGGAGAATTGGAAGATAGGGAGGGCAGCTGACAAGGGAGGTGTGCTAGTTTGAACAATGAAAGTAACAGGCCTAATGTGAGTAAAAATATTTTACCTTACCACTAAGAATTACTGTAATGCCTCCCTTTACAAAACAAAAGCTTTCTGAAGGAGGCTAAAAAAGATTACATTCACTGTGAAGACAACTCTTCTGTTTCTACTGCATGCTGCTATTAAGAGGTAGCTCATCTTAACTGTTCTTAGTTTTGTCCATGCAAGGCTTTCTACTCAGATATTTGAAGTAATATTGAGTTAGAGCTAAAAATATGTTTTCTTTTGAAGCTCTAAATTTTGTGTATGTCTGAATGGTATCGATTCAGGTCTTTAAAGAAAGGAAATTATGTCTTTGCTTTACTGCTAAATTTGTCTAAGTGATCTATAAAATGACAGAAAGTCATTACAACAGTTGTACTCAAAAAGCGTGCAAGACAAGATGGAAAGGTTTTTCTACTAAACCCCCCAAAATATCTCTTTAGTGGTCATGTGGGAAAATAAATACAGCAGTACAACAGCTGAAATTTTAATGGAGAAGGAATCGGAGGCTCCTGAAACAGCTGGGGACACATTGAACCATGAACTACAGGAAGCTGAAGAGGGAAAAGTGTAGTCCTAATGTAATGTCCCCTATGTATGTGAGAAGGGGGAAAAGGAGAGAGACCTTTAAAGTTTATCTGTCTGCAAGCTTTGGAAGAGCTCCATTGCTTTTGACATTTACCTCAATGACAGCAGACTATATGAAGTATTCCATCCCAACACAAATCTTCTAATTCTTTTTACATTTGCATTGGAATGATGAATAGAAAGGAGAGGTTTTCCCAGTCTAGTTTTTGTGTAATTTATAACACAATTTTAAAATATATATTCTTTGCTCAAGTACTTGAAACAGTGTTCAGACAATTCAAATACCTGTCTAGGGATCAGTCTGTCAATTCAAACCATGTATAGTATGATCTGGGGCAGTCTGGTTCAAAGAAACTCCTGCCACAAATGTTCATTAGAACTTCCCATGCGTTTGCTGCCTTCTTGTCCCTTTCTTTTCATTAATGCTATTTCAGACATTCTTTTCATTTCAGAGTAGTATAATGCATACTATAGGAACAGTTGAAATCTGAAAATAAACAGCCAGTCGCTCAGGGAGAGACTTGTGACCTTTGTGTTGTCATTTACAACTGAAGAGCAAGTTTTATTCTGAATTTGTGTTATTGAAGAAGTGTGAGTGTTCATGAAGGCATCACCTCTTCTGCTGACAGAGCTGGGAAGTACAGCCATGGTCTGAATTTACCTTTACGTACTTCTTGGTGGTTCTCCATGCTTCACAGGGAGCTCTGGTCTGTATGTTAATTTAGCTTCACTGCAAGCACACTGTACCAAGTTTGGGAAGTTGTTGAGGGAGTGAAGAAGCATGCACGCTGGTTTTATTTACTAATGCAAATCTTCATCAGTTAATTTTAGTTGCCAGGATTCTATCATTTGAGAACATATCCATACTTATGAACAGAAGTTTCAGGTGACACAGTGATCCCTGCTGCACTTGTTAGAAACTGGTTGGAGAGGGACATTATATTCTGTAGAAATCTGAATGGGAAGTAGACTTCATTTAAAATACATTATATTTTGGGCCCCTACAGTCACAATTCTGATTCTGTTAGTAACTGCTTAGACCTGCTTACAGTCATGGTATATTTCATTTTCTGATTTGAAATGTAGTGAAGAGTCATTATAGCTTCCCACTCACTATGAGAACAGTGTGCTTAGGATGTGAATTGAGAGAATATTACACTGTTCCTGAAACTAATAGCTCTAAAAAGTCACCTGTTATGTAAATCTGTAGCTGCAGGATTTATTGTTTCATTTAATAACATGAGACTAGTGAGTTTAACCTAGTATAGTGTTCATCAGTAGTCAGTGCTGATGCTTCTGGTGTGTAAAAGGGCTTAGAAATAACATTGATAACTTTGCATTGGCAGATACAATTGTACTCAAAGACCAGTATCTTCTAAATATCAGTTAAATAGCTGTTGGTATAAGCCATTTCAAAATTGATCACTATGATTCTAAATAGTTTTGTTATTTCCTCTTAATATTCTGGTAGCTCTGATACACTGCCATGTGTACACATTTCAGGAAAAAACCTGTCATTCCCATCTGGAGCATTTCTAACTCAAGGGTAAGTGAAAGTCTGCAGCATGGAGGTTACTGAGCAGCTTCTGAATTGTGCAGTACTACTGAAATAAAGCTGGTCAAAAAATGCTTTTCCTCTGTGGAATACTTTGAAGAAAAACTTTAGAATTGTTCTTTTAACACGTCTTTCTCTGGAAAAGCATGGACATATCTAGAATGTGCCCCCTTGCCTCATAGTAGAAGACAAAAACGGTGCAAATGGGATGTAAAGAAAAATGTTTGTATGAGGAAAAAAGTAAAGTATTTTGAATACGACACTCAAGTAAAAACTAATTCAGAGAAATCAAAGGCTCTCCCCCGCCCCTGGCCCCAAGTGAGAGCTTGCTGACTGAGTTTATACCGAAGTTGGAAGATGAAGTTCCAGCATTAATATGATTTTTATGCAAGCTAGAATGATACACAACTCTCTCTTCAATAGCAGCTTGCTTTAGAGTAGTAGCAGCATAGATTTTCTTAAACATTAACTGCATTTTGCCTTCATTTTTCAGCGGGATAACTGAAAAGTTTACTCTTACCCTCATGATCCAATTTTATGGGTTTTTTTAAATGATCTAGAACTATAAACCATTGCCAGCAATGGTGCCTGATTTAGATACAGCCTAATTTTCACATTTCTTTCTTCTCCTGTTTTCTGCCAGCATACATTGCACTCAATAATCTGCAGTTGATAGCAATTTCCTGACCAAGGAGTGGCTAGCATCTTGGTGATGGTGGTATTGATGGTGTTTTCTTTCCTGTGAAATAAGTGATTGGAATGGATTAATTTATGGGATTTTTTTTTTTTTTTTTAATGACTCTAACTCTGATAAATAGAGATCAAGGATGCAAAATAACTCTTCAAATCAAAATATTTTATGCTTTTATGACCAATGCTCTTGAATGAAGTCTGCTAACCTCTGTAGAACATGTTCTAGGTGGTATGATAGTCTTTGAATAGCTGTAATCTTGCGACAGCACTTGGGGTTTCAAGCTGACAAAGCAGAAAAAAACCATACCTAGAAGCAGTTTCTTTTTCAGCATTTTTGCTATGGGTGTATAGGTATGTGCAGATCTTTGCTTGTGTATAGAAACCTAAAACCACAACACACATCAAAAAAGGTTGGTTAGAACCGCAGTAGCTCAGTACTTCTCAAATCCATGATTGACAGAGTAGAAATTTGGAGACAAACTTTACGATATGTGGGGAAAATTATGCAGGAAAGGGCTTTTCTCATGCTGTTTCTCTGTTTGCCAGCTCTGAACGCCATCGCATCTGATGTTATATACTGAAGTCGTACGTGTACACAATGATGTTAAGCCAGCAAACATGAAAACAAGGAAATAGCACGAGAAAGCCCTTTGTCCTGTCTCTGATTGCCGAAGAAATTTATCGTCTGATCTCCAGAGGGGTTTGGAAGTGACGATGAACTGTTCAAGCTGCCCTACTGAAAGGTATCAAGGGCAAGAATTTTTTAAAAAGCAAAGACAGATTTTAGTACATTGTGCTATAGTGTTCTATAATGTAGTTTTGCTAAGAAAAAAGTAATGTGACCCATCCTTCTGCACAGTTGGTGATTATGGTAAATCTATTTTGCTTGTAATCATCCTCTTGTCCCAGTTTTCTTTTTTCTTTATTTATTTTAGTTGAAGCAATTAGGAACTTTGTTTCTATAAATATATTAAAGGGAGCAATAAATTTTATTCGTACATTAAAAAGAGAATGTAAAGTTCTTTATACTCCCTGCATTTTAAATGAAACCAAATTGTTGTCACTTATAGCAGCATTATCCATGTTAAGAATTAAGTGTTATTTATACCTATACCATAATATTTTTAATGATGATATTGCTGCTATGAATCATAAATAGAGTTGATCAAATCACTGCTTTCTCATTTTATAGGCACAGTAGTAGTAGTAAAAAAATGAGTACTTCCTGCTTTCTTATCCACAACATTTTGTAATAAATAAATGATCACCTTTTAAATAACTGGAAAGTATTCACTTAACTTTTAAAAATAAAGTCTTATTTGCTTGCTGAAGTCTGGCTAATGTCTGTGTAAAACTGCCATACGTTTTACCTTTTGAAGTACTTTTATTTGAAACAAGAAAGTCCTGAGGCCAGTGACTTGGTTTTCAGTGTGATAAAATAGGAAATAGCATATGTCATTTTTTCACTGTTAGCCAGCACATGGGGGAGAAAATGGCCTAATGTTGGTCCCCCCCGCCCGCCAATTATTTCTCTATGTAGTTAACTTTTTAAAAGTTCAAATTTTCTACATGATAATTTGTTACTTAGCACGGCTCATCTAAAAAAAAAAAAAATCTGAGTCTTGTAGCTTTGTTTGCAGGTTGGTTGCAGGTTCTTGTATATTGCCTCACATTTTAGGGAGTAATGCTTAATGTGTATCATCTATTATATTAGAATTTCATATGCAATGTGAAATTTCTTAGGAAGCAAAGGAGTATAAAGAACCCTGTTTTCTGCACTTATATGAAGACATGTAATATTAGTTTGCTAGTATAAAATGAAATACAGACACTGCTTTTAACTGGGATGTATACAGTATATATAACTTTCTTTTAAAGAAAAAGTTATTAATAATTCATGAATTAGACTACAACATGGAATTATTACACATTACTATATGTTTGATGTAAAGATATTTATAGGCTTGTACTTAATAATCACGTTGCCTCAGTTCTTGGACTGCAGAATGTCTACCATGACTGTTGCCTATAGTTTGCTCCACATTTGCTATCTGGCTCTTTTAAAAATGTGTATTTGGCTATTTGATCTGTAAAATAAATCCTGTTAATAATGAAGTACGTATTGTAATTCAGCATATTGTATTGCATAATTATAGCTGTGACTGTTACAGAAGATTTTTCATTTCTGATAATGAAATAATTTTCTTTGGAGGAAGTTTATGTATCTGTAAGACAGTTTTGCTGTTGTTATTTATCATATCCTTGCAGCATTTATGTTTCAAACTAAAACCCCAACACTTTCAGTGGTTAGACATACAGTAATGATATTTATTGACTCAATGCCACAATTCAGCCAGTTGCTTTGACTTGAAAGTTAATTCCTAACATAGCAAGAATTTATCCAAGAAGTTTTTAGTGTAACAAAGATTGGTCCTACCTGTTGCTGTTGAAGTTGTTAGCTTAAGTGGGTGATGGGAAGCATTCAAAGGTATTGGTTAAGTATAATAACCCCTTAGCCTAGAAGAGTTGCTTCTCAGGGAGACAGTAAGATTTCACAGACCTTCAGTTTCTCTTTTTTTCTATGATATTTGAATCTTTGGATTTCTGTTTTTTTTGATAATTAGGTTGGATTTCCTCAGTGAGAAGACTCGTGTACATAAAATTAATGTTTGAATAACAAAAGCACCAAATAATTTCGATGCTTATATTGACTTTACTCTTTTTCCTTTCTATTTTTTTTTCGGATCAAAGGATACTGAGTTGAGATACTGAACTAGGTTAATCTAATCTAACCTTAAGCATGTAACTTAGTCATCTCAAGTGGACATCCATTTGCCCTCAGTTTTTACTCTGGTAGTGAAAAGGCATAATTATACTATAGCAGGTTATTCTGGTGTTAGGATAGCATGCCCTCTAGAAGTGCCTACATTCTTATACCGCGTATGAAGAGAACCTTTTATAAATATCTTTTCATTTAAATGTGCCAGTTATGTGCTTCCAGAGCAAAATATTTTTTGTGAGATTCCTGCTTGTTTTGTTTTTAACAAAAGATCTACATTTTCCCTAGTATTTCACTGGTCAAATCATTCTAGTCTGTCAATCAATAATTCTAACAGAATTTGAAAGTTTAAAAAAAAGGTACATGCATGAAATAAAAGGTAAACCAAGCAGTTTATTGGTCCAAATTGAAAATCTCTTTTAGTTCTTTCCTGAGTGAGCACAGCCAAATACAATAACCCTCCAAATGCACTGAGGGAAAGGCCAGTGACCTCTTAAGTGCTTCAGTTTCATGTTTTTCCTCTGTTTGGGTCATTTGTTTTTTTTTCTGTACATGTAAGTATCACTTTAAAGAAAGTAACTGTTTCATAAGCTGGCATAAGTCTTGTTCAGAGAGCTCATTTCTTTCTGATGGTTAAATGCGTTCATGAAAGTGTCATGAAAGCTAATGCATAGTGACCAAATATGTATGTGTGCTGAATGTAATTTCTACACTTTTCAATGATGTGATGGTGAAATGGAGACCAGTCAGAAACATTCCAGATTCAGTTTTGGGTTTTTTAAATGAATATTAACATCCTGAGTCAAAGCTAGGTGTACATGTGTCAAAACCAACTCTGTTTCTCGGATGTTTTCACCTACAGAAATCCTGTTCTCTGCATACAAGTCGAGTAAATTAAGAGCAAACATCACTGAGTTGACCAAATGGTGCTTTTGAAATTGGCAACTCATGATATTTTCTTTAGAATATCAGTCATATTTTCTAAGTTTGTTTTTTTTTTTTTTTTTTTTTTTTTTTTTTATTGTGCTTTAGACTGCAATTATTATTGCTCTCTATCATCTCAGTAAACTTCTGAAGAGATTCTTCCTTATATCCAGTGCACGTTGCCAGCCCTGTCAAGACAGGTCTGTGTCTGCCAGTCAAGTCCTAGCGCCTGGTTTTGGTTAGTTACAGTGCTATGTGTGGCTCAGCAAAAAGAATAGTTCTTTATTTGTTGCCACTTTTGCAGAGTAAATTAATCACATCGCTGCTTTTAGCCCTACAGTGCCAGCAGCCAAAGACGACTCGGGTTTGCTCTTCTGCATCCTGTGTCATACTGTTGATACCTGGATTTCATGCGGATGTGAGTCTACCAAAGCTCAGTGCCACTTGATCTCAGATGTGCCCTGATATCAAGTGAGTCACTCCAAGGAAAAGCAGTGGCACACAATCTGCAGTTTGAATGAAAGCTGCCTATCATACCAGAGAATATATTGGACTTTGGAAGCTTTAAATCCTTCTGAATTGGAGTGGAGGACAGCTGAAGGGCAGTAGGTGCTGTCAGGAACAGAGCTGGTTTGTGATGTAAATAGAATTATTTTTTTAATGTAAACTGTAATGCTGCGGGGTTTTTTGTTACTCATTATCAGTGATTTCCCATTTTACCATAAAACAGATTTTATGGTAATCCCTGGTCTTAAGTATTATTTGTAAAATCTTTTTAACAAATATTTTTAATATATATACTTTCCTTTCATATTGAATTATGGAGCACTGTTCCTTTTATGTCTTATTTCTAAAATAAATTTTGTTTGAAGATTATATTTGTATACCTTCTGGAGAAGCACTATTTTTAAACACACCTCTAATCTGTTTGCTTAATGCATGCACAATACTAAAGCTATACAGATATCGATATTTATTAGGTTGATTAGGAGCTATGATTATTAACATAACTTCACCACACAAAATACTGTAAAGCTTACCAGTAATCTATCTATAGAAGTATGCTGCTTTTGAAACCTCATGCTGCTTACCAGTACATTTCTTTTGTCTAAGTTTTTTTCAAAGAAATCTGGTCTAAGCAGGAATTTCAGGAGTTGCATTTCTCACTATGTTTATGTGCGTGTGTGAATGTTTCTACAGTGTTTAGTGCTAAAAGAGAGCAAGATACACATATTTATAAGCACTATCTTGTGTATGTATGTATTTTGTGTCCATGTGTATATAAAGAAAGAGCATGAGGGTGTATATAGACATTTATCACATTCATTTAGCGGAGTTTATAGGCAGTATATATTACATAGGTACATAACTACAGTTATATTCTATCTTAGTACCCAATATATCTGCTAAGAAAGATAGCCAAACACTAAGATTTTCACTTGACCACATTAATTAGAGATTTGGAAAGGTCTGTCTTCCCTTCTGAGAATGTATTTTGTTCTCACTGTACTAGTAAGTGACTCTTGATAACTTGGAGGTTAGGATGTAGAATGATAAGTACAGTTTTGAAATGCAGTTCTTTTTCTTTCACTGTTTCAATATAACTCATTCCTACATTGTCTTCCACTCTACTAAAATACTTTTTTTTTCTGTTACATGGATTTCTCTTAAATCTTGCCACTGAAAATGTCATGAAAACCACATTTCTCTATTTCTTCTAAATTGTGAGCCTATGCTTATTTCATAAATACGCATGTAAATAAAGTTAAGTTACTTATATTCATACAGATGGATATTAAGTAACTGTGTTATCAGGTATTCTGCTGACTTTCTGCAGTCTTTTAAGTAGGTTTTATTATTTTGTATTTTGTATGGTTTTTGCTTCCATAGAAGGTATTCATTAAAGCCAAATAACTTCCAGTAAAAACTGAACCATGATACTAAAGATAGGAGGTTTGATTTCCTGTCACTGAATGGCAACTAAGAATTATGTGGGGAATTTCAGTCTGTTTTCTCAGTACAGTTTTCATCCTTTACTTGCCAAGAGAAGATGTCCATGTTTGTCAGGTGGATGAACTGCCCTCTGCTTACGCTGTCTGTTTCTTTCTGGGCTGTGATGTTGTTTGACTTTGTTCTTGATATGATCACCAGAGTCTGACATGAAATTTGAATCTAAGACCTTTCATCAAAAGAATTTCCTCTTTTTTATTGTCTAGGCTGTACAAAAACCTCCCTTTTATCTGTGTGCATCAGTAGCAAAACAAACAAGTTTCTGGCATGCGGACACACTGACACAAATATGAATCTGAAAGACTTCAGTCATAAACTTTCCCCCACAAAAATACTTTTCCTGCATTTGTATTAAATCACTGATGGGTGGATTCTTCCTTTCTCTCTTCCTCTTCCATGAAAAAGCAACAACTGGGGACAAATTCTGATCTTACGCAGACACTAGTGCACGTGTGTTTCAGATAAATAATTGACCCAAAGACAGTGCTTCAAACAGGTGAATGGAATTTGGCACATTCTTTCCTTTGATCTTTTAGAGTATTGGAGTAATTGGAAATACTGATGAAAAGATGTCTTCCAGGACTAAGACATGCTTTATGGGGAGAAGGAATTCATGAGGAGAAAAAAAATCCTCTTCTTCTAACTAGATACTGTCATGAACTCTTTAACTGTTATTTTGTATTAAATAACAGTTTAAAAAATTAAGATATAAACTGATTACAATTAAATACAAAACAACAGCTCATTTTCTGGTAGAACTGGAATAGCTTCTTATAAGAATAAATCTGAATATTTTGTTTAATTTTATGATATACCAAAGCTTCCACCTTATTTGGGAGTGTGCCATTATTGGAGTTGTACTGGAAGATCCAACATGAAGTTAAGAGGACATTTTGGCTTACATGTGGTATGGTAGTTAATTTGTTAATAATAATGGGTGTTGGACACTCAAATTGCTCTATATTTTCAAATCTATCTTTTGATAAGGTGATGTTTAAGATCTTAATGGCTGAGGTAAAAGCATCTTAAAGTATTTGAAAGAAACTAATGAAGTACAACAGTAGTATTCATTCTTGCCCTCCAGGTAAATGAACAATACGTATACCTTGGCTATTCAGTGCTGTATATCTTATGTGATTATCTAGCCAAAGGTGCCAGGGTCTGCATAAGCAAGGTCATGATCATGGGCAGGACCTATATTGGGATAGAAATGGGATGAGAGGTAAGGAGTATCTTGTTGGTGTGTCATTTTTCATGTTATGGGATAGCTCTATCAAAATCTCAAATGCCACGTCAGAGACCTTTGCAGATGTAGTTTTCAGTCACATTCTGACATAATTTCCAGATTGGATTAGAGTGGATTTATTATTATGGCTGAAAGTAGCAGAATGTTGCCTACTAACTTACAATGTATGCGAATGCATGAGTCTGTGTTCATATCTGCATTGAAAAGTCTGATTTGTTTCAGGTTTATTGTGTCTGTAAGGTAAGATGTCTTGGTTGTATTGTTGACTGATTTTTATTGTTCGTTAGAAATTCTGTTTCTCTCCCTTTGAAAACTAATGCATTTTGAAGTGGAAGTGAAAAAAATGCTACTTAGGATTGTGAAGCGTATGATACAGTTTGCTATATTAACTGGATGAAAACTATTTCAGTTCTTAAGGGTGGTACAAAAAGTTATGGGTATGATTTACCTTTTTCCCATTTTTAAGCTTACCTGAGGTAAAATTATAGTTCTTGTATAACAATAAACTGTCTTGTAGCTTTGTTGCATTTTTATTTCTTGAAATATATAAAACATCTTTTTTTTTACAAGTACCCAGTTATTATAACATAGAATCATAGAATAGTTAGGGTTGGAAAGGACCTTAAGATCATCTAGTTCCAGTCCCCCTAACATCCAGGTGTAGATTTTTAGAATTATACACCATGAAAGCATAAGCATTTTTTACCTTATATCCTCAGTTTTGAAAAGCATCTGGTTTTGGGGGTGTTAACATGAAACTCTCTGTAGCAAACATACCAATAAATCAAACTAAAGCTGGGAAAGTGCATTTCTATTTTGAATAAGTATATTTGTAAACAAAACTTGAAGAGGGGAGGGAAACATTGGATTATGTTCTCAAGCTTAACAGGAAGGAGGCAGTAACTTCTGCAGCCTGCTGAGATTTTGATTGCTATTGATTTCAAAGTTAGAAGCCAAACCCACTACAATTTATGGAAGAAATTTTTCTCTCAACTCATGTTAAACTCAGAACTCGGTGAGAGCTGCTGCCACTTGTAAAGGTTGATACTGTTATTAGCAGCAGTGATCAGGATTGTTGTTATTTGCTGTTATATTAGTCCATGCAGTCAGCTTGATCTATAATATATTTTGAAACTGAGTGGGAACAATGGATTTACCAAAAATCCTACAAGAAAATCCTTTTTTTTTTTTTCTTCCCTCCATCAAAATAGCAGTAAGCTACTCTTCCAAATAAAGATATCTAATACTTTTCAGAAGTATGTCTCGTTAGAGACACTGAAGTAAGATCATAGGTTCTATGTAATTCTTTATTCTTCATACTAAATATTTACATTTTAAACTCTTTGTATATAGGGCTCTATCATGCATAGATACACACAAAGAAGGTAATTTTCTAATACATTTAAAATGCTTATTTTGTCTATAAGGGAGTATTTGAAGATATTTATTGCTGTTTAGTAGCATGGCTGACTGCTTTTTTGAATGGCCCAAAGTAGTTTTTTATTTTAATCTAGCAAAATGACATTGTGTGTAATTAAAAACATGGATAAATAGATTGGTTTTTACTCACACGTGGGACAATCATCAAACCCACTAATTTGGAAAGCATTAGGCTTGAGGCTTCCTTCAAAGTTACTGACCAAAAGGTAATAATTTGTAAGTTCTTTGGCTGTTGTATGGTTTGCTCTGGACCTCCTTCAGTTGACCTCAGATATCTCAGGGTGGAGATTCCAAAACCTTTCTGCAACACTAGTTCCAATTTGACTACCTCCGTGATGAAAAGCTTTTCCTTGTCTTTATTGGAATTTCCCGTGTTGTGTTTAATTTCTGTTGAAAGAGCATGTACATACTTTAGAGATTGATATGAAGTCCTTGAATACCAGTGAAACCTTTTCTGTGGCTTTAGAGAAAATCTAACAAAGTCTGTTTTGAACAGAAGTCATTAAAGTAGTTAAGTCATTCATTTTCTTTCAGGCATCTCTCTGTTTCTTTGACAAAAGTGTGCATTGTAACCCAGACAGCATATGTGCCTGATTGTACTTCTAGTGATTGTATTGTGAGCTTTCAAAGAAGAAGGTTGTTTCCTGGCATCCCAATTGAAAAAGTTAAGATGGGATAAGGTGAAAGTTTCTAGTCAGCTCTAGTGAGACCCTCCCATGTTCAGGTGGTCAGTCATCTGTTCTGCCTTCTTATCTCGAAAATTGCTTTGTTTTGAATGAGAAAACTGAACTGCTTCACATAAGGAAGCTGTAGCATAAGTTCTTTACTTACTCAGTCTTATTTCTGTCTGTATCTTCATCTTCCTCTTAATTTCTAGATATTGAACAGCCTTCATCTGTCTCATCATGCTTCACTAGACATGTCTTTATCTTGTTCAGCCTTCAGTCTTTTGTAGTCTTTCTGTTTAAATGCATACAGTAGTATATTGTATCCTCATGCTACTTCTTTTGTGTTGCTCTATATTACTCCTAATTGTAAATTAATTTTAAACTAATGCTGAAAACCAAGCATATTTTGGAGAATTTGCCTGTGCCATGACAATACTTTCAGTAAGATAGTTTTTCCTATTTAGCCTACTTCTGGAATCCTCTCGGAATTCTGAAATGAATACATTCCTATGCCCATGGCAGGGGGGTTGGAGCTGGATGATCTTAAGGTCCTTTCCAACCCTATGTTACAATTCTGTGTCAGTACAAATATTTGATATTTCTGGATTCTCAAGTATAGAAGTGTCTCAGTGGAAATCAGAATATTAATTGCTTTTATGGATCCACTTTTTAAGCGTAAATATCCAAATGAATTCAATTTACTTATAGGTGTAAATATTTTAAATATATCTATTCATATGGATTTTTAGGGTAGAGCCCAAAAGAACACTGTTTTTTGCTCATTTGTATGGCTCGTCAACTTTTGTATTTGTCTTTATTTTATAAATATGTTGTGAGTTTTCAATTGGATTCCATCTGGTTCTACTAGTGAAAACACTGATAAGTTGCCAATAGTCATGATTGTTTCACTCAAAGTGATGAGAGAATCAAACCTTTTCAGAAACTTATCATGAAGGTTAGATATTAAAAGCAGATAGAAATGACAGAATAATTCTGTCAATAGCAAATAAAAAAGGAAAATGCAGTTGGAGGGAGAAAATATTCTTCTGATGTTTTCTGTATGCAAGATGTACAATGGTGCAATTATCTGTTCGCTTTCAGCTACCAAGCATGATTTAATAGTTACAGTAATTTGGCTTTGAAATACTGAACATGGATAAGACGGCACGTGCTCAGTTGTGTAAGGGTTCCAACATCTGTCCTGACAATCCTCTTAACAGAAAGTCTTTTTGGAATTAGGAAATGGCAACATGAGTTCAGAAATGGATATGAAAGGAACAGGGTAAAGGGGGGGAAGGGGTTTGGAAGAAAATATTTCATTATTTTATTGCCCCTTTTTAACACATTAACTGCTTGAACTGTTTGTTTTTGTGATTCCAGATGGTAGGAAGATGCGCATAAATGAATAAAATGAAATAGAACAAATCAAATGCTTGGCTGCTGTTCAAGAGCAGCTAAGGCTAAGCTTTATTAAATTCACATGAGGATATGATAACTGTGGAGTTTCACAGAATGAACTGCAATAATATTACTCATGAAGAACATAATTCTTCTTGAGATAGATGGGAGAATCTCAAATTTTATAATGGAAAAAAACAAAGTCCCTTTGGAGTTTTATTTTCAGAGGGCATTCAGTACTTGAATGCAGTCTGTACCTGTACCACAAACAGAATCAGCATGCACAATCCCTTTGTACATATCAAAAGTTCTAAGGGTTTATTCTTTCTCACTGACCAAATAGAGAATGCTACAAAGAAAGTTACTTTGTTCAAACTGTTTCCTGTGTCATATAAAGTCCCTTTAGGAATAAGCATATTTGTATTTAAAAGGGCAGGGGGGTGCGGGGAACCATTAGTTTTTAAAATTACAGAAGCACAGAATGGTTTGGATTAGAAGGGACCTTAAAGCCCATGTAGTTCCAACCTCCCTGCAGGGACACCTTCCACTAGACCAGGTTGCTCAAAGCATATCATTTATCAAGTCCTGCAGATCTTAATATGTACACTGATGGCTCATGTAAAGTAATTCTTTCTCTCTCAGTGGAGTTACTACATGGATCAGGAGAAGAGGTGAAAAGAAATTCCCTTTAAGGAGAAATTCACAAACACGGGAAGGACATAGTTCTTGCTTGCAAATAGGTTTTTGTAAAAGTGTCTGTTTGAAAGGTCAAGATGATTTTGAAGCTTTGAGATAGCCTAAAAGGCAGCTCTGATAATGACAGCTTGGGTAGCTGGGTTCTTTTTTCTTTCTTTTTTTTTTTTTTTTTTTTTTTTTAAGAAGTAGGTTTTTGGGGTTTTTTTACAGCTATTTGTCCATTTGATGGAAGGTGTGAAGTAAATTGGATCCTCAAATTCTGTTTAATAGTTTGAAATGATTCAGTGCTGGGTGCAGAGGCAGTGCAAATACGTGTTATATGTATTGGAATTTTTGGTAACATAAAGTATTTTATATAACAAGTACTTGTATCCTGTTCTATGACTCGTAAGTCAATTGAAAAAGATTAGACTGGTGACATCTTTTGATCTTGGCTTTAAGACTCAGTTCCCTGGGTTTCAGTTCTGCATTGAAATGAATGAAAATGAACATTTTGGAACAAAGTAAGGGAAAACTGTATTAGGAGATCAGTAAACTGTTTGAAGTCCAAAATGTAACTGTAACAGAGACTTTATCTGATTGTTCATTGTTTATTACTTATGAGTGATACTTGTGTTTACATTATATGTATTTATACTAAAGTTATTTTTGAGTAATATACAAACCCAGAACATAGTTTGCCATAATACAGGGCTGTACTGTATGTAGTAGAGTGGTTACAAATTTTTCAGTAGGTGCAGCTGACATTTATCTGTTCTGTAATAGGAAAAAGAATGTTGAAAGAGCATGGGAAATTCTCATAGGAAGGGATGAATCACTACCTTCCAAAAGTTAGAGTGGACATCAGATGGAAATGAAATCAAAAACGGTAAAAAGCAACTGCTGTTCTAAGTGTTTTGATGAAATCCCTTGTAGTTGGTTTGGGTAATGTCAAACAGGTCAATCTGGGGGGGCCTGAGTAACGTGTTCACTATTGTTCCCTTTGAAAAAAAGTGGAAGACAGAAACTGGCTGCTTGATAAACTGAAGGTATTCATCAAAGCCAGAAATGCAGAACTTACTTGAAGGCACCTATGCTTTTTCCTGAAAATAATAGTCTAGTAGTCTATATAAAGAATAATGGCCAGAAACGTCTGACGTTTGTCAGAATAGGTAGATAACCTTTTCTCCTTGTGAAACCAGCCCAAATAAAACGTCTCAGATTTAATCTGAACTGGTTTCCCCTTCCCTGTGTCAGTCAAACCTTTCCTATTGATAATCTGGACAGAATAGGGTTGAGAGCACAAAGTCTACTTTTGTATTATTAAGATGAAAAGATTCTGCCAGGGTTTGATAACATTTGAGATGCAGAAGTTGTTACAGGAACATAATGAATAACAAATATATCTGCAAAAAGGACTTTTTATCAAGATAAAATCCTGATGAAAAATGCCATTTATTCTTTATTTTCCATCAGGCAAGTTTAAAGACTTCAAGTCAAGAATGTAGATCTGTATTTAATGGAGGTATTTAGTTTAGTACTCTGTGTGCTGAAATGTGAACCTTGAATTCAGTCGTTTCTCATCTGATCCAAAAAATAATTTAAAACTTGGGTGTATTTCTTTCATATTCAAATACAGAATTTTCTATTAATGAATCATAATTTACCAATGGATGTCACAACCTTATGGGTAAATCTGTATAACAAAGGAGTTCTGTAGTATTTGGACTGGTTTCAATGTAACTATTTTGTGGATTATTTCCAGAGGAAAAAGTTTCTGACTAATCACTTTCAGTTTATTCACCTCTGAACTACTAGGTTCCATGAGTGAAGGAATCAAGTTGGGTACAATGAACCAAAAGTTGCCATAAGCTAATTTTGTATAGTAGTTCATGATTTGTCATTATTTTTAAGGTAAAAGAGAGTTGTTGGTCTGTTCATTCTTTAATTGGTTTCTGTTTATTTCTGGTTTTATCTGGCAGCACAACACATCTGATCCTGACCTTGGTAGGACAGGGAGTGAGGATCTGAGCAGGATGTTCCTCTACTGGTCAAAACAATGTTATGTGATGGGAATTCAGAACTGAATGTGTTGTAACATTCCATAGGGATTCTGTTTCTGTTCTATGACTTGTGTGTGGTTGTAGGCTCTTTATGGATTTTCTTTTCTGTAATTGTTTTTGCCTTAGCCATGCTGTGGCTGGAGATTGGAAGAAAAAGAAAAAAGGTCAGAAAAGCTTAATAGCAAGGCAGTGATTGTACCAAATCCCTCACACTGATACAAGCCAACATTTTGTACATATTTTAGTAGCAGAAATGCTGGAAAGGGATGAGGTACTGTTTTCCTTTTCTTTTTACTATCTTTGGGTTAATTCTTTTTTGCAAATTCAGAACAGATTGGGTGACATACTGGATCAGTAAATATGTTGTATCAGGCCTCAACTGTCAGTGAGCTGAAGCACAAGCTTGGTGAGGGAGAGCAAGCCCAGCACATACAGCCTTATTATTCACTTCAGGTTGTGTAATGCTTGATGTTGAAGACAGACATGAGAATCTCACAGTGATTTCTTCCAAGTGATTATAGCTTCCATTTTGAATGCCTATAAAGGCAGCAGAAATACCATCTTTTTATGAAGGATTTAGGTAGGAATCCGTTTCTTCCGTAGCAGGTGAAGGAGGAGACACACCTAGAGAATCATCCGCTATAGCTGTCTCAAATACCTAGCATAATCTGGAGTGAGTCACTAATAATCTTTCCTCTATGTACTGTAGGGGGAAACTATATGAACACTAAGCTTTTGGATAGCTAAACTGAGTAAGATGGTTTCTGATATCACAGTATCACAGTATGCTAGAGATTGGAAGGGACCTCAAAAGATCATCTAGTCCAATCCCCCTGCCAGAGCAGGAACACCTAGATGAGGTTACACAGGAATGTGTCCAGGCGGGTTTTGAATGTCTCCAGAGGAGGAGACTCCACAACCCCCCTGGGCAGCCTGTTCCAGTGTTCTGTCACCCTCACTGAGAAGAAGTTTCTTCTCAAGTTTAAGTGGAACTTCTTGTGTTCCAGTTTGCACCCATTACCCCTTGTCCTATTGTTGTTTGCCACTGAGAAGAGCCTGGCTCCATCCTCGTGACACTCCCCCTTTATATATTTATATACACTAATAAGGTCCCCCCTCAGTCTCCTCTTCTCCAAACTATAGAGACCCAGCTCCCTCAGCCTTTCCTCATAAGGGAGATGCTCCACTCCCTTAATCATCTTAGTTGCCCTGCGCTGGACTCTCTCCAGCAGGTCCCTGTCCTTCTTGAACTGAGGGGCCCAGAACTGGACACAATATTCCAGATGCGGTCTCACCAGGGCAGAGTAGAGGGGAAGGAGGACCTCTCTCGACCTACTGACCACCCCCCTTCTAATACACCCCAGGATGCCATTGGCCTTCTTGGCCACAAGGGCACAGTGCTGGCTCATGGTCATCCTGCCATCCACTAGGACCCCCAAGTCCCTCTCCCCTACACTACTCTCTAACAGGTCGTTCCCCAACCTATACTGGAACCTGGGGTTGTTCCTGCCCAGATGCAGGACTCTACACTTTCCCTTGTTATATTTCATCAAGTTTCTCCCTGCCCAACTCTCCAGCCTGTCCAGGTCTCGCTGGATGGCAGCACAGCCTTCTGGCGTGTCAGCCACTCCTCCCAGCTCAGTGTCATCAGCAAACTTGCTGACAGTACACTCAATTCCCTCATCTAAATCATTGATGAATATATTAAATAATACTGGTCCCAGTACTTGAGGCACTCCACTAGATACAGGCCTCCAACTAGACTCCGCCCCATAGACTACAACTCTCTGGCTTCTGTCCTTCAGCCAGTTTGCAGTCCACCTCACTACCTGGTCATCCAGGCCACACTTCCTCGATTTAGCTATGAGGATGCTGTGGGAGACTGTGTCAAATGCTTTGCTGAAGTCAAGGTAGACCACATCCACCGCTCTGCCATCATCCATCCATTGTGTTATTTCCTCATAAAAGGCTATGAGATTGGTCAAGCATGACTTCCCCTTGGTCAAGCCATGTTGACTGCCCCTCATAACCCTCTTATCCTTGATATGCCTTAAGATGGCACCAAGGATAAGGTGTTCCATCACTTTCCCAGGGATAGAGGTGAGGCTGACCAGTATGTAGTCTGTCAGAAAGAGCTGAGGTAATTAGATGATAGATAATGTAGAGAGGAGTTTTCAGAGTGAGTAGAAGTATTGTACTCGGATATTTTCACCTCCATTGGCTCTAATTTTTAGGTGCTTATTCCATGTATGTTGTTGGAAGTTGTTTGAAATATTACTAAATTTTACGGTGCAAAGAAAATTTAAATTCTCTGATATTTTCCCTTATTTTTGTAGACTAAACCTTTTATATGCTGTGTTGTAATGAACGTATTTCCTACCTTTGAGGTGCTTTTTCATCATTATGTCATTTTTATATGTGTTTTTCCATCAGTCTGATTAATCTCCTTTACTCTTTGCCATAAGCTGATAAAGATTCCGGTGCATTCGTTCTGCTTGCTTATTTGGGCGTATAATTTGTTACCAATATATTTACAAAGAAGAAAAGAATAAAGATTTTGGAGAGCATGTATTTACTATATCAACAGATGCTGTCTTACTGCTAGCAGACAACATGCAATGGATCCTGGTACATTCCAGGAATCCAAAACCATGCCTGAGGAGAAAGTGTGAAATGTCTTCAGGCAGTGTGGATAGTATCACTTCCTTGTTTGCGAAGTTCGCAGGTAGCAACATGCATGTTTTTATTTCCTTTGATAGCATCTAACCTGATGCCATTCGCTTTGCATTCTGACCTCACTATTCAGCTCAGCCCAGTTAAGCCTACCTGAGTTTAGGGAGTCTCTTTGGGAACACTCTGTTACAGGACAAAGTTCACACAACGCTGTAAGAGAAGTCAGAGTCAATGTAGTCTTGAGCTGTATTCCTGTATTGCTACTTACAACTTGCAGTAAAACATTTTGGGAGAAGCACAGAATCAACTCAGTTGGAAAAGACCTTTAAGATCATCAAGTCCAACCATTTCCCCAGGACTGCCAAGCCCACCACTAAAACAATGCACTGAGGGCCTCATCTACAGTTCTTGAACACTTCCAGGGACAGTGATTACATCACTTCCCTGGGCAGCCTGTTCCAATGCCTGATCACCCTTTCAGTGAAGAAATTGTTCCTAACACCCTGTCTGAACCTCCCCTGGAGCAGCTTGAGGCTGTTATCTCTTGTCCTATCTCCCTCTTGTTACTCAGGAGAAGAGACACATGTGCAGTATTGGTTCATCCATATATGTGTAATACTGGTTGTTACTAGGGGTGAAACCCATACTTTCTGAGATTAAGAGTTTCTAAATCTTCAGCTGTTCAAAGATTTGTGAATTCAATGGAACTTACATGCAGGATATTCTGAGCTGGAAGCAGAGTGAAACTTACCAAACCCTAAATAAGGTGGGCAGATACAAGCCACATGGAAGAGCAAAATTTTAGTGCCTGGTCAAGTAACTTAATTTCAGAAATTGCTAGATAGAAGTACTACTATCAAAGCTTAAATTGAGTTAATGGTGTTAAAGAGCTCACGTTCCTTTTGGATTATGTCAGCAGGACTGCTTTTAGAAAAACTGGACTAAGAATGGTAATTTGTCAGTACACTAATTCCAAGATGGGATATAAATGGAGAAAATCACATTCTGTTGCCTGTTTCCATTCCTGGAAACCTTTGGAAGACTGAGCAGCACAGTTGCATCGTTATGCAAAATGCGGGAATAGGATTTGGAAGCATGGTGATAGGAAGATGGGAAATGGCCAGTTCGAGGGGGAGGTTTTTTCCCAAATTAAATCTAGAAACTGCTAAACTGTCAAAGAAAAGCAGAAGAAACTCATTGGCTTGCACAACTTTAGGTAAAGTCCAGGTATTTTGATGTGTGCTAGATAATTTTTACTTTATCCTTCCTGTGCAGGGTGAGAATGATGCAGGAAAACAAATTAAAATCCACTGTAATGCAATTCTGCCTTTTATCAAAATAGTCTATTGCTCTTTTACTGTTACTGGGTTTAGACATCCCAAATCTCATAAACTGCCATCCCATGAGATAGTAATTAACACATTTATTGTGATGTCCAGAAGGATTTCACATTCTAATTAGCATCTGACTGCTGAACTTTACTTTCAGCATAAGAGCAGCTCCTCTCATGTCAGGGTTTACCTATGTTCAAGCGATATGGTAAAGCTGCTCTTATACAGTGATACTAGAGAGGTTTCGAATGTGAACCTTCCAGAGTAGTCTTGATACATGTGAGATTTAAGGAGTAGAAAAAGACAAACCCCAAACTATATTATAATCTAGCTTCTGCCAGGATATTTTGACAAAAATTCTGATTGTTTTGTGTTCTGGTGAACCTTAAAGAAGAACTTATATTATTACTGTTAATTATTTGGCTAATTTTTATTTCTTCAAGGCCACATCTTGAATTTATTCTAAGGTACAGTTATTTTTTGATGCTTCACCTCATTTGTTTTCTTCTAGTTTAGAGAAATAACATGCTTTTATTGTCTGAATAAAAGGCCAAGGAAAAGGTAGAGTAACAAAGAAGTAGAATGATACTCTATAAAGACATCTTTGCGATACTATACATTGTATTGCATTATATTTGTTCACAGTTTTGCACTGTAGGAAAACTACAAGGGAAAAAGAAGCAGCCCTAGGAAATGAAAGCAGACATTATCAGAGCATAAAGGGTCTTGCTAACCTTTACAAATGCAATGCAGTCCCACACAATTTTCTTCATTCAGAAGCAATCTGCAGCTCTTTAGCAGCAAACCAATCAGTTATTTTTTCACTTTGATGTATGGGTTGTAATTTAATACAAAAAGAAAAGAAATTTTGGAAAATTGTATTAATGAAGGTTCATTTTCATGATGTCCAGTTTTCTTTCATTATTGGTTTAGTTCTAAGGATATATCTTTTTTTGCCTTCCCCAGTGCCCTTCTCTAGATTACTTTCTTGCTTGTATGTGTTCGTGCACATGCCTTGAAATCAGTGTGATAGTCTCTGCTACTGGTTTCTTCCATCTTATCTTGCTGTATTAATTTTAGCTACAAAATCTTATAGGTTAAAATTTGAGAATCATCTGCCCTTCACTGTGCTTTGACATCTCATATTTTATTTCAATGGCAAAAGTTTAATATTGCTTTATAGGAGATGGTTTGTTTGGAGTTTCCTATGAAACCAAGTCTTTGTGTGGTCGCAAGTACTGAACAACAAGCAGAAAGTGAAGACAGTAATGGAAGTATTTTAGTAAATTATTGAAGTTCCAGATGAAGTCTCATTATCTGCTTTTAACTTGCTCTATTACCTACGTTTAGTGACTAAAGCAATGGAACTCAATTATTGTAGTGAATGAGTACTCATATTTTACAGGGAAATCAGAGGAGACTGGATTTTCTCAAGAGTTGAAGCTGCTGAGTGTCACTGGTAGAGCATGAGGTCATGCCTGTTCTTTAGAGATTCTTTCTTCTGTATTTGCTTAAGACAGGCTTTTCAAAACTGTGCACACTAACTCCACTTTCACTCGCATAAGTATTGACTTCTCTGGAAGCAGAGTAAGGTCAATGCATAAAGCTTTGCAAAACTCCATTTATCTGACTTCCATTCCAGGTTATCATTAAGAAGGTAGGCAATATGAGACAGGGAGGTTAACTGTAAATGCAAGTGTCATGGAAATGGCTGCAGTTACAGATGACTCCATTACTGTCACTCTTTTATCTAATAACATATTGATTTATTTTAAAGTACTTAATTTTTCAGGGTTCTGTACTGTTCTGAGATACATCTTTTTTAGCCACATGCCAAGCTGGTATGGAGTACACTGAGAATTATGCCATTTATACCAGATTAGATAGTTCTGTGTGGGTCTGTAAAGAAGCACTGCGTTCAGCTAAACTTAGTATTACTGTAGATTGCAGTTTCATTCTCAGATTTGAAGCAGAAATTACTTTGTTTTTGAATAATCAGAGATGTGGGTGTACACGTACATTTATTTCACTGGTTGTTTATAGATGTCTACAGAAAAAAAAAAAAGCTTAATTAGAAGAATTTAAGCATTCAAGAGTCAAGAAGAGCCTATTAGAGCCATTAAAGGCTAGGCTTCTCTTTGTTAATCTCCTGTTACATCTGTTTACTGGGGTTTCTTTCTTACTGACAGGTTAAATTAGGACCGAATAAATCTAAGTTTAAAGAAGACCTCTCTGGTTTGATGGGACTAGGACAGTGGATTGATCCAAGGGAGTTGTAATGGATCAATTACCTTTGCTACTTGGAGAGGGAGGGAATTACCAGCATAGGAATCACAATCTGAACCCTCTTTTCATGAAAAGGAGATTACTAGGAAGCAGAAGAAGGAAAGGAGAAAAAAAAAAAGGTTGCCTTCCATTTTAGCAGTGGAAATTGAATGTATATACAATTGAAGGTTAAAAATAGCTGATTAGTGTGTTGCTAAATTCTGCTGGTCATCCTCACCAGTCATCCCAACAAAGGACAAATAGGATCTAATGAACAGTTTGTGAAAATCTTAAATTGAGCTAAAATAAAATGTTGCTCAAGCAAACAAAAAGAGTGAGGACTCACTCAAGACATTGCCGGGTTCAGCAGTAGCAGTCATTTTTTATCCTTCTTAGTAGCTGGTGCAGTGCTGCGTTATTGACTTTCCACCTGGGAACAGAGCTGATAAAACCGATGTTTTTAGTTGCTGGTCAGAATGTTTAGTCTGACCAAGGACTTTGTGAGTCTCATGCTCTGCCAGGGAGGAGGGGAAGCCGGGAGGAAGCAGGGACAGGACACCTGACCCAAACTAGCCAAAGAGGTATTCCATACCACAGCATGTCATGCCCAGGAGGTAGAACTGAGAGTTCCTGGAAGGGCTAGATCACTTCTGGGTGGGGGCAAGGTATCAGTTGGTGAGGTGTTGTATTCTCTTGCCTTGTTATTTCCTTTATCATTATTATTATTGGTGGTAGCCGTAGTGATTTGTGTTACACATTAGCTATTAAACTGTTCTTATCTCAACCTGTGGGTGTTACATTCTTTTCGGTTCTCCTTCCCATCCCTCTGGGATTAGGGGGAGGGAAAAAACGGGGGGGGGGGGGAAGTAGACTGTGTGGTTCTGATTTACGGCCTGGGCTTAAACCACGACACTCATGTATACTTGGAAAATGTGAGAGCAAGGTTTAGATACTGTGGATGATGATAGAGTATTAAATATGAGATTTCTTGATCTGGTTTTGAAAAGAACTTGTGTGGTATTCTTGAAAGAGCATATTGCTGTACATTGATCCATGTCCGTTTTCACTTTGGGGACCTAAATATAAGGACATGCTTGAATCTGGCAGAGGGATGTAAGAAGAAACTTGTAGTGGCCTGCTAATGCATTTATATGCAGTGTCGTAGATAAACATAGAGCAACATTCACTTGTAGCATGATCTGTTTAATCTCATACCAAAATTTGTTGAAAGAATGTTAACCAAGCTATTCACTGTAGAACCTAGCGACAGTTTATTTGGAACAGTGTGAATCCCTACAGTCTGTTAAATGCATTCATAGATTTTCCTAGTTTGGATGGCATAAGAACTCACTGTTTGGAAACCATTGGTGTTAGTTTGGCTATATTTAGAACAGATACTGTGACTTAGTGGTCTTCAGTCTCCATTAGCTATGTTTCCCTAGCAAGGACACAGTTTAAAATTGTACTCATCTTACATGCCATACAGATGAATCCTGATAAGAGATAAACTAGAGAATGCAGAAGTGTTTCTGAGTACAAGCCCTTTGACACAATCATCTAGAAGCCAAATCAAAGGTTTCTCTTTGTTGCGAAATATTTCTTGCTTGAATTAACTTACATACAGGAGCTGTCCTGAGGTAAAAGCAGTGTAAAAGGGCGTATTAGTTTAACCACAGTGAAAGCTAGGTGGGGTCAGCCATGTGCTGAGGCATGGTGCTCACTATGCCTAATTTATATCACAATAATATGAAAGAGTATCATTGTCTCATCTGTGTTTCTTTTTTGTTATGCCGTGTTGTTTTTTCCTTAGAGCTTGAATTTCTCATAATTAACTACTCAGCAATAATAACTTTTTTTTAAGCACTGACATTAATTTAAAAATATACCTTCATTTCTTGATTACTCCAGTTTATCATCAGGAAGCAGCTTTTGCTAAATACTTTACTTGGCTTCTTTGGTCAATAGAAGATTCCAATCAAACAGCTATTTTCTGAAATTTTTAAGTTCAGTAAAGCTTAATTATATGCATTTCTCTCACCTTCCTAACAGGGTCAAATGTACCAACTTCTTACAATCTGGCAAGAAGTTTCTTAACTCTTCTAATTCTCTGAACTCTCATTCATGCTTATAAGGAATTGATGGTATAGTTTTCCTTTTACATCAGTTAAAATAGAAAACTGTAAGCAGTAAATCTAATTCAATATTTTATAGGTTATCGAGGAGCCTAAGTTTAGTAAAATGCAAAAGCAGTTTCTGCAAATATTTCTGATACTTGTCTAAAATACTCCAGAGCTAATTTGACAACTTATGGAAGTTAAAGACCATTTTCTATCTTTAAACTGTAGACAATGGTGTGGAAATACAAATGTGGCAAGTTTAGTATGTGAAATATAACTGAAGTATAAAAAAATTGTATGTGATACTTATTACTAATTTGAGAGCAATGAGCAAGGAACTGTGAAAGGTATTTGCTATCCAAGAACAGTCTGCACTTGGCAGAGGCAGCTGAGGCTTCTTTGGAGGACAGTGTGGGGAAAAAATTGTCTAACAGAGAAAGTAAGGATGAGTTTTAATCTTATAGCTTGAAGAACCTATGATAAAATCCATTCCAAAGCAAGGGGACAGATTTTTGAGTTGTGATAATCGTAAATAATGCTAAATTCCTGATTAATATATGAAATAAATTTTACTTATTCCCCACAAAAGTTTAGGCTTGATATTTATTCAAATCTGCCATTCTTTAGAATGAAATAGCAGTGAAAAAGAACAGAATATGAATTTGCCTTCCCATTTCCTAAATATTTCATATTTCTACAGATAATAGAAGTGTGTGTGAAGCAGTAATGCAAAATTTGGCCATTTGAATCCGAAAGATGCCAGATAAAAGTCTGAATCTTCATTCAGGAAAGTGCATCACTTCCATTTCCAGTCTGACTTGTACTGACTGTCAGATAGTGTCTGTCAAATTTTCACGATTAAAATAAATCTAAGGGTTCAGTCTCAGCTGAACGATGTTCTCTAAGGTCTGTTTTTCTCTACCTGCTTAGAAAATAAAGATGATGAATAGATACCATTCACATACTTACAAGATGTACACTGTGGCAGCTGAGTAGAACTATCTTTGTCTTTAATTCATGCAGTTCGTTCCCTCCTTTTCGGCGAGCATGAGTAATATCTGTGCAGTTCAGTCTGAGGTTTTATAATCTAGGAAAACTGCAGTTATAGACAGAATTAGAAACCTTAATTAAAAATACAGAAAAAAACCCCAACCTTTACTTTGTGCATTTATGTACAAATAGTCACATGAAATCAAGCATGTCAGACAGATCTTCCGAGATTGCATCTCAGTGATGTCAGGTACACTGATTGCTGTGAGCGCACTCTGTGAATGTTACAGCATGACAGAAGGCTGTGACCCTTGGGTCATGAGCTCCAGAGACATACTATGTCCCACAAAATACGGACTTTCATCAGAAGACGTACTCTGCTTCCATTGCCTCTCATGATCCTAGACTTCTGCCTAGACCTGCAGTGGAGGCCTACTGTTATGCTTTGGATGGTTTCCCATTCTAGCAGGTATGTTAAAATGCTTCATGGTCCTGGCTTATCTATTTTCTGCACTAACAGGTAAGGAGTTTTATTCTGTATCTTAGAACACGGTTAAGGTACAAAAAATGTAAATGCACAAGTTTTCGTTCAGAGCATTTGGAACAGGCAACAAAATTACAGCCGTTCCTAAAGACAGATGAAAAAGATCACGTTATGTCTGATCTACTCATACAATGGTTACTGCAAGTTTCTTCCTCTGCATTCAACAGAACACAGGGAATGCATGGTTGGAATGATGGACTGAAAAGACCCAGCAGTATAAATTAACATAGCTGAACAGTTATTTTAATTCAAAGTAAGTAGCAGTGTAGTGACATTATACGGTGATTACAAAAGTGGGAACATCTTTTAACTGGCCTTGTGTTCTGCCAACCCAGGAACACGTCTCAACCACTCAAGTGAGAAATCTTTAGTTCAGTTCTTAAGATTAGTTCAGCTGTACACAATGAGCAAATTCGCCTCTCCCTCCTCCAGGACTCACATTCAGATGATGCAAGCATACACTGGAGCTGTTCAAAGGTACCGATCTCTGTCTCTCAGTGGACAGTGTAGCTGAGGCCTTACAGTACTTGCAGGAGTGTTGCTGAGTTAGGAAATCTGATAAATTCTTTACCACCTTCTGTCCTTCAAAAGAGGAGCTAAACTCAGTATCTGAGTACATCTGAGATGTAGGGGTGCTCTCTAGGGATATGTGATCCATGTCTGTGGCTGAACCAGTGGTCCTTGCCCAGATTCCTATGAAGTTTTGAGGCTTTGTTAATTTTCATATGACATCTTAAACATGAAGCATAGTAGCTAGCATCATCTAATATTGTCATTTATATACAGAAATATATTCTGCTACATATATTTACTTCCACAGAGATCATCTGATAGGTTTCAAAATGCTAATGTACATCTAGCTTACATAAACAGAGACTAAGCATGAGATACCAATGTAACAATGTGATTTAGCTACATTCAGAAATGAGTAACATACTTGGTCATGCTATCTATAGTCTAGAAAATATACTTGGGAATTAGCCCCTGATGGCACGAAAATAATAAATGAAGTGATTGTATTCTGTACCAAGGTTAAAAATAACCTAATGGAGTTTTAATGATCTTGCTAAAACTGGAAAGCAACTGTTAGTTTTTCTGTCAAAGTGGGTCATTTAACCAAAACTTGATTGGGCAAAGGAGTTGGCCATGTATTTTCTGACTTTGAAACTAGTTTATGTATCAATTTAATTTTGCATTCTGTTTAGCTGAGTTTTGTGAACACATTTTCCCTTAATGATTTTCTTGGCATAATTAAGCACAGAAGTGTAACGTGCATGTCGTACAGCAGACAAGAAAGGAAGGAAGGGAGGAAAGCTTTTTGGCACCTTAAATCTATATGCTCAATTGTATATATATAAATATACTGACATTGTGTATTCTGCTGTAAATTGCTCCTCTGCTTTCTTGTTACCACTGTCTATCGCCACTGCTTAGACAATGAATGGAGCTCAATTCACAACATGAAGAAGATTCAAAATGCTTGTCTGGTGCTGTTTGTTCCAGAAGCAGGAATCAGATTTCCCCCTGCATGTTGTCTTCATGGCCAGAAATGAAACCTTTGTGCAGTGTGGTTTCATATTTTAGATGTGGCAAACACACATTACAGTGACCTAATTCAAATCAGATGCATAAAAAAATGGAAATGACATGACCAAGCACAGGAGTGATAGAGAAGGTGAATTACAGAGTGACGCTTTTGTTTATAGAAATAAAGTGCATTTTCAGTCAAGCGTGTACGTATTATGTTGCTTATAAAAATAAGGTTTTTTTATCTGTAAGCATTGACTGCAACAGGGCTGAGTTATAATCTGCAGTATGGCATAATGATATGTATTTCTAGCACTCTTTAGAACAGTGCACTGCGCTCTAAATTTAGCTGAAAAATGTCTCTCTCAGTACAACTGCAGTGCTGTGCTTCAGTTAAAAATCTGGCTCAGACTTTCTAAATGTGTTGTCCCTAACTTGTCAGAAGACTCTTCTTAAGAATATAATGCCTCAGCATCATCTACATTTAAAACTTTCTTTAACTGTGAAGACAAACAAATGTTAGGTTTTCTTGTATTTCAGAGGAACAAATTGCAATAATCACCTTGGCTTACCCTGCATGCCTTCCTCAGGCTAAGTTCCCATGGAAGTGTGACTTTGATGGAAGTCACAAGTAAAGAGTGCTGAGCAGGACCCATTGTGATTAGACATGTATTTTGTCAAAGCTTTAGGAATGATGAACTGCACAGTTGCAGTATTGCTATTTTATTTTATATTTAAGAAAGACCAATGAGATTTGAGGTCTTACAAAAGAGCAACATGGATAATAGGAAGTATGTTCTCTTGGAGTTTTCCTGAAGGCACTCTCTTGTCTACTTCTGTCATGCTCCAGAAAGTGTAAAATATATTGCTCGAAACTAAATGAAAACTTCTACAAGAAGCTTTTTTGTCAGTGTAATGTAGGATGAAGTCTTCTGAGAATTCGCAGGAAATATAATGCATTAAAGATTAAAAAGCTAGCAATGTTACAAACAGGTAAAAGGTCAAATGCGGCCATCTTGCACACAGACATTGAATAATTGAGGGTTTTGCTGTGCCTGTCACCTGCAGAGCTCAAATAGTTGAAAAAATGCAGAATTATGGCTTGCTAAAGCATGGTAACAGAACAGATTATAAAAGACTGGTATTGCCATTGTATTAATTACCTAGCTCCAAGTAAGCGAGCTCAATGCTTATGGCTTTTGTAGAGTTAAGCTGGTAGGAGGAAGACAAGTACATGGTGCACCGCTCGGCAGTCCAGCCTTAGCTATGCATCCTATGCTGGAGTACACGGTTGGGTTTATAAACCTAAATGAGACACCTAATACTTTTCTTTTCCTTTGTTTGTATGATAATTGGTTTTCACTGTGGTGCATGAGATGGAGAACATTAAATAGCAGTTAGGAGTGGAACTTAGCACTAGGCAGCCTCTGGATAAGTAGTTAGGAGTGACAATGATTCTCTCTAGGGAATCATGTACAGGGTGTCACCTGCTGGCTGTAGCACAAAGGAAGCCACACAAGGAGACTGATAGGAAGTAAAAAGCATACAATTAGGAAATACAAAAGTGAAAATTACTTTGAAGCCCAGCAGGGGTGCACAGCAATCCACTGCTCAGAAGCAGATGAAAACTGCATAGGTCAGAATCAAGGCGTCTGAGTTCCACATAGCACTACAGATAGCAAGTCCATTGCAGTGAATCAGTCAGTGCAAACCCAACTATTTAAAGTGTCAGAACTGTTAAGGACAGTTTGACTCATCTGATGACACTTTTGAACTCATGTCACTTAGAGGCAATCAAGAAATTAAGTTTGAAATCTCACAAAGATTATCTCAATTTAAGAGATGACGTTTGAATCAATATGTTTTTGGATCTTCTAGTAAAAGAGGGATGTATGTTGATACAAGTTTACACACTGTAGACAATGGTCTGTTAAAGCAATTAGAGTCACAAGGCAGGCTGGGTTGGAAATCAATGTCTGCAAATGTGAGTTATTTGCATTTTTTTTTTTTTTTCCTGCACAAACCTATTTAAAATAAACTAATCATTTTACTTCTCTGGGCTGTTTAAAAATGCACTTTATATTCTACTTTCAGGGTTTTTAGAATCAGGTAATATTATTAAAAATAGTCCAGGAAAAAATGAATGCCAGACCTTGATTAAAATTACTGTCTTGTACGCCCATGTGACAGAACTTCTGTGAAATGAATTTGATTTACTGTCACTTGTCTTTACTTAACTTTCAGGTAGATTTCAAGCACATCAGTACAGTGATGCTAGCATATTGTAGATTTACTTAGCCACACTTTCAATATTCTTGATGGACTACTTTGATTCTTTTAGTCCTTTCTCAGAGTAATTTTAAAGAAACACTAATTAAGCTTTTCTATTAAATTATACATGTGCTTCACCCTCTGAAGTTTAGCTTAAGGGACTCACATTGACAAAAATACATCATATTCCTTTCACTTAATTTCATTAGTGGGACTTCTCTGACTTTGTGGCTACGTACAGATTTTCCTCCAGAGCACGTTAGAGCACAGAACGATTAGCAGAGCATTAGAAGTAACCACAGCCCAGGAATAATGTCAGTTAGCCCTATGGCAGTATGTGAGTTCCAGGGCAATTTGTAGATGTTCTGTTCAATGGTGTATAAAATAGGGATGCAGTACATTGTACTTGAGGCACTTTCTCTAGAACTCCAGCCAAGTGTGATACACTAAATAATACAGACTTATATTTTCCCTTTCACTAAGTAGTATAGTTTATGTACTGTAGTGGTGACATGAGAATGTCAATTTAAAAAGTGATTTTTTATTTTATTTTTTTGTATGCAAACCTAGAAAAGATGGTTTGATTCTTGTGTTTGTACTACTGAAAACCAAAACAACTTCTGAAATCAAGAGGATTTTACTGGTATAAAATTAGGTTAAGGAAGAGGAGAATTTTGTCCTCATGAAACACTAAGAAGCAAGGGGGGGACAGCCAAAAAGCATTGGTATTCTATTGTGAAGTGAAGCCTCCTGCAATAATGAGTGCATAGCAGAGGCCAAACAGAAAGCAATACATTTGGGTTCAACACCACATTCACCTTTTGAGGTCTGAGGGCACACAGGAACAAAATGGAATACGAGCAGTGATTTCAAATATTTCTTGTTATCCTTTTATTTCTTTATTGCTTTCTGTTCCTTTCAGTTATCAAGAGATCATCATTTTAAAACCACTTGTAGTTCTGGGAACAGTTCATACTCCTTTGTTGAAGCATTTATGATTGTCAGTAGAACTTTTCAGGCTATCATTTTATTTAATATAAGCCCGTCTTATTCTCTTTCAGGCTACTAGAAGCATTTTCCCTTTTCATCAGCCAGGGAAGTTGCATGGCTGTGCTGGATGGGTAGAGTTTTGCATTAATGTTCTGAATTACATTGTGCTCATTCTTATTTTAGGGCAGGTTTTGCACAACCATGGTGTTGTATAGTATCTACTCGCTATTTGCAGGAAATTTGCTAATGTTAATAGGAATTTATAGCTATGTGCTATTATTAATGCATTTTTTAAGTGCCAGGTCTAATAATGGGAACAAAGTAAAAATAACAAACATTCGAGACTACTGATTTTGATGGTTGCTCTATCTAGAGCAAATCTTAAAACTAACATTACACAGATATGAACTAAGAATGATGCAGATTGTTTTCAAACAGGAAAGAACTATCCTGCCAAATAAGTTTTCAGGTTAAAATGTAAGAAAAATTAGTTAATTAAAAAATGCAAAATTGACTGAAATTCTACCACTACTGAATTACTTCACTGAACATCTGCAGTTACAGCTGCTATTTTACAGATTTGAAAATACAGCTTCAAAACCTTTGCAGTAGTGTCATGATTTTCCTCAGTAGGTTACCCACTCAACCTCCTCCTGGTTCTCTGATCATTTCTTTATTATTTTATCCAACAGAATATCATCTCTTCTATCCTCTGCTACTCTTTCAGTCCATTTTTATCATTATCCTGTTGCTATTTCCTGTTCTGTCTCCCTATAGGTAATATATCTGAATATGGTGAGTTTAAAGACCATCATGGCCCTGATGTTTCACAGTTTTACATCTTTACTCTTCATCAGCTATCCGCTGTAGACACTGAACTGAAATGTATCAGAATCATGCCTCTGGTGTTTTTTTGTTTCCTATCCTTGACTGTTGGCTTTCCAATGGTGGAGTACTAACCCAAAAACAAGCTAATGCTTTCCCTTCAAAGTAAACAAAATTCTTGCATATGTGGCATTACAGGCTACTAGAGAGATCAGTTCTCATATCTTAATGTGAAATAAGGCTGCAGAACTAGTGGAGGTTTTGTTTCAGACTTAATTGCAAGCTTCTAAGACAAGATTACCCTTGTTCTCTGGTAGTTACATGAGGAGTCGATTGTGTGACCCCTACACTACAGCTAGTCAGTGCTTCACAACAGACCTGTTTTTCCTTGCCATCCTTCAAGATGAGAAATTCCTCCAACAGGAGGATTTCAGTTTTACCTATACTCTTTAAGATGCAGTTTTCTGATAGTATAACTAATGGCTTCATTAGCACAATTAAGCCATGCATGCAACCTTGGATTTGTCATTGCTTTTGTTGTGCCCTGAAGCAAGTTTCTTTCCAGGTTGTTTTCTGCGTTTATCCACAAGTGGTCACCTATATTTATGTTTCTGTGGCTTCTGGTTTCATCCTGTGGCTGCATATTTAGGGGTTCTGCTCTCAGCCTGGGTTTCACTTGATATGCAATAGTATTTATGTCATTGACAGCTCACTTTTCACAATAACGCTTTCTTAAAAGCATATAGCTTTGTATGCATGTAATACTTTTTCAGCAATTTTATTGGTCTCTAATTATGGCAATGTTACTGATAGTCTTCAGATGTGTTTTCATTTCTTTTAATTCTCTTCAGCCTTAAGCATCTGTAACCAAACTGTTTCCCACCTGATAGATAACTCCATTCAGAAGCATTTTGTACTAGAGCCTTCCTAGTATACTTTAATGCCCACATATTTACTGGATACTACTAGATGGCTATTTTATCTTAGATTTTGCTCCATCTTGGATATTATGCTTGTCCATTTGGTTCAAACTGGACAATGTATTTAAAGGGAGAAATTACTTTCACTGTTGAAATGGAGAATTATTAGAATTCACCGTGCAGCAGATATGACATTTTAAAAGTCACATTACTCTAAATACTAGGTGATACCATTTTGATAGAATTTGATTCTTTTTGTGCATATCAACTTGGACACAGAGGATACCAGAGACAACAGAACTTTCGCATCTCTCATAAAGTTGTTCCCACTTTTTTCCTCAAATTATTCAAATTGGAAAAAAAAAAAAGAATTAGGAGGTAACTACATATAAAATACAAGAAACATTTTGCATTTTCTTACTTTCAGGCAAATTCTCACGTCAAATGTGAGGTTGATAATAAAACATAAAGTCCGGAAGTAATGTTAACCTCCTCTTTATTTCGCTTCTGTGTTGAACAGTGAAAGCTTTTTAGTTTGTTAGTGAACCACAGACCTCTCTGGTTATTTATTCTGTGTTGTCACATTTAGACAATGGATCTACACACCATTGCTTGACTTGAAGTGGTTGATTTTTTCTGTGCATTTCTTCTGTGTGCAGTACTGTAATCTGCTATGTATGTATAGCCAAAGGACTTTCTATTTCTTTCCTCACTGTGAATGTGGGATAGTACATAGACATTTTATCAGTTTATTTTATTCCCGGAAGTTTTTTTATGGTGTACAACACTGTATCTCCTCAGATCTGTGCTTCCTTTGCAGCCAGGTGGTTGGTTCATTTGTCTGTTTAGGTTGTTTGGGGTTTTTTTGTTTCTTAGGCTACCTTCCTGTTTAGCATTCATTGAATCTATGGAATAATGTTCTGACTTTATAAAGGCAGAGGCTCAAAGTAAAAGCATGCAACATAGACACTGTCCAAATGTCGATGACAGCAGCATGAGCATACAGATGATATTAACAACTTTGTAAGAAAATGAAGATACAGTATTTGTAAAAAGACATTATTGGTATACAAGCATATCTTATATTTTGACTTACAAAATTTGTAGAGCTTTTTAAAGTAGGTATATTATTTCCAGCCATAGAAATAAGACTGGCCTCTATGCATTTGAACAAGAAATGCCACTCCTTGCCTCATAATATAATTTAGTACACCTGGCCTGTCTACCCTCAGTGATCATTCCCTGTGGTTTGTCATTGTTCTTGTCCCAAGTCCTGTCTGTGTGATTTCACAGGGCAATGTTCCTGACAACAGAAAAAAACCCAGATTCAGAGATAACTGAAAAAAAACTAGATTCAGAGGCAATGCAGTGAGAAGACTCTGGATTTTAGTAGCTCTGCTGGTTGATAGAATCTTGAAGAGAGCTATGTGAACCCACTTGATTCCTGATTCTAGCCAAAATTAGCAATTTGACAAAGCGGTTACTGAAGTGAAATTTGAGAACCAACAATGTTGATGAAAGTGTCAATTGGAATATTTAGGTGAATTGTAAGATGATAAAGTATCCAAACTTGCAACTACTTTATTATTGTTACTTTGTGATCTTTCTTCTGATGGTTGTAGGCTATTCAGAAGACTTATTCTGAGCTTGGTCACATGGATAAGTAACTAAAAATGAGGGTTTTTTTTCCTATCCAGTCTGCCTAGTAGGTCTCTTTTCCCTCCCTTACTCTGAAATCTACCCATTTAAATTGCAAAATCTCTTTAATCACTATCTTAAATATAGTAAACTTTACTGAAATGTCTTTATTTACTTGCCACAAAAGAAACTGTTTGACTTAAAATACTCACCATTGTAAATGTATCACCTAAAAAGGGCTATTTTATTGGATTTCTGCCCTTCCTTTTCATCTTCACCCAAATCCATTCTCCTGTTGAATTAAAAATAGAAGAAACTCCAACCTCAACCCAGATGTCTCAGGATTAGAATGCTGAAGATTTTTTTGCTGTATTTCTTGATTTTAAAAAAAGAACAGTAGATTATAATCAACATTGTTTATTTCACTGCTTGACTTCCTAAATACTGGCGGCTGGATTATGAGCTTTTCTGTGGATAATCAGAAAAGGCCAAGAATTGCCTATTTTGAAAATCCTTTCTAACCGGGGGTAGAAATCTGTATCTAGCAAAGCTGATGGCAGCTTTTAATTCCTGATTAGTGCCAGTTGAAAAGCTGTAGAAATTAACTGACCAGACAGCAATCAGAATGCAGAGACAGACAGGCTGGAAGTGCTTAATAAACTATGATTATTAGCCTGACAGTGGAGACCTTGTTGCAATACTCAAAGAAAACAAAAAGTTAGACTTTAAAGGAGTAATACTTACAACTAGAAAATATTCTAAGTGACTTGTATATAATGATAAGAGGTTTTTGTATTTTTGCTATATATATGTCTCCTTAAACCAAGACATATGTCTAGCAGAATGAGCTGTCACAGTACTGCAGTTGTCAGTTCTCTTTTCTAGAGCCCTTATGATACTTAACCTTAAGCATATGTTTAACTGCTTGACTTGCTTACTTTTGTGTCTCAGATTAATGCCTAAAAGCTTCAAAATACATGTGTCCTCTGCTTGCACTGCATATCCACCAAGGACAAAATACTTGCACAAGCCAAGCGGTTCCCACTAGACTGAATTTCATAGCCATACATGTTACAGATGAGCTGTTAATGCTAAGGTCCTTGGTATAACAGTCATGTGAGGAAAAAAAAAAAAATCATGACATCCTTAGAGATGTTAGAAAATACATTTTTTTTTTTTTTTTTTTAATCTCTTAACTGGAAAAGCATCTTGCAAATTATCTAGAAATGCAGAGAAGCTTCATTCACATCTCCTGTATGCTGTGTGTGGCCTGGGTAGTTTTGTTCGTTCATGTGGTCAAATGTTAAATCCAATTATACCTGCTCACTATGTGCAGGAATGAAGGAATTCCTAGGTAGGAAGCCTAGAGGTTTTAAAAGAATTACTTTGCTATGTGTCACACGGTTCCTGGTTGTCTGTATTAAGTGTGATTCAGTACTGCCAGTTAATCCGAAATGCCACGACCCACCATTGCTCCAGCACGTAGGCATACTTAAGCTGACTTAACGTGTAATCTTCATATTTTAATGTCCACTGACTTCATGACACACAAACCTAATGGATATCATGAATACAGATATGCAGTAAGAAAATCAAATTGTGACTCTAAATTATTAAGAACTTTCATATCTTTAAATGTCCTAAGCAGTGGCTTTTCAGCTTACAGAATTTAAAATATTTGGTGACTTTCACCCACACTTTTCCCAGTATTTCGTTTCTTGATCTAGTTTTGAGAAGGCTCTATTTTATTCCTCTTTTTTGAGTCATAGTGACCCAGTAGCCTAGTACTAGTTACACGTTTATCTTGTTCTTGTGATGTGAAAAGAATTATCATCAGTGTGACCTTTCTCTTTTGAATAATCTTGAGCATTAATAGAAAATAATGCAGATTGAGCACTCTAAAATTCTTCATCATAAGTGTCATGTCCTCAGTGCTGCAACTCCATAGTGTGCTTTCACAGGGAGACTAAGTCTTTCTTATGGGACTGTGGATATATTTAGCTTGCAGTAATGTTATGCTCTTTCCTGTCCTTAAAGTTGCATCATTTTCTTGGAACTAAATATAATGCAGTGTAAATCTTCCCTATAATGCCAATGTGACTCACCCATTGTATCATTAGTCTATCACATTGTTATTATTATTAATTATTATTATTATTACATCTTAAGTATAATGTTCATAGAATCATAGAATCATAGAATAGTTAGGGTTGGAAAAGACCTTAAGATCATTCAGTTCCAACCGCCCTGCCATGGGCAGCAACAGCTCCCGCTAAACCATGCCACCCAAGGCTCTGTCCTGTTGCTGGACTGTCAGCTTCTGTTGCTGGAAGTGGTTGGAAATTTTAGTGCATTACTTGACCAGCTATAGTATTTCTCCAGAAAGTGAATTCACATCCTATATGGCATTTCTGGTGTTTGGGATTCCAAGAGCAACAAGAAGCGACCACAATACCAGTCAGTTTAATCTATCTCCTTTTTGAGCCTCTCAATCTGTGGGTCATAAAAGTATTGCATAACTGTATTTCTTAGTAAAAAAGATTTGGCAATCAAGGTATCATAGAGACAACACGTGTCTGTTGGATTAGTAAAATGCTTTAAGTTGTTGCAACTAGAATAATGCATGTTGTCCCTGTATTTGAAAAGAATCCCACTATTTGAAGCATTGCTATCAGATGTAGTTCAACAAGTCATAGATTAATGGAGTTCAAGAGACTCAAAAGAGAGGAAAATGGTATTTTGGAGTATGTGTCAATTGCAAGAGAAAGTACTTTCCTTTTGGTGATGCATAATTAAAAATTCATAGTATGTCCAAAACTCCTAATGTGAATGAAACAGTCAAATAAAAATAATTTAAAATTTTTGGATCTTGACTGTTTCCGTTTCACCTCTGGGACAGAGATGAAAAAATTTGCAAGAGCCAAAACCAAATTGGAATTTGTGTGTGTCATCCAAAAGGAAAATGTGATTCTTAACATCAGAAGCACTCAGAACTGATGGCATTAAAGTGTGTGTGGAAATAGAGTGTATGGTGCATGGAGGGAAGAAATATTGAACAACAAGTTTGAGTCTTAATAAGAGTAAAAGACAAAAGCAGAAGACAAACATTGTGTAGAATCTAATAAGCTGAATAAACAGGAGAGCCTGCTGAGGAGAAGATGTGAGAAATTGTAGTTACTGTTGAGTTAGAAGATAAGGTGCAGGAGCAGTGGGCAGATTAGATGGTGCAGCTACAGACAGAACATGAAGAATTAGTTAAGGGAATTAGGTGACCGCTACTCATTGTGAATTAATTTCAGCAAATGAGAATTTCACTTCATGCAAAGAGTTGTTGCTGATTTGAAAACAGAAGAGAAATAGTTAAAATCTAAGAAGCTCCCAGAAACATCGTCAGAAAAATCTCCATGGAACCTGGGACTTGTGTATTATACTGTATAAAACTGTTTAAATTCTGTGTCTTGCTTTGTCCTCTCCTCATAGTGGGAATCTGGTCAGCGTTTGGCACTCTGAAAAATATCCAAATGACAAGAGATCCAAATCAGACAGTTGTTTCTAATTTTTGTCATGCAGAGTTACAAGCTTCTGGGAATGCAGGAAAGGAGAAATAGCCAATATGCTGTCTTTGTGAGCTTGTGCTGATATTCAACTCTGGTGTTCCTAAGAATCACAAAATGATGAATAGCACAGTATCCTTCAGTACTATAGCTACGAATTATGCTAATATCGCCGTAATTTTATGAATGTTAACTAGTGACTAAATTTTGACAAATTAACTAATGAAGAAATACATTTAACAAATGGAAAGCCTGTTTTGATGAAATTGAGATGTTTTGTAAGGCTGCAGTTGGAAACAATGCATGAGATGATCAGAGAGCTTAGGAGGTATTTCAGCTTTTGTTAACTTGGTCATTCTTTGTGGTTTTAACATGAGGGAGACCATCGTTTTTCATTAAATGGGCCACCCATCTGCAGGGTAAGAGATAAGAGGATCACAGAAATAACTCTAATATCTTATCAAACTCTATGGGGTTTACTCCCTCCTCCCTCCCCTTCTTTACTTGAATGGGGTGGCCTGGGTTCTGCTGTAACTTCTCCTTCTTAGTAGCTGGGGCAGTGTTGTGTTTTCGACTTTAGTCTGAGAACGGTGCTGGTAACTCACTGATGTCTTTCTTAGTTGTTGCTCAATAGCGCCTACCCTGGTCAAGGACTTTTCAGTCCCATGCTCTGCCAGTGAGGAGGAGCACAAGAAGCTGGGAGGAAGCAGGGACAGGACACCTGACCCAAACCAGCCAAAGGGGTATTCCATACCACAGCGTGTCATGCCCAGTATATAAATTTGGGGGAGTCACCTGGAAGGCTGAATGCCGCTCGGGTCAGGCTGGGTATTGGTCAGTGGATTGCGAGCAATTGTATTAGGCATCATTTCTGTTTATTGGGTTTTATTCCTCTCTTTTCTCTTTTCCCTACTGTCGTTATTGTAATACTCTATTTCAGTCATGAAACTGTTCACTTTCCCAACTCTCCCCATCCCACCAGGAGGTGAGCAAGCAGCTCTGTGGTGCTCAGTTTCCAGCCAGGTCTAAACCATGGGGAGAGGTATATTTCTAGTTTAGAATTTTTCTCATTAGTATGAGAGGATTTTTCTCATTGTTAATGAGTAAATTAAAAAAATAATTGACAGGACTTTATCATGTGCGGCCTAATTTTCCTGTGCAGTTTGGGGCATGAATGTGTCCAGGGTAAAGTGTAATTTGTCCATTGGATCAGTGCATAAGTACTAATGGTAATATGGTCATGGAGGGATTTGTTAAATGTGCAAAGTGAATTCATTATAAGCTAGATGTGAAATCATTTACTTCTGATTAATGTAGTTCAGTTTGAGAGGTTGGCAAGCAGGCTGCTTATGGAATTTTTTCTAATTTTGTTTTGCATCTGTATTCCAAGGACTTCTAAAAAGAAAATGGAAAAATAAAACAAATCTTGTTTAGAAACAATAATGATGTGTGTAGGAAAGCACAATCTTGTTTCTAATGTGAACTGTGACAGACAACATTTGACACAGTTACTCTGTAAGAGTATACTTCAAAAAAGTAATTGTAGTGAGAATAGAAGTTATCTTTTGCTGCTGTTTGTGGCAGTTTTTTTGAAAACTCCATTTACTGTCCTACCTGTAGGTTTTGGGTGCAAATGTAGTAGTTTATTTCTTCTGAGGACTCATCTCACCTATCTCTATTTTCTCATGCAAATATGAACTTTCATTTCGTGGAATTAAATTAAATTATGATCTTGTCTGGCTTTGCAAATAGTTCAGGAGAGGTGAAAAGTTTATCTGAGGAGAAGTGGAGCTGTGGAGTCTTCCACTGTTGTTAACTTGACTTTTGGGGGAAAACAAATAACATTTTTTTTCTTATTAATTTCTCATCTCTTCATTTTTAGGATGGTAGATCTCTGATGTCAAAATGTAGGTTGTAAATGTACCTTTAACCAGTCTAAGGCTTGCAGTTAGTTTTCAGTGTCTTGTGTTTCTAAAAGACTAGCCTTGTTTCCTAGATTTTTTGGTTATAATTCAGTACATTTTCAAGAAGGACTAATAGACACTCTGGGAATAACGCACTGCAGACTATTAATAAAAGAGTGACAATGATACTACTTTTCCCCATCAACACTGTCTCACTGGCAACATGTTTTGGCATGTAGCATGATCACTGTTGACGGTATACTAAATAAATCGAAATAAAGGTGAAAATAATGACAAAGAATACAATGGAAGCAGAAAGGAGCAGAAATAACAAAAAGAGAACATGCAGAAGTTTACTGTGTTTTACATAATAAAAGATACTTTACATGATATATTTTATTTCTCAATTACCATAGAAGACAAACAGAACAAGTCATTAATAATAACATTGATGCTAATGAGTGTTATTATTAAAGGAATGGCTGTTGAATAAGTCTTTGTAATTGTAGTGCCCAAAGGTTTTTTGTTTTCCTTTATTTTTTTTTGATGCAAAGTTATATTTTTATCTGTGAGATGATGCCTGATACAATGAAACCTGATATGATTTCTCTTTTATTTGGTGCCATCATTTTGGATTATATTACTATGATTTTTTTTTTTTTTTAAGCTCCTTACTTTTAAAATAAAGATCAAAGCTGTTGGCTTTATCCATCACTTCTTTTTTTTGCTTCAAAACTAGATAAATCACAGAAGTTCAAGTCACTCAAAACAACTTAATACAAGTCTATTCACGGTTGGATTGAAAACTAAGAATAGACTTTGTATTTCTAAAAAGTAAGAACTGAAAGTTTAAATATTGGATTCTTTAATGGATTGTAAAGGATCTGAAAGTAGAGAGGTTTTCATAGCCTGTGTTCATTGTTGCCACTAAATACGTGTCATCCCAGAAACTCTGGTTCACAGTGAAACTCTCTCATGGTGCACACTCACAGGTGGAGAGATGTAGACAAATTTCTGCTTTTATCCTTGAAGTTGCTGTGTGCCAGGATTGAGCTCTAAGTCACTAATGCCCAGTATTTATCACATCTAGCTGAAACTGTGACTGTGTTATACTTCACAAGATGACTTATCAATTCCCCTAATGAGGTGCAGTGGAGAGAAAGGGAGCTCTGTTTCTACTAGGCATTGTTTTCCATGCTTGATTCACTTTAGTGACTATCTGTTCATGCTGATACACACTTTAGAAAGATTTAAAAAGTACCTCTAATAATGTGTTAAAGTTTTGTCATTTATCTTAATTTAATATTAATGTTTTATTAATCTGATTTAATGTGTGGAGGCACAAAGCTGTGGCTGATGTTTTCTAGTGTGGATGTTCCTTTGGTTTTCTGTTCTACTTATTTTAGAAGTAGACAGTTTAGATTAGTGCATGCATAATTCACAAAATTCAGTGCATTCAGTGCGCTCTGCAAGCATCCTGATTGCTTATGTGTTTTGACTTTGCAGTCTGGAATTTGGCACTGATCCTTCTAGTGGGTCTTTCTTTTTCTTGCAGTGGCTATGATTGTCCAGTTCTGTATTACCTATACAGCCATGTTTAAAGCAATTGTGCAACCTCCTTTGCAGAATAACAAGTAGTGATTTTTTTATCCTTTTAATTGCAGGTATTGTGTTAATTTGCTTCATAAACCTGTCACTATCCTCTGTCAAGAAAAAAGCCTAAAAGGACCTTCGCTTATGTCTCTGTGAATTTTGTATAGGAAGACATAAATAGAAGTATCTCTGTGGAAATATGTTCAGAGCATACGTCTCTAAGAAAACATGCTGCATTATTTTTTTCACTCTGTGTGTGTGTGTGTCTGTGTCTCTGTGTGTGTGTTCAGAAAAGGTTAAACTTAAGCACATAAGGTATTCTGAAAATGTTAACACAAGTGTTTCTGACTAGACTCTTTTATTCACCTCAGCATAGTTAGATGGCACTGTCTCTGAAGTCCACAAGAGGTATTTCCGCCTGTTTTTGTGGCTTATACAGCATCCAGCCTGCATGGCTGAGCAGCAGTTCACAGCTAGACACTAGAGTGCGTATAACTGAGAGGAGGAAGGAAATGTTGAGTGTTGTTCCTTTGCTTGTTGAGTTCAGATTAATTTTATTTATGATGAGGCTATTAGTAAAAATAACAGGTAGCAACAAATGAATGAAGTAAGTAGATTCCTAATTTCCAATGTGTAACGTGGAATCTATTAAAATCTGATACTTTGCTAAGTTTCTTAAAACTGATGTCCTGATACTGGTGAAAAGGAAGTGCAAGTTTGTCTTCCTTTTCTAAAGCCTATTAATTTTACTGTGTACAGAATATTGCTAAAAGCTATCCTGAAGCCCTTGCTCAAACAGAGCCATAGTTAAAAAACCCCACAAAGAGTTCCACCTCTTTTAGTATGTTTTTACTGCAGTCACTTCGAAGGCAATAGAAACAGCTATCTAGACTTGCTTTAATAAAACCAAGTTATTACAATCCAGTCTCTCTTTTCCCATCCACACTGCATGTAAGAGGATGCACCATATTTTATTTTGACTGTATGTACTGGCAGTTCATGTGGCAGATTTTCAGTAGCTCATCTTTATTACACAAGTAGTCCTCCAGGTTTTTTTTGCATAGACACCTTATAAAATGGCTGCAGAAGAAAAAACTGTGGCTCACTAATTTGAGCATCAGTATTTAGAAATTGTAAAAAATTCAGTTTGGAAATGAGTGAAGCAACAGTGGAGCCTAAAATGTCTGCGGTTTAATGTACTGAAAGCTACACCTCTCTTTTGCCAAGCTTTCCTATCACTCTTGCTATTAAAGCTGTTGAAATGCTATTTGTTAGAGAAGTGGTTTTCACTTTCAATTCTTTACATTGCAAGTACACCGTATATCACTTTTCTGACATAGGGCTGGAGTGTACACATTGTGTATTTCTGCAGTGTACTGCTCTGCTGTTGCAGTAGCTGTTTTCAAGTTATGCAGCCCCAAAGAAAATTAACTTTGGCAGGTGGTTGAAGAAAAAAAGCCTGTGCAGGTGGTAAAGGAAAATAATATTCCCTGTTTTATTTTACAAATTGTGATTAATTTCAATTTCATTTCATAATCCTCAAGGAGTGAAGCTTTTAAAGTTCCAAACCTGATCTGAATAAGTATAGTGACAAAATTCTAAACTGAAGTATAGCATCAGCTGATTTACTCTGCCATGTGCATGCATTTAGAATTAATTTGTAAGGGTGTAATTAGCTCAGAGGGCATAAAATAATATGAAAGGAGAGCTTTATTGTTTAGTGGAAATTAGACTATTGTTTTCAAACTTTCAGTCTGGATTTAGATCTTGAGGACGCAGCTGGAAGCCAGCATTAGTTAATAGTTTTGAGACAGTAGTTCCATTTCTCCTGCAAATGGTAATTCTAGCAAATGTTGACTACCTCCCAAGTTCTTTCTCCTGGTTCTTTGATCTTCCACAACTACAAAAATTCATCACAGTGGGAGATTAGAGATACTGCAAAAACCGGAGGTTTACCAGTTTGGAACCTCTGCCTAGGCTGGGTTGTTTGATTTAGAACTAGGTATACAAAGTCTCTGTTACACAGATTTCCCTAGGAAGGGCACCTCTAACGGAAACACATGCTTCAAAAATTACACTTGCAGTTGTTCTGCACACTGGGAAGTAACAGGGTTTTTATTTATCCTTTCAAACTGAGGGACTCTGTTATTATGGATTCTTAGATATAACCATTACTACTCAAGTTTTGAAGTAATTTTTACATTTACCCTCCTTACAAATGAGAAATAAAATGTCGAAGATTAGATTGGTGGGGTATGATAATAAATGCAAGAAATGACATATGAAGTGTGCCATTTGGCCAAACAATAACATGTACTTGATGAAAATAATGCATGCTAAAGCACCTGCTTGAAAAAGAATCAAAAGAACTGAGCTCTAAGTTAAATGAACACATTTTTCTGTGAGACAGTCTGGCAGGAAGCTGCTTTACCAGTTCTTTTAAGGCGTTACTTTATTAATGCATATTGGTGGCTGTGGTGAATGCTGGATATAAAAAAACCCTAAAATTATCTTAAGTTCTTTTTATAGTTTGCCTGCTTCTCTCACGAATTGCCCTGATGGCTGTGCTAGCTTGTCCTTAGCCATTCTTAATTTTTTACCTTCCATGAAATTCCCACTACCTAGTCAGAAGAAAATTAAATTTTCTTGGATCACAAAACTCAGGAACTCTGATAAATGGTTTCTTTCATTGTGCTTTCCTGTAAGTCTTGTTTTTCCTTTTGTGTAGAACATTTTATGCATCTTCCATAAATAGCTCACTTGGATTATTACTTGCTAAGAAGGCTTTTATTTTGACCTTGAAGATTTCATTTAATTTCTGAGCTATTAGCAGATATCTCCGCTCATCTGGCCTCCTTTTGGAATGAAACCTGAAAGCAAGCACGCATTTGCAGAGAAATCTTATTCTTATAGAAATAAAAATGGTGTTTGTATCAGTCAGGATTAGGTTTAAATTAAAAAGTTTAACTATGACTTTCATTTGGAAATCTTAAAAAAACCCAGCTGACTTTACAAACTTCTAAGGCTCTTTTGCTATGATGGTTTGTATTATTTTTTGCACTGGCATCTCCCATGGATCACAGCTTGAGCTACTATGACTCTCAGGAGTGAGCTTCCTAGAGCAGTGCCACATCAGTGAGAAGACATAGGTTCTTCCTTTTCAGGAGTGCATTTATAAACGTATAGTAGACAAGCAGATACTTAATACTTGAAACTTTAGAATTTATTGAAGTTTTAGATATTGTATAAAACCTTTCAACTGCTGTTCGTCCTGCTGTTTCACGTACACCTAATAAAGTATCAGCTCTTTTTTTTTACCCTCTATTAGCTTTTTTTATAGTAACATTATATTTGTAATCTTTTATTTTCAGTTAGGATAAAATACTGGTGCTCTTTCAGTGTTTAGTCATCTACTGCTAATTCTACTGTATTTTTTCTTGCCTGGTTTATGTAGAAACACAGAAAGGTATTAAAGGATCCCAGGGTTAGAGAGAAACAGAGAGAATGAATGAATAAATGTTACATTGAATACTGTGTAGTGATCCAAAAGGTTAGTCTTCGGGAAGAAGTGAAACCAAAAAGACATGGTAATTATGTCTTACCAGTCTCTTTCAATTTCTCGGCCAGTGCTTCCCTTGAATCGCTTCAAGGCACTTTGCCACAGTGGAGCAGTTCATGATGCTGTTCTTTCCCAATGAAGAGCACCACCCACTAACACTGCTAAGTAATGTGTTAACCAAATGCCACTTAAAATTTATCAGAGACAAAGGTCTAGTTTCTTTGCAGGAGTGATACCAGTGTATTGTTCTGAGGTAGTTGATATTACCATAGATAATTTCTGGGAGTGAGAAAACAGTAATTCTTTCCCTGGCCACAGCTATTACCTGTATCCCGGAGACTTGACTCTGATGTGGTCAAATGAAGGGCTTGAGCAAACTGGGGTAACTATTCTTATGAAACCCTTAAGGATCCATGTTATTTAACTGAGATTTTTTTGTGGTTTGTTGTTGTTTATTTTTCTGACTGAGAATGAGCTTTGAGGCAGAGCCTGTTGTACCCCAGTGTATCACATGAGATAGATACCTAAGCCAGAAGACAGTTATATCTTAGAAACGAAACCAACCAACCAAAAAAATAATCCCCCCAAAGTCTGCAACAACATCCAGTGATGATAAACCCTAAAATGTTTAAATATTACTATATATTTGGCACTGTATTCACGTATGTGGTACATTAGTTGACGATTGCTGAGTATTTCTCATTGAATGTTCAACTGTGAATAGGAACAGAAGTGCGTGCGTACATTGTAGATACGTCAGTGAATAAAATTAGATGTTTGGAAATCTGAAGTGGGTTTGAGTGAGGTTTGAATCTCCTTAGATGATTTATTTCTTCTGGTAAAAAATAAGAAATATTCAGTGGTTTAATGAAAAGGTTTAAGAAGCTTTGTGACTCTTCAGTGAAAAGTTGAGGAAATATGAAATCATGGGGTGAAGGTAAATATTAAAAGTTGTGTGAACAGAAACTGCTGATTTTCATAAACATTTAGTAAATACGTCGTCATGTTTGTGGAAGTCAGTGTTACCTACCTGTACTAAATTAGGCAGCTTTCAGAGAAGTGGCCATACACCTTCTCTGTGGTGTTAGTTTTCTGCGAAACTTCCCATGAATTCAGTAGTTCTTTCCCAAAGCTGTCATGCGAACACTGAAAGCTTTTTGAAAGCGAAAAAATATTTCCTTTTCTTACTCTTGTGTTGTAATGCTGTAGAAAAAAAAATAAACTTAACTTTCATAATGATGAAAGATTTAACAAAGGACGTACATCAGTTGTCATGCCTGCCACGTAAGTATAGGGTATTAAGCTTTTTCTCAAGCGCACAATTTCTCTGTAGTATTTGAATGTGTTTGCTTGCTGAAAGTCTCTGTAAAGCTTACATTTTCCCCTTAGAGTAGTAACAGAAATATTGGAGATTGTTTTAGGATTATGCAGTATATGTCCTGCTGCATAATTCTGTGAATTCCCTAATTCAACAGTAGATCAGAATCATATAGCCTCTCAAAGCAAAAAAGAGAAAAAGGCGGTACCTTCATGCATCAAATAACTTACTAGTATTTATGGGTGTTGAATGTCAGGACAGCATAATCAATTACAGAAGAATTTGAGAGCACTTTCACAATTGTTTTTACATCAATATCCGCTGGGTCTCTTTAATGTTAGAAATTTTGCATCTGTCTTAAATGACAAGTTGTGGGCAATCCTGGTAAAGTTTATTAAACAGAAGTCATTTAAATGAAATGGTTAATGCTGAAAAAACTGTTGTGAGGGTACTTAATTAGGAGATGTCTTCAAAGTTAACTTTACCATGTTAATCACATAAATCCCTTAAATAATTATCAGCCTTATTCACTGGGGCTAAGCATTTAGCAGGCTTTAACAGCAATTAAGTACTTAGCAAAGTTAGCAGAGCTTTTAAATAATATTTATTGAGAGAATCTCATAGAATATTCATATGACATCTGAAAACAGTTTTTAAAGTATGTTTGAAAGAATAGCATGTTTAACATGTGTTAAACACGTTTAACTCATCCGTCTGAATTACAGTGATAGTGTGGGTTACTCTCAACACTTGCTATTTTGACAAGCTGAACTGCACAGATTTAAGAAGCCTGTTATTTGCCAGTATTTGTGCTATGTAAAAGCTTGCATGTATGCAAATGCTCATCTTTGTTAGTATTATTGAGTAAAAGTTAATGGTGGTATATGCAGTAATCAAGATATAAACATAGAAGCCTGATTATAAAACCTGCTTCTCGTGTTGAAAATGCATAAAGAGAGCTAATGTGGTGTGTGTGTTGGCATGTTGTGCTTCAATGTCTGGATTAATAGGTACACTGATAGTAATACAGGCTAACGACTGTCACTCAAGGAAATAAAACTTTTTTCAAGAGTGTTGGGAATTTTGTTCCCACTTTGCTACCATGTACAGTGTCAGCTGAATTATGACTGGATGTGACCCATACAGCTGTGAGATTTGCCTTTTCTAAGATTACCGCTCTAGGGCAGACTTCATCTATCTGGACTTGTGCAAAGCGTTCGACACTGTCCCACATGACATCCTTGTCTCTAAATTGGAGAGATATCAATTTGATGGGTGGACCACTCAGTGGATAAAGAACTGGCTGGATGGCCGCACGCAAAGAGTTGTGGTCAATGGCTCAATGTCCGGCTGGAGACCGGTAACGAGCGGTGTCCCTCAGGGATCGGTGTTGGGACCGGTCTTGTTCAACATCTTTGTCAGTGACATGGACAGTGGGATTGAGTGTGCCCTCAGCAAGTTTGCCGATGACACCAAGCTGTGTGGTTCGGTTGATACGCCGGAGGGAAGGGATGCCATCCAGAGGGACCTCGACACGCTTGTGAGGTGGGCTGATGCCAACCTTATGAAGTTTAACCATGCCAAGTGCAAGGTCCTACACCTGGGTCGGAGCAATCCGAGGCACAGCTACAGGTTGGGCAGAGAAGAGATTCAGAGCAGCCCTGCAGAGAAGGACTTGGGGGTGTTGGTCGATGAAAAAATGAACATGAGCCGGCTTCAGTGTGCGCTCACAGCCCAGAAAGCCAACCGTATCCTGGGCTGCATCAAGAGGAGCGTGACCAGCAGGTCAAAGGAGGTGATCCTGCCCCTCTGCTCTGCTCTCGTGAGACCTCACTTGGAGTATTGTGTGCAGTTCTGGTGTCCTCAACATAAAAAGGACATGGAACTGTTGTAACAAGTGCAGAGGAGGGCCACGAGGATGATCAGGGGCCTGGAGCACCTCCCCTATGAAGACAGGCTGAGAAAGTTGGGGCTGTTCAGCCTGGAGAAGAGAAGGCTGCGTGGAGACCTCATAGCAGCCTTCCAGTATCTGAAGGGGGCCTACAAGGATGCTGGGGATGGACTCTTCATCAGGGACTGTAGTGACAGGACAAGGGGTAACGGGTTCAAACTTAAACAGGGGAAGTTTAGATTGGATCTAAGGAAGAAATTCTTTACTGAGAGGGTGGTGAGGCACTGGAATGGGTTGCCCAGGGAGGTTGTGAATGCTCCATCCTTGGTGGTGTTCAAGGCCAGGTTGGATGAGGCCTCGGGTGACATGGTTTAGTGTGGGGTGTCCCTGCCCATGGCAGGGGGGTTGGAACTAGATGATCTCAATGTCCTTTCCAACCCTAACTATTCTATGATTCTATGACTTGCTCAATATCTAGGGCTGTATTGTTGGTGTTAAAAATGATCAACCATGAGTTTAATTAATTTGCTTAGGTATTGTCCATTTGGAATCAAACAGACACAATTAAGGAGCAGGTATACTCAGGATGTATCATGAAAGTACTCTGAATTTATAATAGCATAGGTATCTCATGGTATACCTTCATGCAGGGATGGCTTTCACTTGTGAGTATGCATTGTGTATGTTTCTTTCTCTGAATAATACTATCTGAGATATGACTTGATCTGAAATTTGAGGAAGTTTAAAAAGAGTAAATGGCTGATAAATTCATGATTCATGTTTTGAGCTGCTTCCTGCTAAATCAAATACATTATGCTGCTTCTGTCTTGATATCTGAAGTTAAATTAATTATACAAATAGTCTTTATATGCACACACACACAGTAGTTTTTGTGTTGTTTTGTGTAGGAGATATCCAAGCCTCCAAACCAAATTTTGTTGTAAATGGAGAAGTGCTGAAAATGTCAAAAATCAGTGCAATCATCTCTATTGTACAGAAGTTAACTATGTTACCAAGAGTTAGTATCAATACAGTAGAAAGTTTTTTTGACTGGTCAGAAAGTCGAAATGAAATTGAAGATGCTTCAGTTTGAAGATGCTATCCTCTACTCTGATTCATTTTATTCTTCCCTTGAGATAGATAAGTTGCTAGAGAGCTAAATGCCAAATGTCTCGTGCTACAGTCCTATATAACTGATGTCTCTCCCACTCTTTAACACACAGAACTTAATTGCTTATTTAGTTTCAGTGTATGTTGGTCTATTTTATCACCTAATTAGATTGTGTTTGAAACACCATTTGGTAGTAACAATACAGTCTGCTTTGCCATTTGGTTCTTCATTAATTTACTTCCAAGGGTTTGTTCTTACTGGGGGTAGGAGGGAGAAAAAGGGGGAACAAAAAGGGCTTTTTTTGCCGCAAGGTAACTAAGACTTTAGCAATCTAGTATTAAAAAAACACACTGAAGAAAGCACAAAATTTGTTGGTAGGTCAGCCCTGAACTCCACTTGTATTTCAGTTTTACTGCAGTTTTAGCTTCAGAGAACTGACACATACATATTGAAAGCTGCAGGGGAAGATTGGCAGGTAGCGAAGACAACCCCCAAATGCATTTTCCTTGTGTGTTGTAATTCGGGACTGTTATATGCTTTTACCTATCCAAACCTCCTTGCCCATTTCAGCTCTGTGTGTGTGTGTGCTGCTGGTCTCTCAAGGAATAGCTTTGTTCTTTTAACTGTCTGAAAGACATGTCATTCCAAGCTTTCAAAAAGGAGATATTTTCAATATGTGATCATCCCTGAAATACTGTTTGAGAACTGAAGATGCTCATTGATGAAAGGAGCTGCCTTCTTCAACCATTTGTTTTCCGAAGCTGATTGCCTGTGGCATGATTGTTTTACTTGTGTCTGGACAAGAGAATATACAATTTACTCAGTGCTTTAAATCAGGGAAACATCCTTGAATGAAGAATAAAAGGTTGTCCTTACTCACAAAGCAGTGTTTTGTACTATACGTTAATGTAAATTTAGCACCTATAAACTTCTTGTAGCTAGAAAATATGTCATGAAACTTCATTTTCTTTCTCTAACGTGTAGCTAGATGAGGAATTGCTGTTGGCAGAAGACAAAGAACCCCCAATGCCCTTGTGGAGCTGTAGGCAGAGGATAAGGAAAAATAAATTCTTGGAATTCTTTTACTTTACAATATTTTATTTTATTTTTTTAATCGTATGGTACCCTGATGCATAATTAGGCCAGAAAACGAGGACCTCGGTAATGAACTTTCTAGTCATTGAAGTGATTTTGTCAGTCACCATTATTTACACTGTGGAAGATGTAATGATCCTTTGGGTAGCTGTATTTCTCACTCCCCATCCCACCATACATTTGTCACCAACTATTTGGGTCTGAAAAGTAGACTAATGACTAATAGTAAAAGGAAAATGTAAAAGAAAGCTATGGCTGATGCATTTCAGGTATTGCAAACTAGAAGTTAAGAACTTCTAGTCTGAACTAGTATGGTTTTTCTCATGTTTATCTAGGTCAGCATCTTCCTTCTAGAAAAGACAAGGGGAAAAGGTAGAAATAATTCTACTCAGCCTGTTATAGTATGTGTCTTAGTTGTGCCTTTGATTCTTACAGCATTTAATATATTTTACTTTTACAAATTTATCCAGCTTTTTATCAAGCCACAACATCCATAACAGTCTTCATCAATGAATTCCCCACTTTAACTACAGGGTGTCTGAATGAGCAACTCATTTTGTTTTTCAGTTGTTACTTGGTAGTTTCCTTTGGTGCCCCTTTATTCCAGTACAAGGAAAACATAGTAAACAGGCAGTCTCTGCCTTCTCTATGCCACTCAGTTTAAAGGTTTTATGTCACACCCCAAAGTCAACTCTTCTGACGGAAGAAGAGTTGTTTGTTAGCGGTCTTTGGTACAGAGAGCATCCTGTGTCTTTGATTATGCTGTCTCTGGGCTTTTTGAAGTATCTTCTATATATGTGATAAGTGGAACCAAGCTTACAATATTGAAATACCTGTTACTTCTTTAGATGGTGTTTCATGCTTAACTGCCAGAAAATTATAGCTACCGACTATGGTTGAGGACTAAAGGTGTGTAATATTTAAATTGATGCTACCTGACAACTAGATGAATCTGAGGTGAATATTTGGTTGTCATTTGACATGTTTTTCGAATATCTGACTTGAAGTGTGAAGGAACTGGATTCATTCTTGCTCTAGAGTATTTACAGCTCAGATTTGAAATCAGAATGGCAATAGGACAATTAAGGATGATAATATCTTTTACATCGATTAAATAACTCTCTTTAGTGTGACATATGCTAGTGAGTATTATAGAGAGGTCCATGATATAAGAAGATGACTTAATGTTGGCTGGAGAGAATTTAATGAGAGTGAATTACTTACGTGCTTCTTTTACGCAGTCATAGAATGACTTGTATAGGCATAACAGAAGATAAATGATGGCACTCTTTTAGAGAGTTTCTGTAACTTTTGGAGATGTTTGTTTCAATGTAGCCAATTTTGTAGTCAGAATACATCTTACTTACTGTCCAGGCAGGCATAGGGACTAGTCATCTATGATTTATGTTCTTTATGTCTGCTGAATTTGCTGTAACTGACCCTCCAGCTTTAAAACAGAGGAACAGAAAACTAACAGCAAAAACACCTAAAGCAAAAAGCATTTGAAAGTCAGCAAACTGCAGCAGCTATTTTCCATGGACTACTGTGCAGCAATCCTGTTGCAAACAGATTAAAACAGCAGGGCAGCAGTTGTACTGATAGTACCAATATCTGTCAGTATTATTTTTCCCCAGGCATGGAGAGGAAGTCTGTGCAGTTTCATTTTTAGTGTATACCCATCTCCAAGATGAAAACAATTTCGGTATCTTAGACAAGATGATTTTTAAGAAAATAAAAAAAATCAAATATCTGATTGCCAATACTTTTATTTTTATTAAAATATTTAGAAGGTTTCTATTGATATTATGGCTGTTAATCTGAAATTTTCCTGCATGGAATTGACACATCTCAAACTTAGCGAGGTTTACAGATAGTGTTGCTTGTTTCACCGCTAAATACAGTTGAAGTTGATCAATGGAGGGTAGTGAAATACAGTAACTGTTCTTAGTAGATGACCTCAAATTTATGAACACCTTTCTCTTTAATTCATGGTTGGATATCTGTAACTTATTTGCCTTGAACAAATCAATATTAACCTCTCCGTTCATGGATGGGTGGTCAAATGGATTTTCTATTTTTTCCAGCTCTTCATTCTTTTGGCATCAGAAAGGTGACCACTGGTGAGAAGCCATTACTTTAAACAACTTCTGTGTTTCAGATTAAAAAAACCAGAGATTTAGGTGTGTGGGTTATCCATACCTGGAAATGTACCCACATCCGAAATGAACCCACATCCAGCTTTGTCCAGAAGGCAGCAAAACTAGCCGAGAAACAGATTAAGGCTAGCTAAAGCAGTATGGGTTGAACAGTTCCGGATAGTGAGATTGGAGGTTTGCAGTCTGTAATGTAGCCCTGCCAGTCTTACAGTTACCAAGCTGACAATGACTGAGGTTGTGAGGGAGTTTTGATACTTTTGCAAGTCAACATCTGGTAAAGGAAAGTTTGTTTTTAGTTTGCTTGATGTGCTTTGCTTGTCCCGTTTTGAACTTCTATCTTCTTAATGATGCTTTCATCCAAATATTTCTGTAATTATTTGTGTTGGAGGAGAAAAACCCAGGTGCCTGTGATCTAATTTTCTACTTATACACTATAAGTAGATGTACTGTATTGAGATCTGAACTTACAGAGAGTAATCAATTGCAAGCACATCATGTCAGTCACCTGCAGGGGTCTTGCACAATACTCAAAGGTAGGGGAAAAATCTTTCTGCTTTATTTATTTTTAATCACTTTTCCTTCCCACAAACTGTTCAAACACACAGGCACAATTTTCTTTCTTAAGTTTGAAGGTTGTTGATTTTGCCAGAAGGCATGTTAGCTTTCATTCACCTTGAAGTGTTTTTACATCAACAGAAAGATAAGTGCAAGTTGTGTTTGTCTTCAGAACTATGCTTTTGGTCATGGCCCTGATAGACATCTGAAAAATTGAATGAACATAAAATCCAAATAAATTCTTTTCTCATAATTGACATAGAATGAAATCACAGTATGCACTGATGAGATGGGATGGAGACTGACAGTATACAGACCTTTGTACTTCTGTCATTTTGTGTGTGTGTGGTTATGCTTAACACTGACTAATGAGAAAACCTGGAAAATAAATTATAATTGCTTTTCATCCTGGAGTGTGTGAGGCATGCAAGAATGTTGCTTTGTGTCAACACTAGACACCTTCCCAAAGAAAACTATGTATGGATAATGGAGAAAAAAAGCTTTCTGCAAGCATGGCAGCTGAAAAGCATGCTTGTCCGGAAGAGGAAGAAATCCAGGAACAGGCAACAGAAGATGGATTTTGGCATCTAGTTGTACACCACAAGTTGCTTTTATCTGAATATTCAATTCCTAGGAATACTTGGGCACTGCTTCCTATAAAAAGCATATCTATCTTCTCCCTCCTTTCCCAGTATAAATAATTCTCTTGTTTAGTTCTCCAAAGGCTGGGAACAGCTAACCACCACTACTTGCTTCCAGTGCAACTTACCTCCTTCTGACTTGTTGCTAACAAGAGATGTGAAACAAAAGCTGGTGTTGGTTGAGTGGCCTGTACTGAGGAAAAGAGAAGTGATGTTTGGGAAGAAGCACAAACAGGAATTGTTTTACGTAAGACTGAAGAGCTACTTTAAACTCTGCTTTATGTCTGGTAAGGAACCTCTCCAAAGAACTGTGTATCTCTACCAAACTTACTACTCAAGTTAAAAGATACTATTTTTCTAGCATAAAAGGCTAATCCAGGATTTTATGCTAGTTATTGTATTTATATACAAATATATTACAGACATACTTCCTGTTGTTACAGATTTGTTTTGAAGACAATAGGAAAATTGTCTTAGGGTGTTGAAAGCCTGAAAGTTGTCTTGAAACAAATACACAGGGGGCTGAAAGCCTGAAGGTTGACTTCTGAAGTCTGTTGTGAGTGTCCCATTAACTTGACTGCTGGTAGAAGTGAGATATTGCTGCTTATAGGTAGAGAGGGGAAGGGTTTTGACTGAAAATTGTTAATTAAAAAAACCCAGCCAACTGTGAAGAGCAATTTTACTACTGATTTAAATGTGAATATATTTATTACAGTGCAGACTGGTATAAGCTGTAAAATATGACAGTGCTCATAATGCACTAGTCTGAAGTGATAAACGCAATAAATATTTATAGATTATTGATACTTTCTGTCACTGTACAAAGCAGACATTCTTCCTAAGTGAACATGTACATTCTTTGATGTCCAGATACATAATATTGAATAACTGTAATTGCAAGAAATTGCTAACAGATTGGCTCTGTTATTTGTGGATTGGCATAAAGTCATCAAAGTTCGTGCAAACAGCCTATTTATTTATAGAAATGTCAAGATCTTACTAAAAGCCTTAGTCAAGCAAAATTAGTATTGCAAATCATATTAATTAGGGTATATCAAGCTATATTAACCAGCATAATTTATTTTTTCTTATTAGAAAGCTTTAAGTGGTTGCACCAACACCAATTAAAAGAATATATAGAAATCCTTTTTTATTAACAGTCCTGTTCTACAGGTGTCAAACTGCGCAAATAGCTAAACCCCAGAATTTATACAAACTACTAAAATGAAGTTTAAATAGTGCTGAATACTGCTGTATTTTATGGTTCATTAAATAGACTCTTACAGCAAGCTTCATTGTTTCCTGCAGGTTTTTGAATATAATGTCAGATGCTGAGCTCAAAATAAAATGGGAATTTTCTGAGCTTTGCTTCAAAATATGCAAAAAAGAGCATTTAATGGAATTTATTTCTAGGTATTGTAACTCAAAGCTCTCACATCTGATTTAAAAACAATATAGTGAGATTCTGACTCTTGGAAGGACTGTAAAATCACAAGCTGTTCCTTGTGATAGATACAATTTTTATTTTAGCACGTAATGAGTTAAGAAGTAAAAGCACTGTTCACAATTTTTACTGATAGCTGGAGCTTAAAACACAGCCTCTTGTCTCTCAAAGTCTGAGTTGCAAACCTCCGAGGTGGGTATCTTGACCCTCTTGACCATTTTAAAAGGTAAGGAAACACCTCTGCATCCTTGCTCTGGTCTTCTGTTAAGTGGTACCCAACCATCTGCATCTGATGTTGGGGAATATGGCTGAGATACTGTAGACCACTTTAACCTCATGTGAGTCTCATGTTATGCAAGGCCCCACTTGGATTTAGATAGATGGAATTTTTAGTGTTTCTCTAATTAATGATCACTAGCACAGCACCTTTGTGTCATTCTGCTGGGAGTGGAAAACTTCATGTTTTAAAAAGTTAAAACATTTATCAGGTGGTTGCCTGTTATTCACTCAGGCTCTCAGTTGTTGTAAAATCCTTCAGATACATCTCACAAAACCACACAGCTCTTTCTCTTATAATGATACAGTTGTAAAGGCCTTTGTTAAGGCTTTAAACATTACATGTTTCCCCTTCTCTACCCCCCCCCCCCCCGAACAATTGAACCATGAAAATCAGCATTAATGTACAAGTTTAAATATTTACCAATGTCTATACTGCAGAAGCTTTCTTTGCCTTGGTCACTGTTCTCAGGCTAATCTGACAAGTTTACTGCGGGGTATAGGACATCACTATAGTATTCTGTAATTTTCTAGCCTTTTCTAGAGAGGTGGTATTTTTGTTCCCAGTATTTTCTACACTGGGAACAGAAGGCTTTCTACAGGAAGCCTTTTGTCTAAGAACTTTTGTCCTCGTTGTGACTTAAAAGTACGCTCACAGTTCCAGTGAAGAGTGAAGCAGGACTGAGGAGAGGGAGAGGACAGCATGAGAGTGGGGAGGGAATTGTGTGTGTCATTAGAATTGTTATTTTGCTTAAATTTCTGGTAAATACTACATAGTGCTGGGTTTGCTGTCCAAAGATTCTGAAAACATGAGAGTGGGGATAACAGGTCTCACATGGGATCTAAGAAAGATTTATAAATCCCTTGCTTGTTGTTTGGTGTCCAGCCAAGAAAACTTAGGACATCTATAATGGTGTTAGAGACCGATGTTCAGGCAACCATTTCCTATTTTGGGTACTGGTGAATTTTCTAGCAATGATGAAGTTGGACTTAGAAGCCCTGTGGTGTAGGTAACATTGCTGCCAACTTCAGGTGCATTGTATTCTTACATATAATCTCCATTGTTGGCTTTCTGAAGAGAAGCATAAAAGGATTCTTCTTACTTAAAAACTGGTCCTAGGTTTTCAAGTATGTATTTCTTAATTAGTGAACTTCACCTCTTAGCTTGTAAATGATCAGATCTCTGGGAGGGTTTTGGATATGTGTATGTGTTTAGAGTTGATTAGAAAGTGGTTACTATTAAAAAGAGCTGTCTCATTTCCTGAGATTTGATTTGATCTGGGGAGGAACTCTTTGGAGCCTGTGGGCATCTGCAAATGCTTCCACATGTCAAGGCAGTTTAAGTGGTGGAACAGTTCTGAGCTGAGAAATGAGTGACTAAGTGAAGAGATTTGGTTTGGTTTGAGGTGTTCATCTATGGTAATGATGCACTGGCAATTTAAAAATCATTCTTTGTTAGTTTCAACTGAATGCCAGCCACACTGCAGAGAGCTTAAAAAAAGAAAAGAATCCAGTATCAACAAACTAACCACAGGAGGCTCTTGCTTCATAGTGATGCTCAAAAATGTGTTAAAATATTAGTAGAGTGTGGAAAGCCAAAGAAGAAATCCTACCCTGGTCTGATCTGACACATAAATAAATGGATTGATCTGATGTAAACAAGTGGATTAATCTGAGTTACAATGGTTTGCATTCATCAATATGTTTCTGTAATAAACTTGCATTTGAAGGAGGGGGAGAAAAAACCCTCTACCTGCCCTTCACTGATTCTTATCATAAAACAAAACATTAAAGGAACAGCAGGACAAGATGTATATTTCAAGCAAACCAGAAGAGGCTTTCTTTTCTGTTCAATTTTGAACTTGGGGAATTTTACTTCATTTCTCCCTTCAAAGGTAGCAGAGAATTCATTTACTGTAGCCTGAGGTTATGATAACAAAACAAAGGCTTGCAACTTCACATACTTCAGAAAAAAACAAAATAATTCAATTAGACTAACTCACTTGGTTGTACTTAGACACTTGTGAAGTTGGGAAGGACACATAACTTCTGTTTTTAAAGAAGGTAGTCTGTAAACTGGAAAGAAAAGAGGGTCTGGATTTTCCCAGACTGTTGGAAAGGAGGAAAATTGAAAGGGAGCACTTGGACGTCACTCGGCTTTCACTTCTTCCCCAGATGAACAGGGCCAGACCAAGAGGACCTGTCAGTTCTAAGGATAATGATTTTGGTCTAGAAGATAAAATGTTCATAAAGTTGAGGCAGCTGAATGTTTTATACTGGTGGCCATATGATCATGATAACACAGCTGTTTCTTCTCTACAGCAAGGTCCCTATCCTTAACTGAGTTAATTTGTCTTCAAGTCTTGATACATTATCCTTTTAGGTGACTTTTTCTGCTACTCTGAGATTTCATTTGCTGAATTTTGAAACTGAACAGGTATCAGACAAGCCTTTATTATTTCTGGGATATTTTGGTGTGTTGTAGTGGAGATACTTAAGGCCTTAATGTGGTTGAATGTGTTGATGTAAGTCATATCATATTCCTGAGCTCAGTGGCTTAAGCTTTCTGACCTGCACCATGTTATGTATGAGCTTGTGAATTATTTTGGGAGATTTTTTTTTTAATATAAAGAAATTTGGTAGATTTTTATTAAAGCCAAAACCTGCTGGTGGATTTGCAGTAAACTGGGTTTGTACCCATCTGGATTAAATCCTATTACTGTACCTTTAGCTTGTAAAGCAGCTTGTCTGTTGTTATGGAATGTGTCAAACCGATTGCAATAGGTAATCAAATGTAGTCTAAGTTGAGCTGCATAAAGAATGTGATTTTTAGTATCTCAAGTCAAGATACTTTGTGGCTACATAACTTGTAAAGGCCTAATGGGGAGTCTTTTCCTAGGCTGGATGAATTTACGCTGTACTAGTCAGTCCATCCAGTTTGTACAAGAGCTTGTCCTTTCAGAATGAGTTTGCATGAGTGAAAGCTTGTCTTCTGCTCTCTCCCATATTTCTGTGACCTGTGCTACGCTTCCAAGGCTTCTCTAGTCAAAATAAGTGCAGCCATTTCTGCCGTTTGCTTCTAGTCAGCATCCCATTGTAAAATGGTTTAAAGTAGAAAATTTCATTTCTTGGCAGCCCACTCTCATCAACCTGACCCAGGTTTCCTCATCTGCCATTGTCATTTTTTTTTTTTCCTCTCTTACAGGGGAAAAGAAAATCAATAAATAGAAACTTAAACCCTACACAGGGAATACACATCACATGTCTATGCAAATATAGTGCAGGTTACTTATATTCTTCTTCTTGGGTTTGCAGTCATAAAGTGTATTGGCAGCCCTCTTCACCATCTACTTTCCTCCTCCTGGAGTTGCTTCTCTGAAAAGGGAAGAAAGCTTATGTAGGCCTGGGCTTAAGCGTGAACACAGACTAAGATTTATTTATGTGTATATAGTACTTCTTAGGATGCTTGTACAAGTGGACAGTTCCTTGTCTTCTTTGCCCAGCCCTCCTGATCTCACTGAAGATCTCCACTCCGACTCTACTTAAAAGCATCACTTTTATAGGAGTAAGCTTACATATCTTTTGAAAAGTGAAGTTTTAAGCTCTCATTCTCTCGAATGCTCTGCTCTGCTACTTTGACTTCAGAGGAGGAGGAATATCAGCTGATCTTCCAGTCTTCCCTAATTTTCAAGCTAACAATGTGAGCAGGCTTGAGACAAGTTGTCCCTCAACTTTTAAATAAAAATAAATGTCAATGAAAAAAATATTTTCCCCTTCTTTCTGTAATTTTTCATTTGCTCTTTCATAGTGGGTGTCCCTGGTGTTAGAACTCAACCTTTTCCAAGCAAAACCAGATATAAGCGCTCCTGGTTTTCCTTTTTTTTTTTTTAAATCCCGCAGTTCCCATGGTTCTGAAAATCAGTTTTTAATCTCCCCGGTTAAAAATAGATTTGAGTTCAATAAACAAGAAGATGAAATCAATTTTTGTCTTTTTTTTCTGAGACAGGTGAGTACATCTCTCCCTAAATTTCTATGTATTCAATTCCTTTCCAAATCCTCATAAGTAATCCTGCTTTTACAAACATATTTAGCTTCCTTTTTGGAGATAAGAGTTGCAGATGGTGAGATTTTTATAAAAATATTTAATCTGGAAATAAACCAAAGAGGATTTAAAACTATGATGGGAAAAAACAGATGAAGAAAACAATCTTGAAGTGATCCAGGAAATTCAAAAGACAGCTCAGACCCATTATATTTAGTATGTTAGTGCCTGTTTGCATTGTATTTTCCTTCTGTATAGAGTTGCAAGCACAGATTTCAGAACTTCTTGCAGTGACATAGTCTGTGCTAGTAGGGGCCATATGCATTTATAACAAATTGTTTCTAACATGGTAATCCGTGAATAGCAAACCAAACATTTCTTAGTTCAGGAAATTTTGAGGTTTTTTGATCTTCTCTACTTTTCAGCATCTTTCTTTAGGTCCAGAAGGTCTACTTGCATTTTTATTAGTGTGTTAATATTTTTAATATGTTACATTCGAATAAAAGAAAAAGATTGTAATAATGTGAATTGAAGCATTTCAAACAGGTAGCTGAAAGAAGAACATAGTGGAAAATGCCTCTGTGAGATTTCCTTCAGTTGAAGGGCTGTAACAAATAGCACCTATCCCTTTGTTGGCAAATGTAAGAACCAGAGGCATGGCTGGACAGCTGCAAGTGCTAAAATAGAGAGTACACATAGTGCTGGGCTTATGACAATAGAAAAGGAATCGAGTTTTGTCCCACCTGTGGAAGAAATTTTGGCATTTGGAAGAGAGAGAAATATCTGCTTGTCTGTGAAATGGCAACAGTCACTGAATCAGCATAGCTTAGTGCATATTACCTTGGGAAAGAAACATTTAGGAGACCTCCTTTAAAAAGGCTGTGAGATGTGAATGTGTTATATAAATAAATGGATTGCCTTAAGGAGATCGTTCTTTACTTCCGCAAACCCAACTTTTAGGTATGTGCAGAAAAAAAAATGCATCTTCTTCCTTTAAGAAGTGATTTCTTTTCACATTTTATTTACATACTCAACCAGGGGGAGGGATATGACCACAGTCAGAGGATTACAGTGTTACGTATATCACTTCACATAACATTCACACACTCCAAAGAAGTATTCTGCTTAAGGAGGAAACAGAAAAATTGGTTTATGCTTGGGTTTGATTTTTCTGTTGAATTTAGCTGTCTAAAATATGTGAAGAACTACAAAACACTCAATGTGATTTTTTTTAGCTTTCCCTAAACAGTAATGCCATCTAGAAAATTCTTATTCACCCATCTCCCCATGCTGCAGTTCCCTTGGAAGGCAGCAAGTCTTGGACAAAGCTGGGTAGCCAGCTTTGCTGTTACTCCAGCACATGAGCTGTTGCCTCCAATTTTGTGTCACTTGCAAACTTACTGAAGGCACCCTCCACTCCTTCATTCAGGTTGTTGATGATGTCAAATGGTAAATGGTGTAGCCCATGTATTAACCACTGAGTCACACTACATGTAACTGACTGCCAGTTTTAGTTTGAATCCTTGCCAAGCTTTCAAGCACAGTAGTACAGGCATCTTTTTTGTCCACCTTGTACTCTGCTGGTCCAATCCATAGCATCTCAATTTACCAGCATGGTATGGTCAACTGTCAAAAGCCTTCCTAAAACCAACATAAACGATATGCACTGCTTTCCGTTATCCACAGAGACATCTATTTCTTGGTAAAAGGCTCGATGAGGTTGGTGAGGTATAGTTTGCCTAGTGTTAGTTCCATTATGGCTCGCTCTTCTTGTGTTTTTTTGTGTTTAGATGTGACTTCTGTGTAGACTTGCTTCATAATTGCCACTGAGACTGAGGTGAGGCTGCCTATCCTGAACTTTCTGTGCAAGTATTATCTTGTCTCTCTTAAGATTTATCCTTTCTATGGTTTATTAGATAAGTTTTTGAGTTGGATTACAGTCAGGTACATGCTTTATATGCTTCTGCAAATAAAAATATTACAAAATGGAACTAAGCTTAGTTTTTCTTTGCATTATCTGGACATGTATTTGAAATTGCAGTGGCTGTTACTTCTACATTGTCAAGCTCATGAATGTAGATGAATGTTGCCACTGGAAAGAGAAGGAATACCTTGCAGTATAGGTCGTGTAGTTCAGTGTTTGAGATCTATGTATTCATTAAAGGTAATGAGTATCCCAAACATGAAGCCCTGTCAATTCCAATAATAATGAATCAGGAGAGCTGAGTTTTCTGAAGATCTGAATGTATTATTGTGAAAACAGCTTTAATAACTTCCTGACAAAATTTACAATGAAAACATAGTTCAGCTAATTAGTTTTGTTTATATTGCTTTGACAGGAGGGCTGTGGCATGTGTTTGTAATTCCCCTTGGAGCGCAGTGTTAAATTTTAATATTTACATTTTAGTTCTCAGTATTTAGTTTCTAAAATAAGAATGAGCTTTCTGCTTTAGTCACTTCTTTCTCTGCTGCCAGTATTAAGTGTATTAAAAAGCTACACAGCAAATACAGTTACTTAGAAAACTTCTTTTTTTCCCCCAGAAAACTTGCATTTAGTATCTGGACATTTTTCTACTTTCTTAATTCTCTCCGTATTACCCTTTCTCCTTTAGGTTAATGAGCTTCACATTAACATCAAACAGGTCTTCCTGTAAGATCACGTGTCTTGCCTTTTGTACCGAGGAATAGCTAAAAAAGGAAGAAGAGGAGGAAATGTTTTTCCTTTATTGTATATTGATTTAAAAATGAAGGACTATAATGGAAACAATAATATAACTTTACCCAAAGCAGCAGCAAAGCTTCAGTGCTATGAGTGTGCGGACTAGCAATCATTCTTTGCTCAGAATTACCTCTGTATTCTTTAAAGAAATTGCTATGGAAATCAAGTTGCTGTGCTAAGGGTGAAACACAGCACCTACATTTAGGTGGAAATCTTCATGGTTTTGAGGACACTTTTCTGCTAGATACATTTTCATCTTTGTTCTGATTCTGATAAATGGAGAGTAAGAGTAAAGAAAGGCAAAAAATGCCCAGATAGTAAATGCAAATTTTCTGGGGAAAAAAAAAATCTTTGGTTGAAGTCCTGTGTCCTCTAAATGTAGAACTTCTTGGGCTGTGAAGTCAAACAAAAAGTCTAAGCTCCTAGAAGACTGATGTCTTTGCTATATTATTCAGTCAATATCTGTAGTTATTTGGAAACATTTAGTGATTCTCTAATAATATGAGAAGTATGTTAATATTTCATTGTTTTTTCCTAAGGCTTCCTGCTAATCACTTATAGAAATGACCATTAAAAATTCAGGGAATGGATCAGCACCAGTTGTTTTGGAAGTATGCTGTCATATCATTGTTGCTGTACTTGAAAACATGGTTAGTAGCACAGTTGGAAAAAGACTATGATCATTTCATACCTATTTGGATGCAATTTTGTTTTATTCATTATGATTTATTTATGATTGTATATTGTCAGTAGTACAGAAGCATTGAGAAGCTCTGAATAAGTATGTAATTATATCAGACACTATTGACATGAAAGGCAAGCAAAAGAAAGGCTATTCTCCAGCTAAGTTATGATCTTACAGGATAAAGGTACGGAGGGAGAAAGGAAGCTGCTTTGTCATCACTTTACAGATCAGGCTCTAACACAGTTGAGTTTTATCTCTTTTTTTCTGTCCCTCTCCCCCTCATTGTCTCATTTAAAATATCTTGAACACATACCCAACCAGCTTCATATAACAGTAGAGTTTCTTCCTGGGTGCCAAAATTGGATTGCTTACTATAAACCTAAGGGATGTTACAGAATACGTACAAGTAATGACCAAATTTTTCAGCCCAATGGAGCTATCCATCATTTTGCCAAGTCAAGTTGTTAGTGATTGAGGACAGTTTTCAACACCCTGATTGTGGAGGTGTTCCTGCCTGAAGAATGACCAATGCAGAGTGTAATAAAATCTCTATTACTATTGTCATTTTTCACAATTCTCTACTAAGCTTGTTGTTTGATAGATTTCATGGAATTATAAAATACTGTATATAAAATGCTTATGGGACACTGGTCTATCTTCTGGCCATATGTGGGAGTGTGTCCCAAGGAAATCTGTTTTATGGCCAGGTCTTCTTAGTGAAATGTGGTGTGTGGTGTGTAAAACTTCAGAAATCAGATTCTTGGTGCTGATTCCTCAGTAATAACATCTAAAAAAAAAAATAACAAATGGTTCTTTATCAAAAGCAGAGTGTAGCAGTTTGTTAGAAGATGTTTGGGGTTTATTCAAGCCACTAAAACAGAGTACACAGGAGGAGTGATTTAAGGAATAGAATCTATTGGAAAAGAAAAGGAAAGTTATTTATGTCAGTGCTTTAGAAAGAAATCTTATTCAATATAATTTATAGGAAAGCTATACAAAGAGAATTGTCTTCTATTTCTTTGATACTTTATTCCTAATGATATGTTACTGAACATTATTTCTTTAGGGAAGAGTATTTTAACTTTGTGCAGAGAATAGATTTCTTGACATATTTAATACAGGACTGTAGAATTACAACTACAGATTCTTTATTTTTGTCTTTTTTGTTGTTGTTTTTCCTTAAAACCTACAAGGCAGTTTACTTTTCCTTTTAATACAAACAAACGCTTCCTAATTACAGTAATCAGTTCACATGCAGTAATCACATTAGCTATGTAATTATTATATGCATCACCTGGACCTCTCTTTGTGTTGATAGACAAAATCAATAATTCTCAAGTAGGAAGAATCGTGAGGGTGATTATGTGTTCAAGTGCTTGGCGTTCAGATTGCATTTGATTAAATTAATTGGTTAGAGATTTTAGTAATTAATTTTCTTAGTTAAAATACAAAGAACTAAACAAATGCATATGCTCTACCCTTGCTGACAAATGGTCATGAGCACTGAATGCCAGGATTTGCAATAGAAAAGCAGAGTGGCAGAATAAACCCAGGATCTTGAGGCTGCAAGCTTAACAAAAATTCTTGCCATCCTTCATTACTCACCTATTCTTTCCTGAGAATAAGAATTCACAGACAGTTGTTAGATCTTGCTTTTGGTGCTGTCTTGTCTATCAGATACGCAGTCTTATATGATTTCTTCCTCCCCCTCAAGTATTAGAAGAATAATGTGTTTGCAACACTGCTGATTACTCATCAAGCCAGCAGAAAGTAATGCACAGCTGAAGTAAAAAATTACTATGACTACATACCAAAATAATTAGCACTTATATGCAAAAAACTCTTCAATTTTACTCAGAACAAAAACCAGAAACAATAGGGCTTACAGAGCTCAGTGCACCAGGTTGCAGTCTTGTTTTACCTAACCACCTGAGTTTTTCAACAGCAACAAGAGAAAATCCACAGATCATATCATAGAGTATTCCTGCAGTGGATGTTTTATATAATCTGTGTGATGCATAAAACCAAGCACCCTGAAAATATTTCTTATGTCAGTTTGTCTCAAAATGAGTCCAGAAAACGTTTAGAAAAATTGTAAATGCTATTAATAAAGACCCTCTCTTCATATCCAAATTACAAAAGAAGGATATTCTATGTCAGTGGTATTCTTTTGCTTCTCTGTGACCACACTGTATGGGAAAATAATTGCCTATGCAACATTCAGGTCAGCTCTGTCTTGGAGAGGGGAAGGAAGTAAATTAAAAAGAACTCGTCCTCATGCCACAAGAACACAAGTCAGAAAAAAAGTGAACACCAGCATTAATATGCCACACATTAAATAACATGGCTATGAAATGTCAGCTTTGTGTGTGCTGTATGGTTCAGAGAAAGGTGGGCAAAAACCTAATGAAACAGCAAGTCCTGTTATCACTGTAGTAAAATCAGGAGTAGCTATTGCAGAGCATTGCTGAAGGGCTAGCTCTGCTTCCCCAGAAGAAAGTTTTTTTGGACAAAGGAGGCACCTTGTACTGGTCTTGAAACCAGTCAATTATATCCATGACCAAAGAGAATCAGATCCAGCTGTAGTAAAGAAGCATTCCAAAATAGATGGTAAGCATGAAAGACTGAGAAAATGACAGGCAGTGTTGTGTACATCAGGATATGGTATTTCTGCAGGAGTAACTTCCCAAAAATTTACTCTTCTCAGCAAGGCTAGACTACATGAAAGTGCTGCTCTACACATTACAAATCATTCTACAACAGCAGTAACTTAAGAAATGGTGCTGCCTGAGGTGCTTGTTTCTGCTTTTCTGTGGACTTGAAAAAGGGAGTAGAATGAGAAGTTGCAGACAGGTAGAAAGAATGAGCAGGAGCATGGAGCTGCTTCTGTCGAGAGGTGAGTGCGTGAAACAGAGCTCTTCAAACTGAAGGGCACCTGAGACGTGATGTGACAGAAGTCTAAACCCAAGTGTACAATGGAAGAAGAGGCAAGGGAGCAGCAGCTAATCACTGTTTCCAAAACCAGAATTGGAATGCATCAAGTTAGGTTAGCATTTGGAAAGTTCAGAGTAATAAAAATTCCCAGTTATAGTTAAGTTCTGGAATTTCTTTGCCAAAGAGTATTGTTAATAACTTATTTTATATGAGTTGAAGTGATAATAAATTCCACTGGTAACTTGAGTACAAAATGCTCTCTCATTCAGGAGGTAGTTGAGTCAGAAGCTGAGAGAAAAATGTTGGACATTATGGGGGGTCCATCCACTATTGATCACTGTTAGGAACACAGTTTGGTGAATCTTTTCTCTGCATGGCTCTTGTTTAATATGTAGGTTTTAAAAGCTGAAACTAAGTATATTTTGGAACAGTAAAGAAAGCTGGATTTTAGATTGCAAGGTTAGAGATCGATAAAGTACCTTTTCACAAGTGTAGCACACAGCCACAAGATCACTGAACCACAGCAGCTGTTGGGGATAGAACTCAGATGCTAGTAAAATTCAAGAGCAGAAAGCAGAATCATAGGACGAGAACTTACTAAAATGTATTGAAGAGCAAAGAAAATGTTATGTAAATATGCATGTATTTTTTTAACCCACAAATAATGTTCCATTATGAATTTTGAAGGGCATACCACATTACCTGTAATACTTTGGTAACCTGGACTGTATTACAAAAATTGCACTGCAGTATATAGCAGGAGAACTTCTTTACCCTGTTAGCAATATCATAGGAACACTGAAGGGAAAAAAGAAAAGAAAGGAAAAAAAAATAGGAAGACCTTTAAGTCCATTAATGGAAGTTTTACCGTGGCCTTAACTTTGATACAAACAGATTGTGTCAGCAGGTGACAAGTGGTGCTAAAGAAGTTACACTTCTTTCAGGATTGAACCCTTTTGCATTTCTGAATTTTTAAAGAGATGAAGGTATTTTGGGGGGTCACCAAGCAACTTTAAGAAAGAGTAGAGCAGGGAATCTAATGTATAACCGTGTAAGTTTAAGTTTGTCCCAGATGAGCATGTAGGTATCTCATACAGATATGATGAAAGCTCAGCTGTTTTTCGTGGTCACAGGGTAGCACAGAAGGCTGCTGGTTCCAGTGCTGTAGCTATCGCACTACCCTGCAAGGGCTGCTTCTGTAACTGATCAGAGATGCAATTGCTCCCAACTTGGCTGCCTCTATCCTTGCTTTTCTGTTTGCAATTCTGCTTAATGTATTTTTTCTTTCCTTATAATTTTTACCTTCCTCCTCAACCCCCAAAGTTGGAGATTACAAAAGCAAGCAAAGAGAAAGTTTACTTTGTGCATTCCTTAACCTAAAAAATGCTCAAAATGCACAATATTTAAAAATTTTCCGTGGCAAATCATCTGCACAGATTGTGAATTTTATGTGAGTTTGCAAGAGAGGTTATGATTTGCTATAAACTGGAATAAGCAATCATAGAATCAGAGAGTGGTTAGGGTAGGAAGGCACCTTAAAGCTCACCCAGTTCTAACCCCGTGCCATGGGCAGGGACGTCTTCCATTAGACCAGATTGCTCCAAGCCTTGTCCAACCTGGCCTTGAACACTGCCAGGATGGGGCAGCCACAGCTTCTCTGGACAACCTGTGCCAGTGCCTGTTCCAGTGTAATAAGGGCTTTTCCTTTCCTGCTACAGACACTTTTTCCTCCCTGGTATGTGTGTAACTAATACCAGTTTAACACTGTGCTACATTCAGAGCTCCCAGCAGTATAGAGGTTTAATCCATATCAATATAAACAGATGAGTGATTACCTTACTTCAAGACCACAATTTTCTAACATCTTTTTCATTCTGCTTACTATCTCTTAAATGATCATTAAGGATTACTTTAACAGCAAGTTCAGTACAGATCTTTTGTTTATCCAATTCTGTTTCTTATTTTGTGTGTTTCTTCTCATTTAAAAGAAAATGAGTTTTTCTATTTACCAGAAGCAGAGTTCTTTGGATTCACTTAACAAGTATTCCCTTTTGTCATTTCCTATTCAAAAAAGTTTTGAGGACACTGTCTTTAGCCTATTAAAGTTGAAATATAAAGTACTTTCAGAAAGCTGCTTCTTATTCTGAATTTTATAGGATAAATTGCTAAGAGCTGGCTTGTTTTTCTACATTTTTCATCTGTAAGTAGCAGTTTTCAGAAAGACATTTGTGAATCTCAAAAATATTCTTTCTTTAAGCATTAGTGCTACACCTGGAAACTTCTCATTAGCTCTAGCCATATAATTTGTGGAGTTCACTACACTTCAAAGTACTTTTAACGATTGTAACAGTGGTCCCTCATGCTACACAAATGCTCACAGGGAATTTGGTTATGCTGAGAAACACTGAGTAAAGTATTAATTGTGATCTAGGAAATCAGATCAAAGCACAGGTTTGGTGGCTGTGTATGCTTGGTAGCTGTTTCTGTAACTAGTGATTAAAACATGTCTCGTTGACATAAGAACCTGTAAGTGAACAGGGAACAGAGAGATTATGCTGATACAGAGGGACTGATAAATTAGTTTTGAGCAGGTAAGGTTCATCACCCTGGCTGCTGGAGACAAGTGCAGGTAATTTTTAGGTACAAACACGTTATTTATGTGTAATCTATGCATTTTGATATTTTCAATATCAATATCAATTTTTAACTATGAATCTATTATCTTGTGTCACCAGAAGTATGTATTGCAACCTAAAACACTATTTGTACAAGTCTGCCCATATGCTGGATTATTGGTGTTTTCATGCAACAGAGGTTTGAGAGAACTTGAATCACTGACCTTAGCAATAATCCTGGTCTCTGCACCTCTTCTCAGGATGCAGTGCTTCAGTGCAGCCACCTTATGCTCATAGTTCTGTATTGTAGTATCTTGATGATCTCTTGTAAATAAATGTGATCTCCTGTAAATAAATGTTTGGCTGGTAGGTAGTTCAGATTCATAAAAATTCCTTGTCAGCTGGGGTTATTCTTAAGAGTACTTGTATATCTTTGTTAAAGATATCAGTAAAATGCAATAAAACAGGAACAAGTCCAGAGGAGGGCCACGAGGATGATCAGGGGACTGGAGCACCTCCCGTATGGAGACAGGCTGAGAAAGTTGGGGCTGTTCAGCCTGGAGAAGAGAAGGCTGCGTGGAGACCTCATAGCAGCCTTCCGGTATCTGGAGGGGGCCTACAAGGATGCTGGGGAGGGACTCTTCATCAGGGACTGTAGTGACAGGACAAGGGGTAACGGGTTCAAACTGAAACAGGGAAAGTTTAGAATGGATCTAAGGAAGAAATTCTTTACTGAGAGGGTGGTGAGGCACTGGAATGGGTTGCCCAGGGAGGTTGTGAATGCTCCATCCTTGGTGGTGTTCAAGGCCAGGTTGGATGAGGCCTCGGGTGACATGGTTTAGTGTGGGGTGTCCCTGCCCATGGCAGGGGGTTGGAACTAGATTATAGAATCATAGAATAGTTAAGGTTGGAAAGGACCTTGAGATCATCTAGTTATGTTCTCCAATCTCTTCTTCAATAGCATAGTTTTTAGCACGTGATGATCAGCATCCCTGGCCCATGTTTGCTGGAAGTGTATTTTCTCAAGTATCATTTTTGATTTCTTTTTGGTACATACCCTGTGATCAAACCCTTTCCTGGGGTCCAGTGTGGTTCAGTGCTAGAGGCTTTGATACTTGGATTTGATCAACTTCTTTGCAGTTAATTATGTAGAAGAAAATGGGAGTTGTATTTAGAGGACAGAACTAATGTTAATCTGTGCAACTATATACTGCTGCATTCCTTATAGGCCCTGCTGCAAAACATCTGATATATGTGGGTGGTCATGTTAAAAAACATAGTTGCATTTTACATCTATAAATCCTTAACCTGCAGTTATGTTCTTTGAAAAAAATCTTTAAATGCAGCCTGGAGAAGGCTCTGGGGAGACATTAGAGCAGCCTTCTGATAACTAAAGGGGCTGACAAGAAAGCTGGAAAGGGACTTTTTGCAAGGGCTTGTAGTGACAGGACAAGAGGGACTGGCTTTAACCTGACAGAGGGGAGATTGAGATTAGCTATTAGTAAGAAGTTCTTCCCTGTGAGGGTGCTGGGGCGGTAGCACAGGATGCCTAGAGAAGCTGTGGCTGCCCCATCCCTGGCAGTGTTCAAGGCCAGGTTGGACAGGGCTTGGAGCAACCTGCTCTAGTGGAAGGTGTCCCTGCCCGTGGAAGGGTTCCCTGCCCATGGCAGGGGGGTTGGAACTGAATGAGCTTTAAGGCCCCTTCCAACACAAACCACTCTGTGATTCTATGAAGGGTGAAAAAATGTGTCTTGATTGTCTGCAGCCCTCCCACTTTGGGTTAGTTTTGTTTAGACAACTTCTATAAAAAGACTCTAGAAGCTGAATAGTCTCAACATGCAAGTACCTATTTATTGGTTAATGCACACACAACAGAGATGGTGGTCTACTAGGTTAAATGTTAATATGCTCACAAGGGCAAAGCCACACGCAGAGAGACTTTACTTGCCAGGCAGTTGTCAGTCAGAAGGCGAAAGGCTGTGCACCTTTGCTCCTTGGGACAAGCTAAAGAGCTGCCATCTTTCAAGTTTGTTACCCCTTTGTTCCCCTTTCCCCACCCTCTGGCCCTTCAGACTTTATACTTTTTCATGTCAGTATTTTCCTCTTATACACTTGAGCCAGTAGCTAGAACCAGCTCACTCTGGTTTTGCTTTTTTTTTCTTGGCTCTTGCTTATTTTCTCACACTTTCTAACAACTTCCAATTTTCTCAGTAACCTGAGCCAAGGTCACCCGGCTACGCTGCATCAAAACTAAATCTTGGATCACAGACAGCTGAAACCCTGGGTTGAGAGCTACAACTCCAGGATAACTGAAGTGCAATAGGTTTAGGAAATACATTTCCTGGACAGATTAGCCTGGATTCGTGATTGGCACTTAAGTGAATATTTCAACGTTTCCTTTGGCTTTACAAAATAGACATAGAATTGGCATAATCTTGAAGTTTTCCTGAACAGAGGTAATAGTTATAGAGTTTAAGGAAGATTTTGAAATTCTAAATCATCTTGCCAACAGGCAGATCTTTTATACCCTAAATAAGTCATTTTGCACCAAACAGCATTAAAGTTCAGGAGCACATTTCTTGTTGAAAATTTTCCAAAAGGCATATTTTCCAAGGAGATACATTACAGTAATATTGAATACTTCTAAAGCTTAGGTATATCCTACAAAATATCAACCAAACATTCTGCTTTTGAATAATTCTCAATGGAGGTACTTAAATAAAATTTCATGTATACCCAAATCTAAGGTCTTGTAAGATCTATGGAGAGATTTCAGTGATTTCAGGGCTAATGATGAAAATGAAAACCCCTTTCTTGTCTTTTTTTCCATTCTCCCTAATGAGAAAAATATGTTTGGAATGTTTGGAGGTAAAATGTAACAAAAAATCGGGTAAACCAGTGGGGATTGGTGTCTCTCTGAATTCCTGTGCACTGCACAAAGTTGCCAGAGTTCATTTTAAAAGTTGCTGGAAGATTTCTAAGGGACTAAGGTTTTCTCAGTCTGATTGAGTGAGTCCCTGCACCTACGAGTGATTTCACTGAAGTCAGTGACTGCAGAAAGCTGGCAGTAAGGACTGACTCACAGCAGGAGTAGCTTTACTTCACTGCTGTTGTTTCTGTTAGAAGTAGTCTACTTCTATCCTCTGTTGTTTGATTTAGCATTCACATCTTGGTGAATCAGCAGCTTAACTGCTATGATTTATCCCGTATTATGTTAAGCAGTCATTGATTTTTTTCTTTCATTAATACATTTCCTTGTAGCTTTCAGTGATTTGGTGAATACTATGTGAGCATTAGAGCCAGCAACATGGAGCTCTTATGAAAGTCACAGGTTTAGCCATTGCCGTTTGTAAATCAGGGTCCAACTAATGCTGCAAAATGTGTGTGTTTGCCACACAGTGATATCCAAGGCTCTTCCATAAACATTATGACTAGTCATGGGTGATATATGATGATGCAGTCCTTGACCAGAACAAAATGATAACCTAATAAGTTTCACATGAATGATGACAGGAGAGAGATGTAATCAAATCTGTACTGTTTTTACATGCAAGCATGTTCTTGCTTCTATTATTATAAATACCTAGAGTAAGTGTAAGTGCTAAAGCACTAGCTGGTGATTTTTGCTGTGGAATTATACTTGGCCTTCTCTGGTTATCCAGAAGGAAAGTGATAGTTCTTCATTTCCATTTGATCTATTTTTTTGCCTTCAGCATAATGAAGAATGATGATACTTTTAGATGTTGACATTTTAGAAAGCTGAAATTGTATGTAGTAGACTACAAATGATGAAAGCTTAATGAAAGTTATTTTCTCATAATAGCTCTAAATTGGCTATTTTCGCAGACTGGAGTGGGTCCAGTGGATTGAGCTTGAACTTTTTACCCCACTATAATCCTGTAGTTGCCAAAAGTAATGCAGAATGACACTAGCTGTTTAGCTTTTTTAAATCCAGAGGTAAGAGAATTGATTGGACTTGAATTTTCACAGTATTCCTATATGTAGGAACTTCTTATTGTAAAGAGCTGAAGGATTGTTATTTCCTGATGTCCTCCACTGCAAGCCTGGTAGTGAAACCCAGAAACTGTTTTATGAGTAGTAAAGATCATAATGTAAAGCAGTAGGAAATGGGGATTTTAAACTTCTATACTAGGATAAAATTTTCATAGTATCCAAACTGTGAGCCAGTATATGAAATCTTACAGTAAATCAGCCTGTAGTCATTTAATACATGTAGAGCTGGAGGGCTCCTAAATCTTGTTTCTCTCTAGAGAAATACTTAAAATTGTTGGAAATTTTGTTATCCTGATTTCATGCAGATATTCTCAGGGTGCAAAGATTTCTCTCATTCATCCTACAGTGGGTCAAAGATCCAAAATAATGCACCAGAGACATGCTAACACATTTCTAAAAGGAAGTTGTGCCTTTTTTCTGTCCTCAAATGTAACTGTTTTTATACTAGTCTCTATTATCTGTTATGTTAACAGTTTTTCAGGATACATTTAAAAGAAAGGTTGACTTTAATTTGTGTAGTGATCTCAGGTGAAAGATAGGGTTGTAATATTTCACCAGTCTTAAAATGTCATCTGCATCCTGGGCAAATACAGTCTCAGAAATACAAATGTTTTCAGACCTAATGCTGTTCTATCAATTTCTTAATCATAAGCTGCTATTTAAAGGTGATTGATAGAATTAATGAGGAAAACTCTGCTTTTGTAAATCTTCATTTTGGAAGCCTAAGGTTCGCAGTAAACTCTTTGTTCACCCTATCAATTTGATAAAAGTATGTTGTTGAACTTCCTAAGGATATGTTCTAGTTACTTGGCAATGGATTGTGGAACAATTCATTTAAAGTTCAGTGAACACACAACTAGAATAATTTATTCAAATCCACCACTTATTAAATCAGGATTTGACTTAATTTTTTTTTTCTGACTAATAAAATGGACTTGAAAAGAATTAGCTAAACCTCTGTGGAATTATGACAAAGTAATTCCCGTGACTGTGTTGTCTGTTAGTTTTTACTGCCAGTAAGTAAGGCAAATAGAGATGAATACATTCCCCATTGTTTTGTGGATTGTCAGAAAGGGATTTATTTTTAAACAGTTATTGTCTCAACATCATCCTCCTTTCAAGATAAGTAACATGGAGATAATATACCTGCATTTTTATTAGGCATCTGCAGTATCTGAATATTTCACAAGAATGGGTATTTTCTCTCTCTGTCACTAATAAACTGAATGTTAAGAAACAGAGACTGCAGGTGTTGAATTGAGATATTTTTCTGATGGGCATGAATAATTTTATTGCTTGAATTTATCATGTTACCATGATAGATGCATTTTATTTTAAGTATTATTTTTTGGCCCAGTTTTACTAATGCATGTATTTCCGGTTGGAGAGTTGCTGCTTCTTTAATCTAAACACAGACAGACAAGTATAACCTGACATATTCTGGAAATGTCAAGCTCACCTGCAGTCACTGAGTTTTACTGTGGAACTCTGTTAGCTTTTGATCAGAGCTATAAAGCAGGTTTTATTATGCATTAGGACTGGAAAGAAGGAAATGTGAGATTCTGAGAGTTGTGGTGTTGTTATAACATTATCCTCACTACCTGTAAATCATCTTTAGATTCAGGGCACCAGAGCCCTATGTCCTCCAGGAGAAAACAAAGGAATGCAGGCCCAGGGGCCTCCAGATTTAGTGTAAAAGAAAATATATCGGATGAAAAAAATACATGCATTTCCTTACGTCCCTAGTGAGATAATATGGAATATTTATCTAAACAACAATCGACTCTATGGGATCTACAGCAGTATCCTACTACAAGGCATCTCGTCTTATTTTCCCTACCCATCCTCTGTTTTGAAGGGATCTCAGGGATGGGCAGAGTACAGACTGCAGCTGAGATGATCTGGCAGTGTCTGCTTGTACCTACTTGCCAGTTCTCTCACTGGCAGCCTCTTGGACTCAGGCAGGCCCAGGCAAGTCCATGTACCCTATAGCGCAGCTGCAGTGGGCTCTGCACTTCCTGGCCAGCTGGCTTCATCAAAGGATAAAGTGTGCACAGAAGATGGACACTTACGCTTTGTGGGTCTCTCGATGTAAGCATATAACCAAGGCAAAGCTTGTGGCAGAGATTTTAGGCTTGTAAGACCCTCTTCCTAAGGATTTTGACATGTTCAGTCAGGACTTTGAAAATATCTTTGTGATAGCATCCTAAATAGGAATCACTGGTGTAGGACTGCGTTTAGAGAGCATGTATTTCCGAGACTCTTTTAAAGGACCACAGGTGAAAATAATTACAGAGATTGACAAAATAAAATAGCAGGGTGATGAAATCCAAACATTAAACCTTTCCAAGGAGATTTTGCTTGACAAACTTGACAGATACTCATGATCTGTGTTATAGATTGCCACGAAGAAAAGAGATGAGAATAAACTAAAGGAATAAAACCACAAGGAAAGGACTTCTTTCAGGAGAAGGCCATATGTAAAATTGCCTCTGATGACTTCACAAGTGTCATCTTCCTAAGGGAATTTTAGTATTTTTCTGAGGGAGCAAAAAATATTTGTATTTGAAGATTTTTGACAGACTTACATCTCTCAAGGCTAACTCATGTTTTCTTGAGGAGATCTGGGCATGCATGTGTCTGTGTGTATGTATGTATTCACTTACATGATGCATAGGCGTCTGAAATAGAGTTGAAATAGTCTGAAAAAGACTTCCCTACTTTTCTCTGTCTATTAGACCTTTTGGCTCTTTGCAGCAGAATGTTTTCCATTTTTGTTTCTGTTTAGTACCTCTGCTGCATTATCACAGCCAACTCAGGAAGAATGTCCTCAGTTCTGAGTTATTTAGCGTTCCATGACCAACGCTTCACTCAGAGTAGAATTCACTCTGCCCAGTTACACAGCTGCCCTCAGGACCCTCAGCATAACAAAAGTTTCCATATACTTATCTTTTAGTAATGAGTGTCTCAAGAAAAAAGCTAAGCATACAGCAGGAAACATTAGGCACCATTTCTAGAGGAGAATTTGATACATTTTAAGTACTTTGGGTCTTGTTTAATTGCATAAGTAGACTCTTAATTATTAGCCACCATTTAACTCAGTGTTTGACTTCACCCCGCTAAGTGAAAGTCCCCCACTCTTAGAAAATGATTTAGAGTTGATGTTATATTTCTTCTTTCTTATTTTTCTCTTATCGCCCAGTCTTAAAATCCATAGAAAATAACAATATTTGGGGAAAATGTGGCAAAGCAAACTATTAATAAATCTTCTCTTACGTTTGTATACTTTTTTTTCCAATTTATGTGTATACTTGTGGAGATAATAGACTCAAAGCATTAAAAGCATAGATGCCTTAACAAGGGTATTCAGAAAAGATGCATCATATAAAATGAAAAGGTAAGAGCAGCAGTGAACATGACAGTGGCTTACCATGGTTATCAGGGGTGAGAAGAGACATCAAGAATATTAATGGATTCAGAAGTAGCCAGAAGTGTCTCTGGAAATGGAGGTGTGAGTGGTGTGCAACAGCAATACTTACAGGAGATTAAATGTATAAAAAGAAACGTGACATACTGAATAATATGATTTTAGCAGACCCTTGTGTTTAGTAAAAAATGTGTGTTGTTTGCAAAGCTCTTAAATATTAGTAAATTAATCCCCACAATTTAATTAAGAAGTAAATTATTTCAGGTGAAAAGGGAGAAAAAAGGCAAAGAAAAAGATACACAGTGTACTTAGAATTACAAAGGGGTTTTTTGCTTTGTGTGTTTTTTTCCTGCCTTTATTTTTTTTAATGTGAAATAAATTCATGAGTTCTTTACTTTCATTTGCATTCATATAACTAGCTGCTAATCCTTCCTTCAGTCTATTCACTTTGCTTCCATCATGGTTTGGCTCATTCACGAGCACTTACAAAGTAATTATGCAGTGAAAACTTCCTAGAAAGGAATAATAAAGGAGAATTTTATCCACTTGCTCTTCTACAAGTGAGTTAAGAATCAAAGTATATAAAACGCTAAAAATAGCCAAATCAATTTTGTTTCTTACACAGACCTACACTGGGATCTGGATCAGAAGAGCTGATGATGACTTTCACCACTTAACACCTTTTACTACCAGAGTCTTAGATGCCTCATTTTTTAGCAGTATTATTGCTTGCAGAAGTGATTGATGCATGCACACCCCCTTTCTTTCTGACAAAATTCTGCTATTTCTGTGGTTACTGTATTTTGGGGGAATATTCATGTTATGAGAAAGGAGTTAAAATATTTAAAAATTGAATACAAGAACTTGGTTATTATTTTGGCACTGTTTCACTGATAAGCAGAGTATCTTTATAATAAGGCAGTAGTATCTCTAGTAGCTCAGTGTTGAGAGTCACATAAGTGCTCTGCTTTCCATGAGCTCTTTCAGATGTGACCAGATGCCAAAAATGAGTTAGGTAATTATGGTTAAATTCTGTGTGCCAAAATATGATGCCAGCAATACTCATCTGAATACTGTTGCATTTTCTCTTCTCATAGTCATCTGTAATTTATTTCTTTATCTTCCTATCTTATACTTCTAAGAAATCGTTGATTAAACTGTGTTACACTCGTTTTATTTTATGCCTAGAAAACAATTCAAAGTATAAATTTCAGCAAGAGTGAGGTTGTAACAACCATGTTTAGGAATCAAGTGCAAAGTTATTTTAAATAAAATCCATGCTAAATGGAGAGTATGATGACTGAAACCTAAATCTGGAGACAGTGTGCATGTCCTGTGGAGTTTTTATTTGCATTTACCTGGACTAAAAGTACTTCTGAAAGAGCTTCCTTAAAAACAAACAAAAAAAAGCCTTTCTATATTCCCTGGTGAAGTTTTTAAAATTCAGGTCAATAGCAAAATTTAATAGCATCTTGTAAAAAATCAATGAGATGAATCTGAGTAGACAGGAATAACTCAGTATGTGTTGGAAAGAAGTGACTAAAACTGGATATTGAGGTGGTGGCTGTTGCATAATTGCGTCGTGTCTCATCTCACGCTCATTTTGTGAACTGATGAATTACAGTACTTTGTAGTTTCTAGTGACACTGTAAGAATAGGAGGATCCTTTTTTTGTATATATGGCTCTGACTTGTGCTTGCGAGAAAATAATTGCGTTGACATGAATTTTAGGGGGCTGGTCAGGCAGCAATGCACTGCCTGTGTCTCTGACAGTCTAGGAACAAGGAGGGTTCAGAGGAAATTCAAGTGCTGCTCTCTTTAATTATCTAATGACACCACCACACATTCTGGTAGTGATTTCAGAAGTATGCTGTTCTCTTTCCACGTGCGTTCTGTTATTCATTAGCACTCTCTGTTTCCAGAAACAAACAAAACCTCTGGGTAAACACACATGAGCAGGGTAGATGCTCATCTTTGGGAAGATAGAGAGTAAAAGTCATACAGGAGCTAAATAATCAGCACAAATGCTGCCAAAACATTGTTTCTGAGGGGTGAAATAATGAAGAAACTCCACATCAGCTTCAGGACTTTGAGTGACAGAAAGTAAAAGACAAGAAAACCAAATTACCTGTAATTATACAGAACCATGCTAAAAGGAAAATCTGCGTCCTGCCTGCAGATGCAGAGCCTCTGTAAATGATTCTGCTGTAGCTGTAGGGAATACCAATGAACACCCATCAAAATCAAGTGTGACAGAGATTTAGTGTAAGTTACTGCCCTGGGTTCTGTCTGCCGAACTGCACTGAACACTTGCTGCTTCCAGAGCTCAAACTTTGCGGCTTTTCTAGAGGCTGTTCAGAAAGTCTCAGCCAGTCTATCTCAAACAGGCCAAGTGCATATCCCCCAGTTTTTGTGCAGCTGCTTGTTCCAAGCATGAATAGCATATAGAGCTTTGTGATGTTCCTGGTGCCTGGTTTCATGGAAATCCCTGTTAGAAAGGGGTTGCAAAATGTGGGAAGGAGCATCAGTGGGCTTGCTCGTCTGGCATACATCAGCTGGAGTTTTAAAATGTCCCTTCTGAAATACTTTAGATGACTCCTGTAAGCATTATCTCCAAAGTCTGAGCTCATATTGTTTTTCGGTCACAGTTACACTGCCTTGTGCTGTCTATAATTTAGATACTTATATAATGGAGAAGACATTTTTTGACTTAAAAAGAATGTTTAATACATATGTGATTATATTTATAGCATAATAGGAATAACTACTTCTAAAGCTTAATGACAGAGGTGTGCCAATTAAAAAGGTGATTTAACTTTCCATAGCAATGACAATATGGATAGGTTTCCTTTAAAAGAATGGTATAGTGTATTTAAAGAATAGTATAGAGTATTTAAGGAGATTTAACTTTACATATTAATGAGGATATGGATAAGTTTCCTTTAAAAGAATGGTATAGAATATTGAACAAACTTTAGAAGGAAGATTGATGGTTTGTGTTGTATTTCTGCAGATGGTTTTATTATATCATTAAGAAGTTATATACAAAGGGCTGCATTTCTTACCAAGAAAATGAGATTTTAAAATAACTCACATTAGTGGTCAATCCTTGTTATGTGTGTTTGAGTTCTAACAGCTATAATGATTTGTTTTAAAGGAGCCATATCAACCTGTGCTGATTTTAAGCCTTTGCTGATTGATTTGACTTGTTTGATGTATTATAAATCACACAGTTATAAAGTCACAGTAAAAATTCCATTAAACTTGTGAGGTAAAAAAATAACCCATAAATAAAGCAGGACGAAATGTAAGAAAGAAGCAAATGTGCTGTTTCTTTTTAAATTTAAGTCTAAATTTGCAACCAAGGCCATTTTTATGTGGAGAAAAGCAATGGCAACAAATAAGAATCTACCAGGAGTCTCTTTATATACGTGTATTTTATTTCCTATACTTGAACTTGAAATGCAACAACATTTCAGTTCCCTTTGCTGTGCCTCTGTAAAGCTTATTTTAGTTATTTCATTGATCAGAACTGGTATTATTATTATTAGCTTTCAAATTAAGACTTTTGACCAGGAAGATGCTGTTAAAAATACCTAAAAATAGCGAGAAAAGGTAAGGACTTCTGAATATGATCCCTCTTGTTTCTAATACTTTAATCCTTGCATTTCCACAGTCTAGTATCATTTAGACTGTCTAACCAGTAACTATTCCGAATCTCACACCAGACTCTATTTCTGTGTGATTTCTTGTGGCTGTATACTTTGTCTTGTGAATTATCCTTTTTCATTTCCACATTTAGACTGAATTGACTAACTCTGAAGTAATTCTTTAGAAATGACAAAAATTCTGTGATTGAGATCTCAGAAAGAAAAAAGACTCAAAGTTCTTGATATAAATACCTTAAAAAATCAAACGAGTTGTTCTAAGTTACATAATTTTGTCAGAATTCTTGCTATTTTCTACACAAAAAATAATACTTAGGTTAAATATGAATTAAAATTGATTATTTTTATTAAGTAGGGAAATATTAGAATTTACTGGGGTTTCTTTCTTTTTTTTAATTTTAATATCCATTAATTCAGGATACATTCAGATCCTTATATTGTATCTTAGCATCTTCATAGACACAAGGTGTAATATTCAAGACATAAGATTCTAATTTGGGTTTCATCGTAACAGCCAAACATGACAGGGCATATGCTGCTAGTTAGTTAAGCTAGACTTTGCTTGTACTTCAGGGCTAAAGGTGATGTAGTGGTGTATGTGTGAGATCCATGTTAACTGGCTAAGACATCTCCTCAAATACCTTAAAGCTAATGAGTACCTTTTTCACCTGAGACTGCCTTTCTATAAATAGTAGTGCTACTGCTGCTGTGATCCACATCCCTGTTTTTTATCAGTGAGATGCTCCTGAAGAGCTGCTGATTCTGAGGTGTTGAAGAACATGTAACACATTACAGTATGCTTTATCTGCACTTCAGCACTGTCACATGGACAGTAATCCTTGATTGTTCCTTATGGCTGTCCTCACCCTGGCTCCTCCGACCCGCATTACTTGTGCTTCACTGTTGATGTGATAGGTTGTATTTGCCCGAATCTCTCTCCTGCTCCATTTTGTTATCATCAAAGGAATGGGGTAATCTCTGTAAAATGACAACCCAGCTTTTGTTAAGCATCAAGTGCTGGAAAGTCTGCGTTTGGCACTGTGATCAGTGAGGTTTATGAGGCAATTAATGCTGTGTTCTCTCCTGAGTTGTCAACAATGAAAATATTCCTAGAATTATTGCAGGGGAGGAATAGATGAAGTTTCCAAGCTATTCAGGCAGATACAGAAATACCATATGCACACTATTTCAAACAAATAAGTTTAGGGAAGAATAGATTTTGTAGTGTATAGATCTTCAGAGGCAAATTTGTAGAATCTTGACGCATATATATATATGACATATATATATATATGATATATATATATAATGACATATATATATATATATCTCTATCAGGAACTTTGAAATGAGACAAGATGCAAGGATATCCCATGGACCTGCTCATTGCTGTTTATCACAATAGTAGGGTTGTAAGGAGGTGTTCATTCCTCTGGAAAGGCCAGCATTCACTCTCTTTCCTTTCTGAGTAATCGTCATGCAGAGAATTGTATGCCAGCAGGTAAATGGCCAGTTTAAATGTACACTGGGCAAGTAAAGGTTGTCACTGGTCTTAAGTGCTGCTCAGTGCATTATAGCACACAGTGTGGAATGACATATGAATGGGCGTTAATGAGAAACTAGAGGGGAATACCAAAATAAGGACATAGTCACAAAGTTGTTATTGTTGTTCTGAGTCAGAATGGGCTTGTAGAAGATCAACAAATCTTGCTTACAGTTGTGTTACCTGCCAGACGGGGATTCCTCTTCAGCTGGTTTGCAGATACAGGAAAATGCACAATTGATTGCATATTTGGACTGTTGCTTTCTGTAGAAGTGCACATCCTGATAGTTTTTAAAATGATGGATATCTAGCTGCCTTTAATTACTGTCAGTCCAAACAAATCCAGTGAGTGCCCCGAATACCACATAACAAATGTTGTAGCTCATGACTATGCAAAGACAAATATACAAATTCACTGTATTCAAGTTCACTCCATTGGCTCTTGATGCACATAGTTTCTGAAATTTCTCTATAAAATTCTGTATCACAAATTTTCATGGGATCACAACAGAAGGCTCAGAAAGCAGCTCCTTTCTTTCCACTGTTTCTCTCTCCTTTTTTTGACTTCCTTGTTTCTTATTTCAAGCACTTTCATGACTGCATGAAGCACATCTCATTAATCTGTTATCAGATTCCCTCTGCTGGTCTGTCATTTTGTCCACACTTCAGAATCCTGACATCAAATGCTATTCTTGACAGATTGAATATTTGTTACAAGAAGAAAACTTGGGTTTATGTTTTTCTTGCATATTCAGACGCTATTACAATTAAATGGTAAAGGATTTTTTAGTTATTTTACTCCAAAGAATGACATTCCTTTGTTTTACATATACATGCACATTGAGATTATTACAGAAAAAGGAATAGTTGGATAATTCTACCTTTTAACCATTCAAGCCCTTTTTGAAGCCACTGCAACTTTACAAGATGTGCTATTTCAGATGCTGAAATGGAAGGAGGACCTTTTATTTCATGCATTGGGGCTGAGACCATCTGCTTTCACTAAAGCAATTTTTGTATGTCTTTTGACAGTTAAACTGGTAAATAACCAAATGGGATTTGTAGGTAGCAGTGTGAGGTTTGTCATGCCAAGAAATCTTAGAGACCACCTGGAATTACTACTGAATGAAAAACTGAAATAAGTCTTACTACCCCTGAGTACCCTTCCTTTAATCACTTTATCTTTCCTGTACACTGATGTCTACCCTCCTTATCTCATGTTCTTCCTGCAGCTTCGAAGAAACACTTTGGTTTGTTCAGTGTTCTTATTTGTTAAAGTCATGGGTTTTGCTCGTGTCAGCCACAAACTGCTGCAAGATTATTGCTCCAAGATTACCATGAGTCTGTACAAACTTCTTGACAGGATTAGTAGAGGCCACTGCTGCTTCAGATAATGAAGATAGTCTAGAGTGGCAAAACTGCAAGCAATACTGAGGTGTGAGTACTAATCAGAGAGATGTCAAGCTAGGCTATTTATTCTCTGAAAGTAGGGAACCAAAACGGCAAAACAGTGTACATGAAAATGTGCTCAGTGTATACGTGTGGAAGGCAGGAGGGATCTGTAGTACCTGAATTTATTTCAGCTGCCTTGACTGTGTGTATTCACCTTGATGCACATTTGTAGTGTGAAGGCAAGTTAAAAAGTCCCTGGTGTCCACAGCAGTGCTTACTTCCCTGTGTATTGGATAATAACATGGGTAGATATCCATATGTGTGCCAAAGTAACACAGAAGAGAAAATACTGCGTGAAGAATCTCTGTGGTGCAGTCATGGCCATTGCTGGAAGAGCTGCTGCATGTCTGGGGTATGGGTTGACTGCAGCACTGCTCCCTAGTAGCCCAGGAGCTGCTGGCTTTCTGAAGAGATGTGCAGAATGCAGGAAAACCTTCTGCATTTGCTTTTCTTGTCCATTGCTAATGCTGGAATAGGCAGAGCTGTAGAAAAGTGAAGCCTGGGTGAGTGAGCACTTCTTGCTGCGCTGAGCAGAGGATGGCAGGCAGCGTTTTCTGTTTGATGTCTGCTGCATTTGACAGAGTTTCCTGGGTGGCCTGAAAGGCTTCTTTCAGGATGATGTTCCTGTTAGAAATAGCTAATTTGGGAGGCATCAAATAGTTCCCAATTTAGCTTATTTTAAGGGAACTCAATATTGAAAGTGAAGCAGATACCAGTGCGATACTAGTGAAAGCTGTGGGTGGGTAAATGTATGTGGGGTGAGTAAGCAAAGGAGCCACTTCAGAGTACTAAAGAAAATCCATTTGCCTTATGCCAGTTGGGCTCCAGATGCATGTCTTCTGAAAGTGTCATTGAAATAAGATTTCCTAACTGTTCTTACATGCAAATAAGAGTGTATTTATTTGTTACTCACATGTGTGGAATAAAGCTGGGGAAGCTGAGAGCCTGAAATCAGTTATTGTAAATATGGGTATGAAAACGTCAATCACTGAGCATGACACATGGAGATGTGAAGAAATATGAAGTCCGGTTTTGAGCTGTTACATTATGTGTGCACCTCTCCTTGTTAAACAAGAGCCTTGAAGACAGGTCCAGTTTCTGAGGAGTTTTTCTCACCTTGTGATACACAGGCTGTTTCAGGGCCATAGATATAATCTTACCTGTAACTTTCTCCTTTCCCAGCATCCTTGAGTATTATTGAAACTAATTCAGTCTAATTCTGAAATGCCAGCAGGTTACTCTCTGCTTTGTATCCCTTCGCTCCCAATGTGGTGAGTTTTCTGTGGTCACAAGACCAGTGGTGACCTGGAAAAACTATGTTTTCAGATGTATTCATCCCCTTCACAGTTGGTTCTGTGGGCAGCCAGGAGCAGGCTATAGATGACTTGGGCAGGTAGTGGTGTCTTCCCAGCTCCCATTGAATGCTCAGAGAGCAGATGCCCATTGCACATGCAGAGTTCAATTAACGTGTAGCTGATACCTAATCAGCTGCAGATCTGTTGCCTGGATTCACCATGGAAGTGAGTGGCTTGCTGCAGTAGGAAGGTAGTCTATACATCCAGCATTTCCAAGAGCTTGAGATATTTATACTGTCTATCCTCTATCTCCTTCAACAGTCCTGCCAATATGTTAAACACGCAGGGTCTTTAGTACGTTAGTATTGCAAAATCTGCTTGCTAGACAGATAGTATTTAATCCAAATTTACTGTGGCAGTAGAGGAAGATCTTCTTACTTTAATTATTTTGCAATATGTAAGGATATCTTTTAGTACAACACCAAGATTTGACTTTACTATTGAATCGAGTTTGAATATACTGGCAACACAAAGAGGCTGGATGTCACTGCACTTAGCAAAGTAGCAGCACAGTGCAGTTTATGCAATACAAAATGTTTTTTTCATTCTGAATGTTTTTCAAGACACTTCGTATTTTCAACATTACAACTTTCACAAGTAGTTGAAAATTGTTTCTTTTCATAGTAGCCAAATATGCAATATGAGATTAGAATATCACATTTCTCTGATTACTATTTTGCCTTTTTCCCTTCACTAGAGGATTGTCAGATGGGTGTAGTTGATGATACTTCACAAGCTGACTGAAGAGAAAAAAAGGCTAATTCTTTCAGCATTATATATATTGTATAGAAATAAACTTGAAATACCACATAGAACTTTTACAGTCTGGGGCACTGTGATTAATTAAAACCTGAATCCAAATATAAGTTAGGAGCATCTGGTATAGATGTGTGTTTGTGTAATCAAAAGGAGGGATTTTACTTTTTTAGTGTTGGATCACATGTTTGAGGAAGGAAAGAATATCTTTCAGAGTTCTTTAATGATGGTAATATTGAGATTTTTACTATGATTCTTTCTGCTGGAATGCTCAGGCCAGCTAATTTATTGAGTGCTTTAGTCCTTGTTCACACTGACATCTGTATGGCGTAAACCCACCAACTGAATGCATTATACACAAAGAAAAAACCCTTCTCAGTGCTCAAGAATACATTATTTTTATAGTTGCGGTATCTGTTGTCACACTCAAGAAATGAAACAGAAGAAATTAAACACATGGTTGGTATTTCCAAGAATACCTTCAGATACTGCTTTCAATATATGTTGTATCTTTAAATTACTTTTGAAGAGGTGCTAGAAACGCTGTCCTTCTCATGTATGATGTTCCAAAAGATTTTTATGGAAAAATATGTGACTAAATATAAGGTAGGAAGTTAGAAGTTATTTGTTGAACATTTATTATCAAAATCTCAGTCCCGTAGACTCCTGTACTACATTCAGCAGAGTAGAATTTCCAGGTACAGTAACTATTTGTGAAGTAATCAAGGCGCTCCTCAGTTGTATACAGAATTCTTTCTTTCTCTCTCTGTAGGGGAATGACATTTGCATAGGCTGTTTCTGCATGCTGTCAGTTTTGTAAGGTTGAGACTTGCGAAAAATGAAATACTACTAATAACTTATGACAGACTTTACACCCGCAAAAAGAAGTGAGCTGGAGCACACAGTTCAGATACAATTCTGTCTATTAGTTTTTTATTAGTACTTTCTGGATAAATGTATTGGGTTTTTAAAATAACTTCGCTGTTTCAGTGTTTAACAGGTCAGCAGAGCTGCTACTCTGTAAGTGTGTATTTAATTTTAATTTCCTTTTTTTAGTGGTGTTGCAATAGAACTTTGTCCTCCTTTTGAAAGAATCACTTTATTGCAAAGAGGTTGGACCAGATTTTTTAGCTTGTAGCTTTGGTCTTTTTTCTTTAGGATCTTCCTCATGCTTACTGAAGTCAACTGTTATTTTGTGATTGGATTCAATAAGGGGTAATCTTGTTCTTCATTTGTTTTACAAGTTAGGGGTTCTGTTTGTCATGGAAGTCCCTCTTCAGAAAGACAATTACTGTCACATACACTGGCTGAAGGAATAGAGTCCACCTCATTTGATTTATTACGAGTGTTGCCAGTTGTAGCTCTGACATAAAAAAGGCACTTAAATGGGCTGGTGAAAGATGCATATACAGACTTGGAATGAAGTAAACTTTTTGGTTTTAATTTGTGGCATTAAGTGTGGTTTACAGTATTTTCACAGTCCTCGTTCTGTGAAAACCTCTGCCGTAATCAAGTGTTGGCTTCACAAGAGTGGCAGGTTTATATCGTAATTTTATCCTGCCTCCAATTTGTGATCGCTGTTTGACAGCACACTGGGATGACAATAATAACAAAATTCACATTGACAAAATCACTTTAACATGTAAGTCCCTTTTCCTGATGCGACATTGTCTCTGTAGTCCATGGAGCAGCAAGCTTTGAGCTTGGGAAGCACCTGAATGTCTCTGTCAGCTTTTGGTTCTCCCTGTGTCTGTGTTAAACATATGTAGTTGTTTGGAAGAGAGGCTGGACAATAGAATGGAAGGACAAATATATTATTGCATTTTAATGGCTGCCTACCTAAAGGTTTGTTCATAAGTGCTTAAATATAGGATCTTAAAAATATAAAGGTGAATTTTTGCAGTCCAGTCAGTGTGTAAATTAAGACTTCCTGGCTGGAGCTATTTAATGTTAGTCTTGGCAATTTGTCTTTTTTTTTTAACATAACTGGCTTGGCTTTGGATAATTACAGATGTAATAAACTGATCAGGAAACCTTCATAGTTTTTAGCAATATAGTATCTTTACAGAGACAGTGACATATAGATTCTATTTTGCAAATGTGGGTTTAAGTTAGCAGCTGTACTGAGTGGTGCTATTGAAGTCAAACCTGTAAAATAGAGAAGCACAGGAAGACTTTATCCAAGCAATCTGTAATATTTAAGCAGAATGAAATTAGCTGGGTAAGAATGAGATCAAAGCCTTAAGTGAGGTTCTGAGGGTAAAGAAAAGGCTGCAGTGGTGAATAGCGATTACTTGTAGTTAATTTAAACTTACTGAAAGATTTTCAGGATCAAAGTTCGGTCTTTTGAGGAAGGAGATTCATCCAATTTCCTCTACTTACATTTTCCCAACATAAATTAATCTTGATATATTTTACTAGCTTCTGACTTTTTTGTAGGAGCAGGAGCACTGTGCCCACCATCTGCTGGAAATCCTCAGTATTTCCTTATTGAAAACACACAGGAGTTCTGCTGTTGCTGCCTCTGGGTTTCAAGCCCCGTGGGCTGGTTCTGGTCCTTCCCCTCAGCAGGACACAGCAGCACAGATCAGTGCTTTGCTGGGGAGGAGAAATGATTCTTCTCCAAAGCTTTGAGTCCAGCCAAATGTGGGTGCTCATGGTTTTTATGTGCCCTTACAGGCATCCCACTGGTACCCATATAAAGTCGGCAAAAAGATTTCCTTTACTTAGTTTATGAAATTGAAATCCTTTTCAAGTAAAATTGTAGTCTGTAAATTATATTTTGAGGTATTTTTTCACCATGCATGGCTTCTCAAAATGCAGCCTAAAGAAATTAAGTCATCCACTGCAGCAGTGTTTGTAGTTTAGGGTAGCAGAGAGAAGCTGCCTATATCTCAGCTCAGAATAGGCAGTGAAAACCATTTTTCATCATATTTCTTGTAGAAGCATAAAGCTATTTGAACTTCTGAGTATGCAGCATAGCCCAAAATTTTCATATTGAATTCTTAGGTAATTCCATTCAAGTGCTATTTAGTGAACGTATGTCGAGTTTTTGTTTGTTTTCTGTTTGGCATCTAACACTTCAAAAAGTGATGGTGCCCATTGTGTTTATTATGTTTTTTTAAACTATTTGTGTAACAACAGGTCTTAAACAAGTTTTTTGCTACTAATTGGATAATCTGTGTGAACAAAGCACATTGTAATGAGTGAATGATAAATACAGTTTGTTGTTCAAAACTTCATAATGCTAATAATAATACACTTTATGGCTTCCTGTACTCCATTCAGTTGCTATGCTCCAGTGTTAAATCTGTAATGAAACCTGAATGCAGTATTTGGCAAATAAAGCATTTTAACACGATGCTATCCTTTTAGGGTAACCTTTCCAATTCTATTTTCTTACCTAACTTTGTCTGTGAAGGTATCCCACCAGGTAATATTGTCCAGTAACTTCTTTGTCTTTTCTGAAGGTGTCAAAAGCCTCCAAAATGTCTTGTTTTTTATTTTATGTTAGTGTTTGACAGCTGTGTTTGAGAGCATTATACTAGTGTATAATACTGGTATATAGCTAAATGACATTTTAAATCACGTCCTGTTCTAACTAATGCAATTAATAACTGTGTCACAAAATAATGAAGAAAAGATTAATCAAGTATTGCATGGGGATAAGAAGTATCTTGTAACTTGTGTATTTGCTCTCATTGAAAGTTTATTCTGATAATTAAATATAGATGTTACAATTTAAACAAAAAAGTACTGTTAGAAAAATGCTCACCCCAGATAGCTCTAGTAGGTTTTCTTGCTGGTAGTCAAGTATCCCTCCACTTAGTTAAGAACTATGGGGCATGTTACATTCCTTTATATACTTGTATGAATATGAAATCCAGAAAAAGAGCTTAAAGTAAAAATAAAAATAGATTTTGTTTAAGGTTATAATAATGTTATATATCTGGTGAGTTGGTTTTAGGCTCAGACTTTCATGATTTCACCTGGTTGATGACACAGTGAAGTGCTGGTGTAAGCAGAGGCTCCACTCTTCTCTGTATTTGTCTGCACACTTGAACTGGATGGAGTGATCTGTTTGTGATCAGGGTGATTCTGTTTAAGATCAAAAAGGGAATGTGAACCAGCCAAGTGAGAAATGCAGCTTCCCTCATCTCAGGTCACTGAAGCAGCTCTCTGCAGTTTAACCATCATAGTTCTGATGCAAGGGAAAGATGCAGGATCACTCCTTCATCAGTAGTTGCTGGAGACAATGATCATCCTCAGTGGTCACCCTGTACCTGTCTTCCCCTGGGGAGTCTCTCCTAATGCTCAGGATCAAATGAATTTGGCCCACCACCTTGCACTGTTAGCAGTGTTGTGTTCCGCACCCTGACAAAAGTGTCCGTACAGCAAGGCAATTGCTCTCACTCTTCTGGCCAGACCTGTGGGTAGCATGAAGCGCTAACATTGCTGATCTCAATAGAACTATATCCAGTTTGAACCATGTAAGAATTTAACAGTCTGAGTTTGAATTTTCATACTTAAAAGCCTTCCTACAGCCTTCCCAGTACCTGGTGCTGTCACAGATGCTTACAGACACACTTCATCTTGCTGTTCTGTGACAAGATAAGGAAAAGCAGAGTTGCAATCCCGTTCATCTCCTGAGAACAAAGATGGGCATGTTGGGGATTTTCTTTACTTCAGATCATATTATGAGCATGATTTATATCCCTCAGTTTTCAAACGGCAGTCTTTTTAAACAATTTTCCAAATCATGCACCTCTTCTGATGACATGCTGTATACAAAAGCATACTTGCTAGCTCTGCTGACTAGGATTGTGTGAGAAAATAGCTTTTCAACTTGGCTTTTCTTAACTCTTTAATTTTTAAATGTTATAGCTCTTAAACTATGTTTTTATCCCCTGAAGTGAATGGCAAAGCTTCTGTGCAACATCAGTATATAAGCAATATGAAAGTCTTAGCTCTGAAATTTTTTATTCTAACTTTAATTTTCTTCTTCCTTTACATCTGAACCATGTTTAAAATTTTATCCTTAATTGTGAAAATCACAATTGTTATATCTTCATTTCATGAGCTTCTTCCACTTACTGGTAATTACAGCCTGGGGGAATAAAAACTTGCTAGTTTCTTTAAGACTGAAATAGAGAGCTGGAAGTCTGTAAAATATTCTGTTCTTTCTCAATTAATACTTGACTGCTAGCAGTGGTGCACTACCTTCCACTTGGTTCATGATGCTGCTAGTCATTGTCACAGGCAAGTCATCATTTTTAAGCTTATGTAACTGAAATGCTCCATAAGAACTGTGCTAAAATGCTTCATCCATTACACATTAGTCCAGGTATTCAGCTGCATACCGTGATCTTCACTAGGCATTTTACAAACCTTCTCCTGGTAAACATGTATAAAATGTGTAATTCTGCACTTGCCTACTAATACTCTAAATGTCACATAATTAATCCTACTGCTTAATAAAAAGAATTTGCACTACAAATTTATATGAAAGACTGGGATAATGTGAGTGTATGTAGTTAGCCTAAATCCATTGAATGTTTCTTGTGCTGTATTGTGAAAGGTTTAGATTCTGGAAGGGATACAGGGAGTTACATCTCTGTTTGATGTCTTTAGACATGAAAGTGTGCATCTCCGCAGAAGACTTTTTGATGATACTACAATATTCCTTGAAGAGATTTAAATTCCAAAACTACTGTCACTTGAAAGTGACTTATTATCTCTGTATCTATTTTCAATGAAAAGACACATGGCATAACATAATCTTATTTGGCGGTTATCTAAAGGACAATATGCACAGGTTGATGAAAAATAAAAGTTCAATGGATAGAAACACTTTCACTTTCAATTTGTTGCAGAATGTGTCTACCTGCAGCTGATTACCAGATGAGTAAGGGAGAAGAGCTTGAAAGTGTAACTTCTCAGGCCCAGCAGATCACTAACTCACTGCTCAGTCAGAGGGAGAGAGCATGCCTGATTGGGGAAAACAACATTTGCATCTCAAAGAAGGAATAAAATAATCAACATATTTCATTTATGTGGATACATTTCCTAACTACTTCTTACAGCAATTAAAAATAAACATTTGGGACGTGAAAACAAGGCAGGGGAGAGGAAGGTGTTAAACCTGCTCAGCTCCTTGAAAAACTTAAACCGAAGATTAGCTCTAGAAGCTAGCGGGCTCCATTTTTAAATGGGCTTCTCTGACTAAAGAAACCTGAGAGTCCCTGAGGAGGTTTTGTCAGGAAAGCATCTAAAGCAAGTCAGCTGGATACAGGAGGAGAAGGGCCTTTAAGATGTAATCCTAGTTTGATAGTTTAAGTGTAATTACTCTGTCATTTTTTCTTGTACCTGTATGAAACAGGAATGTCTGTTTTGGATGGTGCATAAAGTGCTTCTGTTGTCAATTTACTTTTAAGCAAGTTTGTGTTAAAGTTAAGTATAAGGTTTTCCTGGTCAGCATCAAACTGTCCACCGAAGGGTGTCCTCTGTAAATCAGGATACTGAAATCTGAATAAATATTCAGCTCTCATTAATACTTCCCTCTATGATATTTAAAGAGTAATGGTGTGTAGGCCCATAGAAATTTTACAGGCCATTTAGTGCTGTGGTTTTGAGGTGTGGAAGAAATGTCGTCTAGTGAGCAGTTTAAACTAAGATGGGTCTCTGGAAAGCAAAAAGGTACTAATAACTGCAGTCCAGAAGTTATCATGATGTTCTTCCAAATCTAAGGGTATGGTTGGGTAGGAAATCTAATATCCATGAACATTAAAATACAATACAAAAATCTGGAGACCCATGACAAGAATTTCCCAAGTGTTTTTTGGCTTGTGGACGGAGTACATTGTAAATGGTGCTCTCTGCACACATGGGTGTTTGGAAAGATGTCTTCCATGAAAATTAATAAGATTCTTTCCGTTTGAAAATACCAGAATGTTTACTTGCTAAATAAAATATAAAGAAAGCTGTAAATATGGTTCATTACAACAGAGCCTGGTCTTTAGAGGATTTTGAATAGCTGTTGTGCACAGTGGAAGACAAATTAATCTCTCTGAATCTCTCTCAACTGAAACATTCTAATGGTAACTAACAGTTTCTAGTGATCAAAGTGATTTAGTTAAATTATTTATTTGCATATGCATTTAAAAGTTTTTATCATTGTGGCTCAAGGGAAGAGAAGGGAAAGGGGAAGAAGAAGGTCTTAAGATAATTACCTGAGATTTAAGAGCAGCTGGCCCTTCCTTGTCCTACTTTCAAAGCTAGATCAGGCATCTTTGTCTACCTAACATCTCCCCATTGCCACATGGTCTCTGTATGGCTTCTCACAATTAGAATTGCAGTCATATCTGCCCTTTCTCCTTCTAACGAGTAATCAAACTGATCAAGAACAGGTATTTTCATGCATTAAAAAATATGTTGTTTTGTATTCTCCTGTAGTCAAAATGTTTGCTTAAAGGGTGTCTCAGTTTTCCTGCAGGTGTCTGTGTTGAGTTTTTTTTCTGTTGTTCTCCATATCGATCTCTCTAATGGGAAAAGTGTCAACTTCAAAATCAGGACCACGTTCTGTTTGGCACACAAGAGAAATCAGTGGAAGGTTAAGGTTATAATATTGCTTCCACACCCCCCCCTCCTTTTTCACCCCTTCAAGTTAATTGGTTACCATTGCATATTGCTGCTTTCAGTTTATAGTTTAGTCTGCTATGCGGAAGTGTAGAGCCCCAGCAGATAAATTGATTCATAAAAGCTAATTGGGGTGCAGATTTGTTTGTATTGGCATTTGAAGCCTGAAATCAATACTATATAACAAAAAAAAAAGCAGCTAAGCTATCAATGCTATCTTGGATAGCTCACCTTCAAAATGAAAAAGGCAGCAATTTTTGGTTTTTAAAAATACCTGTTAGCAAAAATGATGCAAGGAGAAAATTGCCAGTTCTTAGTATTTTGAGTATCATTCCTGTTCCGTTTTAGTTCTAATGCCTTTGAAACTTTAAAATAGCCCATGACAAAACAAAACCTTCAGTAAACCATTTAGAAAGGTCAAGGTAAATCACTTTTTGTCTTATCACGTTTACATCTGTGGAGAAATTAATTCTTAGAACTCATAGGAGGAGGCATTTTTCTGTATGTTTTGGCAGTCTTTTGTTGTCTTCAGGACTGGATTTTAACTGATTGTCTTGCCATACCTGTGTAATAAAAAACATATGAAAAAGGGCCTGAAATGGTAGCTATTTGTGTGATTTTTCTCCTGTAGAATAGAAGTTCTTTACTAAAAGGTTGATGCAACTTCATATTTTCATTTTTTTTAGCAATCCTTTATAAAGAATAGTCCCACAGGGAATTCTAGCAAATATTGCTAGCCACCTATATGTCATGTTAGTGTCCAGACTTCAACATATATGTTAATATAGGCACATATAGTTATATATATATATAATGTGTATAAAGGTTTCTGTAGTAGGAGGGTTGAGAACAGGGTGCGTTTGCGTGATGATTTGTTTGCTTTGATATTTTTCTAACAAAACCACAAGAAACTCAGCATTGTGGTGAGTTTGTTATAAATAAAATGTGGTGAAACTCAGCAATGTGGTGAAAACAGATACACTGTTATTTCAGGTGGCAAGTTAAAACCATCAGTTATGACTGAAAAGAACTTTTATCTAATAAAAAGTATAACTGGTTAATTACATTGCTTCAGATCTGCTTTAGAGTCTTATCAAATATGAACAAGACCTTTCTTCATTGCTCATGAGTGAAAATATATTAAATTGCTAATTGTTGGAGTTACTTTTTATGGAAGAATCAGTGTGTATCCTAAGATTAGTTTCAGGTCTATCCTGTATTATCGTATTCTGCACAGAGGGCATCAGAATATTAAAAATAGACCATTTCATTTGAGACTTGCACATTGCTATGATTTTTAAAAAAGATGAGGTTTGACCTACCTCTGCTCCCACTGGATCTGGCCATTTTCAGAGATTTTATGATTCTATGATTTTATACTTTTATATCTGCAAATTAATCTCATTTGTGAGGTGACTGACACCTTTTTTTTTTTCCATTTCTGATTGTAGACTGCTTTTGTGTTGTTGTCAGTTATTTGTATGGGCCAGATGCAGACTTTTCACTGCTATTTAGCTCCCAAGAGAGAATGAGAGTCAAGGTCCTATGAGTGCACCAGTTAGTGGGTCAGTTCATGAAGTTATGTTACTTTTCACAATAAAATTTAGTAGGGGATAAATCAGATTTCTGTAACCATTAGCTATTTCAGCGGCATTTTTTCTTCCAGTTTTTGTGGTTGCATCCATAAGCACTTGGAAATCAAAACCTCACACTTGGTGTGGTTCAATGTGTATATCTGATTGTACACACAGATCCATCTTCAGCACAGTGAAAAAATGCAGGGAAAAAAAAAAAAGACAAAGGAAAAAACCCCTACCCTTGTTTTTGCACGTCTAGATCCTAAATTTTACATAGCGTTACCTTTTTCCAGTGTGTCATTCAGACTTCAGGTTCTTTCTGTGTGTAAATAATCCTACTGCTATGCTTTTCTTCTCTACCTTGGATATATTAATTTTGTATCTTAAAGTTAGGCATACTTATCATTTTCAATTTTTCAAGCATTCTTCTGGTTGAGTATTTTTAGTGTTTTGATTTTTGCATGTTCCCATTTTCCTGCCTGCCTGTGTGGAGTCTGGACAGTGTGTATGAGACAGATTATTTTTCCCCTTTTTGCCAAGTTCTAAAAATTTTCTATTTGAATAGCTTCATAATGATGGCTACAGCAGTTTTTTAATTCAAGCCATCTGCAGAAGGAATAGCTCCTTAGAAATGTATTAACCTGGTCTAGTGGAAGTAAAGGAAAGAAGAGAAAACCTAGTGTCTGCCTATTTCAGCTTTGATTTAAATAGCAATCCTGTAAATTGTTAAAATAAAAAGATAAGGGGTTCTGATTCCTTTAACAACAGTTCCAAGGGATATGCAAGCAAGTCCTGAAGGGATATCCAACTCATCTGCTTACCCACGAGTATCAGATTTTAATTACTATGAAGATTATTGAGACTGCTATCCTACAAATCAGTAATTTTTCCCTGGGTCTTGTCTATGTGAGCACACATGCCATCTTTATGCAAACATTTGTAATTGTGCTGAGTTTGTCAAGTTACCAACAGAGATCGCTATGGATAAACCAAATCAAGAATACAGTTACAGTAAATATATGCTAATGCTTATTAGTAAAAATGTTTGATTACATACCTAAAACACAGAAAGGCTATGGTAAGTTGCACTCTTTGTAATGTTAAAGTGCATAGCAGATGATGATACTGGTTTTCCTAAGGGCTCACAGTCTTATCTTGAAAATTGACTGTTGAAAGGGCTCTCTTTTCATTGTGTCTGATCTAACTTACCTTGAAAAATTACTCTGGGATACTAACATCATAATGCCTTCTAATACTGCTTTTAATTAATGATCTCTAATAAAGATAATGAGTCAGCTTGCATTCTAGCAGATCAGTTTAAAAATGAACTTCAAACTACAGTTCAAGGGACTAAGTCAGGCAGAGACTGGTGAAAAGGGTCTGACTGTATGAAAACATTGGTTGGAGACAGGATCTTAAGTGACTTGCAGCATTGAGGATGTTCTCTCTCAGGACAGGACCGTTCTCCTGCCCTTTGGACTTCTCATCAAATTTTCCATTATTACAGACCCGGGAATAGAAGGATGATGTATTTTGTGATCATGTTATTATTCTTTCTGACCCATTTCTTGCAGTGCTTTTTCCTTGCCTCACGAAAAAGTGTCTATGTTCAGCTAACATGCACCCATTTTTCCTTTTCATCTGGCTCTCTTCCTTGTCTTTCCTTCTGTTTGCAATTAATTTCATATCTATATATTATGTATTTGATCTTGATGTACATATTCATTCCCCTGAATTGAAACTCTGAAGTACCCCTAGCATGTGATATCTATAAATTATTCAAAATTCCAGTCATAAATTTTAATTTGATTCTGAAGAACATACTAATCTAAGGAGATGTTAAGTAACCTTTGCAATATATGTTGATGTATAAATAGTGGCATTAATGCCTCTGAACATTTTGGTAAGGGTTTCATGGTTTCATACATTCTCCATCTCCCTGTGTTCCAAAAGCCATTGTTAGCATATAATTTTCTTAGTGAATTCTCCAAGTCTGATCCCATATAGAGATGACCTACTGTTGGGGGAGTTTAGGAACAGTCCTGGTTTTGCCAGTTGTATTCAAGGAATCATGGAATGTCTAGGTCATGCAGGACCTCTGGATGTCTTGTTGTCCAAATCCCAATCAAAGCTGATCAAACTTTGGTGCTGCATTAGGTTACCAGGGCCTTTTCTAGTTAGTTGTTAATATTTCCAGGAACGGTGATTCCACAAACTCTGGGCAACTTATTCCAGACTGTATTTGTGAATGTTACAGGGTCAAAACCAAATAAAAATGGCTTTGAAGTATTATACACAATATACATTATAATATACATTATAATATACATTATAATATACATTATACACAATGTATTTGCCCTGTAAATTCAAGAGGAGCTGTTAACTGATGAGATCCTCCATGTGTCATGATAGCATTGATTAATGGGATCCTTCATGTAACATAACATTAAATAAATAAACCTTGTCTCTCTTTGTACTGATTTAATTTTATTATTATTAATTATTAGTACTTTGTGATCATCTTTGAGTTATCATTTAAGAGTAACAGCCCTCACAGGTACCCACCAGCAGAATGCTGCAGAGGAATGCAGAAGTATTTTGTCTTTTAGTTACAAATATTAAATGGTCTCATTTGATTTAAAGAAAAAAACAGTGTTTGGTACTTGTAGTACAATTTAGTGTAAAAGGATTAAATAAACCTTAGCAAACAGTCAGTGGCAGGAAGAAGAGATAACTTCAAAGTTTTATATTTTAGATATTTCCTAAGGTAATTGTTAACTATGATAAGTAGAGGCAGATTTTATGGCACTGCAGTATACCTGCCAGGAAGTATGTAACAAACTGTTTCCATTGCTAATGCAGTGATATTAACAGTGCAAGCCATGACAATTGTTCTATCAATAATTACTGAGACATGATAAAAAATAGTGTACATTGCTTGACGTAGCCAGCCAAATGGAGGCCTAATAATTGTCTGCTGCATCAAACTGTAAAATATGACTTTTGAAGGTTGAAGTTTACGAGAGCAGTTCATTATGTGTTCCAAACAATGCTTTATTTTGCTATTGTTTCTTCATTATGTGGATAGGAAGCAGTGTAGCAGAAATTGGGCTCAAGGGAAACAGTGTCTACCAGTAGTTTAACCTTGTGACATTCCACTAAAAAGCACAGGTTCTTCTGAAATACATAATACATGAACTTCTCTGATTGTTTAGCATTGATCAGTACTCAAGTAAATTGAGTTACTATCTTATTAGCATAAACAGCAAGGCTTTAGTGATCCTCTTCACCCTCCCATGATATACCAAAGTGGCTTAGGGATTTCTGCTTCTTTGAAACTAAAAGTCAATTTAAAAAAAAGCCCACATAGTAAGAAAGCTCTTTAACAAAGGCAGAGCAGTGTTTTGAAGCGGCATCCTTCTGACTGCAATGCATCCATTTTAACTTCAATATTCAGGTTCCACTATAGATTAGTTCTTAGACGTCTTGTCTTCCGTTGTCAGGTCTGTATGTCATTACATTTCCCTCTCTCTCCATAAGTATATACATTATATATAATTGTATACATACAAGATATATTTTTGATTTCTTTTCCGCTTTAGCACCTGGCAAAGCAGAACTTCAGATACATTTACCTTCCTTTGAGAAGAAACAGTGAAAGCTGTTTTAGAAGCTTGTTATCCTTTTCTTTACAAAAACATGTGCATGCACAGGTGATATTTATGAAACACTAACAGTTTGTCATTGAAGGTGTTTCCTGTTTGCCATGCTAAGATTACAACTTTCCTTCTTTTCACCTTTCCAGTTGCAGAAGGCAAACTGGCCAAAATGGGTGGAATGTTTCTGATATAAAGTAGACTGATGGAGTCTACTTTTATCTTCAGTTGTACATAGTCATAATTGTCAGCATTTATTTTTAACTCTCAGCAAAAGGTCAGGATGAAATATTATGTTAAATCAGGGGAACATGCAAGATTAAGGCTAACCATGTATTAAGAGTATTTCAACTCTGAGGGAGGCATTTCTGTCTAAATTAAAGTTTGATGCTGTGGGAACTAACTTTGATTTTATAATGTTCTGAGCCACTCGTCCAGATTATCAAAGGTAGTTTCCCTATAAGACAGGCAGAAAACATCAAAAAGAACCTTTTCCAAGGCTGACTCCTAGCGCTTTAATTGTTCAGCATCTCTGACAGTTTCTGAATCCCTTCTTGCTTGTCAAACTCAGCTTTTTAAGGTGATGCTTGGATACCTACAATCACAGGAGCATAGGAATCATAGAGGCACGCTAGGCAGCAAACCACCAGTTTTTGTGTCTGCTCCCTTGTCTGCACACTCATGATGCTGAACTTAATTTTTGATAAAATTAGCAAGATGAATATCTCATAGCTAAGTGGAACTGTGGCATAGGTTTATACTGTCATGTGCACATAGTTCAAACTTTTGCATGAAAAAACCCACTAGGATTTTAAAGACATTAAATGTGTGAGCATATTTGACAGAAGATGTTACGTAGTAGTATCAGATCAAGGAGTTTGGTGCCTTGACACACAGACACTCCAGAAGTAGAATAATGAGTAGTGAGATACTGATTTCTGGATGCACAAGAACTTTCTCATGGCTCTGTGAGATGTGCTGGTATCTGTACTTCTTTTCTGGGCTTTTTGAAGTTAATGTTCACTTACAGGATGTGTAAATTCAAGCTGCCATCTTGGCCAACAGCAAAGTACATGACCAGGAAAAAAAACAATGTAGGTCTGGAAGCTACTTCTTTTATTGTGAACTGCAAAGCTAATAGAGAAACAAATAATGCCCCTTCAGGGGTTAAGATTTGTCCAAAGAAACCACGTAAACAGAGCCATTAGTCTTCTCTATCCTTAGTCTAAAGCTTCAGAAGCTTCAGTTTCAGCTTGGTTGTTTATCTGTAGTTATCTGGGTACTAGAAAAGGGATCTTCCCTGCTCTCCATTTTAAAACATATTCTTACTGTTTGCCTGTTTCTGGATCACCCACAAGACTCTATGACCATTTGAGAAGTTATCACAGGTGATTGACCCTCAACACTGTCAATACACTTTTGGGCTAAAAAAAATCCCTGAGTTACTGGTCAGGAGCTGATTGCCTGTAGGCTTCAGCTGGGCTTGCTGATTAGAAGTAATCTTATAAGCAGCAGCAGAAGGTTGCTAGTTATAAGATGGCTCAGGAGAATGTTCCTTAGGTGTGGCTGCTGTTGTAAGAAAATGGTTGTCTGACATGGAAGGTGATGGCAGGCACTGGTAAACTTAAGGAGATGCTGAGGTAGGGATGCTGGTAAATATAGATCACTGTACAGTAACTGCTATGTACTGTAACTATACTGTGGGTGAATTTGAGATCTGCTTAGCAGTTGGATATGCATACTGAAAGTTTTTCACACTCGTGTATGAAGGTTAATGTCTATGCAAATGGTGTGTGTAGCAGTGACTTCAATCTTAAGTCATTAGGTGGCATTCCGAAGGAAGCAGTTGTGTGAATGTTTACTGTCAGGAAAATCTTTGCTAGAGTGGTTGGATTGACTTGCTATAGTAAGGAATTTAAACGTACATGTATGAACGCTTCTATAGTTAGTGCTTGCACAGATAATGATCCATGTTGGGCTAGAGTTTCAGGCATTAAACTTCCATTCTATCACAAAACTTTGAATTTTTTGTTCCGAATAATAAAATAGAAGCTATATTTCTCTATAATATGCTTTTCCTCGAAGAAGCAATCCCTTACTTATCTGGCATCAAAATATTCTATCTATAAGTTAATATTTGTTTTTTTTTTTTTCAACCTAGAACCTCTATTTATCCAGCATTGTGTATTGTAATATCATGTAGTTCATATTTCTGCTTGATATTTACTGCCTTGAATATATTAAACTATATCATGATACAGGTTAATAACACCAAGTGAAGTAATTAATTTATTTTGCTTTGGGATTAAAGGTTAAATTATTGCCTCTATTGTTTTCAGACCTGCTGAAACACTTCAACTGTGAATACAATTCACTTAAGTATTTTTCTTATTTGATTTCTGAAGAAGTTAAGTGAGAGTCATTTTGCTGTAGCAGATGTAGTTTAGCTTCAGTCGCCTGTCTTTCTCCATTGTATTCTTGACACACTTCTGAACTAAGAATGGGTAAATTTGTTGCTAACAAAATGGGAGATCTATATGTAATTAAAAAAAGTAATGGCCACAACCATTTTCATGAACTTTTTTTTTTCTACAGACCAAACTATGTTATGCAGAACTCAGCCTTCCGGGTTAGATTTGGTGTTTATATATGTGTTCATATGAGCTTTTATTTAGATTTTGGTCTAATAACTGACATATAATTAGGTGTCTGCATCAGAAATACATTGCACTTTCTTTTAGATAGGTTAACTGGATGACTCTTGTATTCTCTCTGGAAGTGCAAATACATAGAATGAAGAAGAATGAAATGCCAATGGATTTTAGTCTGTAAAGTAAGCAGCTTCCTCACAACGGGTTAATTTGTACATACTTTGTATGAATATACTTTAGACTGACAGACACTTAGCAAAAGGAAGTTACTGATTTCTTTGTCTGTGTAAATCCTATGAGATTTCTAGAGGAGTTCTGTCAGATGAGTCAGAAAATAAAAACAGTTATTGGGAATGTGCTAATAACTGATTACTGCCTATATGCCAGTATTCTGCTCATCTGCAGAGAGGAAGTAATCAATCTCATTAACATAACAAGATTTATCAGAGCAAGAAAGACTTTAGCAATCTGTGCATGGCTTTTCGTAGGAACAGCTAAGAAATGCTGCCAAATGTTGATTGGAGGCTCAAAAGGACTTACTGAAGAATCACCATTTTGTTACTTGTTTACTTGAGATCTCAGGTACCCCATTCTATGACACTTTTTTTAGGTAGGTTAATATCTTATCAAAAATTTTTACTTTACCTGAGCACTTTAAAGGGGTAAATTATATGAATTGTCTGTCAAGAACCAAATTATTCTTAGCACTTGCATTTGAAAAGAATTCTAAAACTAAAAGTATTTTAGAGTATGATTTTTAACAGCTGATCATTAAACTACTTTCAGGTCCAATTCCATTTTCTGAAGGTGGATGGAAACTCTTCTGATGACTTTTTTTTTTTTTTTAATCCATCAGTTTAGTACTTTTTTAAAACAGTAAATCAGGAACGTACACTTTTAACAGGCTGAAATCAAAAGGTGTAGAATTTGCACTGTGCAAAAAGCTCCTTCCTATTGGAGTTGCTACTTGATTGTGTTTCTGTCCTCTGTTTAATAGCTTACAGGGTCTGAACATCATATCTTTAAAAGTGGCCATAGGAAGTATTTTCTGTCTTCACTTTAGAAGAATTTGGTGGAAGTATTTGATCTTGGAATTCATTTGTTTTTTCAAATTCACATCATGTGTGTTAACTTTTTTGTCTGCTGTAGGAAAGATCTTTAAAGAAATGATTGCTGGCTTGTGGCGGGGAGGAAGTTGTGTGTAAAAGTGAAGCTTTATAGGGTCTTGTGCTTGGTAACCATCAAAGTCTTTCCCAAAATCTAGTATCTGGGCAGAGCTCTGTAGGTAAATCCAATTCTTGAACAGCTTCTGTGACATTCAGATTAATTTTGCAGCAGTGTGGTAATAGGGGACTAAAATCTAAACCAATGAGTTCCCATTCATGCTCCACAGAAAGTTGCTCCTTAATCTGAGCTGAGGGGTAAGGTAATCAAAGTCCTCACATCAGGTAACTGCGTAGAGGCAGCCAGTTGCCTTTTGGCATGTATAGAGTCTAAGAGGCAAATTGCCTGACTAGCAGCATAACTACAGCTATTAATATTTATGAAATAATGGCATATACTGGCTTACCATGAACACAGAGTGCAGGAGAGCTAGGGTGTAAGAGCTGTCACTAGCTACATTTATATGTCTCTATAAAAAAAAGAATGAAAGAATTAATAGATCACTGAATTCATCCTTGCAATACAGTCTACCAAAATCTAATAAGCTCAAACATTCAGCTAATTTGATTGAAGACTTTAAATAATCAAACTAAATCAAAATCATGCATTTTAAAAAGGAATCCAATCAAAGTACTGTCATTATGACCATATGGATGTACATCTGCATGCATCTCTGTATATTAACTGGATATGTATAGGTATAAAATCACAACTGATAGGAACGCTAGCTGTAATAACCCTCAAAGAGAAATATAGAAGTTTGGAGCTTAATCAGCAGTAACGTGAGCAGAAAATTCATTGGACGAAAGATGTTAGGACAGAGTTACTCATGCTAAAGAGGAAAGTACATGCTAGAGAAATGCTTGCCTTCTAAGCCCTTGTTACAGGGACCATGAGTGGTTCTTGCTAGCAAAAAGCTTGTCTCTACCTTTCCTCTAAGTCCTCTATAACTACTGAAGCTGCAATAAAGTCTTCCTGAAGCCTTCTCTTCTCCAGTCTGGACAGCCCCACTCTCTCAGCCTTTCTTCAAAAGAGAGATGCTCTGGCCTTCTAATAATTTCTGTGGTCTCCAGATTAGCTCATACAGGTCCATGTCTTTCCTGTGCTGAGGGCTCCAGAGCTGAACACAACACTCCAGGTGAGGGTCTCATGAGAGGCACTTCAGCTGGGCTGTTGGTCATGTCACCTTCTTACAGGAACACACCTTAATTCCACAGGGGTATTATTTTACTTGTGTTTCCCTCTTGGCTCCTATTAACACAGGAGCTCCTGGCTTATCTCCATAAGACTTCCAGTATGCTGCACGGTAGCCAGCCATCTCTGAGCTACAGGGCTGTTGCTAGCACTTCATTCCCCTAACCCTGTCCCTCAGGGTGTCATCCCATAGCTTGTTACAGCCAAGCCTGATATCATCCCCCTCCTTCTTCAAGTCTAGTTTAGATATGGATGAGTCTCCACAGAGTTAGACCATGTAATATGTCAGTTCACAGTACAAACCTGCAAACAATCTGAGCTGGTTTTGAAAGATTAATTTTCTGAATAGATTAATTTTCTTTTAATTAATTTTTCTCTCAAACTGCTGAAGTTAGCAGACTTTCCCCAGCACAGAAGGATATCTTTCAGAGAGAAATACCAATAAAAAATAAACCATCAAAACCATATTCATAGCTGAAGTCCACCTTTATCTGGCAGCTTGCAAATAAATACCTTTAGAGAGCAATAGAGTTATTACCTTCTGTGCTGATAAATTTCTTATCAAAGCTGCACAAATTAAATTCAAGTGTCTCTTCCAATCATTTTACTCTTTGTTACTTGGACTATATTTATTTATAGTTCTCACCTAACTTCTGTGAAAGAACATTTTCAGTGTTTTTATATTCCCAGGCCTGATTAGCACTGCATTTTCCATCTATGAGTTTTCATTAAAATGTCTCCCATCTTTGTCTCTCTTCTTCCTTCTTAAGAAGATGCATTTTTTATTTTCTACCTCTATGCCTACCACATCATTATATCTCTTTACAAAGATAATCTTCCTCATAGTTGATAGGTTCAGCAATCACATAATTTAAGTATTTTAGGCAGAATGAGAATTTATTATAAGTTTGGTAAAAAATGAAGCATTGCTTTTGAGATGCTTTTGACCAGAACAGCTAGTTCTGGACTGGCACTTAAAAGAGCTGGCCTAAATTTTTTGGCACTGCCACAAACCTTTTTCTGGGAGCATAAGCAGATAACTGAATTTTCTCTTTGCCTCAAGTCTCTGTTTTGTTAATGGGGATATTAATACTTTTTTTCTGATAGTTTTAATAGATCAAATACTCAGGCCACATTTAGGTATCATAGTTATACAAATCATATATATATACATACAGTATTATTTGGAGTAAAAACCCTCTGCTTTCATGTGTTTCATAGGCATTAATTTGCTGTTCATTGCAAGGGAAGACTGAAACAGAGTTTGAATTGTGTGAAGGATGGAATGTGGTTCTAAACAAGTCTTTGGTATTTTGTTCTCTTTAAGCCTTGCATGAGTTAATATTCTGAATTAGAAGGTTTTTTCCTAACTTTGAATTGGATGATTTTATTGATTTATTCAATACGTTAAGTAGTGCATAGGTTAAATTTGTGGTATATGTAAAGGATTTAGTCCTCCAGCTTTTCTAGGTTAAACCCAAATGTTTTAAATGCTAGGCAAATTTTATTTAATTATAATGACCACAAAATGTTGGCAAAGTAAATCTATGGCCAAAACTATTAGAATTCTGCTCAGCCCTCAGTCATTGAAATCTTTACAAAGAGCATTATTAAAAGATCTCCTAGTCCTCATGATTAATCTCCCATAAATTGCTTGCACATCAGGGGAAATACTTTGTAGGATTTCTATAATATTTGTTGGAGATGGATTCATTCAGTATGGAATGTGTTTATTAACAATAAACCAGTTCAACTGAGAGCTTTCTGAATTTCACCAATGAGTAATAAGAGTCCTTTTAAGCGAGTGATTTGTATTCCACTAGAAAAAAATCAAAACTGGGTACTGTAACATGGATAATTATGTAAGTTTGCAATATAAATTCAGAGTCATTCTAACAATAACTTCACAGTTGTACCCCTCATTTATTGGCTGAAGTAGTATGTTACTTTAGCTCCTAAGTAATTACCAAAGGTCATTGTTTGTCTGCAGGGAAACATATGTTCAAATATAAACCACCAGACATCTGTTGGATTTAGTAAACTCTGTGTATGGAAATGTTTCTGTGCAAATGTGTGGGTATAAATGAGCCTATGGTGTGTGTGTTCAGCCAGTGTGATTATCGGAAATAATTCCTGCTGGGTTTGTGTTCCTTAATAAATAAGTTTAAAACTGATTCACATGGAACCCCATAACTCACTGATGAAGATTATTTCAGGCTTGCATTGCAAATACGAAAAGTGTCTCACTGAAAACTAACATTAATTGCTGATAACAAAGTAAGCCTGAATTTTCCTTGTGTAGTTTGTTCCCTCTAGGCAATTTTTTTCTTTAAACTTCTTACTCTAAGCTTGCTGATAAGTTTCATTGTCAGGATTTCTGTACACCTGTTTTGTATGTGCTGTTTCTCTTTGTTTTGTGAGTTCAACCCAGGTGTGCATCTGACACTGATAGTTCATAATGAGCAGTGATATTCTCTCCAGATTCCTGCTAAAAAACCTGACACCATCAAAAGACTGCCTTTAAATCAGAGCTCTCCTCTGGTTGATGAGGAGAGAGCTTTCTGAGGCAGGGCAGTTGAGCTGCTCCTTTTTTCTTGTTAAAGAATAGAATTGGTGAGTTCATACTATTAACAAAGAAAATCCACTTAGTGTTTTACTTCTGAAAAAGTACATAGTATAACATGCCTGATCAGTTCAGCACTGCATTCATGCATTTTAAAAAGGAATCCAATCAAAGTACTGTCATTATGACCATATGGATATACAACTGCATGCATCTCTGTATATTAACTGGATATGTATGGGTATAAAATCACAACTGATAGGAACACTAGCTGTAATAACTCTCAAAGAGAAATATGGGAGTTTAGATCAAACATTGTAACTTTTTGGACATATCATTTCATGACTTTAAAAAGCAAGTATTTTGTCAGGCTTATTGCTTATAGGGGGTGCCTCTAGTAAAGGCTACAAGTCACAATGAATGTCAAGAAGGAATGCTTTTCCTGTAATAGATGTCCAAGTCACTCCATTCTTGCAGATAACTTGATTGGCAGGCAGAAGACTTGCACGGCTCTTTAAATTACAAATTAATCAGAACAACATGATTTCTGTACATTTAATATCTCTGCTTTCAAAGAAATAGAGTGTAGAATTACACTGTTTGGTAGTGTGACAAGACAAAGCCTGTTATGAAGGTAAGTTAAAAAGCGGTGATTCTGTAATTGATGTCACAAATTTAAATAATCTTCTCAAAAGCATAGTTGTGACATGCAGGAATTGTTACCAAAAAGCATACCAAAATGTTTGGATGTGTTTTAAGATCTTGCCCTGCCTGAAGCTTGCTCCTGTGAAAGAGGCAATCAGAAAAGAGTTGATTAATAATGGAAATAAAAAAAGAAAATTAATATACATCAACAAATACTGCAAGAACAGGACACTCTTCATCAGTGTCTGTTACTCACAGTAGTAATATTTCTGTCTGCCTCAGTGCAGAGGCTTAATGAAATACTTGAAGAAAAGATGTATTTGTCTACAGTTAAAAGGTAAAATTTAGGTAACTGAGACAACTAAATTGTCTGTCTTCATCAGTTAGTTCCTTATTCCTGTGCTCCTACAGTCTCATAAGTCTTGGAACTACTACAGAGAGATCACTGACCCATGATTTTTATCTTGCTTTAAACCCTAAGAGAAACAAAGGACAAGACTTGTCTTGAAAAGCTAAATTGGCAGTTCTTCCTGACCTGAAGGCTGACCCTACCTCATTTGTCTCATCATGAAGTAGCAATACTTAACTCCATTAGGATTTCACAGCACAGTAGGTAACTTAATCACATAATGGAGAAGTGTGCCTTTTTATTTCTTTTTTTTTTTTTTTTTTTTTTTTTTTTGCCTCCAGGTGGTAACATCAGCTGCTTTTGCAGAGATAACTTCTGTGTGGGTAGTAACTTAGTTGTGACACAACCAAGGTCGGTTTAGCCAGTGAGTACTGCAGCAGGGGCAGTGCCGAGGAGAGAGGCTTACTTAGGGAAAAGAAAGTCTTGGTTTTGGTTTAAATTCAAGATTAAGCTGTTTTAAAAAGAAGTGTGTATGTCCAGAGGGTGAAAAAAAGTGTTGGCAAGTTACTTCTTGTAGGCTATTTTTAGTCCCTGTGTCAGTATATTCGGGGCTTCATCTGCTGGTAGACTTGTGTCAGACTGAATAAAGTTCGTAAGTTCTCATTATGTTCCCATTTAAAGGGAATGCTCTGTGTTTTAAGGTTCTAATCTGCTGTACTGCCATTAGGAGTAAATGAAATCACTAATTGTGCTAGCAAATTGTTCAGTTTGTGTATCAGTACAGAGAATTAGTATTAATTCATATAAGTAGCTGGTATATGTATATGAATAGATGAAGCATTCATATTTGGTGGGATCTGTTGTAATGCCTCCTGAAACTTAAATTTATTTGAACTTGAAATGATGCAAAAAGCTAATACTGGAAATTCATCTTATTAGATGCTGGTGACTTTATAAACAGCATTAGCAAAGGTAGGTGGGAGAGGATGGGGAGGGAGGGGAATGAAATATACAGTAGCACAAGATATGCTAGTGTCAGAATTTATGCTGAATCCCAAGGACTCTCTCCCATGGTACTGTCAAGTTCCTAAGTAGCTGAGAGTATTGTGGTGACTTTCTGTGTTTCTATATTCTCAAAGTACTGTGGCTTTCTTACAAGCCACTGAAGTTCTGGAAGTAATTTTATAGTTCACACAAACCACAGAAGTTTTATAATGTCTTTCAGAAAAGAGGAAGACTGGAAACCAAGTGATAATTAGCTAGAAAGAATGAGTCCCCATTAGCAGCTGAAGAATTTGGTAGAGTTTCGCTTGGAAACTACACTGGCAGCTGTATGCCAGTTCTGATACACATTATGCTTCTGAAAAGGGAATCTCTGGCAAGTAATTTCCATAAATCAGCCAACTTCAGAGCCAGCTTGATCCAGCTGGGCCATATGGAATCATCAGCAGTGGCAGCCCTACCCCTCTCTCTCCATCCTTCTCAATCCATATGGAACAGGAAGAAGCCAAGCTCAAGCAGAATTGGCGTGCTAATTTTGGTATCTAGCAAAGCTGTGCCTAGGCAGAAGAATGCTACCTGGGGCATCACTGTATCTTATGAGCTCTTCTACAAGTTGTTGTAATGGTTCTCTGGAGATCAGTGGTTTTCAAGGGGCTTGAGTTACATTTTCAGCTTGACAAGTTCCAGGTTAGGGTAACAGCCAAACAGTACAGTCATGCATTCCTCTACCTCTTAAAAATAATACATCATTCTGTTCCTACCGGCATAGCTGTGGTTTGTCAGACAAGCTGAGTTATCATTCTTGCATCAATTAATGGGTGCCGTGAGAAATCTTATCCCGAAAATTGGAAGACACTGCTGTGCAACAGCTAGCTCACTAAACTGTTGTGTGTGCTGGGAGGGAAACATAGAAAAAGGTTCATTTACATTTTTTTTTAAGGATCAGAATTATGTGTTGATAAGGCATAAAATTGCTACTCTGAAGTTATGTAAGTTTGAGATTTTTATGGAATGAGGAAGTATTTGTTTCATCTCAGATCAACATAATTGTGCAATGTATGTTGGATAAAGGGGCTGTACGCAGTCTTAGGTGATACTGCAAGACTGCTGTTAATGAACAAATACTCTATTTTTTGTTTCTGCTGCATATATTTTACACTGTAGGAAGCAATGTTGTATCTCTTTTCTTTAAAAATAATGCTGCCTGATTAAAGAAGCACATTGTTGTAATGGACAAAAGATCAGATATGGTTTTCCCAAATTTCCGATTCGTATCTTTTGCAGAAAATAGCTTAACAGAAGAGACATTTTTTAAAGAGTACCATTTCTTAGTAGCTGCATCTATGCTGTTCTGTATGGAGGTCTTCTGAGAAAACAGGAATCTAAATTTTTATATATATATATTCCATATGAAAGGCAGCTTTTGGAATTGGATCTAGAATGATCATGTGGATATTTCTAAAAAGAAACCTCCTTTCTAGCCCCTGCTATAGAGCCCCCTCAAGGGTACGATACCTGTGAGTCCATCTGTCTTTACAGAAATAATGCTGGAAAAGATGAACATGTGGGAGTGTTTCCTAGGTGGGCCCTGGCATTGGCGGCATGTGCCGTTTCCAAGTAGGAAAAGCTTGTGAAAGCATGAAGAGAGGAGGAATACTTGTTTCCTTCAGCTTAAGGGGAACCTGAAAAAGCAGAGAGCTTGCTAAAACAAAAAAGAAGAAAAAGAGGGAGGAAAAAAGCAACAATCGGTTCCTAACAACTGAGGGAGCTGTTTGGAGTTAAATGGCCAATACACTGGATTGGCATCCAGAGGTGTTTTCTAAATAAAGCTTGCTGCTTTAGGCTACTCTGTTCTGCTGTGTGATTATTAGGCATTTTATCAATACGAGCTTTTATTTATTGTTCAGGAACCAGAATTTCTTTCTGAAGATATGTACGTCTCAACATTTCCATTAATTCTAGAAAAGCACAAGGATCAGAGAAACCTTAGGCTCCAAAAATTAGCCTAATTAGAATATCAGTAGCTGCTTTTCCAGTGTAAATGCAATAAGCATCATGGGAAATTAGCAAGATAATTACGGGAATTGTTGCTCGATGAACTTGACTGCTTATTTGGCAAATATTCCATTTGTAATGAAATGCTTTGCACTATGTTCTATTGTTCTCTTGAAAAAATCAAATCTCTTTTAGATTCTGTTGTGGGGTTTTTTTTATGCCCAGTTCCCCAAATACTTTAGCCCATTTAAACTCTTCTGTAAAGCAGGGGGGGAAGTGCGAAGTTTGGTTTTAAGCAAGTAATTCTGCTTGGTGAGGTACTGCCAAAGAATATGAAGAGTTTAGTTATTCTGTTTGATTTTTTTTTTGGTCAGTGCATGATCTTTTTTGAACAGATTTTTAACAGAAGACACTAATAAAAAATGGTGACACATGCACATATTGCATAAAGGATCTTTTTAGTTGTCATCACTTTTATCTGCTGGTGAATGATGGATTAGTTTTAGAAATAGACATAGCAAGTACACAAACTACGATTGCAAAAAAAGCACTTGGCAGAAATAACTCAAGACATAAGCTTTCTGTAAGAGGAAATGAAAGCAAAGGGTGAGATTTGGCCAAAACTTGTCCTCATAAGCATATTTCTCTCTGTGCCCTCCCTCTCCCTTTTTTTCCCTATAGGGCAGGCATGAGATAGTGCACAATATTGTGAACTCGGGTTTTACTCATCACCAAGTAAATTGTGTGTATGATTTTCTTCTATTTGTGTGCTTTTAGCATGCTTTTGACTTTACAGTTACTATACTGTAAAATATGGTCAATATACTGTCAATATAGTTCTTGCTGCTTTGTCATGCTAAGAGAAGGTTAATCGTATATGTAAGAAAAAAAGTACTGTATGAAGTTTGAGTCTGAAAGTGACTCTTCTAAACTATGGGCTCTGACAGAAGCATACACTTACTGTTACTGTTTTGTATTTATTTAAAAGCTGCCAGTCTGCCAGTGAGGTTGGTACGATCCCTGGAGAAGAGAAGCTTTATGCCATTGCCAAGTAGCATCTCTTTGATTAAACACATCAATTAATTCTGCTGTAATCTAACAGAATGGGGTCCTTTTGACTTTAACCTTTCTTAATGTGGCATGTCTGTTGCAGACAGGAATGTTTTTAATTGAGGAAATAATGCTGTGCACACCAAAGAATACTACTTTTTCTAATAGAGAGGCAATTGAATCCCCTAAAATATCTCTGTGTGTTCTGGAGTGGTTATAGGTAGTACTATTAGCCAGCTACTTTTATTTATCCCTGCTGGCCAGTTCTGTTGGAAGAGCTGTAGGACTCAAGTTGTGTGCTTTTGGGGCATTTAAAGACCCACACTATATCTACAAGAACAATGTGAGTGCCAGTCCCATTAAGGTTTTGTTCTATTAAGCTAAAATTTTCCTAGACCTTAGTCCTCAGTTTCAGTTTGTGTGATTTGTCCTTGCAGTGCAGGAACACACACCAGTTTGCTCTGGATGCTGAACCTGTTGTACAGCATTTCCTTCTCTATGTTGTTTAAAATCCATGTGCATATGATGAACTGAATTCCTAAGTTACTGCACCAGCCCAGGTGTACGATACCTCAAGGAACCTTAATGAAATGACAACATTTCTCAAAGTTCTGGGATCCTTCAGTGTAAGTTGATGTCTATGTGCTGAGGTAACCATAGGAAATCTGTTAAGTAAGGAATAGGAAAATATCATGCTCCTTTTTCATCTGTTTCTAATAGAATCCAGTAATTACTTCAAAACAGAGGGAATGACTGAAACAAATCAGCATGGAAGAAGGAAACCTACAATAAAGTTACCTGATGTGGTGAGACATTAATCAGAATTTACAAGGAGAGGCAATTTTCATGTTTCTCTCTTGATACAGGTCCAAGTGGGGAGTTTTTGTTTGTTTGTTTTAACTAGGCTTCCCTGCAGGCCAACACTGGCTCAAGAAAAGCTTAAATCGTGTTTTAAATATACAAGATAACAAGTTAAATTAAAATAAATGAAGTTAATTAAAACACCAGACTCAAATTCTTCATTATTTCTGTTCATGAACTGCTACAGTGATGAAGTAAAGTAATAGAGAAGAATGTACCTTCAAATTGCCTTTTTCACTGTAATCTAAAGAAAGAATCAGTGAAGAAGAAAAAAATTTAAGATATGGCAATGCTTTAAGTTTTAATTAAGTGAATATCAGCAATATTTAATCGTTCCTTAAGTATTTCAGTAATCTGTAGTATTCTAATATGTGCTGACCGTAAAAATGTTTGTGGAAGCCCAGAACTACACAGTGCTGTGATTTGTCTCTTAGATTATCATGGCGAGTTCACTGCTTCCATCTGAATTTGTGCAAATGTGCAGGTCTCTGATGAGCTGACTCAAAGATTTGCACATGGCTTCTGGGTTCGCTGAGGTGATGCTCAGGAAAAACATGTATCTAGCTTCATTTTAATGCTGTGGGTTTTTTTTTTTCTCCTTGTAAAGCCACTCAAGATCCTACATTTACACATCAGTGAGCAATGTCATGTAATGAAAAGCATGTAATCCCAGCAAGTAAAATTGACATGTTATAAATTGTGATGATTAGTTTATGAAGATGCCTACTGTTCTCCCATCCTCCTTCTGATCTGGGCTTGCTTGTGCATTCTACCTGAGTTTTAACCAGGAATTCATGCTGATTATTTTCCTTAACCCATTAACACAGGTTAAGCTTCTCACATGTGAGCCTTATTAAGATTTCTGCCCTTCTAAATAAATGCTACAGTGCCTCCAGTTTTATTACAAACCTTTTTTTAATAATCATGAAACACTGTGTGATGAGTGTTTCTATTGAAGCTGAGATGTACTTGTTATGGTACATGCAAGGAAGCTGTGCCAGCAAGAGACACAAAGTTGTCTGTTCCTTTTTTGTGTTGTACCTGCAGTAAAAGGCTGTACCCACATTTGGTGTGAAAAGTCTGAGTCTTTAAATTGCTACAGAATGGGATCTGGTTTAGACTGAGTAAGAAAGGCTCTTTATTTTTCCTGGAACTGACAAAGTAATGAGTTAAATGCTGATAGTGCACTGACTTGGCAGGCAGATGTTACTAATATAGTATGCTGAAGAATAATTCACTTACAGCCTTGGCCATGGACTACAGACTAGCCTGTTAAGAAAAGACATGGTTGGCTGGTGGGATTCTTCTTTGTATCTTACCCCAGATGCCAAAATGTGGTTTTTATTTAGTTTGTGTGTTGGGGAGTGAGTGTACTGCTTGGGCAGATTTGGGCCTGTGTACACAGATTGGAAACCAAGGACAAAATAGAAAAATGATTTGGTTTTTGTTCTTCTCCTCTCATTCCTTACCTTTGCATTTTCTGTTTTCTTTCCAATTGACAATGCCTGTAATGTTGAAGGTCCTCAGCTGCTCTGTAGTAATAGGACTATGGGGCTCAATCCAGCAACATGCTGAGCGCTCCAAACCCAGTGCAATAAAGCACACAAATGCATACTTACCATTATGGATGTGGTTGATTGCAGTGGGGATTTCCATTTAACTGTATGCTTGATTTCTTTCTGGGTTTGAGGAAAAACCAATGTAGTACCTTCTAGGTATAAGCTCCTATGAAGAATCTATTTATTTGTTACTGTTGATGTAGTTTTGGGCTTCTACCTGCAGAAGTCATTGCTGTTGGATGTTGAATGATCATGACTTATCTAATGAATACTTGAAACGCTTTTATACCGGTTTAACCCATTTGTTACTAGCTGTTTTTTAGTTTTTGCTTAAATTTCTCTAAGTAGACACAGGTTTTTCAGTAGCCTAATAGGATGAATGATGATCTTGTAATCCTTGCTTACATAAATTGAGCCGATTTGGTGGAAATCAGTATAAGAATTGAAAAATTTGATGGTGTAGGTAGGTCAGGTTGCTGCTTCTCGTACTCTCTTGTTCATGTGATCATTGCATGAGCAGTATTCAAATATATAATGACTGGTTTTAAAAATTAATGACCAATTCTGGGAGATCAGCTTTTCATCTTCTCTTGCATTTAGGTTCCCCAGTGTGTCCTTTCAGCAGAAGGAATATTTCTGTGTTTCCCCTTTGAGGGAACTCAGCACAATTTTAACAAAGCGCATAATCATAAACTATTACCAATAAAATGTTGTAACTCAAGTGCTGTAAACACTAAGAAATCAGGTTTGTTTAGTGTGTTGTAAGGCTATCTTGGTGACTGATATATCTGTAGTAACCATAACACATCTAGGGATACTTTGCCCAAGGAACAGCAAAAATATAACAGAGGGAATAGCATTGAGATTAGCTGTAAAGATAACTCTATGAATTCTTCTTAAGAATTGACTGAATGCTAATTCCAAAGTAGAAAAAATAAGTCTGAGATTTTATGTTTACCTACTGTTGGAAATGGCAAGGGGTTTCTGATGGTATCAAAAATCCTGCGTAGTACAACTAACCTCAATACCCAAAAAGTAAACTCTAACCAAATGTAAAGCAATTAAAGATCCCCTCTTACTGTGAGGTCAGAACAGCAAAGTGCTGGGAAAGACAGTCCAGTTCTAACTTTGTCACAGGAAGAGTTAGTCAATAAGCCTGGACTTTCCCATTATAACATCTTGATTTTCTGTTAGTTTGCTGAGCATCACATGCAGTTTTCACAAGCATGCAATTGAATCCTTCTAGACTGCTGCAAAATGGCTGAAATTTCTCTGAATTGCAGTCTGATTTATGATTTAGAGTGAAGTACTGTCCTTTTTATAACATTGAGGAAAAATCAGACATTTGACCTTGCATTTATTGAAGACAATAGCCAGCTAGCTGCTTCTACTTTTCAGGCCAACTTGACATCTTGGGGCTTTATTACACTTTTTCCTTGAGGCACTGGTGCTTTCATTTTGCTTGATTTAGAATAACAGAAATGTTTTTGATTAAAAGGACCAGCTGAACCTAACTTCAGTGTTTACCCTGAAGCATGATCCCTGTGAGCACATGGGGTTTATTCATCCAACCATTACAGAAAATGGTTTTAAAAAAATTATTCTTACATGCACTGATTTCATTGTAAATGAAGGCCTAGAGCCTTCCCTCTGGGCCTGCCATTACAAAGAAAGGTACAGATTGAAGAAGAGGGGAAGACTTGTATGTCTAACTCGAACATGTCAAGCGTTCACTTCTTTGTTGAAGAAGAATAATGCATTTAATTAGACTGTCATGTGACAAATTGGTTGTGATGAGGCCATCTATCTCAGGAGAGTGATGCTAATCTTTCTCGTAGTTTAAAGGCTCTCCTGTGTTGGCATGAGATAGATAACTGAGTGTTTTTGGGCCATGGGAAAACAAGAAATTCTTCCTGTTTGAAACGATTGGATACTTCAGTTGCCTTAGATATGTTTTTTTCTTTTTAAATGAGGAATGGCTTTGAGGACATAACAATTTTGAAGGACTAAATGCCATTAATGCAGAATGGCAGCACTGCAGAACTCAACGTGCGAGTGTCTAACCTCTGCCCCTGTCATGGAATCCTATGCCAGCAGTTTAACTCCCATACAATAAGGAAAAGGTTATGCACCTGAGAAAGCTGGTCCATAAAGTTCCTTGCTGAGTTAAGGATCATCTTGAAGGAGCTGAATGGAGTCACAGAGCAGTGTGGCACATCTTTGCAACTGAGACACCTCTGCGCCACTGGGTGCAGGTGTTGCTACTTTTGCTCTCCAAAACCAAGAGTCCTCCCCTAAGAAGAGACACTGAAGTTTTTCTCAGTGTTTAGCATGCCTGTTTCGTTTCAGAGTGTGACTTGTGCTGCATCACCTGCAAAAATTGAGCAGTGCAACAATTAGGAAAACCTTCACAAATCTCTATAATCATGTTTTCTACCACAAGGCTTGGCATAAAGACAAAGCAAAGGCTTTGCAAAGTTTTCTACTACAAGACTTGGCAAAAAGTATTATCCTGCAGTATTTGAAGCGGATTTTTGAATGCTTGCTTTAACCTGATAGGAGTGGTCCTTCTGGATCTTGTGAAGTTCAGTGAAAATAAACAGTACTGCCAAGACTCTTATAGATAATGGTGAACTGATGCAGTTCATCGTAGAAGGCAGAAGACCAAATAGTTCATTGGCTTTTGGTTAAACACATACACACTCCTGACACATCACTGTTATCTAAAGACAAATAATTAACCATGTCAAATGCTCCATCTTAGCCTTTTCTGAAGGGTAGCTGCCCTCTCAGCTCCTCTCCTCCAGCCCCCAGTGCCTTTCCTAAACTGTAGACCATTTTGTTAGTCTCTGGTCTGTCTGTCTTAGGCTTCTCCTGAGTCCTCACTGGAGCTGAGTGAAGTCATGGTCTGTCTTTCACATACAGCTTTGTTAGTCTTTCCAAAAGAGAATTGGTAGTTTTGAGCCTCTCTGTTGTAGATAATCATAACTTATTTTTTAGGCATCTATATTCATCTTTTTAATTTATGTAGTTTTCAAGAAATTTAGCGTCAGTTCCTGACCATCCTCTGTTGTGTCTGCCTCTAGCAAAGTTCTCTGGGCTGGCAGCTGTGTAACATCAGCTAGGAGACTGAAACAGTTGAAGCATGTGAAAGATGGGATGAACTAGTAATTGTTAACCTAAGTTAGGCTGTTGATCCGAAATGGCCAAATATATGACAAAGAAACTGAGAGTGGGGAAGTAGCTTGTTGCTAACTCCTTAGAAAGCATGGGTACTTCTCTCTGAAAGCAATGCCTGAACTTAGGCTTCAAGGTGATCCAGATGGCATCCAGCCGGTGGGTACCTTTCCATATTTATTCCCATATTTATTATGAGCACAAGACGCAAACACCTGCATGGTGTAGCTAGGGCATGTGAACATAAGTATATTTTGCTGGGATATTATTAGCTCTTGTAAGTAGCTAAACTCTGTTAAACCGATAACCACAGTGCAAAAAACATTAAAGGTTGTGGAGGACTGTTGCATGTGTGGTAATTATTTCCTATTGTTACAAATTAAAGTGTCAGCGGCACCCATAGAAATCAGTGAGATTAGGTTTCTAGAAAGAGCTGTGCACTCTCTTCCTGCAGGTTTACCCTCAATAGCATTGTAACAAGGAATCTGCAAGGACTGCCATGTGTTTACAAGTTGAATATATATTAAATTAAGTTTCTTATCCCAACCAGTTAAAAATTGGTCTTATAAAACTGCTTGTATTGATGAAAAATTTATCAGGTGTGTAGGCCTGTTGCATAAAAACTTAAAGCAATAGGTTTATTGGGAAATTCGTTACTTATCTAGACAGCTGATATCAAAGAAGAGATATATTTATTTATTTTTACTGTAATTGAAATAGAGCTCAGGACACAATGAAGATAAGAATGCTTATGTGAACTGATCTTTATATAGCCACTTAAATATCCTGTGATTTGTTCCTTTATTAAGTTGCGAATGTGGAGGCTCAAATGCATGTGTTCCACACTATTGGCCTTTCCAGTGAGCTGCTGGGACAGATAAGCAATTGGAGCTGTCTGTATGATGATGAGATCACTGTTTAACTTTGCCTGGGTTGTACCTAACAGAGGAATGGTGTCATCTTGTGTCAACCTATGTTTGTTAAATACAGCATCTGGTAAAATAAAAAGAGAGTGAGTATGTATGTGAAAATAATCAGCTTGGAACACCTTGGTATTCAGGCTAGCGGATATCAGCTTTCTCCCAAAGATCAGATTCAGGGGCTTGAATAGCCCTGCTGGCTGCCTCACACAGTGCTCTTGTTACCTCTAGCAGTAGATGAAGCGTATGTGCCTGTGAGATAACTTTAAGCTAAGAAAATGCTATTTTCCAATGGTAGCTTTCAAAATCAGGATGTGTTTAAATGTAATATTTTAAAAGGAATTTTGCTGTATCTGTTCTTAGGATGTATTGTTTCCCCTAGTACTCATTGGGATTTGGTACACTCATAAAGTGATCTCATTTGCTGGAGTTAGAGTTTAGATGATATTCCAGAATATGTAAACATCTGCTTAATGCGATCTGATTACTGTGATCCTATTTAAATGAGTGAACTTTGGCAACAATTTTTATGCTGTGATGTATCTTGATATTAATTTAGTTATGTCTGAAGGCACGCTTCAGTTGTTCTAGGAGGCAGAATCACTATATAAGAAGGCTGTCTCTTTTCCCTCTGCCCTTCCCCTTTCCCAGACCTTCCTGCTGCATCAAAGCAGGAGAAGCAAATGCAAATATTAACAGAAAGCTATGAAGCATGTTCTAAAGGAAACACTGGGAAACCAAATGTTTACTCAGAGACTGATCTGTAAATTTAAGATGTATTTTGTTTTAAAAATTACAATTGAGAGGACACCTATCAAAAAATTTCTTTACAGAAGGAATTTTGCCATCAGAGTGAAAAAAGGAGACCCATACTAGCAGCCATGTGATGTGCATAGCAACTGGGGAGACATGGTGGAGTTTTGCAAATGCTGAAAAGACAAGAACAAAAAAACCACTCTAAAAACCTAAACAAAACATGCATTTGGGACTTACTTCAGGATGTGAACTGAAATGGACTTTGGCAGTTGCAAACAAGAGTTCTTAGTTTCTTCTACATACTGCAAACATGAATTGTATTCACATAGCTGCCATGGTTCTTGCGTTCTCTGATGAAGCATCAGTGCTGTTTCTGGTTATGCTGGTTTACATCTGAGCTCATGGCATCACCCACTTGACACCGTTCTGGTGAGATAGCACTTAGCCATCCTAGCACAAAACACAGCAGATGACATGTTCTAGTTTCCACTATGTATGAAGTGAACTGTAGTGCTTCCCAGGGAGTTACCCGTATTTGTAGCTAGATCATGTAATGCTCCATAAATTCTTGGCCATAATGTCCTGCTGCAGATGTGAATGACAGAGGTCTGCTTCCTTTTCAGTTGCTGCATGGTTCTTTTTGTGATACGATCTGAGATTTCCTTTAAAGGTTTTTTTTTTCCAGTAAACTGCAATACTCGCCTGAAGAGATGACAATAAAGATGTGCAGAACTGTGATCCTAAATATTTAAGGGAGTTTCATGATATTTTATCTATTTTTTTTTTTTTTTCAGTTGAAGCTGAATAATTGAAATGATATATGGAACTTGTCTTCTTGAGAGGAATTTTTGAGAACCTTTTAGTATGGCACTGGAAATGAACACACTGGGTGTCACAACAGCAGATTAGGTATAGATTGCTATGTTAAAGCATAAGCGGTTAAGCTTTTTTCTTCATTATTCTTCAGTTTTAGAAGCCCAGTCTTTCAGGCTGTTTGCTGGGTGCACTGTAAATTACAGACATTTATTTCTGGTGGAGCTGATTGTTGCACATTTACAACTAAATACTGCAGAAAATCCTCTTTGTATGGAAAGGGGTTCATATCGGGTTTTATATGAAGGGAGAAGTATCATCCCCTACTAATAAAAGAATAGATGAGAAACATATATTCCTGTGTGAAAAGAAGAAATTATTTCAATACATGGATGGAATTTGATATACATGAACTAAAAGCAAAGTCTCTTCTTCTGCCTGAGTTAGAACTGCTCCCAGAGGTATTTCCTGAATCTTCCCCATATGACCAATGGTTTATAATTCAGATTTAATGCAAAATGACCCTATAGATGAATTCAATAAGAATGTTTCAGATTGCAACCTTACTTAGGGCTTTTGGGGTCACTTTAAAAAGAAATAAAAATGTTTTTTAAAATTGTGAGCACTTCTCAAAAGACTTCCTCTAGCCATAGCCTACAGCTCATCACTGGCAGGTCCTTTGGTTTTCTGTGTTTTACCTACCCCTGGTAGGTAATGCAATGCTTTGTTGCCATGTGGCGAGAGTAGGGAAACTGAACATATTTTCTCTGCAGTCCTGAATGATTTATATCAGGAGTAGCACAAAGCTCTAATGAAAAATACACTGTGTTGCAGACTTGAGTGTTTTGTATAACTTCCATGGGTTTTCGTAAGTGCTACTGGCCTTACCTTTAGCATGCAATTCAAGTGACAGGATTTAAGTGTTGGTGTTCTATAACATGGACATTTACTATTGCAGACAGGTAGTTTCTCATGCATGGATGAAGTCCATACTATAGATACTCTTCTACCAGGAGGAGCCTTTACAAATCAAAATATTGATGACCCAGAAGCTTACTGGTGAGCTCAGCTGTGCTTGGCTCAGGTAGAAATTTCCATCATTCATTCTTGGTTTGCTGTTTTTAAACTCAGTCTTGGGACCACACAGAAATTCAGCAGTAAGCCACTTGCCTGCAGCCAGGAGAGACACTTCAGAAGAGCTTTTCTGATAGTTTATAAGCACTGCCATGATACAACACCTGCAGAGTTGCTTTTTAAGAGCTCTTTGTATAAACCTAATGTACAAACAAGTATTGTATATGGCATTAGTTTGTTAGAATTGCTGCTTCTGCAGTGCTTAAGAGCTGTTGCAAGATTGAGGTTTAAAGTACTTTGTTCACTGTGTTTGTAGTTGATGGATTCTGCAGAAAAATGAGGCTATTGTTACAGGAGCATTAGCTGCGTTCAACTGTTTGAGTTACCACGTGACAAAGCAGTACTGGCAAAATTATACGTTGGGAATTTTGAAGCAGAAAGTAAAAGGCTGGCCTCTAAGTAGTACCTGTAGGAATTTACCAGTAAAGTGAGGAGTTTTGTTTGGTTTTGTTTTAATCTATTGACTAGGCATCTATTATTTTAGAGCCAAATTTGTGCTGTAGGAATACAACAGATGGATTTTTTCCCTTTTTCTTTTCCCCTGATCTCTGCTGGGTTTTGCTATTGATCATGGGAAAGATGTTTTAGTAATATTTCAGAACCTCTTTTTGTCAATATTTTGTTTGATGGAGATTTCCTGACGAATTCTGGTAACACATGAAATTTCTCAACACTGAAATGTTAAAGCAGGTGCTAGGTACCTGTATTAAACACTTCTTAAATGGAGACAAAGCTTGTCAGATCTGAGCTCTTTCTTCAGCTTTTTTCTTCTACTTCCTAATTAGTTGTCTATAGGCAGTATGTGCATCTTTTCTATCTGAGGGTGTGATCTGCATTATCCAGGAAGTAAACCACAATGCTGGTTGCATCCTGAATATGTACTGGGAGTAGAATGAGATATGGAGAAAATGTCAGAACAAAGCTTTCTTATACCTTGCTGGATTCAAGGAAGACTATTGGTCTTACTCAGCTTTGTTGTGATCTTGTGCTTTAAGTGTCTTACTCCTGTAAGGATGGATGAAACACCCAACTGGTGAGAGACCTTATATTGGTCTTTCAGAGTGAGTTCTGCTTTTCAGTTTTACCTTAACAGTCCTTTCTTATACTTTTTTCTTTTTTTCCTCCTCTGCTTATTACTGGGCAGTCCTTTTCCTGGGTCTTTCTTGCTGACCTTTCTGACTGGCAAAGTGGACTTCTTGCCTTCCCTAACAAGTCTAGGAGGTTTGTCTGAGGATGAGATACAGTGAACTGAGTTATTTGTTCTAAAGGCTCCAGCCAATTAAAGATTAATTGGTAAGAAATGGACCAAAGCTGCAGTGAGAAGATGAATGCACACAGTATTGCTGGGCCTACAAGAGGTGATAAAGGGTCTTAGAAAGACTAGTGGTATTATTGATTTGTATAAAAACAGTTTAAGATTTTGCTGGGGTGTTTCAGAATCCAGGGCATGATAATTCTTGGCAAACGGTGGATTTTGAAAAAGATAGCTGCTCATTTAGCTTTCCAATATCTGAAGGGGGTCTACGAGGATGCTGGGGACTCTTCATCAGGGACTGTAGCAATAGGACAAGGGGTAATGGGTTCAAACTTGAACGGAGGAAATTCAGGTTAGAGATAAGGAAGAAGCTCTTTAGTGTGAGGCACTGGAACAGGCTGCCCAAAGAAGTGATGAATGCTCCATCCCTGGCAGTGTTCAAGGCCAGGTTGGACAGAGCCTTGATTGGCATGGTCTAGGATGAGGCATCCCTGCCCATGGCAGGGAGTTGGAACTAGATGATATTTAAGGTCCTTTCCAACCCAAACCATTCTGTGATTCTATGATTAAGAAGTAGATCATGTAGAGAAAAGAAATATTGGAATTTTTAGGTCAGGATTTGACTTCTCCTGAAGTCAAAAGTTTAGTTTGTTAGAAGGTTCATTAGAGTTTGTTACAAGATTGGTTTGTTGGAAAGGGAAATGCAAAGGAAACATTTCAATAGAGTTGTTTAAAACTGTCAGTGTGCTTCTGTGCTAGTGGATAGCACAACTTTTGCTTTTTTCCGTTCTTCACCTTGTTTTCTCTTTTCGTTTTAATGAATGCTGATCACCTGGCTCACAAATAGGTGATCTTATCAAACAATGTGCTTTTCATCAGCTGCTTTCATCTGGTCTGGGACACTTAATTTGAATGGATAGAAGTTATTTTTCCATTGATATGAAATTTCTAGAATAATTTCTTTTTCTCAGTGAACCTCAGTGTGATGTTGTTGTCTTGACAGTGTTTGGTATAATCACAATAAACACGTAAACCTCCCTTTCTTTCCTTTTTTGTGCATTGTTTTGCCAAGTGTATTAGCACAGATGAAGTTGGAATTAATTTTTGAAGTTAGACTTAATTTTCAAAGTTAGATTTAGTTTCCAAAAGTTATCCACTGAGAAGAACTTGTCTTGGATGAAAGATGCTAAACAGCTCATCATTCCATGGGACAAAGAGCTCATCAATCATTCTTTTTCTACTGACAGGTTATCGGTGTGAGCTGAAGAAGCTAGAGATGGCTGGTCTGTTTTTAAGATTATCTACTGGAATAATCATGTGTCTGTACATCATCAATAAGATGATCGGAGAATACATTATGAAATAATTGGCAGAAGGAAGCAGAAAAAAATTAACTTTCTTTTACTAGAAAATTCTCATAATTACTTAAGAAAGCTACTGGATTACAGTATTTGTGCAGACTCTTTTCCCTTGTCTTTCACAACAGATTGTATGGATTGTCCAGTCAGGATACAGCACCAAGAAAGGTTTTTGGTTGCGCTCAAGTAGATCTGCCAGCTATAACTGTATAGCTGAAATCTAAACTAACGTAAAGCATCTTGATACGTCTGTGTAGCGCAGACCTCAATTCCTATTAATTTCTGTTCTACTGGTGAACTTACCGGAAGGTCAGTGATCAAAATGCTAAGGTTGATTTTACTGTGTTAATTAATTCTCTTCATTAACCTGTACATCAGCAAGATTAAATTGTGTATATTTTTACATACATATTTTCTTATTATTGGTGATGGTCATCTTACTACTGTATTGGTGGAATTAGTTGACTGACTGTTTCAGTGAGGTGCTTTTTCATTTTTCAGCTTTAGCTACGCGCACTTTAAGCCTAAATAAACGAAGAAACCCTGCACAAAATGAAAAGCCACCATTACATTCAAATGAACAAAACACCAGTATTAATTTGAAGGGAGCGGTTTGCTGAATGGAGGCTGTTGGCTTAAGGCCAAATGGGTGGTTATACAAGCGTGAAACAACCAGCCAGATTGAATTCGCTGTCAGTCGTTATTGACTGGTAGAAAATGCAGTGGTTTTTGCTCGCACCTCTGGTCATGCAGTTGCTGGGGAATATATGGATGGGAGCCCTGGCGTGTTCTCTGGTGTTATTCATGCCACTGTTGTATGCAACAGCAGCGTTTCCAAATAGTTTTTCTTTTTTATGTGAAACGTATTGCATTTAAAAGCAGTGACACTGGAAAAAAAGAGAATGTATTTTTTGTATGAGCTCTGGCTTGACAGAATGCAGGATCATCCTGTGTCCACAGAATTAGACAAGGTACTTTAACTTTTCCTCCCACTTCTTATGAGGTAAGATACTATCAAGACCTCATTTGAGCTGGAGGATGCTATTTTAATTGACCAAAATGAGTCTGTCAGCCATATTCAAAGACAAATCTTTACTCTGAACTAATTAAATTGTCTAGATTTATTATTAGTTTTGCGCTATAACTTCAGCAGTGAAGTTGGCATTTACAGTCACATGCTTTAGAACAGTTTACACAGCTGCTGCGTCCAGCTGTCAGCAGGCTTGATAACAGAATTTCCAGATTATTTATCTGCTTTACTTAAATATTGCAAATTGAGAAATGCTAATATTTTGATGAAATCTTGTATCTTTATCCTCTAGATACTGATTTTTATCTGCTTCATCCTTTTACATCTCATAAATTATAGTTTCTGGGTGTAGAAGTAGTATCTTCTTGCTTTCAATGTGTGCAGACAAGTGCTTGCAGCCTTTTTTCTTACTTGTGACTGGATCCAGCAAGCCACCGTTTAATGGACATTCTCTGAGCAGTAGCACATGTATGGGAAGTCCAGATCTTGCAGTTTACCCAGTGACTGGGGACAGATTACATACATTCAGAAAGAAGTGTTTGCAAGCACTTGCCTTTGAGGTCTCAGTGCGGAAGTGAGAACCAACTAACATGGAACAAACATTTAGCACTAGATCTGCACTGGTTCTGTAAATTTAGTGGCTTACCCTCTGTTTAATTTTTTTGTTCTCTTTTGTAGGAAAGTGTTTAACTTTCTTCAAAGTTAATATTCTCTTTCTGTTGACAAAATGCTTTCCTACATAGCAAAGCGCTGTCGTGTTTTTTAATCTTAAAGAACACATCACAGCTTAACCATGTCTGTAGCTTTTCCCATCAGCTCCATATAGGGTTCACCACAGATACATATGCAGCACAGAAGAAGCTTCAGCAAAGATGCATGCTAACCAAATCACCCCTTAGTTATGGAATGACTTACACTGATATCTTGAGAAATCTGAAGGGGACATTTTTGTCATGCTGGAAATAACCACTACTTTTAATGCTTCATGTTGGGTTATTTCCTTACCATAGTAAAATTTTATTTATACTTGGATAGAGATATGAGAGAGAAAATTACTTTCTAATGAAATGAATTATGGATAATATGTTGATTTTTCTTGTTTTTTTTCTAAGGTCTAATTTTTTTTGCTTCCTGTTTTACTTTCTCCTCCTCCAGTCTTTGTAGCTTGGCAAGTCGGTGTGATTCGAACCTTTGAATAAATCTTTCTTCATTGCCTTTTATATTTTTCTCTCTGTACTTTGTTCATATTGCAGTGGTTGACATGTATATAAATCCCACTCAAATCAAATAGAAATTAAACTTTAATAAGGTTATACCATAGCTTAATAAACCTAAGTCCTGATATTTTAGGTAAATGGCGAGTAGAGCAAAAGACAGCAAAAGGCAATGAAAGATTTCTTTGGGAAAGTGTGTTTAAACTTGGTGAGGATTTTTCTATGCTCATATTAAGCTTTTAGAATTACTTAGCGGATGCTCTTGAGCCTGATCTCTCTACAACTATATTTGTTTTGTTGTTTGGGATTTTAGCTCTCATCTGAGTTTCTGTATTGTTTGAGCAAGGAGCTAAAAGTCAGAAAGCAGCACTGCCCGGGTGAGCCTGATACTACAGGAGGCTGCTCTCGGGAGACCTCTCATGAAGTCCTGCCAGGTCTCCCATGTCAAACAAGAAGAAAACAGGCCAAGTACTAACCACACACTGACTGAGACAGGAAAGCTGGGGTCTTGTTAAATATCCTGTTAGGTTTGTAGAGCTAGTAAGCTGTTATACAAGAGCATGGCTTCACCTAAACTTCACGAAATTATGCTCAGCTATGTTTAGGTAGTGTGAAAGAATGACATACATTACAGTTGTACTACAGAGTAACAAAACACAGTATATAATCTTTAATGTTTCCACCCACTTGCACACTTTCTCAAAGACATAAAGCAGAATTTGATAATAGGGTTTGGCATTTTGCAACTGCTTTTTAGTTTGCTATAGTGGAAAAGCCTTGCACATATACATTTAGTGCATTAACTTGCTGAAGTTTGGAGTTTGGGCTGACTTTTCCTTTTAAAGTCAAACATCTGAGAGCTTTGTAGTATGAATTTTATTTGGCAAGGGTTTTTTGTGTTTACATGTGTAGTATCATCAGAAGTGTTTCTAGCTTCACCTGTGTGTCCCTGAAGGTAAAGGCTAGATACTTTGCTTATGCTGTTCTCATTACTGGGTACATTTGCATTGAAACAAGATAATTACAATACCTTCTGCTTACAGTAGATTCCCCATGTACTTTTAATTAGATACAGCCTCCTTGATTTCATTTTATGAACAATTATGTAGCTTGCTGTGCAATGTTAAATAGTTTGTTTTGCCCCAGAAGTGGATGAAGTGATTCATAACTATGATAGGATCATAAAATCATTTTATCATAAAATTGCAGATGGTGAAAAGCATTCCAGAAACATCATGACCAGGGATATATGGTAGAGGAAGTGGGTACTCCCAGGAGTGGGAAGGAAACTTGGAGCTGCATGGAGCAGAGGAAACCAGAGAGAGGATTCATCTGTTGCAGATCTTTCCCCCACTCCCTGCCTTTGTTCCTCACCCATCATGGCAATGAGAGAAGCTTCCCTGGGAATTGCAGAATATGTTTTGCAGATTTCAAAGCAAGCAAATAATGGTGTTTGGAGCTAGTGGTTATTGGTGGGAGGAGGAAGAAATGTCTCTTTTTATGCTGTGTATGTGTAGTATCCTAAATACCTGATAGTTTTGTTGATGTTTTGCAGAAGGACAAACCTAGGCCACTATGCCACTCTTCTGCTTTGTCCTGGTATAGTTGCTGTGTTCTCTGCTCTTACGCATTTCTTCACTACAGGGAGTTTAGAATTAGCTTGTTAAATGCTCTCTGTACCTTAAACAGGGCACTCAGCCACCACTTTTGAAATGCTCACTGGGTTAGCAAAGCCTTTGGGCTTTTTTGCCCCCATTCTTTCTGAGCATTTTCTGTGTGTCTCGCCTATCTCAAGTGTCACTCCACATTTTCCCCTCTGGATTTGTGGCTACTTGATTGTGTGTTTCACTTTTGCACTCACTGTGGGCTTGGTTTATCTTCTTTCTTTCAGCAGGCTGTTACCAGTAGTATGCAGTAGGAAAGACACTTGTCCAAACCCAATGATTTTAACACAACATTCAATTTCTGCAGACATCTGAAGACTTATCTTGATGCTAAGCCTAGTCACGTGCTGTCTCAAATGTGTCTGTTACTCTTTTGCCCATTCCTTTTTCTTTGATGCAGCTTCCACCTCTTTAGATTATACCTGTTTTAAATAGACCAACTTGTCATGTTATGATCACAACTTGCATCCATATATTTGCCAAAGAAAAAGAAGGTGAATGAAGGATTTGTTTCCCATACCTGTGCACTGTACTTAACAGCATTCTGAACAGAGGTGTTGGCCTGAGGAGAGCTGAAAAAGTACTTGTGAGCTGCACTCAACCTGCCTTATGTAAATCCCTTTCCAGGATAGGTACACAAGCTTAAATGAGTTTCTGATAATATTCCATTTCAGGGCAAGCTTCATGATGCTATGTTTGTCTTGTCAGCATGAGGCACAGCCCTTGCTGTTTTAACAGACACTCCACAGCAGCCCTTCTCATTTCCCTGTGCCTCAGTGCAGTACAAGGCAGCCCACTCCTCGGGTTGCAGGCACTTCAAAATATTTAGGAAACTATCAAAATCAAGGAGTTTTCTCATTAACTTGGCAACTAGCATAGTATAGTCTTCTTAAAGAACCCTTAATTAGAACTAAAGGAGCTAAGCCTGCGTTTGAATCCAGACTTGTTTTCTTTGATAGTAGCCAGTTTTAGCTATATCTGCAGAAAGTTCATGGAGATTATTCTGCTTTCATTCCCAAACATGTCTGGATTTTATATCAGCTCCCAAAGAGCAGAAGAAGCCTTTGAATCCAGTGACTGCACTGTTGCCACACTGCATAGTTCTAACAGCTTTTTCATGCATTTTGATGTTTGGGATTTTAATTTTTAAACCAGGTTCTCTATTACTGATGAAAAGTCAACATCAAAGATATTAATTTGGAGGCAGGTCTTCTCCTTGTCTGAAAAAGAAACAGAAACATTCTAGCTATCTGATTTCCAAGGGAATGCTTAATTTTATTATGCCAAGTGCAGGTGCTACATATTAAATGATGAAACTTAGCTCACAACAGTCACTCAGTTAGGAGGCCACAATATAACGTAATTTTAAACTGGGTATGTGTGGTTTATGCATATGGAAAAGGATAATAAAAATTCTTGAGTTTTTGTATTACCATTTGCATAGTTCAGAACCAGAATGTCCCTGTCTGTAGTTGAAAGGTCAGAGGGTTTCTGGTTTAAAGGACTTGGGAATATCTTTGTTATGACAAATCCTTCTTTCTTGAGCAAATGTATTTTTATTTTGTCCTTGTCATAGTCATTCACATTTAATACAGAATGACATGCACTCCTTTCACAGACATAATGCTGCATGTGGTTGGGCTTCGTGTCTTTCTCTATACTGTGCTGTGTTCCTAGGCATAGTATCCATACCCAATCTATTGTAGGGACACCAATGTCAGTATGACACTAGCTCAAACGAAAGCAAGTTGCAGCTGTCGGAATCTGAATATTGCACCTGTTTTGCTGTGGTGATACTGTTTGCCAAGCCTTTACATGCAGATTAGTTCTGGAAAGTGTTGTTGGTGATTATGCAGTCTGCATCTGGCAAATCTACCTTGGCAGGTGTGAAGAGCACAAGACGTTAAGTAGCATATTGACCATTGCGGAGGGCGCGGGTGCCCTGAGAGGTTTCACTGCATGGCTTTTGCAAGAGAATGTCCAAACATTATTTCTTGGGGTATATCTTGTGGTGGCCTTTTCTGTGATTTCTGTGCTTTTTCACCCAGCAGAAATAATCAAATCCTTAGTTTTATAGCACCTGTTGTTGTTCCCAATGCTGCATGGTGAACATAAGCATTGACCTTATCTCAGACTCCAAGCACCAAATACTCCTCAGTCATAATACATGTTATTTTGAAAACTTCATTTCTGTGTCAGAAATATAAATGCTCCAAAGCAGATAGCAAATGTCCTCTTAGTTCCCCCTCTTCAAGAGATAGTGTCTTCTTCTACTCCATCTCATCTTCAGAACTCTCAGTTGACATTGAGCTTGAGTGCTGAAGAAATCTACTAAATTGCCAACTTAATCATCTCAGAAGATGGGGAGAACACTAGAGCTTCTCTCAGTGCTTCATTTATCAATTACCAGACAGGGTACCCTGTCTTACCTAGTTTGACAGGCTGCCAGAAGGTGTGCAATTGAGGGAAAGAGGCTGGTGAGAGAAGGGAAAGGTGAGTGTCATGAGTTACCTGCATTATTAAGGTTTAGCGAGTGTTCTCTGTGAAGAATAAATAGTGGTACAGAGATTGTATTTTGTTATGTGTAGGTACGTTGAGTTCTTCGCATGATTTGGTGATTAGGAGGGAGGCTGTTTAAACTAGAAAGGTGCACCAAGTTTCTAAACCTAAAGGAAAAAGACGCAGTCAGAAACAGCTTTCAAGGGAAGATACTCTGTAGAAGGTGGGAGGTGGCTGTGTTTGTTTTTGTACCACAACAGCTATGGTCAGCATGGAGTCTGATTGTTAGAGGCTATTCAGACTTGTTTTATTTCACTTTGTTCTTCTTGATTTGTTCCCAGTTTTTATGGTTATAATTTTAAAGTGTGAAAACAAAGTCGGGTCTGGGAGGGGATTTTGCTTCAGACTTGACTGCTGATAAGATTGATTCCTGAAAACGCTAGCAAGCGCAGCACATGTTCCTTTTCAAGATAAAGTACTTCAGTGGATATGCTTATAGGGTGTTTGCAACCAGGAAAACTCAGGAATCTCCCAAGTCAGATGCAGCTAGCAATGAGGTTGTTGTACAGGATACTGAGGAAGGTATGTATTGACCATGACACAGGATGAGAAAAGAGGGATAAACAGGCACCCACAGCCACAGCTAGTAAACATTGTCCCCCCAAAAACATATTTTAATAAACTGAATAGAGGGTTTTTGTTTGGATTTGGTTTTCTTAATACTTTAGTAGGAGTACAATGATAGGAACTAATACTACTTAGTTTTGTGTGAAAAAGTCTTTGGCTTTTTCAAGTATTACACCTGAAGAGTTTGAAGCAGAAGAACTGATTTTTCCCTAAGGTTGTTAAATGATATAGCAGATTTATGTTTGCTTATGTAGCTTCTGTTACGCTTCACAAACACTTCATGAATGCTCTGAATACTCAAAATGTATCTGTCAACTTAGAGAAAGCAAAAAACACAATCTCTAGTGTTTTGGCCTTGTTGTTTTTTTTATCTCTTCTTCCTCCCCTCCATATGATTTTGTTTTGGATTGTTCACTTCCCTAAAATAAAACTGTCACACTTCCAAATCTGGCAATTGTTATTTATCAGTCTCAACATGCGCTACCTAAATAGAGGACCAAAATGCTTTAGACATGTTTTGATAGTTTTGTTGTGTTTAGAAGTTGTTCTGATTCAAGCTTATGAAGTAGACTTCTAAGTCACGGTTGTCTTTTCAACAGCAGTTGTCCTTGTGTTTTTTTCAGCAGCTGTTTTCATTTGTTTGGGTACATAAAAAACGTGTGCAGTGAGAACTAACTATACATTTGATAAAAGCATGAGATCATGTTTCAGAATTGCTAGTGGGAGTCTTCTCTCTGGAGAATGAGCCTGGGAGCTCTTGGGTCACCCAGGGAATCCATGAGTTGAGTGCTCTGTGTGTGCTTAGGCACACAGCCCTGATACCCACCACACTTGCAACTCAAGGACAAACTGGACTTGATGCGTACAGTTCTCTCACACTTTTAATCCCACAGCTCTTGTTGCAAGAACTAAAGACTTCTCAAGAAGAAGTGACTAGTTTTCAGAGCTGATGAAGTATGCCTTCAGTGGTTTTGTATGAGTCAGATTTTATCTATTTCTTTGGAGAATTTGATCAATGTGATATTTATTATAGTATCCATATTATGTAAATAAGTACAGATTTTCCTCTTGTTATGGCTGTACAATGCAAATGTATTTATCTTTGAGGAGGTGCGGAGTATGGAATTTCATAAAGTAGAGTTTCTTACACCTTGAAGAACAGTAGCGAAGTTTAAGTGCTGGCTTAAAAATGTTATTAATTAAATCTTGATTTAGATAGAGATAAAAATAGGTCTATTAAATGCATGCGTTTTAATTAGGTCTTCCTTTTAAAGCCATGCAAAACTAATGCTTAAGTAGATTACTATATTGAGTATTATATGCTTGTACTATAGAAATAGTGAAGCTTATATTCAACATTCCTTAACATTAGTGTTGTTAAACAGCTTGACTTATTAAATCCTAAGAATATGATACTTAACTGCTACAGTTTGTGAACAAAACAATTGACAGATGCCTCCTTCTGGGAAATAGAGAAGTATCTTTTCTATCATCTGAGCTATCGAGTTCACAGCTGTTTGTAAACTCTATCAATTTTTAAGGTCTTTCTCAAGGTTTTTAATATTTTATCCTATTGCTATTATTTTAGTTTTGCGTTCATTTGTAGACTTACATTCAGTTGTATGCTTATGTATGATATTTATGCTATTCCAGTATTGTCTTATACTAGACACAACACTTTCTTGCTGAGCTTTCAAACTGCTTTCTGGCTTGTATTTGTGTATCCTCATAAGTATTATTTCTGGGAGCTTTAATATCAGTAACAAATATTGATCAGAGTCAATAAATATTTGACTTCTGTAAATATTTTAGACCTTTTCAAGGTAGCTCCATTAATGAAGTAGGAGTTTTTGTATCACCTAGTATATCTGCTGTGAAACTGTTTTTAGCACTTTGTTTGATCATAATCAGTACCTATTCAGGAGCTTAATCAGTGTTCCTCTTATAAACTGCTTCAGTCATACCAGTTCCTGTATTTTCATCACAACCAATTTGTCTCTTTCCCCCTGTCTTAAAATACCAAATTTTTAATGATAAAAATGTGTCTCTGTCCTGGTGGGATAGTGATAATGATGATTAATTATGGTGAAGGAAGGAAAAGACTTTCAGTCACTTTGGTGACTGAAATGTCATAGACATTTATACATATTTTATTCATATTATCAGAATGCTAAAGTAGTCCCCCGTTGAAATATAATGTACTGAGAAGAATATAGTGAAGTGTCAGATCTGTGCTTCCCTTATGCAGACTATTGCTTGATTTCAGGGGTGCAGAAATATATGAAGCCTTATGCATATGCAGCATAACTACACATCAGTCGGATAGCTCACTTAGACCAGTCACTTTGCATTGGTATGGTGCTAGGTTGTGATTCTAATGTTAAATATACAAACATTCTGTTTGAAATCACCGGGATGTTAGGATGCTTAGTCCTTTAAGGCACATGAGCAGGGAGGCAAAACCTGTTTATATATTAGAACCATAAAAGCCATCTTATGTTTTAGAAGATCTGATATAATTAAAAATGTTATATTTGTTGTTCACCTGTTTGTGGTGTCCAGTTTTGCAATTCGGCTACGCGAGAGATACTTTAAGACACTTGTGCTTTTTTGGCACAGTAATTGGCACCGCATACTCTGTACAGTCATGTGTTCATGTGCGCTGCTGTAGTGTTATCACAGAATATTGTTTGATAGGACCATCTATAGGTAGCTTCATTGCTTTTGAGAGACATGCAAAGTGGATCAGATCATGGTTCTGATCTTCCAATTAACTGTCATTACTGGTAATGGTGCATAAGCTTTGTGAATAGAAGGGATAACTGCTAATGTGCTCAGCTGCTTTGCCTTTCATCTCTCTTTTTCTTAGAAGATACATGACATGAAAATTGTGCTTGAAACTTTCTCTTGGGCTGGAACCAGTATGTATGTGATGTTACACATGTTCAACTTAATAGAAAGGCGTTTTGTGCATAAGACAGATTTGTTTGTGTTTTTTTCCAATATGCATGTAATAGCTATGTGGAGTCATGTATCTCTGCTGTTGTTTTGTGAGAATGACAAATTGTTGATTTTAAAGCAAATGAGAGAAGGAAAAGGAAAACGGCTGCCTATTTATTACCATGCAGACCATAAGTTCTTTACTGAGGTAAATGTTAATTTCTTGAGAAAAGTGTTTTTTTGTGGCAAATGGAAATTGCAGTTTAATGTTAGGAGCTCTGTTTGATATGAGTGCATTGGCTATTTTAAGTAAAAACTCTTTGGTCTGGTATGATTCCTGTTTACAGGCTGTTAATTTGATGCATAGCCTGATAACGCAAGAGAAGTAAATCCTGACCAATAGGAATAATTTTATTGAGCTTAATCACTCAGAAAGTGCTTTAGCGTGTTCCCACGAAGAGGAAAGGAAAAATTCAGGAAGATAGAAACAGGCTTCCCCAGAACTGTATGTGTCTTCTAAAGGTGGGATGTAGAGTTAAGAGGGTGACACATTAATTATTTATCACTTGTTTTGAACTGAGTAATGCTGCTCAGCAAAAAAATTATTCATAAAGTAGGCATTACGAAGTTAGAGGAGTTTGCAGAATTTAGCATAGTAATAGGATGTGTTTGCTTGCTAATGTTTCTGCTCACTGCAATAGGTGCTTCATTTCTGGAAACTATAAAACACTTTTTCTTTGTGATTTATAGGAAGATGCTTAAAGTAATTCAGTTTGATAAGTAGGTCTTTCAGAAATGATTAAATGCTTCCTGTTCTCTAAAAAAGAAACAGATACATGCTTTAGGTTATTATATACAGGCTGGCAAATTGCTTCATAATGCTTTCTGTCTTATTTCTACCCCTTGCTCTGAAAAGCAAGAACCCAATAACTCCTCAGACATCAGCATAAATGATAAACAAACTTGAAAAGGAACTTAGTAATCAGAAGAAGCCTTTAAGAATAAGAGTTCTTGGCCAGGCACCATTGCCTTTTAACATCTCTGTTAAAAAGAACTCATACCTGACAAAAGAGGCAATTAGTTTGCTGAATGACAAGAAGAAATGTCACCACTGCTAGTAAACTGATTACTCTATTCCTTATTCTGTTGGCAGGTCTTATTATTATGAACATTAAAGTAATCAGTTCCCTGTCACTTAAAATCTGTACCTACTTCTTCCTTTCCTCAAATACCCTGATTTCAGTTGCATGCCATATTATTTATGTGCTGTTTTTACTAATCCTTGCTGGCCTGAAACATTAAAATGATCTTGCAATCTAGGTAAAAATATGACCTATAATAAGCATGAAGAAGAAATGACAAGGCTGGCATATAGTCATTGCTGTTTATAGCTTTGCAATGGCATAGGGGTACTTGACTGGTTTAAGGAAGAAAGCAAAAAGGATATAATTCAAAAACATAATTTTAGTAAAAATTTATTTTCTGCTGAAATGGAAATGAAGCAGATTTTCTTTCTTATTTTTTTCAACTGTCTACAGCACTTCAGACCTTCCTTTGTGTCCTGGCACAGTCTTTTCATAAATGGCATCCTAGCAACCTGCTATTTACTATATGTACCTAGCCTGGTTTTGCTCCTTGTTCTACTTTCCTGTCTGTGATTGCCTAAATGAAAACAGTAATTGAAAAATAGCAATCATGTTTTTAAACTTCTCTTAAATTCAAAACCTGTTGACTATCAATTAGGAGATATTAGGATAAAAGAAATTGTCGCTCAAAATTTTGTGTAGCCTTATTGAACACTTGGAGAATGATCCTGAATTTGCCAGTTGGGTGCAGACCGTGCGTCTGCATTTTAGTTCGGATAAAGCGATTTCTGCTCTGTGTGTGTCACTTCATTTTGTGAAATGGCTTGGGAGTATGCAATCTGGATTTGTTTTTGTGTAAAATAAAGTGAAGGGTAGATTTCTGAAGGGCACTTCCTGCACTTCAGTGAAGTGCTTATGAATGATGGGGTAAAAATGGAGCTGGACTGAAACTCCTGAAACACATACAGAGCAAACACCGTGTTGATCACCAGTCATTTCACTGTACTCCAATCACAGACCATTTCACAGACTCCAGTCTCTCCTGGGATTTGGGCTTTCTGCTCTTTGTTGATACTGTGGTTTAAACTTTGTCTCTTCCAATCAGTAATTTGAAATACTATGCTCAGTTGAAACTGTGAAGCGAGAAGAATGAGCTATGGATGTAGCATTATGTCTGTCTTTGGCCAATGAGTTGGGTCAAAGCAATGGTTGCCTCCTCTAATGCTCACTGAGATCCAGGCAATTACTGCCCCTGTATAGTGTTAAGGCTGTGCTGTAGTTACTGGTTGTTTGGGTTTTTTGGGTTTCTTTAAGTAGGTCGTGGGAAGAGTGTAAAAATAAGCCAGCAAATAATCTAGGAAAATCCTATGAATTAAAAAAAAGGATTGCTGTTTGCAAACCTGTTCGTCTAAATTGAGTATTTAAAGAAAGAGATGCCTTAATTTCACTTCTTCAGTTCTGAGGGAAGCACTTCTCTGAAATACTGTGCTGTTGCTCTGGCTGTTCTGCTGCAAGACATGTTAGTGTGGAGAGACAATCTTCAGTTAATGACGTGATTCATGGCAGTTTCAATTCTGAAATCCATCACTGGTACAGCACATTAATGACTTAGCATAACATCACTTATCCAGCAAGCATGCAGTTCTGTTGTTGGGTCTTGTATATGTGAATGGCTGCTGGCTATGCAGGCTTGAGAGACAAACTGGGTCTGAAGTGTGATTAGCTAAATACTTCAATGATAACTTTCAGAAAACCATCACAAGGTAAATGGTGTAACTTGTTTTGGCAGTTGGTGATTTACAGGAACATTAACTTTCAAGCTCAATTGACGGCCCCGAAGCTATGTTTCATATGAAGTACGTGCAGTTTGGGAAGAAAGTCACAGAGACAAAAGAAGTCAAGTACACTTTCCAAAATAACTTCAGCGTTTTGAAAGGAGGCATTAATGAAGTATTGTTCTTACACTTCTCTTGATTCTAAGCAAAAGAAGCAGGTGTCTCACTCTAGACACCTGCAGATTTTTTTTTTGTGCTGTCATGGCAAATTATTATGAGATTGGCAATTTAAGAGGTCCTGTGTAAAAAAATGGAAAAAACTTTGGCAACTTACTGTTAAAAACAGTCTACAAAATAGAAGTTGCCTGTTCTGAAACTGTGTATGCTATGCAAGAGATCTTCAACAGAGTGGAAAATCATAGAGTCATAGAGGAGTTAGGATTGGAAAGGACCTTAAGATTGTGTAGTTCCAACCCCCCTGCCATGGGGGTTACAATTCTTCCAAGTTTAATTAACAGTTTTTCTGATTGGATTGATACTTCCAAGATGAATACCTCCTTACATATCCTAGGCTCCATTCTATTTGTTTGTTCTCTCTAGTTTGGTCTGTGTTTTGTACTTTGAGTGGAAGAAAGTTGATTTTTTTGTTTGTTTGTTTGTTTTGTTGGTTGGTTGGTTGGGTTTTTTTGTCTGATTTCTTACTACTTTGAAATTGGGCAATCTTTAATAGATTGAATAACTGTCAAATTAATAGAGTTGTCATTGTTAAAACTGTGTGTTTGCTATCGAATGAGTTAATTTGCAAAATCTGACACACAAATTAGAGATACAGAAACTGAGATATAACATACATATTTAACTTTTGCTGTAGTCTGTGTTATATCTAGAACTGGCATAAAAAGTCATGTAACAGTTGTGACTAATTTTTATATAGTCTGAATTTGCCTTGTTACTCTTAAGTATTTTCAGATGTGTCTCTTCAAGAATTTAATCTAAGACCCAAATGGTAAAGCATCTGCTCTTGAAATAGATATTCCTGTCTCACTAAAGTAATTCATGGGAATGAACAGCATGGTTTCATCCTGCTGCTCCATTGTGCAATATCTGACTTTGCGCACTTAAGAGCAGTTATTAGCACTTGCTGCAGTGTTACCTGATGTCTGAAATAAAATGTGCTCATAATACTGTGCAGGAGGGCCATCATATCTTTCATTGTAGACCTTTAGTAGCCTGCTAAACTAAGTTTTTTGTTGTTAGGAGATGCTACTTCCATTTCTATGAATTTCTCAACATACCACCTTGGACAATTCACTTAATCTTTCAATTTATCTTTCTGTTACTGAAAAAACCCACACAGGATAATAGTGCATACATAAGGTGAGAATTATTTCATTCATTGATATCTTTGTAGTCTTTGTGCTTTGAAGAATTAATTACTTAGTTGCATTTGAAAGAGCTATATGGTATTGCCAAACATTTAATCTTAAAAATCATTCAACCCAGACAGAGGTAGATAGACAAACAGAAGTTACCTGTTGTAGGACTGGCTGGTTAATACTGCAGATGCCATGTTTTCACTCTAACCAAGCATACAGTTCAGGATAATGTATCTGTAAGTCAAGCTCAAATTTAATAATTTGAATGCATTATTAAATACTGTTCACAGCACTTATGAAAAGATTTGAGATGATTATTTTGTTTCAAGAAATAACAAGACTCAGAGTGGGTCTGGCTTCTGTAATGTGATGCATCATGTGTAATGTAGGGCTTGCCTTTTCCCGTGGCAATACTTGCATAAGGACGTTAACAGAAATATTTCTGCTTCACCTTTAGAAAACCTGTTGACCTCTCTAGTTTAAAATACTCTATCTTTCTCTTATAGTGTCTGTTGGGAGAAATGAAGTGCAAAGATTGCTGCCTTATTCTGTTTAACAGCCTTTTTAAGTTAAAATGGTAACATGGATGCACGTATTTTGTCCTAATTTGATCTCTCTGCATCTTTGCCAAACAAAGCATTTATTGCATAAAAGAAAGGCAGGCATTATTTATCTGTAAGGATGAATTAGCTCCCTGGCTAAAGTGTGTAAAGAGAAAGCAAAGATGAAAAAAGAGATTTCATATAAAAGCAGACCTCTAAGGAAACCAAGCCAAGTCTGTGACTTCCACAGGTCTGTGCTTTGAGTCTGGGCAGTCTTTGTATTTGGAGGCATCAGTTAGAGGGAGGGGGAAGAGGATGTAAGACAAAGCTTTCCAGACTAAAGAGGAATACAGATCTTTATCTTCCAGCTTTTAAAATGTATTTACTGGAGCTGTTCATCCTCGCAGTCACTAAAAGCACTTCCTGAAGGTTTCCAGTTGTCTTGAAAGTCATCAGGGTAGAAATGTTATATTAGCTTAGTAATCGTGTTGTGTTCTTCTTACCAGCGGAGTTCCAGAAGTTTCTCACTGGTTACTTTTATCTGAAAATCCAGGATCTTGTTGCTTTATAATTCACTTGTGTGGCAAATACTCCTCCCCAGCGTCTGATTTGTGGGGTGGCTGAAGTACAGCCCTTCCGCTTTGAGGATGAAACCTGGCATTAAATCTGCCACACAGGCTGAAAATGACCGTGGAGAAGAAGGAGGAGCTCTGAGGTGCTCAGCAGGGGTGGCTGGGGGCCAGCCCAGGAGGCAGTGCTCATGTGAAGGGGTGGGGAGCTGTGCCTGTGCCTCCGCTTTATCTTCCATGTGTTAGCTGGCAGCCAGTGGGCGCCATTTTGTGGGTTAGTCTTGGGTGTGGGATGAGTGTCTCCACAGAGGTCACAGCCGTGATGGCGCATGGATCATACACTGCTCGTCTCGAACGAACAGAGGACGTGACAGCATTCCCTGTGGTAATTATTTCAGTATAGGCTATAAGTTATAGCTTTAACACGTGGATGTTAAGTGTTTCACACTGTTGTAATTGTAAATCTATATAATTAGATGGAGAGTCTTTTCAAGATGCTGACCCCTGTCTAACAGCACAAACCAATTTTTATTGATGATGGTAATGCAGATGGCTAGTAATGGATGACTAAAAGGATAGAAGAGTAAGGGAAATTAAATAAACATTTAAAGTTCACCCCTTGCTGCGAGAAGGGTTAGTTTAGTAATTTAAATACTGGCAGCTCAGTAGAAGCCCTACTTGCTCTATTGTACGTGAAATGCTGAAGAAGTTCTTCAGCTTAGAAAAGAGGAGGAAAAGCTGTGAGGAAAGTACTGGAACATGTTTTTAAGAAAGAAATCCACAACAATGCTATTTCTGACAAACAGCCAGAAAATAAAGTTTTCATCCTTCCTTAAAGTACAGGTACACCCACAAGGACTATTAGTGCCATGTCAGCCATAATGGAGCTCTGAAGTTCAGCAATTATGTTGTACCTATGATGTTTAAAAATATTTTTGACAAACTGCAGAAGGTTACTTGACTGGAAAAAAAAAAGAAGAGGAAAAAGCTATCAAAGCTGCACACTTTGAGGTGTTAAAATTCACAAGAGTTGCACAATCGAAACAAGTGAAATTAGTCTTGTGAACAAGTACTTTCGTAAATTCTTTTAATTGGCTTATTTACCTTTAAAAGACGCTGCACTGTTTGTTACCCAAGTACTTACATATATAGCTAAAGAGTACAAAGTAGGGATAAAAATTATACGTAGCATTTTTATTCATATAACTAAAACTAACTGTAAAAGGTGATAAAATACTTGTAAATTGATACACAGTCTCTAGTATGCGCTGTAAGAAAAAAGCATACTCTTTTAATTGTTGTTAATATTTTATGGTATGCTGAAACCCAGTAACCACTAACGTAATATAAATAAACAGTAGCTCAGACATCTCTGGAGGTTTTTTGTTCTTCATAAGGATACTGGGCACAAAAGACAAGCTGTGAGCTCCTTGGGAAAGCAGATCTGAGCTGAGAGCTTTGGTTTTATTCCAACATGAACAAAACAGTGGACTAGGGAATTGTGAAGAATTTCAGTTACGTTAAAAGTGTTCTTACTGTCTGACCACAATTGTTAATGGAGTATGGACAAAGCATGCCATTTTATACTGGTGTAGTGTTCCTGCACACATCAGTTTGTGGTAAGCTAATTTATGCTGGCCAGAGCAAGTCCGTTGGTGACAACTCCTATAAAATGTGGTTGTCATGCTGCCAGATACCACAGTGCAAGTTCCATATAAATAGACATGTACTACATGTATTCCTGGTTTTCTGTAAAACCAGGATATTTATGGGTATGGGGTTTCATAGCATTGTTTTATACTGGTAGGAATCTTACAAAGACAAAAAAGCCTTTATACAGCCTTAATAGAAAGGGTGTAAAAATCAGATTCCAGACGAATATTTTCCTCACACTTGACTATTTATCAAGGACTAACTTTAAATGCATAGTCATCTTTACATGAAGGAAACCTAAACACATATGCCTCTGTATGTATGTAACCTACAAATGCCAACAAAACTCCAGACTAGGAAACCAGGACCAAAGAAAAAAAGGAAGAATTGATGCAGCCATAGACTTGTGCTGGAGAAAACCTCTTCTGGAAATGAGCATTAATATGAACTACAGTTGAATGTGTTATCTCACTTTCACAAAGTCCTAGACAGTAGCAAAGAGAAAGCATTCAGCTTTGTAAGGATCTTTGGAGACCTGTAATCAGTTTGCTTTCATCCCCAGTAGCAGGGATTGGCATGGTTATTATTATAGTATAAGTACATGAATTGTAGTTTTCCATTGGCTGTGTGTGGAGGCAGCTGTGGAGGACAGCTAGCAGGCAATGCTCCATGGCAAGCCTTTTCACTGCGTTGCCTGTGTAGCAGGTAATGAATCTGATGGAGAACTTGTCTAAAACTTTTAACGTTGGGGTTGACAAGGCCACGATGCTTGGGTTTTTTTTGTCAGTGCTGCATTCGTAACAGCTTGTGTTTGTTGCATCTCTCAGCAAGATGATCGCCTCCACACGTTTGGCACTGAGGGTAAATTCAAAAATACAAGTTTGAAGTTCAGTACAGTGTGCTGCACTGGGGATGGTTTGTTTGGTAGTTAACACCTCTAGGTTTACTCACATGACTGATCAGCACTGGCTGATGATGAAGTGGATGATTTATGAATGCTAAGGGCATGGTTAGGATGAACCTGTTGACATCTAAAAGCAGAAAAGAGCACATTGAGCCTTGGGAAACCATGAAAGCTTTTTATGCTGGTGAATGTGTACTGTGCATTAGGGAGCTGACCTTAACGACCCGACGCATTTACATTTTCTTTTTTCCTTTAAATTCCCTGACATAATTTTTTATTATTTTATTATTTTTTACTTCTCCATGTTAAGACTATAACAGCCTACAGCTCTCTCTCAACTTGTAATTCATTCATTTCTCTGAGTCAGAAACTGGTTTTCTTATATTAACACATGGGTTTGGAAGCCAACTATCACAATATGCTCTAGCAAATGCAGGGCAACAGATCTCCTTTTACCACCTCATGATTTCGTCTGGTTTTATTATTGCTGAAACACGGTGTAACTTACTGAAATGGTAACTTGTTGCATGATTCAGTGATTCTGCAGGTTTTGCTGGTGATGTGGTCATATGATCGATAGTGGTTTGGATGTGGGTTGTGAGAACCATGAAATGCTGTGTTGTGCCCTGCCTACACCATAAAAGTCGTGTGCTTAGAGCTCTGACTTTCAGTTACTGAAATTAAGTCACTGGAGCACACATGTAGTGACATCTTGGCATAGTCTGCATGTCAGCAGGAGATCTTGTGTTGTTCAGGGAGTTGCTTCACTCTGGAGACAAGCGATGGTTTGCCAGCTTACATCAAACGTGTGTGCACGAATGCAAATGTGCAGAAACAAGAAATGCTGTGTTGCTAAAACTGTAAAGTACACCAGAACTAACACGGACAAATGTGAGTTGTTTATGAAAAATGTGTTAGAAGTGCCATAGGGTGGAATTATCACTCATAAAGATCTCGCTCCCACAGCTTAGAATAGTTTAAAGGTGCTGGAAAATAAGGTTCTGCACAGCTCTCTGGAGATTGTGTCTATTTTGTCTTAATTATTATAGCTCTGAATATTGTTACTCTTTAATGCCATGTTGAGAAATCTATGATGTACTCAGCACTCCAGCCATACAGCATGCAAGATATCTTTTTTTATCCCCTTAAAAACCAGCTTAGTAATTTGATTCCCCCCCACCTCTTGAACTAGAATTTTGTGAACAGTTGCCATTTAATTTGCATGACCTACAAATGCACCCATGTATGTCAGTGTATATATCCTCATATTTCGTTCATTTTAATTTTCTTCTAAGATGAACAGTGCTATTCATCTTAATATTTCTGTAGGAGAAGTATGCTTACCTTATCTGTATCCATTTTCTTCCTGTCTCTCTGATCTATCTAATGATGTGGTGGTCTTGCTGAGCTACAAAACTGTCTCGTGCAAAGTTACTGAGTTGCTCCAGAATCTCTGAACAGCTTGATTTTAATTATGGTCCAGATTGCTGAGGTATAACAGCTACTCTCGGTAGAGCTTCCTAACTGTGATTCTTAGTGTGGCCGATTCTAGTTATTAGTACGTTGAGTCTAAGTCCTAGATACTGATCTTAGGCTTTTTTTTTTTTCCCCTAATACAGGGAAAAAATATTTTTTCTGGTACACTCTGTAACAGTGAGGCAAATGGGAAGAAATGGAAAAAGTATTCCCAAACTGTAAGATGAAAAGGCATAACCTGAGAGTTCTTCACTGTGGTGCACGTCGGTGTAAGTGGATGGAGGACCTCTGCTGGTTTAAGTAACTCCTTTGTGTGGGGCAGTGTTCCTGCCATCTCCGTGGGCAGTGATGGCAGTGAGACTCAGAGTACTGGCAGGTCCATTGGCTCCGTCTGAACCCAGCTGTGATGGCAAATGCTTAATATAAAATGACTCTTTCTCCACTGCCAGAGATAAATATGAAAAAAAAAGGAGGATGATTACAACTTTCCTCTTGCAGGCAAGAGGTAATCCTTCAGAAAAGTTGAAGGAGTCAAAGGATTGATTTGTTGGGAAGGATAGTTAGAGGAGACAGCAAATCAATTTACTGAAGTCAGAGTTTTGTGGGAGTGTCTGCTAGGACTTGTGGCTAGGGAGGACAAAGTTAAATGATGCCCCAAAGCAAAATGATGTAGATAAAGGTGGATGTTTCTGAAATGAAAGGAAGGAATGTAGAAGTAAATGCAGATCGCAAAGCAGCAAGGACTTACTCTTGTGCTTGGGAATTTATGATAGAGGTAAATTAAAGAAGCCAATTGTTGGCAGAAAATTACTAGAAGAAGTTTTATGAACTAGAGATAGCTTCATAAGGACTGAGAAAGAGAAAGTTAAAAAAGAAAGCAAATCTCAATATGTTTCTGGGACAGAAATGTACAAGTTTTTAGAGTGAATCTGGTTTCTGGTTAATATTAAACTTCTGTAAGGAGATAACTATTGAAGTCTTTACTTGGAGTTGTGTAATTTCCTTTATAGCAATTTTAGCTTTTTATGATATGATACTTCCATGCTTATTTTTGCTGAAACAGACTGGTTTCCCTAAAGTGAATCTGTGGTATCTTATGCTACTACAGTTGAGTATTTTTCTAAAGTAAGAGCTAACTGTAGGAAAAAAAATGTAAATAAACAGAAAAATTATATTCACAGTGGAATCTTTTTCTCTAAGCCTTGTTATTTTTGTAATAGTTCATGCATTTAAAGGTATAATCTGAAGGGATTTTTAAATATGAATTCTATATGATTGACATTTCATCTAGTGAAGACCGATTGTAGGTTCTCTGGATGATTAATTGGGTATTAGGGGAAAAACATATGATTTGTCGCTTTACTGCGATTCATTGATGTGTTAAGAATAGAAGTATAATGTGTCATGATACTTCGCTGTTTTTTTATTTACTGCTTTTAATCTTTCTAAGGTTTAAAAGAATATAAAAATTCAGTACTGTAGCATAGTTCTTTAAAAAATTTTCAAGAAACAGAGATGTGAGTTTATATAAAATTCCTTACTCTCAGGATTCAGGAAAATGCTGGATTAGGTCTGTTGTATGGAAGTTTATAGTTTATCATACATATTTAATGCAGAAAATAGTTTTTCATTTTTTATTTGATCTTCAGCTTTCCGGAAGTCTTTCTCCATTCCTATTGATGTATCTTTTGTCTAACATCAGTCATGTGCCATGTGCTCACTTTGCTATGTATCAAAAGCATTTGGTTTTGAGGGAACTCTTTTATGTCATTTTCTTCGTATGTCATTTACCATTTTCATTAATTATTTTAGCTATGATTTTTATATTTGCAGTGGTTAAATTTTCCTAGCATAATCAGTGTGTATCTACAAAGGAGAGCAAATGTTTTTTCATTCCCTGTTTCAAAAGGTTTGTCTTCTTATGCTTTTCAGTTAATATCTTAATCAGCAGTCTCTTGGCACCCAGTGACTGAGAAGCAGTGAAACTTTTATTCTTCTCTTTTTCATTTTTATTTCAACTGCTTGCTAAAGAAACAGAATGGGATGATTGGTTTGGGATGTTGTTAGCACAGGTTCCTTGGACTGGCTGATAGAAATCTTGGTGAGTGTACTTGTGCCAGGTGTGCTGCTGCATTGGAATTGAACATAGAAATTTTGAAGGACATGAAAAGTTTGATGTTTGCTTTTAGAGTTCCACTTCACTAATATTGAACAGCAGTGTATATGCTCAACCACAAAGGAGGATAGGGAAGAGGTGCTGGTGCATTTGTGTAGTCAACCTATCTGTACTGCTTGTGATTGCCTGGAAAATTCCATTTGATTCAGTCAACAGCTTTTATGCAGCCTCTTCATTCTTTGCAGTGGTTCCCTTTGAGATAGGTCTGGAATATTAAAGAAAGGAAAAATGTTATTTTTGCTTTTCAATGATGAGGCTTTTTACATGTAGAGATGGATCATAACAGCTTTGCGTTCTCATAATAATGGGGTTTTATCTTTATTTATTTGTGTTACAGTGGGACTGACAAGAATATTTAAAGGATTGTAGGACAAAGCATTTTCCATTTCCTTACTTCAAAAAGAGATCATTTAAATAAATTTTGATTTCTCTCCTTGATAGTGTTTCAATTCACACAGAATATTAAGCTATACTTGCACATTAAAAAAAAAAAAAAAAGAATAATCTGTAAAAATAAAGAATCCAGAATTTTTTTTGTTGATTTGGGGGGAGGGAGGGATGAAAGTTTGCAGTGAGCCTTGGGCCAGTATTGCCCCTAAAAAACCCATTTGGAATAGGTTCAGATCTTTTATTTCACTAGTACCTCATTAGGTGTAGAAACTGGAATAACAAAAAACTTAGAGAACATAAATGTCTAAGGGCCACTGTCCTGTAAATCATGAGTGTTTCATATTCTTTAAGATTTTGAATTTACACCATGAGGTTTAGTGCAATAATCCTGATGTAACAGAATGTTTTGTTTTTTTTAGGGAATACGTATAGGTATTAGAGAAGATCATATGAGACTTGCATAACCCTTTAGAAAACTATGGCAATCTTTTTAAGTGAAGTTATTCCCATTCTACTGCATATGGACGTAATAATGCACTTAATAATAAATTAATAAAAGTGGTTGTGAATGATTTCACTGCCATATATTATTTCACTGAAAGTGTGCTTCATCCAAGTACCAATTCAGTGTAAATAGTTTAAAAATCCAATGATAGCTATTTTCTGTGTTTTTGCCTTTGTTTTCACGTTCCAAATGTTTATTTGCACATCTCTTATATTAAGTCAGATATGCAAACCCCTCAACTTTAATCAGAATGATGCGTCAAAGGATTTTATCTGGTTAACTATTTCTAAAAGCTCAAATTATTCCAGAAGTGCATCATGTGGAAGAATTAAAGCAATTCCCCTTAATAAACAAACAGCTGTTTTCCTTAACACATGTAAGAGCTCTGTATACAAAATAGAAGCTCCTTTGATATTGTTTTTCTTAATCTACTAGGATGTATTTTGTTCTACAAAATAAAGAGGGTGATTTAAGGTGATCTTTGTTTCTATAAGTTCATATCTATGTTCATCTCTACACAAAATTCCGGGTTTTGCACTTCTTTCTAACAATGTGTAGAGTTTTGGTGGAAAAAAAATATTATCTAAGACTTGCAGAGCTTCCTGTATTTCTTTGTAAGCTCTCTTAAATGGAAGCCTCTGCTATTGTGTCCTCACTATTTCTGGTGTTCAAACTAGCTAGAATTAAACCAGACCAGGTAAGTGTACCTGTTAATCATGCTTTGGATTCAGCATTAAAAATTCTTTGCTAATGTTTTTGCTGAAATTCCAAAACTTCTGTATTCACCTGCTTAGGACCAGAGCCTGTAACTGGGATATCCCTTATTCCCTCAGGTTTCATGTATCTTGTGTCTGTAGCATTCTGCTGGGAAGTCTGGTGCAGAAAAAGAATTACTTGCAGTAATTGAGAAAAAAGATTGACTTACGCAGTGCATTGCTTAATCAGAGTGATCTCTATGATGTAATAGAGTTTATGATGTAAATAGTTTATAAAAATATTCACAGCAAACCTTATTAGCACAGCTGAATATGTGATATCAAGGTAGGCTTTTTTCATGTAACTTTACAAGGGATTCCTGAGATGGGATGACGATGGAGTTGATATGAGTACTGGGGGAAATGTGTTGGGACTTTGTGGACACTTGTGGGAAGCAGATCCCCATTGGAACAAGTAAATAAGTATTTTCATATTGTTTTTCTTGATGGAAAGTTTATGTGCTTAGTTGTCCAAGGGAAGAATTTGCAGAGAGGCAGACTGGCACCAGTTTCTTTTGCTTAACAGCAGTGCAATACAATTTGAAATGGATTTTAATGTAATAATAAGATTTCAGACTCTGTCCTGACTGCATGTGAAGTAACAAATCATAGGAGTATGTGATTACACACATCTGTGCTTATAAAAAGAGTTGCATACTGGTTTTACAAGTTCTGCTGAACTAGAGGAATTCTTGGCTTAAGCAGGATGATGAATCTCCCTTGCATTGACCTGCCTTACAGTAGATGGAGGTAATCGTACTTACACTTACCCTTGATGACTCCTACATGTGTTTCCCTGTTCTTCTCTCTTTTACAAGTTACACTGTTTATGTTGTCTGAATTCTGTACCATAGGCTAGGATACATGGTGAATAATTTACTCTGAGACTTGATAAGGAAAAAGTTATTTTCAAGCATACTTCTTTATCTCTTGAGGGGTTATTTATGGCACAAGTACCTGTTCTGAACATACTCTTGCCACCTAAAGAACGAGCTTTTTATTTTACTTCATATACTATAAGTATGCAATATGCACCAGAAAAATTAAACATACTTCCAATAAGTATGAGACAAATAATAGACAAATAATCACAGCTGGGGATAAGGAATATGAATAGGATGACATCAAATGAAAATTGCTGATGATCCAACAAGGTTTGTATAGATCATGTTGTCTCTAATGTCGGGAGAATTGCAGATTAGTCTTGCTGCTCTTCATAAGTAAGCCTATTTATCAACTTTCTGGAAAAAATCTAATTTAAGGTGGCACATTTTCCTTAGTTCTGCCACACTTCAAAGCTTCAAGTATAAAGGTTTGTCAGCCGTTCTCTCCTGGTTATAATCGGCATGTGAGATTCTTGTTCAGGCCTTTCTCTACCAGCCAGGTCTGGGCTACTCCTGGCTGACACTGATAATATAATTTTAGTTTCTTGATTAGTGAAGCAAAAAAACTATGAAGCTTTAGCTTTTAACAACTTTATCCAATATAGACTTAATGTTCAGAGAGAAAGAGAAATTTAAATTGCAAATGTTCATTGTAAGAAGCTGGATTTCTATAAAGTATAACTTAGTCACCCTGTTGAGAAAGATGATGACAGGCCCCAGAAAAAAAAACATTTGGACAAGGTGGATAGTGGCAGAGGCTATTGCTATTTTTTCTGAACAACATACAGAGAGACTATTTTTATGAAGGGATATAACAAGGGATGTGAATTCTAGGAACTCTGAAGAAAGTATGCAGGAATATAAAAATTCATAGTTTTGGTACCATGTTCTACATTTTTAACACGATGCTTTATATCCGAGTCACAAAACGGATTTGTGTACATTTATATTCATTCTTTAAAAGCTAAGTAGAGCTCAGGCAACTAAAACAAGCTGTTTGATTTTGTTTTTTTCCCCACCCTTTCACTTGATGTAAGAATACCTTAGCATATAATGTCACATTAGTTTTATATATGTAAATACTTTCAAGTCAGAACATGCAGTATAAGCATATTTTATCAGCTATTACCACTAGGATTTTTACATATGCAAACTGAAAAAAAGTTCTGTGTTTATCAAAATGTCAAGTAATTTTGCTCCTTTAGGATTGTCTGGATTTGAGGGAATGCCTCAGTTCTTATATCAGTAAGAATTCAACTATGCTTTGATTAAGAAATTTTTGTCATTTCTGAAATTTGTGAAACTTGTTTAACTATGTTAGCAATGATGTGCAGATACAACAGAACTGTAACACAGTATCTGTTTATTACTTAAATATAATGAGTTGAATAACAAAGTCTTCAATAGCATAATCTCACAGATAGGCATTTTCTGAGACATTCCAAAATGCTGATACTCTTACCAAGCGCTTTATGATAATATTGTGTAATTCCTGTGCATGACATTTTGAAAAGACCGGAGCTATGAATATCGCACCTGGTTGCTTTTAAGTCAAAAGCTTTCATGTGCAGGAAAGAATGTTTCAGTTAAAAAAGTGAGGGAAGGGGGAGGTCATTTGGCAGTACTACATTGCATTCAAAATCATGTACAGGAAAAGAAAATTAGAGCATATTCAAAAAGCTGCTGACTCAGAGCCGAACAGACTCAAATGTCTGTATCACCTGTTCAGCATATTGATGGACCACAATATTAGTATCAAACTGATGTGTCAAGTCTCAGAACTTGGTGGTCTCAGTGTTTTGATTTTCTGAAATTTTGATTTTGTGGTTTTACTCTCCATTGTTGCCAGCCACTTGGTTTTACTCTCCTTTGTTCCCACTTCAACTTTCTCATCATTTACTGTCTGAAAACTATAAATTCCCTCTACTGTAATTTCAGTTGTGAAGCTACTGTGTAAGATTACAAATAGTAGCAGCAGGTAGAAAGAATTTCCACACCTTAGTATACTGACTTTGCTTTGTGCTTTTCCATGTGAACTGTATTTGATTTACAATTGAAAGTATATATATGCACTTGTAAGATTAGTGAGCATTTAATTTTTAATACTACACACAGTATTTGACATTTCACCGGGGATTCAGAGGAAATCCTTTCTCCTTGCATAAAACCGGTAGGATGCTTTTACCCTAAAATTTCCCTTAAAGTAGATAACTTTCTGGTAATACTTGGAATAATTTTTACCAAATGACATCTCATCTCCTGTGAGATGCTTGATCATTGAATTCTGAAATACAGATTTGAGTTTTGCTTATGGTTGGGTTTCTTTACAGAACCACTAAGAAAAGGAATTTGCCATGTGAAGATTCACCGTGTATGCATGGATTTGCTAGTTGTATAAGAAGTATTGTTCTTCTGTGGATGACCTCCTTGAGCAGAATGATAGTTTTATCCTTCTATGCATCATTATGTTTTCTGTACAAAAATCCTGCTGTGCTACATCATAATAACATGTAATCTTCTTGCTCAGTTTAGCTGAGATTTAAGGAGCCGCTGTTCATGGAAGCAGTTTTCTAAAGTCTGATCTATAATTTACCAGAATCAACCAGGCAAAAGAGCAAGAGGCTTTATAGGAGGGATACAGCCCTTAAAACTCTTAAATGAAGATTAGTTTAAAGTTTTACAATCCAGTACAGAACCATCTGGCAAATCTCATGTCAGGCTTTTCTAAACCTCTGAGCTTTCCTGATATGCCACAGTTATTCAACCCCCACCCCACACCCTGCCTCTGTCTCCCATTTGTCTATCTCCTGCCGGGCAACTGCTTTACTCATAGATATGTTGGAACAAAAGAAGGAAATAAGTAAGTGAAGCAATGGTTGTTCTACAGGAGTAGTACAACAGTTGTAAATGCTGGAGGTTGTGGGTGTGTTCTACCTCTGGAAATTATGCATTAGGTGATTTATTGCATCTTTGAAGAGGTACTTGTAAGATAAAAGCTACCTGTTGGCAGAAGCATTACAGACTTAGGGGTTCAGTTTGTGGATTTTGAGGCCAGGGAATCACTGGGAGGATGTTTCACAAGGCATTTTGAATCTTTCAGAAACGGGACTGCAGTTGTTATAACCGGAACAGAGTAGAAGTTGTCTCAGTGGCGAGTCCAGGTTGCTGTTTGCGGTGCAAAGCCAGTTGTTCCCTTTGCTCTTAAATCGCAATTTCAGAGTTCTGGGCTGTGGGTTCCTCACAGATACCTCTACAAAAGGGTTTTTATATGAGTTTCAAATTGTCGTTTTTTTCTTTGGCAAAAGAAAGACCTAAAGCATTTTTTGACCACAAAGTGAAAACCTCCCCATATGAATCCATAGTAACATATTTAGTCAGCTGTCCTATGGTTTCGCCATATACTTGTGTCATAAAGATTTACTTTCACATTTATATAAAGCTTAGAAATGTGGAACAAAAGAATTTCTTCTATCAATATGTTACATAAAATTAGGCTTTCTTCACTTAAATTAACTCTTCTGTTCACCTTTCACATGAAGGATCTTAGGAGGTTGAAGGAGAGGACTGCAGGAATCCAATTACCTCAAATCAACTTATGGGCAAGAAAGAGGCATTGTTGATGGAGATAATCTCCTTCTCAGGCTTACAGCGTTTACCTGTCTCAGTGTGATAATAAAGATGTTCTGCCTGGACAGTGAAATCAGTGTATGTGATTTCCTGATTATAATGTGGGACAGGAAATAAGTAGTAAAGTCTGCAGCTCCTGTCTAAAAATGTAGCTTTTGGCTGTATACTTTAAACATAACTAGAAAAAACAAAAGCTGCCCCAAATAAACATGTGCAATTCCAACTAGACTTTGATAATGTAACATATCTAATATGCTAGTTAGAAATGTATTTTGCTGTTTGCTACCTGAATTTTACTTCAAGCCATACAGGATTTCAGCTTGCAAGACAATTTCATAAAGCACTTTTTTTCCTCTCCTATAAAGTGAAAGAGTTGAACACTTTGAGTCAGACAATCTTTATGCTGCCATAGCAATTTTGTAAGGCACCAGAGAAAAATGCATCGTATTATCTTTGAATTTCAGTCTACTTTTGCTTCCCACAGCAATCAATAAGTATTAGAATTATTGGTGGTAGTATCTGTCTAGATAATTTTAGGGCTTTTCCAGAAATCAAAATACATAAACTAAAATTGTCATGTTGTAACTTTTTCCTTCCTTTTTAACTCTAGTAAATCCAGAATTACTTTGAAGAACAGGAAAAACCTATCAGTAGGGAAGCAGGATGACAAGGAGTTAACACCTAGAGCAACAGATCCAGTAGTTAATATTGGAATAAAAAGTTTGAGGCCAGAACAAATTCCCTTTGCAGTCTGGAAAAGTGATAGTAGTTGAAAAATTAGTTCTATCCATGTGTCAAGTTACTAGAAATTTTATGATTATGTTAAAACCCCAGGTCACGAGCTGAGGCCAAGCATTGAATATAATTTATCTTCTCCAGCAAAAAGGGAAGGACTTTCCTGCAATTTCACAGTACGTATTTTACCTTAGAGGTGGGTACCTGGCAGTTTAGGAGCCCTGACTGTAGGAAGCAAAGGAATACAGCAGGCCCTGTGGCCAGGAGTGCAGCTTGAGCACAGTTTGGCAGGGAGCAGCCTGCGTCTGTTGGCTCCTGAGGAGCAGGGTGCTGTTAGCATGTGTGGCTGGACCTGGTGCCTTCCTCTGGTTGCTGCTGGTGTGATGCACTGAGGAGAGGCAAAAGAAAATACTCAGTGGGTGGCTGTCAGACAGGATTCCCAGGAATGGGCATCCCACTTCCTCAGCCACCTGCATCCCACTTTCCTGACCTACATTGGGGATTGACAGGGCAGAATCCCAGACAGAGCGAGCTGGACTAGGACCTTCAGGCAGAGAGAGAATGGGGTTGAGTCTGAGGGAGAAATGAGGTTGAGCAAATTAGCAATGTTGTTATGGATCAGCCTAACCTGTACAGACACTAGGAGCCGAGTAGTGTAGGGGGAGGATGCCATCAGAAGGGAGATCTGTGGATGGGCAGCTCTTGTAAGATTAAATAGCTCAGGTGCACAGGAGGTTTCCCCCTCATATTTCAGAGTGGGGACCACCAGTGTGGAATCTTAAAGATAAAAATGAAGTCTGATTTAAAATGCTGACTTTCATAACCTTTAAAATCTACGCTATGATTTATTTTCTGGTAGATTTTGGAAGCCTGTATATTACCTGTCAAGCTGTCATAAGTAATTATATGTTTGTTAACTTCTTCCTAATAAACAACAGGAAATATTCATGATGAATTTCATTTTTTTCCCTAAAAATATTTAATAAGTACTTTGATTAAATATTAAAGCTTTCTTTTGCTGTTACAACTAGAGAGAAAATCCTGAATATCAGCAAAATATCTTTGCACAATGTTTTTACTACCTGGTCATTATGCTGGACTTCATCGATTGCTAACATAATTGGTCAGGGCAATTTCTACATGGTCAGGTGGAAGTGATGTGAGTGGCTGTTTGCTGACTAAGCAACCTAAAACCTCTTTCACACTGAAAATTGGACTTTCTGTGGATAGACAGGATTGCCTGGCCTTGGGGAACAGTTGACAGTATTGCATTTCCCATTGGGCAAAAGGGATTACTGAGATAAAGGAAACTTACAGCCAGAAAGACCTTATGTGTTTTGTCTCTTTTTGCTTTCCCCAGTGCCTGTGCTCGGGGCAGTGATACGAGGTGTCAGATAATGATTGAGAGCAAAATGAGTCTTCCTCAATTGTGGTTGGGGGGGAGAACTCAGAAGGTGTTGGATGAATGGAAGGAACTGAATCGGTTGTCCGGATATGCCTTGCGCTTATGGAACGGTAGTTGGCTGTAACAGAACTGACAGGTGGTTCATCAAACATGAAAAGAACCTAATTTATTCCAGAAGTCAAGCCTGCCTGCTAGAGAAATTGTAATCGGAGCGTGTACAAGAGCTAAGGGAGCTTTAATGGCACTGCTGAAACCATAATGTAATATCCAGGTTGAAATCGTTCCATCTTTATCTCATTATGAGTACAATTTTCTTCTATGTGTGAAATTTAAATGTCAAATTGAGGAAGTGGAGGGAACATAAACAAAAGACCGTGGGCATATTCTATTGTTCCTTTAGAGGGATTGTAGGAGCTACAGAAGGCTGTGGAAAGATGCTCCAAGCAAAATTGGGGAATAAAGGCTTCCAAAAACTTCCCACTTTTAGTAAGAGCTTCTTTATCTGTGCTGGAAGAAAGAAGTTCCCGGGAGGATTGTCTATCATTACCACATTCTGCTTCTTTAGAAAAGAGAACTTGTGAATAAGTGCTGCTTATGTGATCCATTAAGAATGTGTGTATCTCTCAGTGAGCAGTAAGTAGGGAGCTTGTACACTAGAAGCACAGTTGCTGTAGTAGCAGGTAGTTAAGAGAAGGTATTTGAGTTCTGCAGCATGCTGAGTTAGTTGGAAGCTGCAGGAGATGTGCCGCTTGTTAGCGGTACAAGTGCTGGGTCAGTGTAAGCTGCCTTGTGTATAGTCACTGTGCACATATAAGATGTTTTCTACACTGACAAGGGGCAATGCAAATACACTTCCAAGGTTCTTCATGGCAAACCATATCAATGCTGTGTGTACGGCCTTTAATTTCTAGAGTTCAATACTGTTAGTTCTGAAACAGGATTGTAAACACGGAGAGCTAGAAAGATGATGGGGACTGTGTGTGGAAAGCCTGTAGGGGCTGAAAGCAGTTCTTGGTTTTTTTTCTTTCTTCCTAATGGTACAGGATGCAGGCAGCCGATATACTGGTAGTTGCCCCAGAATCTGCTCTGTTTTCACTCTCACTGTGTTTTGTCACTGCTTTCTGATGCTTGTCTTTTGAGGGGTGAAAGGGTCTCTTTGGGTGCTGGGTAGTGGAAACAGTAGGAAGTAACTTAAGAGCAAAAGGTGTTAGTCAGCAAGAAACTCAGCACTAAGAGGGGTTTGGGTCTTCATTAAGTCATACGTAAGCTTTAGAGCGTGGGTTTCAAGTGTAACTCAAACATTAACTATTGTCTCACCTAAATGAGAGGTTTTTTGCATCCCTTTCCTCATGTACTCATACGCTTTTTTTTTCCTTTTTCTCTGCTCTGAACTAACTGGACAAAAGCTGTCTAAAAATGATGTGAAATTTCAAGGAAAACTATTTCTCAAGAAATAGTGTGACTTTTTTACTGTCAGTTCCTGGCAGGTTATCCCATATGGAATTATTATGGTATCTTGGCACCACAATTGATACATTTAATAATTTTCATTATGTGTTTGGTTCCTTTTGATGTTTGATTATTACATTTAAAGAAAGATTATAAGGTAGAGTATATTTGCTTTTGAACATATGAAAAACACAACCTTCCCTTTCCAGATGCATTCATTTTAAGTCTGTTAAGCATTCACTAAATCTGTGGTTATTCCTTTTTTCCTTTTGAAATGCACTTATTGTTCTATTTCAAGAATGAATCATGTTCCATTGCTACCCCAAAATCTAGCATAACAAAAATGGTAAAAATGATTGCCTGTAATTTATTATTACAGGCAATCCAACCTGCCAAAACAAAATTGCCATTTAATAAGGTGTTTTTTGAAATGAGCTGTGTGAATGCTCAGTGCTAACTGAAATTGCCCACAAAATCTGTATTTAAAAAAAAAATGTTTCCTTTTAAGTGTCCATAATTTACTATATGTGTCAGAAAATCCAATGGCATATCTTCCCCTCTCTGTGTCAGTCCTTGCAGTCTCCATGGGCATTTAGATCACTCTGATGTGAGACTTGGATAAGATGCTATTTATATTGCATATTTGGATATGTCCAAGGCTGTGTCCAAAAGATAGTACATTAGAGATTTATTTCAGGAGGAGGGAAATCCTGTCATTACTTACAGTATTTCAGCAGAGGACTTTTTATGTGAATGTCATTGTTTCCATTTTATGATAGAAAGAATTTAAGGAGAATGAAAATATGAGATACTTTTGGGTATTTTTGCAGCAATACGTGAAGTCCCTTCACTGGGAAATTCATATGGAGAAAATTAAAAGGAGCCAACAACCTATTCAGTGCTCAGTCCCAATGCTTAAAAATCTGTCAGATTTATTCTTGAGGCAAGGCAATTGCAGACAATAATAAATAATTGTGGGATATTTTGGTAATATGAAAAATTAAAAGAAGTGTAAAGGGTCAGCAAGTCTACTTCTTTGAAGACTACTTTAATCTATTTGATTATAGAGACTTTTGGTATGGGGAGGTCGATCTTGAAATACTGCAAGGTAGTGGAAAGTTGAGGAGACAAGAAGCAGTGAACTGCTCAGACTTCTGGCTCCAGCTCCAAAGAGCATTAACAAAAAGCAAGGACTCTCATCTGGAAACATAGCTCTCTTGCCCCAATAATGCAGACTTGGAAAAAGTTCTCCATAACACTTCTTTTAATTTACCTGTTTAAGTCTGATCTTCTGCAGTCTATGTCCATTGAACATAGGGAACTATGTCCATTTCCTGGGAAGCAAAGGGCAGAGAAACCAGGGTTGAGTTCTCTTTGAAATTTTTCTGCTGAACTTTATTCTGTTGGCAAATAATTCCATGTTTTTGATTTTTTTCAGCTGTACACACAGATGAAAGTGTGTACCTTCACCCCTTGGAAATTAAAAAAATCTCTGTAAAAATCAGGATACTTAGCTGCAAAACCATCAGACTTAGTGTCTACTCGAAGTGTGTGCAGTTGTGATACTTTACCATTATTTTGTATGAATTTTGTACCTAACTTTTATTCCCTCAAGCCTGAGGGAATGCTGACAGAGTGGTTGAACACGTCACTGATACATGCTTTTCTTTCTTAAAAGCACACAAAAGAAATTGGAAGGCCACAAACTCCTTTGAAAGAAGCAACCTTGGAGCCATGGACTCAGCCACAGGTAGGCTTGGAACAACTTTCCTCCTAATGTATTTTCTGTAATGGTGGTTTCTGTAAACCTTAATAGAATTAAACTGGGGCTCTACAGAAATGCTGCATCAGGTAGTTCTGTGATTCTTGGCATTGGATGTCAAAATTATTTGGTTTGCTGCCCAGATTATTGGTAATGTCCTATTGGTTGAAGACTCATCTTTTTTCTAAGGGAGAAATGCCAGGATTATTTTGCCTTCAGTTTATGTTCCTTCCGTGCTTAAAGAACTTTGCAGAACTTTACAAAACAAAACATCCTTTCTGAAGGATAGGTCAAGAAATTGGGAGCCTCTCCTGGTGCAGAAATGATGTTTGTGCAAGTTTTGTATTTTGAGATGAAGGTTTGAAAAGTCGACCTGTTGAGTCATAAGGATTTAACTGAAAACAAAGCAAGAGTTAATAATGCAAAAAGAGATAAAGAAAGAGGGATATTAATATATAGTCTTCTTAAAGACAAAGTGAGTTTGGATGTTTTTTCCTTGCAGTAGTGAACTTACTTGAGCAAATTGTTTGTTACGAATTTCTTACAGGTAGGAGTTCAGAGACATTTTTGCTGTTAGTTCCCTGTGTGTCAGTGTATTGTACTGCACACTGAAATACGTGGCTTTGAAGGTGATGGGAGGGAAGAAAGAGGCATTTTGTAGTGTAGGTGAAAATTGGATGTTGCTGTCCCAAAGATAAAGATTGGGGCTGTACAAAGAAGGTGCTGGAGTGGGGTGGAGATGAAGCAGGGTGCTGGAGAGTCTGGCTGTTTCTGCAAATTCCCAGGGGAAGATTGCTGCTTACTATAGATGTGGGGGCCTTTCTCCTTCAGCAGCTGCCACATATGTAATTCATGTGGCACGGTGCCTCTTCCTGAAAGAAACACCTGCTTCTGCGTTGCAGAGTTCACCTGTTGCTAGAGGCAGCAGTGAATCTAAAGCTGTAACACCCAAGTTGAGAGTTTCCTGGCAAAGATGGAGAGAACCAGGCAGAGGTAGCAACCCTTGATCCATAATTACAGTGTGACTGCACTCTAAGCAAGCTCTGTCTTGTGTTTTCAGAGTGTAAGCACTCTGCCAAAGAAATATTCACCTGTTTGGTCTCTAGTTTTTACAAACTACATATATGAAATTCCAGAACTTAGGCTTGTTCTAGAAGCATGTTTACTCCAAAAGAATGCAGGAAACATAGCACAGAAATGAAATAAGCACCAACATCTCTGTGACTGCTACATTTGTTCATGCTTGAGTGCATTTTTATTAGTTGCAGTGCTAACTGTGTAGGCTTTCATGGTACAGTCTATACAGCTGATTAAATTGTAGTAGCTCTTAAAATTTCAAATTCTTCACTGTTGTCACAGATAAACGGTAGTTGTGTTTTTTGCACCTCTACGTACACAAAGAAAATAGTTGCCTTTAAACATGGAAACCTTGTAGGGAAATCCCTCAACTGTTGCTCTTAAAAACACAGGATCTTTCCTTCTTCCTAAGTAAAAGGTGCAGCATGTGCCCTGACTGCTTCCAGTTACTGCATGCTCAAACCTCCAAATGTCTCTATCCAGGCAGCTGCTAATCACAATAATTAAGTGTGCATTGATCTGTGTCTGCAATCGATAATGTTTATGTGCAGGACCACAGGCACTTGCTATGGTCCATAGTTACTAACAGACAGTAACTCTTCATGTGCAGGAATGAAAGTGTTGACGAAAATGTTTTGTTCCAGCAGTTACTGCTAAACAGCTGATGAATTGTTAAGGGAGAGTGAACAGGCTCCTCCTGTTCCCTTGCCTATAGCATATGCTGCAGAGCAGGCAGGTAGAGCTTAGAGTTAGGCCTGGGCTTTGATTTATTGGCACAAAAGAGAAAATTTTGGCTTCTGAGCGGAGAGAGGAGGAGTCGAAGCAGCTTGATGCCATGATCATCGTTCAGGGGTTCTCTGGTGCATGAATGAGGGTGACAGAGGTGAGCTTTTGCAACCACTTCTCACTGATGGCTTGTGTGACTGTTGCCAGCAGCGTTGTCAAAGCAATATTCTGTTGCACTGTTCCAGTGCTGATGAGAATCATTGTTCTTCCTGAGTATATAGGCCATCACCACGTTACCTGATCACTTCTGAAAGCTGCCAGTGCTTTACTTAGTGACTACACAGATTAAAAAGTGTGAAATGGTTTTTGTCATTCCTGTTCATTTTTGGGAAAAAAAAAAAAAAATCCTGCTTTTTTAAGAAAAATATGTACAAAGAACCTATCACCAATATGCTGCTTGATTTTGTGGAGAGAAGAAATGTAGTCAACAAAATAAAGAACTGCTGGAACCATTGCTGTAGCTAAAAATTAAATTAGCTGTTAATTCTTTCATGGATGTAATTCTGGACCCTGCAAATCCCTCCTTAGATATTTTGTCTAAAGTGAGTAAAAATTCATGGCATGGATAAAAGCTTTCTCTATTTTATGAGCAACAGGCAAATGATCCAAATTGTGCTCATAAAGCAAATGGTTCCCAATTCTAGGAGGAGGAGAAATATATTTAAAAGCTGCTAGAATGAACCATGAATAAAATCACCTATTTACTAAAAGGTGTTATTTACATGAAAGTATTTTCATCCCCCTACTCCAAAGGGAGAGACTCACTACTTTTCTCTCTTTAATAACAATGATAAAAAAATCATTCTGTTTTCCTGGGCTGCTTACTGCTGATCAGTGTTGAGAGCTGCTGTGGGATGTGTTTTATCAACAGAGAGTGAACGAAATAGCTGAGAGCACTTTCAGTGTTCAGGGCCAAGCAAGCAGTGAAGCAGAAAGTACCACATCTGGCCCCTGATATCATGAGGTGAGAAGCTGGTACCTATTAGTGGCTGGGCAATTTCACACAGAGGTTGTAGTCTGGGGGGACCAAGGAACAGTGCTTTCTGTGGAAGGGGAGGGATGGCTTTATGTTGCCTGTACTGTCATGGCTCTCATTTGAAACCTTTGTTCATCTCAGAAGGAGCCAGGTGGCTAAAAGTTTGGAAACTGAACTGGTTTAATTAGGCAAAAAATTAAGAACTTCATTTTGTAGTGGTTTGTCAGGCTCATTCCTTATTCTGTGTTGGGGGTTTTGTTCTTGGCTATATGGTTTGTTGTAGGGTTGGTTTTTTTTTTGGCTGTGATTTAATAAGTTCCAAGAGCACTATGACATTGAGAACATGGGAATTCTTTCTCATGGCCATGCCTTTTAACTTTCAGTTTTCTGTATCTTTCTCTGTGAAACCAGTGAATGAAAACTGATGTTACTGCCTTGGAAAATGAGAGACTCGTTCCAATAAATTCAGGACAAGACCTTTGCAGATAAGAAACATGTGTGGTAGTAGTTGCCCAAATAGGCTTGTCATTGGCTTACAAGCTTTATTTGAATGGTAAATGCCATGTATTCTTGTGGTTATGCTTTTATGCTGCATTGCCTGATTAAACATTTAGCTGATAAACCCTGTCAAGACTGTTCAGAGCCACTGCAGTTAAGATTACATATTTACAGCCTCTACATTAGTGGTCAGTTAAAACAGGACAATTTAAAATCAAATTAATCTGCGATGGTTTAAAGTTTTGAAGTTGCTGACATTATTTTAACAACCTGAAGTTTTGTGTGTAACAGCGTGAAATAACATTGTTTATGATGATTCAGATTCAGAAACAAATTGCTTTATTTTCTTCCAAATTACTAGGTAATGTAAATCTAGAAAGAGAGAAAAAGGATTTACCAAAGTAAGGAAAAAGAACAGTCATTAAGGTTATGCAGCAAATAGTGAGGCAAATGGTGAGTTTTGCCAGCATGGCAGAGAGAGCAAAACTTCCTCTTCTCAGCTGCAGAGTATTTCTGGTTTAAACCTTTTTTTGGTAACTCTTACATCACTATTATATGTATATCTGAAATACTGCTTAAAAGTGATTCCTCTCCTAGAGGTGCTCAACAGGATAAAACATGAGAAGGTGGTGTTACTAGTGCTGTAGCTTTTTATTTGTTTATTAATTGTAAGAACTCCAAGTGCTCTCACTCACTTAAGATAATGCCTAAAAAGCCAGGGTACAGTTGCATTAATTTTCCTGTCTCAAATGTAGCATAATTACTTTAATGAACACATTAATTTATCCACTTTCCTCATGTTCTTCCTGCTTCACAGTCGTTGCTGTCACTGGAAACCCAGACAATGATGACCCTCAAGGTTTATAGCTCTCTTCCGTGTTCTCTGTGAGGGTTAAATATCCAAGGACTGTGATTTGTCAGGCTCAGGTAGTGCACACTCATGTGTGTCTATCAAATAAGCAACATCTCGCACCAACATGGCTTTATTACCACCTGGTGTAATGTTGGTGCATTGCCACGGCAATGAGCATGACAAGCAGGAGCAATAAGATACGGACCAAGTGCAGCCATTTGTCTCTCAAAAGCAGCCGAGGAAAAAAATGTTTCCTCTTTTGCATCTGTAGTTTGATTTTCTCTGTGTGCAGAGCACAGTCTTTTTCTCTCTCTTATTTTTTTTAAAGCAGAATTAGTTTTTGTGGAAAGGCAAAAATGCTCAGACTGAAATCTAATAACAAATGATAGAGTGTAGTATTTTTCTGCTCAATTTTAAAGAATCACTTTATAATCTCAGAACAGTGGATAACAACATCACTAATCCAATATGTTAACAGTAAATACATTTGATGGCAGGAATTGCTACACTAATCTTATATCCCTCCACAGTATAGTTAAGAAATCCACAGGGGGTTTTACTAATCAGTTTTTGTAAAGTAAATCAAGTCATGTAATTCTCATTCCCTCTAAATGCCCAGCAACTTCAGGCAGAACCATGCTTTTTGTTCATCAGATTGTACCCTAATCCTCAGCCACACTTTCCACTTCAATATGCAAGAAAGACTTTTGGAGAGAAAAGTCTCCAAACACTCTCTGCCAGAGATGTCTATTAGGTGAGCTGGCAGTTCACCTTGTTCCCCTCACATGTTGTGTTGGGGAGGGATGGAGCAAGTCCATGTCCTGCACACACACAAAGAGCTGCCAACAAGAAATACAATCCAATCCCATTTGCTGCTGTGTATTTGACACGTATGTTTTAAGCCAGTTAGTTTAGACCACAAATTGACTGACCAGTGACGTATTGCAATATGGCTTGTTTTAAAAAACTGTCAGAAGTAAAACAGCTTTCTTGTTTTAAATTATAAACAGTGTTTTACATTAGGAAGAAATATTAACAACCATGGTTAAATATTTGAAGAGAAGCAACTAATAAGAATTCTGTGCATATTTTGTTCCCACAGTTCATGGGAAGTGAATTATTTTTCATGAAACCCTGGTGTGCTCTGTTTATTTAGCTCACAGCTTCAGCCTCTAGGATTCAAAATCAGTGAAAGTCAGAATGAAAGTGAAGCTTTATTTCTGATTCAGTGTTTTTGGCTTAGATACAAACAAGTCACCTAAATAGATTTATACACTCTAGCTATATTTAGTATTTAGAATCTGTGTGCTGAAAAGATTCACGTTTTGTTTGGTGCCTTAATAAATTTACATGGGACTTGAGTTTATTTCTTATTTAACAAACTTCTATTGTAATTCTGAGTTCTAATACAAAAGACTTGATAAGTTAAAGAAAAAGAAAACTGATTCCAGATGAGAGTAGAAGGTGTGGGGATTCTAAATGCAATTAGAATTGCCTACAGAAATATCTGAGCTGGTTTTTTGGCAGTCCAATCTTGAAACCTGATTTATTCTCTTTTAAAATGGAGGCCTTGCAAGCTGGAAGGCAACTGGAAGCAGACTCTTGTTCTGGTCTGATTTGGGTACTGGCGGGAATGAAATAGTGTTTTATTGAGAAATAAGAGGAAAGCACACTAATTGTTGCACTTTGAAAATAAAAAAAATAAATCATAAACATGTAGTTTTTCCAGCAGCAGCTATTGCAGTACCTGCCTGCCAAGAGGTACACACCTGGCTTCTCACAGATAGCAACGCTGTTTCATTTTAGCTGTGCTTCCAGGTTATAATCTCTATGGTATTCCTGACGTGCTAAGCAAATAACATATCCAATACTGAGGGTACAGTTCTGGAAGATAACTTAATGGAAAAGCCAGTTATTAAGTGGAAATGGGCATTAACAGTTTTCTGTCTAGCAGTCCTTTCCCTTCGTTGTTCCAGTGAATATGGAACAGTAGAATACCATTATGCCATACATAAACCAGGATATCATCCTGGTTTAGGCCACTGGGAATATTCAACTGCAAATTAAAGAAGTGAAGTTTAGTTACAAGGTGTTTGCAAATAAAGCCTTAAATATAATGAAATAAAGACTTGATTTGCAGTGGAGCAGAGTTGCTAAGATAAAACCTGGTCAACAGCAAGAATCTGGGTTTTTTTAATCAAGTAATATTTTGGGTCATTTGACAGGCTTTGTATACTATTTTTTTTTTAAGTCTAGTTTTGCCATAGCGTGGGAGCGCTGGGCTTTTGTAGCTGATGTAGCTGAAAAGTCACTCAGAGAAAATGAAAAAAACCAAGTCAGGATATCAGAGTTGTGAGCACTGAATTTACTATTGATTTCAGCAGGGGAGACCATTACAAAGGCAGAAAAAATTCTCATTTTAAATTTATCTGTCTGTTTTCCAGACCAGCTCATGATTCTATGATTAAAACCTCTCTATTTGAGCTAAGCTGCAGTTCTCTTATGAGTTAATTAAAATAAATGAGAAGTCTGCAGACAGCTTCTATGCAGTTTACTCAGTATATTTTCCAGCATTTATCTGTACAGAAGCAGAAAGCCAGTTGCTCTGGGGGTTGTATCTCTGAGGACAGGCACTTGTGTGTTCTTCTCTGTCAGATTGTTCCATGTATTTTCAGAACCCAAATGTCAAAGCTGCTGGGTGGAAAATTGGGGAATAGTAAAGGTTTGAGGTACCTTAAAATATTTAAACATTTTCTAAGACATTCGTTGAGACTTTGAAGAGTATCTTTTCCTTTTTTGTCCACTGTGACAGCAGTATTGTCTGCCTAATTTCTTTGTCTCACATGGTTAAATCTTTTCCTTCCTCTTGCTTTCAAAATGTCAGAGTTTTTATTACAGACTTGCACAGTGGTGTAAATGAGGAAGGAATTGGTAACAGGAGCAGGGAGCTCAGCTGGAGAGCATCACCTGGAAATTCAGCCCAGTGTGCATGAAAACAGGTAACCCCAGAAAGCTTCCTGTCAGTGTGCATTGTGCTGGAGCTACAGGAGGGAGCTGTACTGCTCAACGCAGGCAATTGATTTATTCTTCATTACCATAGGCTGTGTTGGAGGACATGGGGTACTCAGCAGTGAGATGTCCAATGACATTGTTTAAAAAGGGCAGGTAGACAGCTACTCTTTTATCTTGAAATGTGGAAAAGCCCTGTCAGTGTTTAAGTAAATCACCATGGACCTGCTATCAGAAAATAGAGATGAGATCTTTGAGGTGCTTAGTTACCTATGGGCAGGCTCAGAACGGCTTTTCTGTCCACAGTGTTTCTGCTGCCATCACCCCTGTTTGGCAAGAAAGCGGAGACATTCCCATTATTTAGGAGAAAGCACCAAGTAGCAGAATCATTAAGTTGCATTGGACTGTAACTTACTTGCTCAGAGCTGTGCTCAACATGCATAAATCTTAAAACAGAAAACATAAATGAGGTGTGATTCACCAAGGTGTCCGTTTCTCCAGTGTCCAGTTGGCTGTCACTTGTGGAGCAGCTGACTGTGATGTAGGGCAGGAACAGATCCCTCCACCACTGCAGTCAGCACATGTGTTTATGAATCTTCGGGTAAGAGGAGTGGTCTGGAAAGCTTTTGGAAAACAGGAACATAATAAAAGCTTTCTTGTCTTGTGTTTTAAACCTTAAAAATTATATTGGCTTCAGTCTGAACCTTTGCATGAAGAGTGAGTGTCTGAGGGAAAGCTTTAGGAAGCATCGGGCTTTCAACTGTCTGTTTCTCCTGAGGTTTTTCTTTCCTCCTTTTTTCTTTTGGGGAAGGAAGGCAGGGGAGAGAGTTACTTTAAACTTTTACAATGCTTCAGTAAGAACATTTTGTCTTCCCTCCTGATGAATTAGCAGTGCAAATTTTATCTTCCTGGATAGCAAACACAGGCACTGCCATAAAGTCTTGTCACCGGGAATAACAGGAGTAGACACTAGACACATCATATGAGCTGTTCATCTGGAGATGTCCATCGTGGTCATGGTTCTGTAACGCTGAATGTTTTACTATTGGTCATGATCGAAGAAAGCTGAAATCCAATGTTAGCTTTCATGTAAGAAGGACCAATTAGTCACAAATGCTGTTAGGGCCCAATGCACACTGACCAAACCATAGTTCATATATCTTCAATGTTGAAAATAGTTTGAGTCTGAGTTTAGTTAATGAAATGAGGTATTTCACCAGTCTGTTAAGTTATATGATTATTGTTGTGTAGCTGTAGTGGAGATGGTGGCTCTGGGTTGCTGTTGTCAGGTCACCTACCCTCTCCATCATTTTCTCAGCTATGAAATCACTTGTTTTTCTTGAAGGACATTTTATGGTCTGATTATTTTTTCCGGCTGCAAATTATTGCATTTAAAGTAGATGTACTCCAACTTGGTGCCCCAGTGGCTATACAGTAATGGCTATTATGCATCCATTCAAAGCCCAAATGAGATTAACACCATTGTTCTCTCCCTCTGCCTTTGAGAAAGAATCCAGTAAATAATGAGGCATATTCAAGAAGATTATCACATTATATTCCACATTTACCTTGTGTGTATTAATAATTGCAAGGAGACAGGCACCCACTCAGGGCAGGCACCATTCTGCCTGTGTTGAGCTCTTTTAACCCAGAGCAGCACTGGCATTGAAGGCAGTATCTTCTCATTCCTTGGACTGTGCCTCATGAGCTCACTGGCAAGCAAAAGTGCATGGTGGTTCTTGTTAAGATTTGTATTGCTTAGCTTCATCTAGAAGGGAATGCAAAATATGGAGGAAAAGGGGGGAATGCCTTGTGGAGGTTTTGCCTATTCTGATAGCTTTTGATTGCAGATTCTGTTGCTGAGTTGGGAGTGACAGAGTCCAGCCTGGCCACATGGCTCCCCTGCATGTGCCCCCTGATCTACAGCCAAGTGTCCTTGCAGTGTGTAAGGGAACAAGTGTGTCCTCTCATAATTAGTTCAACAAGTAAGACCTTCTTCCTGATCTCTTCCCTCTGTCACACGTTCTCCCATCTCATATTCCTGCAAAGCAGGAGCAGTTACTGATTTTCAAACCATATCTGCCATTTGACTCAGCCTGCCTCTGTCGTCTTTCAGCAGCACAAGTGTTTTTTAACAGTTGGAGACAAATTACAGGGGGTCTCAAAAAGATGGTGGCATGGAATCATTTGACACTGAGATGGTGTCTTCAGCCTGCAGTCTGCCTGCTTGTATTTGAAGGACACAGATGGACAGCACAATGAATGTGCTAACTCTAAATATGTTTCAAAGAGATTTGTATAATAAAGTATTTGTCTTCTCTTAGAAATGAAAATATTTTTGTTTAGCAGCTAACTCTGCTTTGATGATCATAGTTTTTTCGCATATATAATTTTTCCTATGTATAAACATTTTATTTGTAAGGCTCCTACAACATTATTCATGCTGTCATAAGCACAAATAAACAACTTAGTTATAACCAGTTTGTAAAATTTAGGAAGTTATATTAGGGAAAATGCTTTTAGAAAAGAATTCCAGGTTTAAGGTAGATGTTGGTGCTGCAAACCAGTTGGAGAATGTTGCCCAAAACTTTACATTTTGACTCTGTTTTGAAATGCCTCTATGCTTCCCCAAATACCACACAAATGTAGTAAAAATATTTGGTGTGCATTATGCTGTTTTTCTGACTCTGATAGATACTAGAAGTAGCTCAGACCCAGAAAGGAATTAATGTTGCAAACACTGTGACAGTGGTTGGTGTTTGTAGTAGAATTTATCATTCCTGAAAAGATGCATATTCTATTGCTTAGTTTTTTAAATCCATAAATTTTCACTAGTACTTTATAATGTCATGAATTTCACTACATGGATGGAGTAAACTGTGATCTGAGGGAGAAAGAACACTTTGTTTTATTTGTCACACCCTCCCTTTTGCTACTGTTCTCCCTCAGGCTTTTATTCTAAATTCCTTTTCACTTTTGGACAAAGATTCAGGTTAAATAGTCAAGTTGCTGCCACTTGTGGAAGCTTCCTCTGCCGAGGTGCCCATGATCAGTTATTGGTGATGGCCAAGATAAGTTCTCAGTTTTACTGAGGTGCTCATTTTTACAGTTCATGGTGTTCACAGCACTATCATCCTCATCTGGAGTACTTGCAACTCCTGAAGTATTTACAGTATGGGGATATTTTTAATACTGGGTCATTCATCTGGTAGTACTGTATACTTACACTTTTAGTCTCCGAATTGCTGTAGTTCTTGGGTCTGTGGTTCACATAATATGATAAAATACCATCTTCTTTATTCTGTGTATTTAATACAGAACATATGTTTGCTACACCTTGAACAGCTTTCCAGGTATATCTGTGCAACACACCTGTGGAGTCTGAGCATCCAGTCCCTCATTTTAGTAGGAAAGAACCCTGGGTTGAACCTTTAGCAGCACTGGCCAGGTAGAAAGTGGGGAGTGTGAGGAGCATGTTGTCTGCCCTGCAGCTGAGATGCACATCTTAACGCTTCTATTGGTTTGTGATGGCTTTTCATCAGGGTAATAGCTAGTACTGATGGATCAACATGATAGTACAGAATGCTTTTAATATGGATTCAGCCTTTTTAAGTGTTTTGCTGTCTCATGTTTCACACAGGTGTCATTGCCTACCTAGCCTTCCACAGACCAAAAGGTTGCGTTAGCAAGTATGTCAGTGGTGGGCTATGCCCCTAATCAGTGTAAGCATACTGACAGAAATGTGCAGAGTAAACATGGGGGTTCTTTTGTTTTTTAACTTTATACAAATCCAAGTATGGAAGGATTACTTACGATTTTGTATCTCATTGTGTTGTGGAAAAAACCCTGTAGTTTAAACCTGGTTGCTTGGGTTTTTTTTGCGAATGCTGTTACTTAAGGCCTTTAGAAAAATTTGTAGTGTGTTTTTCTTTCTCTTTTCTGAGAAGTTCACTTTCTGTAATCAAAGATGGATGATACAGGTTTTTTGTGTGTTTTTTTTTTTTTTTTTGGTGTGGTTTTTTTTTTTTTTTTTTTTTTTTGTCTATTCTCATTTATTTCGTTGTCTTTTTCTTGCTCTTTCACTTTTCCCTAAAAGAAAACAGGTCTTTACAGTGATTCTTTGTCGTGTGCTTGTTGTGATTTTGTCCTTCCAGATTTTGATTTTGAGCATTAAAGATCATTTCTCAAGATCAGTAAAACCTTTGCTATGTGAAGTTGATCCTTATTATTTGTATCTGCTGATTTTATTTTCCTGTTCAACAGCCTGCCTGTGAGATGATGGGACAAGGCAGGCAGATCTCAGCGAGAACAAGGCTTTTGGTGCTATTGAGTTCTGAAAAGCAGTCTTTAACTGCTTTCGTCTATATGTCTAACGCACAGATCTTTGTCTGTTTAAGTAAAAGTAATGATGCTTTATGATGTGCTTCATTCCCTCTGTTTGAGGATTTACAAGTGATGTGACTCAGAAATATCTGAACTTTTTTCAAGAAGGAGCAGTGAAAGGAACTAGCTTGCTTTATTTCCTTTTCAGAACACAGCTAAAACGGCAGGCTTCTGGGCTTGGCAGTTTTACAGCAACCTGAGAAAATAAAAATAATCGTGCCATCACTATTTTATCTTACTTCTTTCAGATGTGCTTCCTTCAGAATTGCTTCTTTCTTTCATATTTGTGGAACTGTGCTCGGCAGAGTGGCAGCCTGTTCACAAGCTCTGCCAAGCTGAGGATTTGAAAGAAAGTAAACAACTCGGTTGGGAACATGGATAGGAAGTGTTGCATAGACTGTAAGAAGCAGAGATATGCTGCTGTATTATACAAGAGTTCACTTAATGGAAAAAATGCTGTTTTCCCCTTAGAAGGAATGAATCTCTCTTTCAACTGTAAAGTAAGCCAGTTGTGCCTGACAGCTCTCCTCTCCTCAGGCAACTTCTCTATCAAGTTTTTTATAGCATTTTTCCTGAATGAGAAAAACTGATTTTTGGCCCTTGGAACATAAGGCAGTATTTGTAAGGAATAAATCTGCATGCTAGAATTACCAAGAAAGAGCTGATAGGAGGAGCTGGAAAGTACCTGGGAGAGCTGCAGATGGGCAGTTATTTAAGAAGTCTTTTCCTATGTATGTGATAGTTGCCTCTAATGTGTTCCTCAAATGTTAGTTTATTTGTTAGTAGTATTTATTCTGTGTGCTACAAATCCATTAATGATACTTTACAAAAGAGTACTCAGACCCTGACAGATTCCAGGTTTTGCAAACAGGCATGATTTAACTCAGTTGGTTCTCAAGTCATGTGTGTATTGCTCCTTTCCAACCTACCAAACAACAGTGAGATGAAAGGCAGTTCCTCATTATCTTCCTGAAGAAGAGGTGGGGCTTCACTTTCAAAAACCATCTTAAGAACATTGCCTAGTACAGTTTTCCTGAAGCAGAAAGATTGATGCTAGAAGATTTCCCCCTGCTTCTGTGCTATTCCTCTGTGGGCTTTAACATCCTCTTTTGTATCTCCCCAGTTGAGAAATAGCTGAAGCTCAGAATAGACCCCAGAATTAATACTGTATTTTTTAAGCCAGTCCCATGGCTTTCTGAAGCCTTGTGACATACGTATTAGTTTAAGGGATTGCAGGTAACTCATACTGTGTATTCTGCTAAATTACTTCACACCTCATGGCAGCATATTTTAGGTCTTCAGGGATAAGTTTTACCTATAGCTATGCTTCACTGAAAGAGCATGGCAGAAGTTGCTGTCGTTAACTCTTTTTTGTTGCTATCGCTTTGCTTTAGAAGCCTAGGAATGTGACTGATGCTCTACATTTAAAATTATGTACATCAGACTCAGCAGAATTATTGGAGGCATAATTTAAATTGTCAGTATAATGGCTACCTTTTTGGATAGGAAAATTCCTATTCCACTTAAGCAGTGTCTTGAGAGATGATACTTTTAAATGAGATGAGCAACAGAATATTTTAAATGTTTTTTATAGCTACCAGAACACTTATACTGGTCCTTATTCAGTGATCTTCATTCTTCAGATAAACTAAGCTCCCTTAGAAGGCATGGGTGGCAGTCATGGTAATAAGAGATGCAGAATGAAGAGGAGGTATAAAACAGCTGATGAAATGTTGTAAGCAGACATGAAGGGAACCTGTGTTGGTATGTGAGAACATATGAAACAATGTATGTAGCAGAAGATGAAACAAATATAGCTGCAGAAAAGAAATGCTTCTGAATAAGATTGTTTAGCTATGATAGATGCGTTGTCAACCTGCTGCAGCTAAAAGCTAAATACATGAGTTGGAGAGGAGAAAAAAAAAACCAATTGAACAAAATCAATCATTGGGGTGTAGCCTATTAAATGTTGACAAGTGGTAAAGGCTGGTTATACTGCTCTAAAACTTTGGGGGATACCAGAGCACCTTTGAGTAAACTTGCACTCTTTAAATCAAAATGAAAGTTTGTTGTTTTCTTTCATGGCATTATATGTCAGGGGCCAGTATTCTCAGAGACTGTTACACAGTGTGAAATTACTGGTTTACTCGGTTCTTTATATTTCTGACCTTGAGATCTTGATCAGTACAGTTTATCCACCTGCCAGAACTGCAGAGTTCAGAAAGAGTTTATATTCTGTAACAACAAAAATCTTAATCTTTTTACTTAAATAATGAGCAATACTGTTTATGCAAAGTGGAAGTCAGGTAATGGATTCATTTCATTCTATAGGAAACACTGCACAGAAAGTCCACATGGCTCCTTCATTTTTTTTTTTTTTTTTTTTCCTTCTGCAGCCAAGGAATTCACTACACAATTGCATCAAAATGCAAACTGAAGTGTTAAAGAGACAATATTTCAGGCTCTTTGGAATTGCTTTCTTAGAGTAATAAAGTTCCATTGATTTCTACTTCCCCAATATGTTTTAGACTACAAGGTTTAAATTGTTTAAATTTATAGGAAAATAGGGAGAAAAGTCAGGGTGTATCTGTAGTGTGGAAACACAGGGCTTCTATTGCAAATTTCTTTATTGCATATTTCTTTATTGTTATTGATTGTTATTTTGTGATCCTGCCACCTTCAGGGCTGAGGACTAATGATCAGTACTCACTCAAAGAATGAAAGGGAGCTGGTAACCAAATTTAACTGTGACAGCCTGCTGTCCTCTTCACTTATCAGTGCCTAAAAAATGCACTTCTTTTAATGCCAGTCAATAATAGAATAAGCTGAGGAGTAGTAAGTGATGAACAGTTGTCATAACTTTAATGTTTCACTTTCTAGATCTACAAGGAAGAAACAGTAAAACCAAGAGCAAAAGAAGAGACATGTCTACTCATTGTTGGTGAATTTTTCAAGAAGATGATTTCTTCTCCCTTGTAATCTGTGTTCACTTGCTGGTTTTCCTCTGAGATACATTGTTGGGGTATTATGGTGCAGTCAATATCTAAGCTTTCGACACACACTCTTGGGGCTGGATTGTACTGAACAAAATAGCAGGTCTAGGACCCTGAAGGGACACCACGTTTGGTCACTTGTAAGCCTGTTCTGATCTTTTGATCAGCTTTTATGAGGTTAGGGCAGGGGGGTGTTAAAATTATTTGTTTAAGTCATTGTTTTAGTATTCTTCTAAATGCTCCTCTGTGGGGGTGCTTTCCTTAGGGTTAGTGACAGTTTCCTAACAAAAAAGAAGAAATTGCCTAAATAAAAGCATACTGGAAATGATCAGTCTTCTATGGCTGCAGTCAGCTATTAGAACAGACAGCAAAAAGTAATACTGTATGTTGTATGGCTTGTTGCTGACCTCTAGGCATTACTACAGAGCAGTCAGGACTTCTCTGTGCAGTGGAAGAAACTAACTGTATAACAGCTAATTAAGCCCAGACAAAATCAATGTTATGGTGTGTTTCCTATAGCTAGCGTCATATGGCTGTGGCTGACTTTAAGGGGAAACTAAGGCCAAATGAATGACACTGCTGCTGTGCATGTGGTAGTTTTCCATAGAAACAAATAACAGGAAATATATTTTGTGACCATAGCTGCTGCAAGGGGGTGTGAGGTAGCAGGAATTTCAAATCCTGGTTGTGATTTTGAGGATTTTCCAGTTTAATTGTAGATGCTGGTAAGGTTAGCAAGGATGCCCAGAAATGTGGATATCTTTTGCCTTTGTCACTTCTGAGAGTGGCAACAGCCCATTTAATGTCCCATTCTCCCTACAGAAGACGTACGAGAATGGAATAATGTGCATAGATACAAAATGGTTTTGTCTGAGGAGAGCTCTAAATGCTTCCACAGAAAATACACTGATCCCTACCTGTTTTGGAGGTGGGTGACAAGTTCCTCAGTGGCATAAGAAAGATCTAGTCAAAGCAATGAGAAGTTGATTTTTTGACATGAAAAGATAACAGCATTGAGAATCATACACTGTAAAAACCTTATCTTCAGCATCTTAGTAAAACTGTAGTTAAAAAGGCAACTTCAAGGTACTGAGAGGGAAGAGTGGCCAGCTGGGAGTTAGCCCAAGAGAGCACCTCATGGCAGGAGTATATCTGTGGGATAACCAGTTATCCTTTCCTGAAGATGTTAGTGTGTGTTACCTAGAAATATATGCAATCCCTGTGTGTCAAATGAAACATAAGATAATTTACACGATTACTTAGAAATTCTTTGGTTTAGAACTTTCTTCTTTTTTCTTTTCTTGTATTTGTTTGAATTCTTTTCATGTTAGTTGCTTTTTTGATGAAATTTTATTTTCTTCTGCTAATCCTTGTTGAAGAAACCCAGATGAACTTTTCGTTTTATATTGAGTCCAGATAGGCAAGAGACTAAAAAGACTCAAACATTCCTAAAAGGCAAAGACAACTGGAAGTCTGAAAATTCCTGAAGTTCCTCCAAAATCACTAGCCTACGTTCTGTATTTAAAGGGAAGTGTGAAAATTTAAGGGCTTGTTTTAATGGTAAAATCTTTACTTTAAAATAGATCCTTGATGTCATGTGTGAGATAAATCATAGCAGTAGTTGTTTTGACACTCTGGAGTGTAGTTATGTTATGCACTGGTTTCCCCAGAGATCTTAAAATTTAACAAGCAGAGGCCAGTGTGAGTAATGAAATGAGGCAGCAGTATAGTCATTTCAATTATACTTTTATTACACAGCCATTCTTCCTAGAGCACTTCATACTTTTTGCAATGCTTACTAGAGTATGAAGTGCTTTGTGTAAAGGAAGGGTAGCTTTGATTTTACGACTAAGTGGACAGCATGATTTCAACTTGCTTTGACTGCAGTGCTGGGCTGTAGCAGCATGAGTAACACTGGAGAGCACAAGGAAGAATGAATGCGCTGCTTATCTCTAATGGCTGAAACCCTCCTCAGAGAATGATAGGATTTGATAATTCAGTAATATTGTTAGGAATGGAGCTACTTGCAAATGCTTTATGTTTCTGTGGTTTGTTTTGAAGGTGATTTACTGTTTCAAATCTATGGTTAACAGTGGTTACCCCCCTCTCCCAGCCCCAACAGGCCAGTACAGCAGCTTTAATATTAACCATGTTCCTTATTGTCCTTTTTCACTGCTTATCTCAGTAATTTGCTTTTACTATATGAATTATTCCTGAATGTTTATTTCTAATATAGGCTGTCATCTAGAAAGGCTATTCAATATTTTGAAGTCTTAATAATGTAACTTGTACTTGAGATTATGAATATAAGTTCCCTTTTTGTGTGAGATGGCATTCTAAGCATGTTATACAATTACATTTATAAGTACACAGATAAAGATCAGAAAGTTTAAACCATCTTTCTCATTTATTACATTTTGAGGAGCAATTTGAAGTTATAATAAGGGATTATATTAAAATAACTTTACATTTAAGACTGCAATAACAATAAAAGGTGCTGGAACTCCTCTGGGATTACACAGGACATTAAACAGCTTTTGTTTCTATAGTAAATTTATCATGTGGGCTCTCCTTACTTTAGGGTATGTATCTTTCTCTGTTATTTCATGTGCCCCTTAAACCTTCAGCACGGTCAAATGGCCTCAACTAAATGCACAACCAATGCATGTGGCAGCCAAAGAGAAGAGGGGTCACTGAGCATGTTGAGGACAGCATTTTAGGGGGGAGAAGGAATCACGGCTGCTTCTCTGGTAATCGACTGCTGCACATATTCTGGTCAGGCTGTGGCTGATATTAAATTCCCATCAGAATATACTAACTTTTGTTCTCATAGAGTGTTATTTGAAATCTCCCTCAATGTCTAAGGTAATTGTTAATTTAGACCACTTGTGTCTTTCTGAGATTAGCGAGAAGGGAATCTATTTTTTTCTCCCTTTACAAGCAGACCTGTTAAATCCTTTAGCTGAATGGATAACGATTACAAGTCTCAACTGACAAGCTACAATTTTTTCAATTCCTGAAATGTCATTTATAATAACAGAAATGACTAGCACAGCACACCTACAATATCTGTGTTGTGAGGGAACTGATTAGAATTTCAGCTGGTACCAAGAGGTATGCTTTTTGTATGCAGAGGGAGGCTGTTAGATGCTATTCATGTCCACAGCTACTCTGGCCAGCAACGAATATTCATACTCCTTTCTTACAAAAAAATGAATGTGATGGTATAAATGCAAACTGCCACCATTGATGGAATATTATTAAATTCTTCTGATTAGAAACAGATGTGCAACAATTCCAGTTACAGAAAGTATTGTCAGACTGTAATGCTGCAGTGCAATGTGAGCATATGAGGAAAAGAGGGAAAATTCAATTTTAGGAAATGCAAAGGAAAAGGATTATTTTTTTCTATTTGCTATTTGTGCTCTGAAAAAAAAATGACCAAGGATGTCATATGTAGTGCTTGAGGCAGAGCTGTATCTCTTTGCCAGTCTTGGAGGAGGGTTGTTTGGCTTCTTTTCTTGTTCTTTTTAATTAGCACTTATTAACAAAACAAATATATTGGAATGAATGTGGAGTTCATGGTGTCAGTTGAACAGTTCTGGTATAGGAGTGGCACTAAAATTCAGGAAGTTTGCGAACACTATCACTAGATATAAGGCAGATGTGCTCAGATCTGAGCAAAGTTCATAAGGTGTTCCTGCTGTTGTACCTTTGGACCCCAAATGCAAGAGTCTATTGGAAGAGCTCTGCAAGCCTGAGTGCTGATTAGGGAGTGACAGCTCATGTTCTGTTCTTTGTATCTGTGTAGACTTTAATATCTATTGGGAAATCTTCTTTTCCCTTATAATATCTGTGCTCTGAAGTTAGCTACTTGTTATGCACCCTTTTTTTTTTTTTTTACTTTGCTTCTGAGCTTAAGAAAGAGCATTTTGTTGGATAAAATGAGATGAATACCTTGATGCAAAGAAGTTGAACCAGAATTGCTCCTCAGCAATTTACCCAGCCATTCTGTTCAATTGTGGACGCATGACATACTTCTCTGCTTCCTTTTACTTATTTTATCCTTCCAATGTAATAGACCACCCTAGTACAAAGGATGTTCTGTCTGACAATATGAATACATATTTTCCAGGAATAAATTAGGACATTTCCCAATGCTCCAGCACATCAGTGTTTAATATAGGCCAATAGATCAAAGACAACTACTGTAGCTTCCCTCCTGGGTCTGTTAAAGCCCGTATAAATGTGACCCTTTCTAAATAATACAGTACATATTATAAAGCCTCTGTTTCCCTAGAGTTAATATACTCCAGAAGTTACTGAATTTGGGTTTCTTTTCAAGTACATTTTTCTGTGATATGTCCAAATACATGCCTAGTTAGCTGCTACCTTATTTTATGAAAGCACCTATTTACCTACCTGCACCTACCACGCTGTGTTAGATCTAGACTATGAACCAGCAGCCACAAATAATTTATCCAACTAGGAACTTCTCATTTTGTGTATAGAGCCCTCAAATGATTAATGATTCAGCCACTTACCAATTTGCTAAGGAATCCAGAGAGGAGTATATGGAGAATCGTATTTGTACATCTGTGATTAACCTCTGTGATGTAATTTTTACTTCTGAAGAGTAAAGTATACTTTTTGGTATCTGTAAACCAGCTCAGCTATTCTTGTGAACAAAATCAGTGTGATTTCTCTCCATAAAAAGTAAGTAAAATTGCTATGTATGTGTAGGAGAAATAAGGAGTGCTGTGTATGTTTGTGAGACTGGAGTATATACACAGCCTTCGAGAGAGCCTTGTGCAATATGTTTGCTAGCACATGAAACTCAGTACCTTTTCCAAAGTATGAAAATTTGTGAGCTGTAGTAGCAAAATTCTTTAAAATTCTTTAAAATGCCGCATCATTAAGCTAAATATTAGCACAAAGAATGCCATCTCACCACTAGAAATGAATTATCAGAACCTTAATGTAGCTTTAAAATCTTTCCTAGCATATTAGGCAATGCTTTGTTACTTCATTGTGAAATTATTATTACACCACAACTGGGGGAAAAAAAAAGAGCAGAATATTTTACTCTCCTATGGAAATCAGAATGAAAAGAAACAAAGCTGTACTTGGTTTTTAGCAGTATTCCAGGTTTAGAAAGTCAAAACCTTTCTAGTATCCAGTATGTAGTTCTCAGATTAAGAAATGACAGAATGGCAACTTTGTTGTAATTTGCGGTAGGGAAATCTGGCATAGCCCTAGTCTTCTGCCGTATTTGTAACCCACATTTTACATGTTTCTGTTAGCTTCCAGATAGAAACTAGAGATACTAGTACCCAGTTTCATGATGAGATTTCGTAATAATGTTTACTGATTTATAGGAAATGAATAGGGTAAAGTGATTGATAATATTGCTTATTTCTGTAAATTTCTGTAATGTTTTTGTTTTCATGCCCCACCTAGCTGAGGAGCTGTGAGCTGCTTGCTGTCTGTGTTGCTGGGTGTCACACCAGCTGCCAAGATTGATGTTCAGCCTTGAGCTCATGCGTTAACTGACCCAACCATCTGATTGAATAGTGCACTAGAATTCCACTGTGCTTTGTTTCTTCTCTTTCACTCACTGTAGTTATTTATTATACTCGCTTACACAATTTAGTACACTTTGGCATATGCTCATATAAATTACATCAAAGATTAGTGAGGTCTTTCATTTTCCCCAGGAGACTGAAATTCAGCATTATGAAAATTAACCAGCATCACTGGCCCCTCCTACTTCCTGGTTTAAAACTTGCAGGATGCAAGTTGAGCAATGTTTGCTTAAATTTGAACTGAAAAAAAGCAACTACAATCAGAGCTTCATACGTAGTCAAAAATGGGTCATCACAAAAATCATTCTTTGTGCTGGTAAACACAGTGAAGTGGTTGTGCTCTTTGGATGTTAATACTGAGAGGGCATGTGTAGCAGACCTGTTGTTTCTTACTTACTTAGGCATGTTTTTACAAGTCATTTGTTATTTAATGAATTTTCAGGGAGCTGAGGTAAAGCATCAAGTTCAATATAAACAAGTCATTTATTATATAAACAAATGCGATCTAAATTACAGTGATTTTTCACCTGATACAGATCAGTGCAAAGTAAATAGTCATTTACATTACACCATGTAACTACAAGCGTTTGCAAATGGCTTGCAGTGTTGAAGAGTGGAGGCTGCATGTTGGGAAAGGACAAAGTCCTGTCCCTTTCTGTCCCCATTTTCTGCTTGAGGGTGCAGAGAGATCTGTGGCAGCAGAGGAAACCTGCCTTCCTCATCATGCAGTCTCTCTTGGGAGGTAATGGCTCTTGGGCCCTTAAATCTTACAAGAGCATTTCATACCCAAGGAGATAAAGAGGCCTCAGTCTTTCTCTTCAGTTGCATTCCATTTCCTTCCCTTGCACATTTTTTCGATCTGTGGAAAATTAATTATTCTGTCTGTAAAATCTGATCAGTTGAGAAGGGAAGAGAAAAACTTGGATCTGACCTTTCCTGACATTAGTGCTACAGGGCTGAAGTGGTTCTAAATGTTTTTTCAGATGTATATTTTATAGACAAAATGATTATTCACTGAATTCCTAACTGTTGGAACAGTGTTGACCACTTTGAGCTGTCTTTGGGAAATAATCAAACTTGGAAAATGTGGCCCATAAGATTGCAGAGACACTAGTGCAGAGCAGTAAAAGAGGGAAGTGTTAGCAGCAACCTGACTGCTCTATCAACTGATTGACGGTACGGTGTAGGTGCATGATGTCCAGAGGATGCCCGATAGTGCAAGACTCCCTATGCAGAGACAGGCACACACAATGTATATGTGATCTCTGTATTGCATTATTTTAAAAGGAACATTCTTAAAACTTGGGAGAGACCCCTGTTACTGGGGTTGATCATTTCCTTAACTGACAGGGGTGCTAAAACTTCTTTTTTCTACCTTGGTGACCAGCTGCTCTGTGTCTGTCTCTGAAGTGCTGGATAAGGTGGTAGTTGGTATCAGGCAGAAAATGATTCCTGCTAGCAAGATTGACCTTCACTTGAACCAGCAGTACAGTTAAGTTGTTGGTAATGATAGACATTTGCTCCAGCCTGGTGCATTGGAGAATATTTTTCTGACCCATTTATTCTTCTCCCTTGTATCTGTAGCATATTTTCTTTTTCCTGTGCTTTACCTCTAATGATTAATAGTAAACCTAGTGATAAATGTGAACCAAAGGCTGGCAATTATAATTTCATTAATCACCTAATAATTGGGGTCCAGGGCTCAACTGTGACTTCAGGCTTCTACATCCTAAAGAATTAAAGAGAAATTTTTATTAATCACCATGTCCCAGCTGCTGACAAGGGCTGATCTAACAATAGATCTAATCATTTCAAGATGTGCTACAATTAGCATGAGGATGATAAAGGAGCCCATAGTCTGAGCTTGCCTTCTGGTTCTGGGAGGTTGCAGGAAGGAGCCTCTCTATTACACCAGTGATTTACCTCTAAATGCGGTGCATTAAAATCCTGCATCCCTGGAGACTGATAAATGTTTAAAGCTTTTAATAAACTTAACCTGACTTAGGCAATCTATTCAAAGCTGGATGGTTTGTTGCAGTTGGATCTCTTTGTGGTGGTTTGGCTTTCCAGTTGCTGGGTGGTGCAATTCCCTGGCCAGAGAAGAAAGATGTTGAGATTAAGGAGATTGTCTGTTTATTAATTTGTGCATGAAAAAACATCTGGTTGCAATTCGCTCATTGTGCCTCAGCTTCTTGTAAAGGTTTGAGCAGATGTGTGCTTAAATGGTAAATTAGGCAAGAGTGCCATGCCTGGTTTTGTGTAACTGAAGGGCAACTTTGAAACACCATTAACAGCCCCTCTGTCTGGCTATGCCAAAACCAAGGAAATGCGTCTTAAGCTGCTATTTCAGACCTCCAGCTAGTAGGAGCAGTTTTGTGTACATCTTCTAGAGAAAATATCTGAGTTCACTTTCTCTTATCTGCCGTAAATACAGAAATAAATGAAGCCACCACCAATGTGTGAGCAACATTCTGAAAATAAATACTCTGTGCATAGAGGGATAATGAATTTTCTCAAATCTACATGTGGAGATAAGGCACGGGTATCTGTGTTTGAGATACTGACATGATGTAGCTAAGGCAACTGGAATAATAATTTGACATCAGAAGAAAGCTGGTATAAATGGAATTCCAGGCAGTTGTATACATTTTCCAGAGGTTTATTTAAACTCTTTTCAGCAGAAGTGAAATTTGTCAGAAACCTGAAAGCCTGCTGATGTTATCAATGCTTAATGTTTACAGTAAATCTCTGTGAAGGTTTTTGGTTTTGAATAGAAGATTATAAGTAATCTTCTAAAAACAAATAGAGAATTTTAAAGGTTTCCATATTAAACCTTCAAAGCCAAGAATTGTGCATGATTTTAGAAGTAATGCTGTGTTGTATTTATAGGATATTGCTTAGCCCTTTTGAGTGTTAGGGTATAAAAGCACTTGTAGAAAAACTCAGCTAAGACCTGTTCTGAAACAAGATTATTGAACTAAATGTGCTCAAGCTATGGAGACAATTAAAATCAAATTAATTTTGAATGTTGATCTGATGTTTGAAGCAGGCTAATCATACATGGGATAAATGATCTTGTAGAACAATATCATTATTTTATTTATACACAGAAAGTACTACCTGGACCATTATTTCGTAATTCTTAATTTGAAAGGATAGTACTAGGGCTTTGCTCCTTCTGTATCACACCTTCATTCAGAAGAGTGAGCAGCTTGCTGTTCCTGCATAGCCATCCTAAACAAGGGTGTTGGGTCCTGTTGCATGGCGTTAGGCGGTTCCTAATGAATAGTAGAAGCAAATGGGAAAACTGCTTTGCAATGTGTCTCTGAGCTGAATACACACTACTGAAAAGTTGAATTAAAATCTTCACCCGGTGATGAGGTGAATCTCATCTGATTGAGGTGAGTCTGAGTAGTTTCAAGTAATGATTTGAGGTGAAGCCAGCATGATCAAATATGTTGTTACAGAAATTCAGCTTTGTGAGTAATTTAATTGTAAATAATTTGGGCATTGAATTTAGCTTCCTTTTCAATTCAGAGGCTGTTTGAAAGCAAGTTTTTGTTTCCCTCATGGTATTTGCTATTCTTACTGTTTTTTGTTTAACTGAAGGCACTGAAGTGTTTGCTTTGGTAGTTTGCTTCACTGCAATCAAATCTGAGCCATTCAGCTCAGTCGGTGTTGCTGTTTGTGCTGCTTGGCGAAGCGTGCATCTTAAGGAGGGGACTTGATGCAGCTTCTGAAGCTTTAGGTGCTTAGGCTAAAGAAACAATCTTTAGTAACTAGGTTCAGTGGAGCTGCAAGCAGCTATACCTCTTTGTGAGGCTCAGTTAAATCCTGGTTCTCTTGGGTGGGTTTTAAGACTTTTGTCTTTTTCCTACATGTAAGCAGGTGCCTCTTCTGTAAATTATGCTTGTGCTGATGGGAGAATTTGGAGGCTCTTGCCTGGGAGAATTTGTACACACAAATGTTGCTGCTTGCCAGCATGGAGGGGAACTGGTGTGAAGGATGGAGCAGTGACCTTCTGAATTCATGCGAATTGCATTTTATGGCACATTCACTGAAGTTTTATGGTATTTTTTTAATGTTTCTGAGCAACACTCATTTTTCCATACAAACTGTTGAAATTAGAGGGGGAAAATAGTACTTGGGTATTTTAACAGTAAATGGACTGAGCTTAAAAGGTTTAACATTCATGGATGAAGTTAAATGACTTTATTATTACAGGAAGAAAAGGTGACTGCCATCTTCTTTAATGCAAGCATGTTATGATATGTAAGAATAGAAATAATTCCAAGATCATAAATTCAAAACTCTGTTGTTCTTACTCCACCCACTTTCCTCCTTTCTTTAAGAGGAGACATTTTAGATCTTTCCACTATGTTACACTATGCTGTACAGGCACTAGTGCAAGGATATTCTCATGTTCTTTTATACTCACACAGACTATTGTATACGCTGTATAAAAAAATATAGCAGTATGGTATTACAGCTTCAAATAAGGGAACTGCAGACCAAGGTAAAACTGGAACACAAGAGGTTCCACTTAAACTTGAGAAGAAACTTCTTCTCAGTGAGGGTGACAGAACACTGGAACAGGCTGCCCAGGGAGGTTGTGGAGTCTCCTTCTCTGGAGACATTCAAAACCCGCCTGAACACATTCCTGTGTAACCTTATCTAGGTGTTCCTGCTCCGGCAGGGGGATTGGACTAGATGATCTTTTGAGGTCCCTTCCAATCTCTAACATACTGTGATACTGTAATTACTCAGGAATGGAGATTCTCAGTGAGCAATGCTGTATATTGTGGTGAACGCATGTAAGTTTTTATTGCTGTGAATTTGTGATTGGCCTTCTCAGGACAGCCAGTTTCTGGTACTCTTTGGGTCCTGAAAGGCTTCTTGTTCTTTCTTCCATGACTGCTACAAATAATAAAATTCCCTTATTTGTCCCTTTCTTGTAAGGACTGAGAATAGCAGCAGCAGCAGCCACGTTACGGCAAGTATTGCCATTTGAGATCCTGCTGGCAAATAAATATAGTGTAGCAAAAAGGTGTCATTACAGTGACTCATTTCACCTGTTTTGTGAAAGGCTGTGATTCATTAGTACCAAATATATGCCACAGAACGTGACTATTGCAGCCTGAAGTTTTACAATGTAGGAAAGACAAGAATAAAATGGATTTTAAGAAGGAGGAAAAGGAAAAAGGAAGAGCCTGTACCAACAGTTGAAGAGATTAGATTTCACTTGCCATTGATAAAATGAATATGCAATAAAGAGAAGTTATATAAAATCACTATACAGGTGAATATTAGGAACAGCCAATGTTCATAAACCTTTGCATAGGATCCTTTTTTATCCTTTATGAGTGTTGTTTTTCACTGTATCTTCTAGTCATAGCAACCTTACCTTAGAAAAAAGACATGCTGTACAATTTTTGTGATAGATTTATGGTAAGCAAGAGCCTTATAGGTTGTTCTGTCTTTTTTTTTTTTTTTTAAGTTCTACGAAAATATTTTAGTTTAAAACCTGTGCCCTGGAAAGAGTTTCGAATGCTTTAGCTTGATTCAGTAAAGGCAGTCCCAGAAGTTGTGTGGCACAGTTTTTCTTATAAATGATGTGAGGAAGCTTTCTTCTCATTTGCTTAAATCCTTCAGATCTCAAAACCTTAGCAAAGGGCAGGAGGGTAACAATTGCTAGTTACATGATGATTTTGTTCAGACAAAAGGGAGAATCCAGTTTTCTATCCTGCATCTTACATTTAGATTAACTTTTTCTATTCTAGAACTTTCACATTGTTTCAGCATATTTAATTTTCTCTTTCAGTAAATTTTGGTGACACCTTTTGCTTCCTGTAATTTAGGATTTCAAGTTCACCTTGAACTAGAGCTGCGTATCAACAGAGGAAAGCTTTCTCTTTCTTTGTTTTCAGTTTTGGCAGAAGGTGTATTTGTAGGTAGGTGTAGTGTCCTTGTATATAATATCAGGTCTGCAGCATTGTGCCTACAGTGGTTTTTTAATGTTGATTTTTAGCAAGAAATGTTTGCCTGTTCATTTTTTCCTGCTGGTGCTCTGCTCTAATGTGGAAGTTGTCTTATATTTGCTAGAGTTTGTTTTCATTCTAGATGCCATCTGTGGAACAACTTGGCTTCAAACTATGTTGGAGAATATACAACATTTTCAATAAAAGCAATTCTTAAGACATAGTCATGTTATGGATTGTAAATTTTGATTTTACTGCCAACCTCTGCCCGATTTTACTTGCTGCCTTGTACAACCCTCTGTAGAGCAAAATACTGCCAGTGTTACTCGCAAAAAGTTAAGGACATCATTGCAATATTAGAAAGGAAAAAATATTCTCATCTTTTCCTTTATATGGTTTTTTTTTTTCACTCTGCAGGGTTTTTACTCACTGTGTAACAAAGGTGTCATTGCCTTGTGAATGGAGCATCTTATTAATAATCGCATTAGCATTCTCTTTTAATGTGAACTGCAATTCACATATCAGACGGGAGCTCCCTTGCCCAGTTACTGTCATTGCTTACCTGAAGACTTTTATTTTATAGAGTGGCTTTATTTGGTCATTGATGCAGTGGCAGCCAGGGGCCCCTGCTCTATGCTGTGTGTGAGAACTTCTCCAGTACTGAGGTTTTCACAAGAAGTTTTGTTGATCTCCACCTTCCCCTAGCCCAGTAAGGAAGCTCTGATAAGATAAAGGTGATGGAGCTGTAACACTGGGTCACAACTTCGCTGTTGAAGCTCATTTTGCTGTTTGAGTCTGGCAGAGAGACATCTTGGGGCACAAGGGAGGCTGTGTAGCATGGCTCTGATCTCACCAGTGGGGCATATCCTGTGGAAGAGATGATTTCTCTGTTTCCTGCCTTGTGCATGAAACTTGACAGGTCTGCCATGAGACCTCTAACTATTGCTGTGAAATGGAAGGTCCTTACAGGTAGGCACAATCATATATCTGAATCTGAGCATCTCATACCAAAATTTTCCCATCGGCAAAAGTGTTTGTCCTGGACCTATGAAGCTGAGGGTGAAGAGGGGTAATTAATTCATGGAGATGAGTTTTGACTGCCTCTCCTCCCACAGAGGTGGACTTGGGCTGGATTTGCATCTCCATCCAGCAGTCACCCAGCAAGGGCAGGCTCTTTCACTCACATTTTCCTGCTTTTGTATGCAGATTTTGATTGCAGCAGTGCAATTCAAGCACAGTGCAGGGATACAGTGTGGGAGCCACACTTGAAGCACCTGAGGTTCAAGGGTATATTGTCCACCTTTAGTATTTTATTTCCTTAGATGCTCTTGCATTATCTGTCATGTCACAGAGGCTGGGGAAAGATGTGGCCAGATGGTAATGCTTTATTGGTGTGGTGTGGCACTTCATCTGCATTAGGCTGTGAAATGATGGTTAGGTGACCTCCACAGCACAGGGAATGCTTCAGCTGCCTGAATTCAGCTCAGACTTACCCATGTGATGGAAATCTGTTTTCTAACTTCTGTCACTAAGTTCAAGTAGCTTTATATAGACAACAGCACAAAGATGGTTCTGCCAGATTTGCCCCTTTAATCTTTTACTGACTGACAGTATATGTGAGTGACAAACTTGATGCCTTGAGTTGCTTGCCTCGGTGTAGCAACGTCACTTGCAGTGCTTCTCTGTTGATGGTCAAGTATTTTCATCTACTGGTTGTTGATCAGCATTGTAAATCTTATAAGAGGAAAGGTTTTAGAAATATACTTACAATGCTCAGATGATGTTTTATATGAATTGTGTGTATCTGTTCTATTGAGCAATGCTATCAGAAACAGAAATATTTAATCTCTGAGTTGTTAACACATTGCCTCTGAGTTTTTGGAAAATTACTTTTTTGTGTCTTGATTTGTCAAATTAACTCAGTGAAAGGTTCACAGGGCTCATGTAGTAAGATTATATATTAAATATGAAGTCTATAAAACTGTTATTGTCACCTAATCTTTGTGATGATTATGCTTCAAATGAGCTCATACTATAGTTGTACTTAATAATGTGATAGTTGGAATTGAGAGGCCAGACTTTCACATTTTTCTGCTGGTCGCCCTTCCTGTTGTAACTGAGGTCAAACTGCTGAATGAGCAAACCTTTCCAATGGTGCCCATGCAAGATACTCTAAAACTCAGTTTTGATGAATCAGACTAACCATAACACAACGTTTTTGTGCTAACAGTTTGTCTCTTAAATCACTGCCTCTCATGACTAAGCTCATTGTGGCACCCAAAGAAACTGTCCTGGCAATATGTCAGGTTTGTTTCCTTTACTCCATCAGAAAATGGTAATTTGTTGAGTTAAAAAGTTATCATCCATGCTTCAATCTTAATTTTCCTTCCTTTTGGGAATGGCTGCAGTTCAATGAAGGAGGAAGTGATCTTACAGGTATTATATGTACATAATATTATGTATGTAAAGTATATATTAAAAATCAATTGATAATTAGTTGCTGTATGGGTGTTTTCTTGTGAGGCTTAGCCAGCTGATGTTTTTAAAACATATGCATACTTAGGTGAAAAGTTAAATGCAAAGTGTTATGGTGAGAACAATAAGTAGCATATGTCAGGAACATAAGTGCACAATAGGCAGTGCAAAAGATCCCAAAGTGTGGCCCAAAGCGGTTTATAATCCTGTATGCCATGAGCAGAGGACTGTGTGACTCAGCTGTATACAAACAAAGACAAATGGCTGGCAAACAGTTTTGGTAGGAATGGGTGGCAATTTGGGAAAGTCCTAAGGCTTGTGTTTTTCCTCTTGCAGCATAAAACCTGTCTGGGATGTAGATCTTCTCCTTCAGGTTTCAGTTCTGTCCTCTTACAAAATATTAAACCCCATAGTTCTGTAGTTTCAAAATGACTTACCATTGATGTGATAGTTTAGTTCTTTATTGTAGAAACTGTGTGAAGAATATCAAGCCATGAACTCAATTTGATAAAATTGTTAGCTTAATGTAATCAGTCGCAGATGAAGCCGCGCTTACCTTTCGCATTCACTGGAGACTCTCCTAGGCAAAGTGCAAAGGATTATGGGAGGATGAGGATGAACTTTCCTCTTACCCACTAGCCATGTGAACAATGTTGTAAGTATGCCTTATGAGTCAAGTAGTTATTGAAGCCAAGAAGGTGGACTAATTCTGACTAGATGTTCAAACCTGAATGTCAGTCAGCATGATCAGTGCGACTCATCATGCTTCGCTCTCAGCAGATGGTCTGATAGCACACTTGTAATTTATTAGCTGATGTGAGAGACCGTATTGATTTAATACTCTGTCTGTTATACTGGCTTACTGCTATGTGGTGCAATTTTCCCTTGGAGCATGACCTCAATGAAATCAGCTTTAGGTCTGTAACAGCACTAATATAAATCATGTGTCTCACCAAATCACTCCTAAGTGTTGACTAGTAATTAAAATTTGCATGGAGATGGGTATATCTAGCCATCCACATGAGCTGTTTTATAGTTTTATGTTTAGTATATTTGCATTAGTGAAACTTTAAACTTTTTATCTAGTTTTGTAAGGGTGTGTGCACCCCTCGTTTAAATTGGTAAGAATTCACATTTCAGAGGTGTTTTCAGAATTGTGTGACTTCTAATTTTACAATGTCTAAAGAAATTTGGCAGTGTAAGATTTTTCTTTTTTGCTAAAAATGTTTTATTGCTTGTATGAAAAATCAAAACTTGCAAGAATTTTTCTTTTGAGCTAAGAAAGTCTCAAGTTTTTTTAAAATTGAAGGAAGAGTTAGAGAGGTACTTTCCCCCTTACCTTAGAATTAATATTTTATTTATATTCTTGCCTGAAGTATATCTCCATCAGTCTGAGATCTATGGCCAAGTGTATTCTTTCCATTTAACTACAAGTTTTCAAGTCTCTTTGGAGATGTGGTACCCAATATTTCTATTGAAACAGAGTGCGTGCAATAGAGTTTGACTTCCCCAAGGAAAACAGAAGGCAGTTTGCACAGATTGCTCTATAGGTTCATAAGGAAAGGGGCAGGAGAGGGAGATGTGAGATTTATGTTCATTTAGCAGAAAAATTTGGTCACGTTGTTGACCTTCAACACAGTGTCAATGGTTTTAGGAAGTTCATCTGCAGAGGTGAACAATTTCACAGTTTGTAACAATAAAGAGTCATGCAGGTCCTTGGATTTCCAGCCTGCAGAGACTGGGAACTTTATGACTACGCTTTGGCTGGTGCTCTTCTTCGTACTCTTCCGAAGCATCTGTTTTTCCTTCATGCCACTGAATTTCTGTGTGTGTGTAGTTAAGACACTGTTCTTTGTCCCTGAGGGAGTAGTTTGGTAGATAAATGCCCCTGAGTTATGCTCCATACTGGTACAGCTGTTATATTTTAACACTATGTAGAATCTGAGAAACATAAATACAAACTGTATGATTAAAAGCCAATAATAAATATAAAATTATAAGCTACTTAATGCAATCTTTACATTGTATCAGAATTTATCACAGATGTGAAGTAAGATTTGATAGTTGAAGCTTCCAGATAGTATCTCCATTAAGTTTCCAGCTTTTAGATGGGAATAAGCAATGTGTATTTATATGAAAATTGCACATCAGGTCCCTTCTTCACTGACAGAAGAGAAAGAGAATTATTTTTAGCGGTCTAAACTGGCTTTACTATTGCTAATTATTTTCTAGTAGTTAATGAAATAGATGAGATTATGGAATTTAACCAAAGCAGCTAGCAGTGTTTTGCCAGACAGTTAGGATTTAGTAATATGCTGAAAGAAGTTAGCAAACAGTAATGGATAAATGAAAGCCTAGATTAATTTCAGAGTGGAATGCCTGTTCTTGCAGGTATGATGGTTTCTGAATATTAAGTGGACATTTCCTAGACTCTTGAGTTCTGAAGAGCTAGTTAAGTTAGACTGTAGGGATATTTAAAAGGCAAGATTATACTTATTTTCAACAAGAATTTCCCTCCCCCTATATTATCGTTTTCATGTTGGTGCTTTGATCTGTGGTGGGTAATGGAACCCAAGTGACACTGGAAAATGTACTGTGTTTAACACTGGGTAAAAACTGTGCAAAAATGAGGAACAGGAAAGCAATGCAAATGTGGTTTGTGCTAAGGAGATGTATGTGGTAGGACAAGTATAGAATGATGTCTCTTGTGCTAATGAGGTCACTGTATCTGTGAGCAGACAAGTGTAAACTTGGGCAAAATTGAAGTGTTACCATCTTCACATACCAGTAGTAACAGAGTGTTGTGAACTGGGTTTGATCTGTGTTCTAACCCAAGACATGACCATACCCATGAAAATCTTAATTACGATTAAACAGCTCATAGCAAGTTTCCTTGTGAAATTATAGAGAATATTTACCAGTTTAAGAATATTCATCCCTAGTACTTAACATGTATTTTTTGTAAGATTTGGGGCACGTGCAGTGCTTTTTAATCAGGTCTGAATTAGGTAATGGCTAGCCATGATAATAATCAAGATGGCCATTTGGGGGATATTTCTGGTTTTTGCTCTATCATAGGGACCATTGGGTCTTTGTGTCCTCCAGAAAGAAAAAGCCAAACATAGACATTCACCTCTGACTATCCAGGTCTAGTCCTCCCAGAGTAAAAAAGACATGATGGTGCTAATTTAAAGATATTTATAAACTAATTTTAAAAAGAAACATACAAAACATCCTAATGTAACAGCATTGGTTGCTTACCTGTCTACCTGTCCACAGTTAAAAACCTAACCTAACTGTCAGTTATTTCTTGTGCTGATCAGGCATTTACAATTACCACTTTGAGTTAGTGTTTCTTCTGAAGATGTGGTCTTGCTGAAGTTCATGGAATCTCTTCAGAATGAAACTAATTTGAAACAGAAAATTAAATGTTAGTTACATGTGATTCAAGGTGAGAATTTTTTCCTGAGATCCTTTTGTTTGATATTAATGTGCTGATTTCTGTGAAACAAGTATTTCAAGCTGCCAACTCTCTGATACTCATCTTGTGAGTGGTTTTCGATCTGACTTTATTGTCCCACTGATAATATATTTCCTGTTGTTTGGAAACTACAGACAGCTGGCAACATCACTTTGAAATATTCTGATATTAAAATGTAATATGCAGCGATAAAGGGAACTACACTGATGTTAATTCTTAGTTTAACTGTGCCAAAAATTAGTGAATAGGAGTTGTAAAGTAATGAGAAGGGCTCTGAAGCGAATGCAGTGATAAAATGATGATGTGTTTGGCCTTTTGCTGCAAGGGCGCCTGGCATATCTGTGTTGATGCTGTTGCTGAAGGACTTGATCGATCCTAAATTAGGCTTGTCTTGCCTAGGTCCACAGGCTGTAGCTCTTATTTTTTATGAAGAACAAAGGTTTTACGGTATAGTCAGCCCTTCACATGCATGACAAATTACAGATGGTCCTTAACTATGGAACTGGGAGAAAATTTCAAGTAAAATATCACTTTAAGATTTAAATACAGTCAAAATAATGTACTTTTTACATTTTTTTTTTTTTTTTTTTTTGAGTAGTGCACTAGATTGAACTGGCCATAACAAAAGGTCAGTTGGAACTATTAACATCTGCTGGAGTTTTTATAAGCAGATGTAAATAAGATACCGGAGGGATTTTGTGGGCAATCTCGGTAATCACCAGCCTGACCATCTTGATATGCTGTAGCTGTGTTGGAGGTATCTACAGCTAAAAAGATCTGGACCAAAATGGGTTTTACATTGTCACAGCTTCAGGTGTGCTCTTCCAAGTAAAATGAAGTTGTCTGATGAAGACCTGATAGGTAAAAACTGAGCTTAAAATAAATGAACTAATTTGGCTGAAAGTGATTAAGAATCACATGGATCTGGAGGGGGTTTATCAGTGGGGATTGGGCTAATTTGGTGGAAAGACAGGTTCTTCAGTGGGCACTGCCTGAGTCAGAGAAGGGCACAGCCTAATACTTCTAAATTAATAATGTCTGAAAACAGATTAGAAATCCCAGGTGGTTTCTTAAATTGGTTGTTTGTTTAAATAAGGTAAGAACTGTATTTTGATGTGAGAGCTTCCCCTTTGGGAATTATAGTAGGAAATAAGTATTCCCAAAATGATGTATGCTGAGTTTATGTGCATCTGTATTGCAAAATATATTTTAAAAATGATATACTGAGAGATGAATTGTGACTTGATTTTGGGATGCTGATTAATTTGGTGCTCAGTGTACATTTCCCAAAAAAGGTTAATGAATCTGTTGAACTAATGAACTTTTCTTAATTAATACACATTTCAGTTTTCTCAGAGCAAGGACATTTGAGAGCAGTGAATATCATACAAATAAATGCATATTCACCACATAAAAATACATAGAGAACTGCGTTTTTTTTTGCTGCCTTTATACAGGACACTTAAGGAGTGAATCTGTGCATGTGTATGTAAATATGCATAGATATTTCAGGACTCTCTCCAGAGTATTTTTATAGGTAGAGTTGAGTTTTTGTCCCTCTGAGACTCTTTTTTCTTTGTGTAGCTGTTTCACAGAGGTGTAATTCCTATGAGATTTCCATCATTCTTTTAGTTAAATTGGCCTATAGATCCTAAGGTGGAAAGGTTCCTGCTCGGTGAGGAGGCTTTTTTCCTTCACTAATGTCTAAAACTAAATCATCCTGAGGCCTTGAGCAAATGGCCAGCCTTGTAAAAGAGTTTGCTCACCTAAGTGCTAAACAAGAGGTGGCAGGAGCCGAATGGGGGGGGTTCTCAGAGGAGTGCTATATGTACCACTCCGTATTTGCCTGAGGTGAAGTTACAAAGTGGTTCCCATCCTTCGAGGTGAGCAGGTAACTGAAACATGAGCTCAGGAGCTGGGATGTAAAAGTCGCTGCATGCCCCTGAACGCCCATCCTCAGAGCAGCTGTCAGCAGGGCGGCCGGCATGCTCATGCTGATGTGAAGGTGTGCAGAACCCTCTGAGGGCCTGGGGAAACAGATGTTGGAATGAAACTTCCCTGTTCACCTGCCAGAGTCAGACTGCACCTTTTCATCCCCAGGTATCCCACTAACCATTTTATGGCTTTACAACCTGCTAGGAAAATGCTTCCTTCCATTTTCTTCCAATTTTGACCCTGTCTCACCTTGAGTTTGTGCTTTGGACAATACTTTATGGGTTTTCTTTTTGGAGTCCAAACTTCCTTGTGAAATTTTAAGGCTCACTTTGGCTTGAGTCAAGTGGCTGGATCATTGCTTGTGGGTATGAGGGAGCAGATCCTTCCAGTCTCTTCTGTATTTCGTAGTCTATGTGAAGAAAACTTTTCAGGAGTGCAAGCTGCATGTGCAGCTTCAAACTAGGGAAATTTTATTTCAACTATAATTATATTAAATGCCTTAATAAAGAAAAAGGTATTAAATAGATCATTCCTATTTATAAAAGTAATATTTATGCTGTTACTCTGCTAAGTAGCTATTAAGGACTGTCAAAGATGATTTGTAAAATAGGCAGCTAAAGCTTAATTATGTAGGCTTCTGTGGTTTGCAGGGCTCCCTGTTACATCCTTTTTCTGAAGCAGGAAATTTATTGAGCCCATAGACTGAAGTGAAGTACCTGGCTGTGAGGGAGAGCAGGAGGAAATATAGCCGTGGTGAAGGGTCATTCAGATGGATGTTCTGCTCTACAGTTTCTTTTGAAATGTAGTCTAAACTACCCTGTGTTTGGGTAGCACTGGCTGCCTTTTGAGAACCTTATATAGTTTACAGAGTCCCTTTTCATTTTAGCTTGTGGTTGTGATAGCTGAAAGATCCCTTTCTTTTTTTGGTTCTTAAATTGTCTTCCAGTTTCTCAGAATGAGCTTTGCAGTAAGCCTGTGATGCTTTATGGCACTCCTGTATCAGTATGCAGCCCTGCAATGGAGTTACCCTTACTGATGTCTGGAATTACAATGAATAGGGTGTCCTCAACATAAAAAGGACATGGAGCTGTTGGAACAATTCCAGACAAGGGCCACGAGAATGATCAGGGGACTGGAGCACCTCCCGTATGAGGACAAGCTGAGAAAGTTGGGGCTGTTCAGCCTGGAGAAGAGAAGGCTGCGTGGAGACCTCATAGCAGCCTTCCCGTGTTTGAAGAGGGCCTATAAGAATGCTAGGGAGGGACTCTTCGTTAGGGACTGTAGTGATAGGACAAGGGGTAACGGGTTAAAACTTAAACAGGAGAAGCTTAGATTGGATCTAAGGAAGAAATTCTTTACTGTAAGGGTGGTGAGGCACTGGAATGGGTTGCCCAGTGAAGTTGTGAATGCTCCATCCCTGGTGGTGTTCAAGTCCAGGTTGGACAGAGCCTTGGGTGACATGGTTTAGTGTGAGATGTCCCTGCCCATGGCAGGGCGGTTGGAACTTGATGATCTTAAGGTTATTTCCAATGCTAACTATTCTATGATTCTATGAATTCTGTGTCTGTGCGCTTTTACCTTCTCTTTTAAACCAGTTTTGTTATTTACTGTTTAAAGTATTGATGGACCTACTTTATGCATTAAACTTGTTTTAAGTTATAACTTTTAAAGCTGCTATATTCAGGTAGCCCTCTCACTATTACATATGACTTTCAAAGCCACTTTTGAAGAGTTTATGCAAAGTTAAAGTAACTTGGGAGAAAAATTCAAGGTGTAAGTATGGTCTAAAGAGCAATGAATAAAACTGACCTCTTCTTACTGGAAATACCTTACACTCAAACTTCATATGTGTATTTAAAATAAAAAATATTGTTTTGATAAGATAATATTGTATCAATTAGCAACAAAGTATAGAAAAAGGAACTGACTTTGCTTTGCATTTATCGGCATTGTTGTGCTTCTCTTTCCAATTCCAGTAATTGTATTATTGATGAAGGTACATGTCTCAGATTAACCTTACAAAGGCACCTGGAACAAGGAGGGGGGAACCATTTTATTTGTGTATTTTTAATAATTCACAGTTCAGACAGATAAAGATCTTAATGTACGTTGCTGTAAGTATATTAAAGCATATATATACAGCTATTCGTGTAATCACAATTCCTTCTGAAGTACTAACAGCACAGATCCATCTCCATTGCCGCTCAGCGAGTGGTATGGATTGAGCAGCTGACGGAGCAGCAGAGACTTGCATGCAGTAATCAAATGCCTCCTTTGAGCGGGAAGCTGTAAAATAAAGCATCTTTAGAATAAGAGTGCTTTGAAAAGAGGAGTATGTGTTTATAACGTGTACAATGGATGTAAGTAAAATCATTGCCAGGAAGCAGGTTAATGCCCCAGCTCCTTTCATACTGCTTCCAGGATACTTAGGTTGATGCAGACCAGTAAAAAGACAAAATGTTTTCTACTCTATTGAAGGCCCGAGTATCTTAAGAGGCTGAAAAAAACTCAGCTCCTGTGAGGGCTGACAGGGGTCTTCTTGCAGGCTCCTGTTTTTCTCCCCAGCGTTTATGGGAAATCAGACATCTGATGATTAATCCTTGTGTTACATTGATTGAGCTGTTTGTACAAACCCAACTCTGTTAATATACAGCTCCATCTGTAGAGAATGCAGAATATGCAGGCACTATAATGGAACAATCAAGAAAAGCAGTTCACATTCTTCCTGGGAGAGTACTGTGAGAACACAGTACAAAAGTAGCAAATGAAAATGTTACCTAAATATCAAGTGACGATATTCCTTTAGTGCTTTTGGAAGAGTTTGTTCAAAACTCTGTTTTCTCTAATATTCAGAAAGCTTATTTGTGTTTGGAAAATAAAATTTGGTTTGCTAGGTTCATTTTTAACTTGGGTAAATATTTGCTTGTATTTTCATATTTAACTACATTATATGCCTTTTTTCCACTGTCACAGATGTAGACAATTTTCTGTCCCTTCCCCCCAGCATTTTTTTGGCAGCTAATGAATGCAGTCCTTTGGATCTCATCTGATCTTTGGCAGGATGTCTGGAATTGATGTCCTAGGATGTGTGTAGCTAACTCAGTAATGATGTTACAGGAAAACTAAACACTCCAAGCTACAAAGCTCTATTCAGAAATTTTATCTCTGATCCAGAGGCAAACTAAAAACCGCTGTAGTCCCATGAATCACAAAATGAATATTCAGTAATGTCAAGGATCACAATGCCAAGGGAAATGAGAGAGTGATCCTCCAAGGAAAGCATAATACCAGCAAGTCAGAGTGCTTGGACTCCTTGTAAAGGGATTGTTATATATTCTTGAACAAGTTGCTTAATTGTTTCTCCATTGTCCTGAGAAAGAACTGTAGTGATGTAACAAAGTATTGTTAGTATATGGGTCTATATCCATATTCATTATCAAGATCCCACAGTGAAGAAATGTAAAGTCAGTTTGCATTTCACCTGCTTAAAACTAATTCCTGCTTCTGTGGGAGTAATACAGGAATCCCATCCAGGATTTATTCTGGATGCTACCAGGTGCCAAGAGCTATCAAATGGTGCCTGAGCTGATGTGAGGCAGGTGGACTCTGTCACTCTCCTCATCTCTTTGGAATAAGTCATTAAATACTTCTACCTGTGTCAGTTACAGGTAAAACCTACAGTGGGATCACTTGTCTCTATTCTTGTTAATCCCTTGCCTGTCAGCTCTCATCAGGCATTACATTCTTCCTGCCTTAGCAATTTCGAATATGTAAATTCTTTGGCTGATGAAGTGCTGCTAGACTGTCTCATCTAGGTGTATATTACGGATTTGGGTGTCATATATTAATCTTACAGTAATATTTATCTTTGTAGTTTGGACACTTTCTAGCACATATTTTAACAGCAAATAATTGAAATCCTTTACATTTTTTTCATGGAACTAGACATTTATGGATTGTTTTTTACTGAAACATCAAATAGCAAAAATTCCAGTTTCAATGCATGAAAGCATGCTGCATCATAACTTGTTAGGTGCATAATGCTGTAATACATTTTATATGATGGTGACCGTGTTGACAGTGGCAGCCTTAATGCTTTACTGAAAGCTAGCTACCTGAGGCTGGGCACCAGCTGTCATTTAAATGTTGAAATCTTGTTTAAAGTAGCAAATCAAAAAGATGAAGTATTGTCTATCTCCATCTACCTACTGAAAGAGGGACTGTAATTATGGCCCTAAATTTCAGTTAGGATGCATCAGCTTCTTAAGAAGCATCTTGTTCAAGATCCTGTTAAAACGTTTCGTTCACACAATATTTAGGTTACTGCAGTGGTTTAATTCTGACTTGGTATATTGTGCTGTCTTAGGAAAAAGTCCAAATCATTGGCTTAATTTTGTGATGTCATATGAATAACAAAGTACTGATAAAACAGTGAGCTGTGTATATGTATTTTTTTAAAAGATGGGGTGATAGACATCCATGTATTTTAATGCAGTTCAAGTAACTTCTCTATCTTGACCAGTGAAATGAAGGTGTTGTCGGAACTATTACTTCTACTCATGCTGAGCACCACTCTCCTTCCAAGCAGTCCTGTTGAGCTTGAGGCAAAGTCCAACTCAAAAGACTTGACTTCAAAACCATAGGTTGCTGTGGGGCTTACATGTTCTGCAGCAACTGGAATCTGTACTTCCAAACTGATTAAATGACTATGTTCTCTATCTGGAAATAGTTTAAATATTTACAGTTGAGGGAGGTTTATCCAACACCATTTGTTTCCAATTTCTGGCTGTTAACGTTTAAACATTTTCTGCTGTATTTGGAAAACTATAGATCTATAAACTAGGCACTAAAATTTTGCTCTTCGATGTGGCTTGTATCTGCCCAGCTTATTTAGGGTTTGGTAAGTTTCACTCTGCTTTCAGCTCAGAATATCCTGCATGTAAGTTCCATTGAATTCACAAATCTTTCAACAGCTGAAGATTTAGAAACTCTTAATCTCAGAAAGTATGGGTTTCACCCCTAGTAACAACCAGTATTGCACATATATGGATGAACCAATACTGCACATGTGTCTCTTCTCCTGAGTAACAAGAGGGAGATAGGACAAGAGGTAACAGCCTCAAGCTGCTCCAGGGGAGGTTTAGATAGAGTATTAGGAACAATTTCTTCACTGAAAGGGTGATCAGGCATTGGAACAGGCTGCCCAGGGAAGTGATGTAATCACTGTCCCTGGAAGTGTTCAAGAACTGTAGATGAGGCCCTCAGTGCATTGTTTTAGTGGTGGGCTTGGCAGTCCTGGGGAAGTGGTTGGACTTGATGATCTTAAAGGTCTTTTCCAACTAAGTTGATTCTATGCTTCTGTGAAGATTTCCTGTCTCTGTGAGATAATTCAGGTTGAATTGCTATATAGCGGCATGGGTACATGTAAATACATACACACACATTTATACAGTAAAGGGAGCAATTCACCGTGAAGTAGTTTACCACAGAGCTTCAGAGGACTAGGGGTGGCTTTTGATTTAGTAACACATTTGCTAGGATGGTGGTGGTGGAGAGGAGCCAATGATTAGCATCCTCTCACCTTAAAAAAATTATCACAGTATGTTAGAGATTGGAAGGGACCTCAAAAGATCATCTAGTCCAATCCCCCTGCCGGAGCAGGAACACCTAGATAAGGTTACACAGGAATGTGTCCAGGCGGGTTTTGAATGTCTCCAGAGAAGGAGACTCCACAACCTCCCTGGGCAGCCTGTTCCAGTGTTCTGTCACCCTCACTGAGAAGAAGTTTCTTCTCAAGTTTAAGTGGAACCTCTTGTGTTCCAGTTTATACCCATTACCCCTTGTCCTATCATTGTTTGCCACTGAGAAGAGCCTGGCTCCATCCTCATGACACTCATGACCTTACCTGTAGGCAGTCATCGATTTAATAGTAGAAAAATTGGAAGTTTGATATTCAAGTTTAGTTTGGAGAGGGGGACAGAGGAAAATGTAATATGAAGCAGGAGGGACAGAATGGGCAATAAACAGGATACTTTGAGAAATAATACAGAAAAAAATCCTCTCCCCCAGGAGATGCATAAGCCCAAGACCTATCCCACCCTCAACAACCAAACCCAATTTATTGCTGAAGAAGGACGTAATATACCTCTGAGTGGAATAGTGAATTCTGAAGCTGTCCATTTGTTCCAGTACTTTAAGTGCTGGAAGCCCAGAGGACTTGCCAAAAGTAGTTCTGTCCACATAATTAGGCTTTTAATGTAAAATCAGATCTGTGTGGATTTTTTTCTTTTGCAGGACCTCAACTGGGTAAAGAAAGTGTTTTGATAAGCATGAGTGAGCAGCAGCATATGTTTTCAGTACTGTTAATAGGCTGGAGCCAGTGTCAAAGAGAACATACGTATCTCTTCTTCCAGCCACCTCTTTTGGCTGCTCTTTGGGCATTGATGCCAAAGAAATAAATAAATCTTGTCAGTCCTTTCAGGCCATTCATTAACTTAATTTCTTTTTGTTAAATAATTCCTTGTAGCTCTAGGGGTACCAATTTTTTTTTGCATGAGTTTGATTTTCAGATTCGTACACATTTCCCGTGTGTGAAGCAAAGCCCTTTTCTTTTTTAATTGGGTTCTGAATGTGTGCATACTTATAAGTAAAATACTCAATTTTTGTTATTTTTTGGAGTGTGGGTTTCTCCACAATACTGAGAGCTTCCAGGAACATATACCTGGTTTGGAACCTGCCTAAGCTGCTTCTCGAAGAGTAAAACTCCTTTAGTTTCACTTCTCTAGTTCTAGTATTTAAATGCTGGCTCAAGAGGTTGTTGCTGCTTTTCACTTTTTTTTCCAGTGAGAGAAGAACATGGGTAATGGGGTTCATTACAGTGCTGTCCTATGTACTGGTGTAATGACTGAGAGTGGGCCTTTCTACCAGCCCAGTGTGTTGAAGAAGCTTAGGAAAGGGTTGGATGATCAGAACTAGTACAGGAGATGGGCAACAGTGTGTAGCTTGAGATGTGGAAGGCAAAGGTAGATCTGCAGTAGCCAGCAGTAAGGTGGACAAGGCTTCTCCAGGTCTGCAAACTCAACTTGCTGTTTGACCCTTTGTTTCTCTGATGAACATTATTGCTCTTAGATATAATATTGGAATATCTATTGAGTAATTGCAGTACCAGCTGGAAAATATCTTTTTTCCTCATATCCTGTCATAGCTTACTCATTTCACAGCAGTGAAAATACGGCAGGATTGAAATACAGATGTTTTGGAAATATTAAAATTACAAATTATGTAGGTTTATTACTTGTATTCGTGCTTTTAATAAGAGCTGTTTGAAATTATGAAGCTCTATCTTTTCAAGCAATTGTATGTCTGTCAGTATTCCAGAGGGAAGGCTGTCTCTGGGAGAAGGTATCAGAGTATGAATACTGCTGAATGATTCATTTATAAGTTGCTTTATTTGTCAGGAGTTTTTCTGTTGTACTTTCCCCTATAATACCTAATTTTTTCCATGCTGTAATAGGCTCATATTCTTAGAACCTTTGAGAGGGTGTGATATTACTTTGATCTCATAGGCTGGACAGTATGACAAATGAAGCATAGCAGACTTCCTTAAGGTTCATCTGGAAATGGGGCATGTATATTCCTATTTATTCTGTGTTGTTACCAAAATACAGCCTTTTCTGAGTGCTTACATGTAAACAGAGCACAGAGAAAGAAAACTCCTGGTTAAGGCAATTGAGTTATCAGTGAATCTGGATTTTTATTTTTTCTGACGTGTTTGTAGGTATCTGGTGTGCATCAGAATGTGTGTGTTGAACACTAAGGCGACCACTTAAATTCTTTAGAGAGGCTGAGGAACAGTAAGCAATAAATGGGGTTATTGACCCACTTTAATAAATGGTCTGTTAAAAGAAATCATTTACGTGCATATAGTATTTCTTCTGCGTTACATAAAAATCTCTGATGTGGGCTTGACAGATTTGTTCAAAGAAAGTATTTATTGTAACCTGAACTATGTAACATGTCTTGATTATTGATGTTTCTTGTTTTTGCTGGCAGAGAATGATATTATTGCCTTTTTCTAGGAGTTGTGCACCTTCATTGCAGTGCTTCGCACAGTACTAGGTGTGTTAGATGTGTCTGTGCTAGGAGCTACCGAATATTGATATTCTCTTTACTCCTAAAATTTTATGTCCTTTTTTCCCTTCCACTTCTTTAGAGGGAAGAAAAATGTGCTTAAACTTGTGTTTTAAATGCAATTCAGCTTAGTGTTTTATTGTTATAATTTACATGGAGCTTAGGTGGCTTAACAAACAACCTTTTTTTGGGTCAGCTAGATGATGCTGAGGCAGCAGAACACACTTCTCTGCAGTAGTTACCTTAATTAATAGGGCTTTTGCATGCTTTCTGTGAGGACCTCCATATCAGCTTTAAAAAAGCCCCAGATTCTTTAACCTCTCTGATCATAAGGGTGTTACTGGAGGAAAACAACTGCTTAAAATGAAAGGCAGGCAAAATGGGTTTGAAAAAAACTTTATATTCTAAAATATATACATTATTATATAGCTGGAGATACAGGGAGAAAAGGTATCTCAGTATGCAGTCTGTTCTAGGGGTCTGAACTTGAAGATGAACAAGACAGTTCATTGAGATTTCCTTGTGTTTTCCAAAGAAACAAATATATCTCTCGTGTGTGTCATTGTCTGTTAAGAAAATGCCAGTGTGAGTAATATTTAATGCAGTATATTCTTATTTGTTTGTATCTGTATGACATTTTGTTAAACATAAAAGCAAATGAGAAAATAAGGTGCATCAGGGGGATGTTATGGCTGAGAGGGAAGTTTATCACTGAACTGTCATTGGCAACTGAAAGAATTCATAGACTCGAGTGTCACACGATAATACATTGCTAACAGCAAATCATTTAAGTATATAGTTCTGAATTTAATCTATATGCTACCTTCAAGGTTAGTAGCTAGAGGATACTTGGGATCAAAGAAGGCAGAGTATGAAAGAATCTATTAGAGTCTGAACCAAGTGCTTAACGTAGATGTTGCAATTGGTTTATCACCTGAATCCAGAGCAATGAATCTTGTGTTTAGCACAGAGCTTGTTGTGGTGTTCTCGTCATCCAGAAAATTGTCCAATTCTTGAGGACAAGGCATCATGTGTACCCTCATTGTGAGGAAAATTCTGCATGGAGTCAGCTGAGTTTTGTCTTCAAGAACAATTGAATCCCAGGCTCCTTTTTCTGTGGTAACTTCCTCTGTCAGGTATTTAAAGGAGAAATTAATTTCTAGCAAGTTGAAGCAGAGCTTTAGTATTGAAAATTTAAGGAAAAGGATAAAATGATGGAAAACTGCTCTACTGCTAAGTACTTTTAGCTTAATATTTTACTTTAAACATGGAGCCACTTTTTGCTATCTTTAATTTTTATTTTCTCCAGAAGGAATCGAGTAGTCCGTAAAGATAATATTGGTTCCATTTCTTTCTCCTTAGCTGGTTGCTGATTGTAAGGTTAACTTAGGAACAAACATATTTTTCAATGGTGTGTGTCCATAAACAAGTTCCCATGGATACAGGGTTTCAGTAGTATTTTCCAGGGTCACTTTAGCTTTGCATATTAATTGAATAGACTTCAAAGAGATCCATGAAGGTACTCTTGAATGTATATGGCTGCTGAATATTCCTTTATAAAGTCTCTTGTAAAATAATGACTTCAGATACAGTTTTGAATCAATCATCATGTTCATTAAAAGTCATAAGACATCTATTTCAGCAAAAAAATAATAGAACTGATCCAAGTGCGGAAAAAAATATTACCCTGCCCATCATCGTCTTGGAAAAATATTTTCATACTCCCTCATAAAAACCTTGCTGACAAAGATGAAACATGCTTAGTGATTCCAGGTGTGGGTTGAAACATGCTATGCAGTCAAAGGAGGTCTGTGAAGAGCGAGCTTACTTTAGAAGAGTCCTGTGAAGCTTCTGGAAAGGAACAAGTGGGGACATGGAAGAACCTGAGAAAAAGTTTGTGTTTATACATTGAGATGTGATCTGAAGTAAGAAGTAAAATTTCCATAATTGCATTAGTAGCTTAAAATGATTGGGATAATTGAGCTAGTTAGTTGATTCTGGCTTGAATGTCAGTGGTGGTGTGTGAAGGGAATTCTCTGAAGGAGAGAGAAGTTGCTAGTGGCAGATCTGAGTCACAGCAAGCAGGTGGTGATGTCCTGTGACTTCAAGTAACAATAGCTTTCTTCAGTCTTTATGTTGAGATGATTTTTATCTGCCTCACCTCAAATAAAGATGTCTAAGTTGAAACACTGGTGTCAAAACCATGGAATCACTCAGTTAACACACTTGCCTCTCGCCTAAAATACTATGTCCTTAATATGGGACTTTTTTCGTATTACTGCCCAGCAAGATGGAATCCATGCTTCCAAATACATTTTTTCACCATTTACAGCTTTTGATGCAGTACCTAAAGCTTGATTTGTCGCCTCAGGATGATTCCATATCAAGCGCCATGAATCAAATTATTTTCTAACACAATGGGTTTAGCACCTCTCCTGCTGTGACAAATGGTTCTGTGGAGGTACCAAAATAAATGCTTCACAGCAGCAAGGTTTATCCTATATTTCGAATAAAATCTGCCCACTTGTCCACTCTTCAGTTAGCTAGAGAGCAGTACAGGGAATTGTTTTCCTTTGAGGTGAATCCACATCAGTATACATCATAGGCTTTTTGGAATTCATTGCTCCTGGGAGACAAATTTCACTGAGTATGTGGGGCCAGTAGCAATGGGAAAGTACTTGTGAGGTGGTACTCCGTTCCCGTGGCCTTGGCAGAGTGAAGGAAACCAGATACAAAACCTGCAAGTCTGCTAGTATGTCTTCAAGGATTTTTAAGCCTATGTGCATATCACTCCTTATGTGTTTTTGTAATTCTTTCAATGGGAAACAGTATATCTGAGGGGTTTAGGCCTTGCAAACATTTTCTGTGTTTTGAGCAAGAGTGCAAGTTAACTTCTGACAGCTCTGCTGATGTGAATATTCTGGCTGTCCGGTGAAAGAAGAATTAACCTAGCCATAATTTTTTCTTTACCTATTTAAAAATTAGAGAAATAAGAACACCTCAACTGAAGGCCTCTCAGTTTAATGCCTTCGAGCACATCATAAAATATGAAATATTTTGTCTTTCCATCCATTATAATTCTAAAAGAACATTATAATTTTCACTTGTTGATGGAGTTATTGAGTCCCATTGCACTCTTGTGAAGAATTTAGATCATGATAGAGAGAAAAACCTGAAACATGAGTGAGGCATTTTAGGGGCAGAGACATTCTACATTTTGGGAATGAGGAGACACACGCATACACAGGAACACACTGACATGCATAAGCAAATGTTAAAATAATTGTGTACTCACATCTGTTTCCAGAGCCTTTCATCATCTTTCCCCAAATCAAAAGCTTTGACATTCAGATGGTGTTTTTGTCCTCATAAAATGTTAAGATAAAAAACCCAGGGCTATATTGGCAGTAAACTCGGGTTGCTTTCTAAGTGCTTGTTTGACTGCAGCGAACACCAGCATATTATTGACAGAACAGTTTTTCTTCGGGTGAAGGTTCACCTTCATCTAGAAGTTTATAGGACATTGTTTTATATGGAAACTTCTTTTTTTACAAATATAGTTCGATATTTTACATGGGATATTTTCTAGACTATCAATTTTATACTTTTCTTTTGGGTTACCTGTTACTAACACGTTGTAATTTCTCCAAAATGCTCTGCAAGAAGAGAAATATTACTCAGTGTATAAAATACTAGCCTTCCACATCAGTTACTGTATTTCACATTTAATTTGAAATCCCTATAGATATACTGAACTGCTTAAAACAATTTGGGTAGGTGGTGAAGCACAATACAAGACCATAGATAGTGTAAGAGATGGGGTTTTTTAGCTTTTTACCTTCAGTCTTTCAAAAATTCAGTTTCAGATCTAAAGAGCCTCCTATTTAGCTGGATCAGAAATGTTTTAATTCTCTAAATCTCAAACTTGAATGAAATTGCAGCATAGGAAAAGGTGGTACTTCTAATTAACTTCAGGTTTTTCATACACCCACATTATGAAGTCATGTAACATAAACCTGAGATTTTAGTCTACATGTCTATAAACATCCATAACTTAATATTTGTATAGATGGGAAGAATAATTGCATTAATGCTAACTGATTGGTTTCTGCGATAAAGATGTTTGCTCCATTTGTGGACTAGTTCTCAGTGCATTTGATTGTATCTGATCAGCTGAGAGAGGCTCAAAGATGAAAGTACTAAATGATTTCTGAACAATTACAGGTCTTCACAGTGAGAGGGGAAGGATATTGCTTTTGGTCCACAGCATAAACTATTTTCTTAGATATCAAAGTCCCATAGCTAGATCTGTTTTCAGGTAACCCTTTAGAATCCTTCTGCATCTGATACCATTTTTCTTTTCTACCAGGCTTTGTATTTAGTTAAGAATCTTTTTCCCAAGTATGTATTTAAAATGCTTAAACTACAGCTAATCTCAGCCTTATGTAAATTCAAACTTTCTGATTTCAGTAGTTTAGAGCTTCCTTCTTTTATCTCATTCAATACTAAATAGGAACACACACAATCAGTGTTACGTTCAGATATTGGAAACAAGTGCTGAAAGACATAGGAATTAAATATAATATTGTATCATTTATCATAGAATTTCTGATACCAGTGACTAGAATGTGGCAACCTAATTGCAACTAGCCTTGAAGGTATCTAAGGCTGAACATGGGCCAGCCAGCCAGCCCAATGAGTTAGCCAATTTTAGGTGTGTTGACCAGGTAAATTTGCAACTGAAATAAAAGCTAGTGTTTCAAGGCAAATCCTATGCCTATTCTTACTTCAGTGTTGCTATTGATATAGGAGAGAATGGCACATACACACTTGCTGAAAAAATACTACAATAGAAATTTCAAAATTAATTAATGTCTCTCAGAAAAATCACACTCACTTCATCAAGAAACATTTATATCAGCACTGCTGCTTTACTGGAGACAAATTAAGGGGATGAGTTATTAGAGAAAATTTGCTTGAATACACTGTAATAGCAATAGGTTAAGAACCCATAAGTACTACCCCAAATAATGGAAAGAATATGTAATCATTTAACCTCATGAACTCTTGTCTGTGTTTGGGTATTTGCTGGAATTATCAATTCCACCCTTATTTTTTATGTTCTTTTGGGTAGGCTTTTTGGTAGACTCTTCTCAAAATTGCAGCGAAGTCCATCTAAGGTGTACATTCTGTATGGAAACCTGTGAGAACAGTGAAGCAGGAATCTCAGTAAGGAATTTTGTAATATCAACATTTGACAATTCACTCATGCATACCATCTGCAACCCATTTTAAGAAAACACATTAGGAAAAAGTGCAATTTGAGGTGCTCAGCAAGCTGCATGGCTTCCCTGTACAGGGATGAATTTCATACTGAAGTATTGTAACTATTCTGTAATTGTGAAATATAAATACAGGTGAAATCTCCACCTTGTCTGATGTGAAATGCTGTTGAGTATATCCAAGAATGTCTATTTAGTGAGGAACTTGGAATTAAAATCTAGAAATCCTTATGTGCCTCAATCACAAAACTAAACCTAGGTTTTTAGGGTTTGATTTTATTCAGAGTAAAATCATGCTAATAGTAATTTCACATTAATGTAGGATCTGGAAGGCTTCAGATCCTAGAGTTCCATGCACAGACCAGTAGCATTATACTTTGCTGTCATATTCCATGGAGGTGTCTTCTGAAGTGTATTTTTAACAATGATACCACTTCCAAAGTATTAATTCTGCCTGCTGCAGCAATGTTAATAACAACTGCTGGATTGTGAACTCCTAGGAAAGCAGTAGGATGTAGCAATGTTAATGAATTCCTTAAAGTAATGACAATGAGTATAGTGATAATGAGAAAACCTCTTTTATTTCATTAGTTGCAGAAGAGTATATTTTTATTATGGAACTGATTCCTGTAGCAATAGCTCATAGTGTGATTGAAGTCTAAATGTTCATTTGTGTTAAATATGACAAAATAATGTATAAAGCAGGTATATGAATCACCATTCAAGGTGTTATAGCTTTTTGACTTCCAATCAAAACTGTATTGTTACTGGTAAGTGATTGCGACTGACTTTTTCTGTTGTAGCACCCTTAGCAATGTGATATTGTATTTTGTGCTTGTTGCTGAGTGAGAATATAAGTGTATTTCAAATCAGAAAATAAAGCCAACATGGATGCTCTTGTAGAAAATGAAGTAGGAACATATTGATGATGAAAAGCAAAGGCACTGCTTATGTGAGCTGAGTTCCGTGGGACTGAAAGCATGAATAGTTTAAAAAATTGGTGTGTAAAAATCCATACCCTGAATAAGAAAAGTCAGACTGAATACGTGTAGAATCTCAGGTTTGCTGCCTGTTTGGCAAGTAAAACTTAGTACTTTTAGAAAAGATTTTTCTGTATTTGTGTCTGTTTTCATTTACATTTCATTTTCTTCTTGTAACAAGAGACAGTGCAGCCCCATGTTCTTATTGATTAAATCTTTGAGGTGGATGGAAAGTTCTTACCTTACCAGAAAAGATTTAAAAACACAGACACAAACCCCCCTCAACCTTAATTGCTTTGATCTCATTGTTATCTCTCGAGGAAGACTGAGAGCTGCCACACACAGACCATTTATTTTGCAGCTCCCTTTTGAAAGCAAGTCAGTGCAATACTTACAAATCATGAGGGCTGTTTGCCGTTTGAAATGCTCATCCTTTGCTGCTGCTTCATGGAAGGGGACTGCTCCCCACCAGGAAACACATCCTTGGGTTACCCACAGAAGTGAGGACCAGAAGCAAGGAGGTACAGAATGATAATCAAGTAAGGAGAGCTTTAACACTGTCATGTGTGCAGGTAGCCTGCAGAGCAGTCTGTGTGAACTGAGACTTCCTAGACATGCTGGAATCCTCTGGAAATAGCTGAAGTGGCAAATCAGCCAATTTCCCTCATTTCTAGCTCAGCTAAATTTGTCTCTGCTTATGAATGAGAGCTTTTGACTTAAATGTATCACTTCTGATAAGAAAAACAAGATTAGGAGACAATGACATCTGCTGGCTTTGGAAAGAGAAGACATCAAACCAGCATATCCTGATCAAACAAGGACTTTGCTTCTAAGCAGTCCTTCATTTGGAGTTTTCCATGAAGCTGTGAACCTATAAGACAATGTGAAAAAGGGTACATGGACAGACTGCTGCTGTCAGGAACACCAAGTCATCTTGGGAAGGAGAGTGTCTGCTGGCTTCTGCTGGATCAGAACTCACCCATGCAGGAGGGTGTTCCAGGGAGAAGGAAGGGTCTGACCAGCAGCTCAATGGCCCGAGCTGCTTCCCTGCTGGGACCTTCAGAAAACTTCTCGAGACACACATCTGGTTTGCTTACTTCTTGATTTAGATAAGAACAATCATGGCTAACTGACCTTCAAGGAAGATACTGTTCTAGAAACTCAGTATATGAGAAAAAAAAGACAGATTATTTTGGTTTATTCCTTCTTTGGGGTGATGGGATTGATCCCTTCTCAAACATTTCTATTGGAACTCTTAAATAGCTGCTGTGCTATGTGGAGTATATAGCATCTTCCATCTGGCAATGTCAGAAATCTTTAAAAACCAAATTAATAATTTGTACCTATATTTTTTTTCCAGTTAGGAACTTCTTATCCAATATTACCAGTTTCATTTGTTTGGAGATCGTAAGACTGGATTGAAAATCACAACATTTGCATTGGGTATTTTAGGAAGATTTTTCTGCATTTGCTTTGCAGCTTTGATTAAGATTCATATACTAAATCCTTCTGCAATCTCTTAAATCTCTGAGTGTCATGTTATCACTTCTTGAAGCAGATTTCTAAGGAAAATATTAAATAGTGGGGGTTTTGAATTAAAACTTGAGATTTTTGGCATTTGGAAGCCTTTGTAGCACAGTAGGCACATGGAGGAAACAGAGTCACTATTTGTTTCAAAGATTTCCTCAGGGGCCTAAAAGCCAAATGAAAATACCAGAAATAAAGCATAGGCTTCCAGCTGGTCTGTGACTGCAGTGGGTCTTAGTGCTTCTCTTGAATAGAGAGTCTGAGAGAGAGAGAGAGATGTTAAAACAGTTTAGCTGCAGTAAAATAATGTCCAAATGTCTGTGTGGCTTTTGATTTGATCACTCAGACTCACTACAAAGGGAAAAGTTGATTACAATACAGGCAGGAGACTCAAAGTACTTATTATTTAGTCTGTGTTGTCCATTCTCTGTTCATCTTTATTATAGCCTGTTTCTTGCCTTCTACCACTTACCCTCAAGCTCCAGAGTTTGACTTACTAGCTGATAACTACTAAAAGTCAGCCTGCTGGTTTTTGGTTTGCTTTTTCTGTTCCTTTTTTCTAGCCATACTTCAAATGTTTTTGTCAACCTACTTTTACTGTATGAAACTGTGTACTAAAAGGAAAAATGTTCTCAACGGGATATAATAGCATAGATTTGAAGTAAAATGGATATATTAGGATTACAGTTTCACTTCGCAAGCAATTGCACTATGTCATCGTGGTGCTTTTGTATGTGAAATATAATTTACTTGTTTCTGAGTGGGGGAGTGTAAAAGTATTTCTGTGATTCTCTGTCAGTTGTCTGTCATTCAGCTTCCTCTGCAGTAGGTTTTGCTGTTGGTTTTGTTCTTTCTGAGGCTTCTGTTGTAGCTGTTCTTGTTTGGTTCTTTGCTTTAAATCAAGCCTGGTATTCTAGTTGGCACGCTCTAACTGGATTTGTACAAGAAATCTGTTGAAGTGTCACAAAAAGGAATCAAAAAATGCAAGTTCTCTGGGCTCAAATAGTTTAAAAGCTCCTCCATATACAAGTAAAAAAGAATCTTAGCATTCATAGCATGCCTCATAGAAATGTATTATATATTGTTACCACATCAGCTTGTAATATTGGTACATGGCTTCAGTGCCTTGCTTGTATTTGTAATTACATTTAAATAATTTAACTGCATTATCCTACAATGTCTAGTGGAAACGCATGGTTCTTTAGGAGCACATTTCCCTTCAGATTGATCTAAGGACTTCAGAAAATGCTGCTATCATTAATGCTTGTTAACAATTGATATGCAAAAATACAACTGTTCTGAGTGCGATGGAAGACATTAATAAATAAGCTCATTTTTGAGAATATTTTTGCAGTGAGCTGTCTGATAACTCATGATAAGATTTGGGTTCTGTGTCAGATAGCCTTAAGAGCCTTACTAGTTGTATTTTGCAGATCATAGGTATCTTTTACCAAAATGAAGCAAAAAGGGTTCCAACTGATGAGTGACAGAAGTCATGCAGTGAAATACAGTCATTCTCGAATAATGCAATACCCAGCTAAATTCTTGGATGGCAGCAAGATTTCTTGGACTTCAGTAGGACTGGAGTAGCTGGAAAAGACAATAGAGTACACACAGTAGACTTTTGGTGTATGTTTACTGATGGACTTATGCTGGATGTGTAAAGGGTAACTTTGTAACTGCTGAAATTCATCTCGTTTTGCTTTGAATTTGTACAAACACTTTAAAGCTGTTTTTCAGTCTTTTGTTGGGTTTCTTTTGGGTTTTGCTCTTTTTTTCAACATGAAATATCTATCACAAGTTTTGAGTATAAAATGCTGTATCTCTGTCACAGAACATGACACCAGAGAAGCTTCTAACATCATATTAGAACGTCATATTTTACACTAAAGAGGCCTGTTTGCCTGCTCACAGTAGGAACTAAATAGCAAATACTAGGATGAGAACATTGTTTTTCTTCTGTAACACCAGTGAGTCCTTCCTTGGCAGCAACATGGAACATGGAGAGTTGCAGTAATTTATCACAGTTACTCAGCAGATCTGTTGTACCTTTTTGTCTTTGGGTTGCTGGTTCACTTCTTTGCTGTCAGTCCCCAGAATGGGCACAGGACTTCGGCTGTCTCTCATCCTGGGTCTATCGCCAAGGTTGAACTGCTGAGTTTCTTTGGCTTTTTGCTTTCTCTTTTTCCAACCTGTTTATTTCCATCAAATCTGCCTGCCTTCTCCCAAGGTCCTTTATCTTCTTTTCATCATTCGTTTCCTTTTCATAACCAATAAGGCTTTTGAATGTCTTCCACTCTTTTTGTTCATTTTCCATCAGGGGATGCCTGTGGTGGATCCAAAGGTTTGTGTCAGATTTGCAATACTCAATGCATATTATGTGCTCTGGCACTATAATAGCAGCTTTCCATAACCGCCCTACCCCCTACAAGTAGCAACAGGCTCAGATTTGTGTAACTATGGAAAAAAACCCCTGAAAGTGTCTGGATGAGGTTTTCTGGTTCATTAATTGTAAAATAATTTCCCTTTTTCTTAAGAGGCTTCTATGGAACAAGGAGAAAAATCAGACATACATGAAGCTAAGTGGAAAAAATCAGAGTGAAATATCAGGACTCTCTTTTATTTTCCAGTTGTGTTTTTTCTCTTTTTTTCCTAGTTTTGCCACTAGTGGTGAAATTAATAGATCAGTGTAAGTTTTCCTACGTGCTAATGGACATGGCTGAAAAATCCTGAATTTTTTTTCAAACATATGCCTTGAAATATTTCTATATGAACTACCTTCAGTTTTGGTTGTCTCTAAGCCACCATCGAAATTACTGACTTTGTATTTTCCTACAGAACTGAATGCTTTGATCTGATTTAATATAATCAATAACAGAAATACATTCTGATTTGGAGACAACCAGTGTTTTTGCAAAATGAGGACAAATAGCCATCTTTCCCTGTTGTCAAACACATTATTTTTGTTTGATTGAAAGTACAGACATTTTCATTGTATGGTAGCTGTGCTGCTTAATGAAATGGACCTATCATTACAGCCCAAAACTATATATAAATTACATATTGTTATAGTTGCCATGGCAAATAATTACCATTATTTAATGATAACTTATGAAACTATTGAGTAGCAAGGCAAATGTAGTTGCTAAAGTGCAAAATGCTATTTCTCTGTGGAATGTATTTAATACCAGATCTAGATTGCTTTTTCTTAATTGTCTGGCTTCAGAGCTTTTTGAATTGTGTACCTCTGAAACTCTAACAGGTATGCAAGAGGAGAGCTTAATTGTGGATACAGAATATACCTGTATGTACTTTGTAATCCTGTTTCTTGTGCTTCTATTTTTAAGAATGTTCCTCATTTGTACTCCAACCTTCTCTCCTTCCCATCTGTTGGTGTCAAGAAACCTCATAAATTAGTCCTATGCTGCTTCAGACTCCAGGCTTGTCTAACTTTGGTTCACCTCAGTAGGGTATTACCTTTTAATATCAAAGGGATTTGAGTATCTGTTTAAATGACATTCTAAATTACAGCCAAGATATTACTGATGTAACTGCTTGATGCCAGCCTCTTCAAAAAGGTAGATTTTCTACCATGCATGCATCTTTCAGGATTGTTCATGGAAATCAGCAAACATGCCTCTTTGCAGACAGTTTCTAGCTAAAAGGGAATCATAGTTTACTCGGGAGAGGAACAAATGCAACCGCATGGGTAAGTGTAAGTAGAAGTTTTGCAAGCTCAATATATTCCGGAGGAAAAGATGGAAATAAATCTTATGTGTATATTATACTGTCAAATCCAGTAGTAATTTTAATATTAATTTGCCTCCCCACTATTGATCTGTGTCACATTTCCCCTGAGTTGAGTCAAACCCCGTTAGTTAATTTTTTGCCTTTTCTCTCGCTCCATCAAAACTTGAAAGGTGTTGAATATATAGAGAAGTCTGGAGCTGAGTGTTATTTAAATAATGGATTGATCTAGGGCTTCATATACAAATAAATGATACAGGGAATAATTGCAGATTTTGCAGAGGTCTAACAGATATATGGCAACTGAAATAAAACTTAAGCATTTATTTGTGTGTTGTGCAGTGTTGTTCCTCCTTGATAATAGATTTATTTGCAGGATTTTCCTGTGGTGAAGCTTGGTCACTGGTTATATCAGGTACTGTTTGGTACATGACTTAATATTTTTGTAAGAGGCTGCTGTATCCAGTGAATAAACTTGTTCTAGCTAATAAACATGATCCAGCTTTACAACAGAGACTATACTTAACACTGGCTAGCTTGAAATCCACACTCTGCAGCCTGCAGTGTTGTTACTAGGGCTTGTCCAGGTTGACTTCTGTTTTCAAGGAGTGTACATAGTTTTTCCCTGACAAAAGTTGTTCTGACTCATTTCTCATTAGTGCTTTTTATTCATATCACAAGTATTATAAGGGAAGAAGAAGGAAAACTATGCTAAGTAATGTGAATTTAACACAACATAACCTCATCAATTAAATAGCTTAGATTTGGCAAGGATTAGATATTTACAGCATGTAAATAAGATTATTAATTACATAAGATATTGTTTACTAAGATTCTTAATGCTCCTGCTTCAGGGTGTAAACTAATTAGTAGGCAGTGTTGAAAAATTGCATCATCTTATGATAAGAGTTCATGGAAAAACTGGATGAAGAAAGTGAAAGCTGCCATGTGATATTAATAGACCAGCATAGACATCATTGGCTCTTGATGGGAGATTGTACGTGCAGAATGCTGGGAGAAATAATCCTAAACAACTGGAGAACTAAGTGGGAATGGCAGCAGCCCGTCGAGGGGAAGGAAAGCTTGAAATACCTAATTCAACTTTTCTCTAAAAATGGTATCTGTAAGAATGGGTGATAATTAGATGTGTACCTTAAACAGACCTTTCTCAGCAGAGACCACACTGTGAGTGTTTTAAGCACAGGTGGTGCATTCATCTATCTGAAATGTGAACATCTTTCTTCGTTTTTCAGTCAGTAGAATAATGGCTCACAAGAACCTTCTCCAACGGTGTGGTTAAATCAGGGCTGTCTCTGTCTGTGGCAGGGCTGTTACCCTGGGCCCAGGAGTGCTTTGGCAGGCTTTGTGCTCCAGTGGATAATGAGGGTTAGGAATGGGCAGCAGCTACCAGAGGTCAGATCGCTGTAACAATTCACCTTCCTACAAGCCTGTAAAAGGAAAAATAAACCACCATTTTATTTAGCAGCACAGTGCTACCACTTTGAACAGGATGTATTTCTCACAGGCTTTCCCACACAGAAACTTGTGGTTCATTTAGATGCTGTCGATCCCTCCCCTTGCTCATCTGAAGCCTGAAGGAATCACCAGCAGTTTCAGGAGGAGCCCAAGCTCATGACCTCAGTGCACTTATCTTCTCTATCCTGTTCACAGGCACTTGTGAACTCTGTTCCTTCAGCAAGCTGAGCTGGGAGCCCATTGGAGAGCCTCTGTAGTTATCTGCATTCCCAGAGCTTCACTAGGAGCTCACAGATGCAATGGGAGCAAAGGGAAAGATATGCCAGTGTTAAGGTAGCTAAAAATCTGATATTCATAATTTCTTTTTGTTGTTGAATTCATGATGCCAGCAGGCTTCTGTGTATTTGTGTGCGTGTGCGTGTGTGTGTTCAGAGAGAGCATGTGCATGTATTGATGCTGAAGAGGAAAACAGACATTGCAGAAACAGAAAACTACAAAGTTGCTTGTGTCTGCAGGCTAAATAGTATTATGGTTAAAGGTAATAAAGGCAACATAAGAATCACCTTCTCCTTTGATTACAGACAAAGCCAGTGTAAAGAAGGATCTGTGGAGTTACAGATTGTTCATATCAAGTATGTTCTTAAAATGGGACAGGATATGAAATGTTTGGAGAACCTAAACATTTTTTTCTGCCCACATGACTCAAATATTACTTCTCTTCCTCTGTTTTTCTGATCCTGTACTACTGGGGAAACATCATAGTTCATGAAGGTTAATGACGGCTACCTCTTTCTGACTACAGAGCTGGTTGGGATTGATGATCCAAACAGAAGCAGTTTCAGGATTTAGCACCAGCTCCAGACTCAACAGCAGGAGAATAATCTCATTTCTGCCTTAGTCAAGTATTCTGAGACATCAGATATTATGGTGGTGTAGTGTGCAGTATGATGATCTGTTACATACTTTGTTGATGACTTCTTACCTAACTAGAGTAGTGAGGAGTATAAAAGTTACAAGTACACTGTAAGGTAGCATAAAATTAGAGTAGCTTCCTGTGATACAGTATGCAAAATGAGAGTTGTTAGGCTTCAAGAGATCACAGGAGTGATATTGAAACAAGTAGAAAGATGGCAGGTTGCATCTCCATTTTACAGCACTATTATTCTAGCCCTTTTTCTTTCTAGCTCATCTCATTAATTTTTTTCTGAAGTATAAGCACATTAAAAATCACTCCAAGGGAATAATTTTTCTAATTCTTTGTGTTGAAGTCATGGATTGATGATATTCTCACTCATGTCTGAAACTTGCTCACCATTATTCTAATTTATTTTTCTCATTGTCTTGTTGTTTATTAAATAATTGGTATAATAAGGCTTTGCAAGGCTTTCCAAATAAAGCAGCAGCATAGAATGGCATATTTGATGTATGATTTTTGAGAGTTCCTGACCCAGGCTTTCAACACATCTTAATTTTGTATGTAGGCAGTGGATGAACATGGTCTTGAATTCAGAACTGCACATTCATCTGTTTATATAATTTGCTGTTAATTGGCATTGCCTGCTTTTGTCAATAGGCTGTTAGACCTTCAGCTTGGAAATGCTGGCTTGCATTCTGTTGCTCTTCTTTCTGCTGTTGGTTCTGATGGAGTCTTTCCTTTGCAAATTGCTTGTAGTCAATCAGTGGATTTTTATTTTTGTAAGAGTTTTCTGGTTGGTTAAAATTTGTTGGCATGGTTGAGACAAAAGGACAAGAAGTAGTAGAAAGAAAGCGGAAGAAAACTGTTATAGTTGCAATTTATCCTGATTCCTGAGCCCTCTAGCACAGGCTCCAGTTAAACCCCACCACATTTGCAGTCAGCAAATAAAATCTTAATGAGAAATTAAAAGTGTTTGCAGTGATTCCAAACTTGGTATTCCCATGAAACTGTAAACTGATGCTTCTCCAATATGCTGAAGAAGATACCAAGATGAAAATTTGTAAAATTATGTTAATCTAAGTTAGCACTTAAATGCCCACTTAATTTTGGTTAACTAGACACTCAAATTTCAGCTACTCATGTGATTTTAGTTAAGTCCTTTGGAAGTGCTTTATTGAGATGTGGATGATGTTTTTCCCATCTTGCATTACATAGCTGTCAAGAAGAATATGCAATATAACTTCTACATGTGCAGCAGATTTTACAGTTTGTACTTCCTGTTGAAGGGAACTGGAGGGGAATAGTTATTTCCTTATGTGTTACCAGCATGAATTATCTTATGCTTGCTAATTACTACACAGCAATTCATTCTTTTTCTGCATGTTTTTTTCATTCTCCAAGTGTTTTTTATTGGTACGGCATCTTTGTAGTATTGTGTGTTTTTCCAAGTGCAATGAAGACTTCAAACTCAAAGGGGTGTCAGGAAGGGGGAAACATGACTAACATCTAAAAGAGGAATTAAAACCCATGGTGCAATAATGCTAAATATGGTCTTCCCAGAAGGGCAGGGATGAGATCTCACTCAAATCTACATAGAGGAATCCAGATAAAAAGCATTTTAATATTGTTCAGGGCTTGCTTAGTGCCTTGTATTTGCAGAAAGCTGTTCTAATGTTAATGGTTGCCTGTGGTCCACTGACTGCCTGTGTCCCCTTTGATTTATCCTATACACTGAAGTTCAGTAAAGGTAACACAGCAGTCAGAGAGAAGTGTTATAAAGTGTGACAAACCCAGTTTCCTCTGAAGAGTTCAGCTGCCATGGTGCCTATTTTACATCTTTCTCTGATGTAATGAGAGGTGTGAGTTCCTTTCTGATGTTACATTTTTGAGCTGGCTATACCGATTTAGACATGCCTGGAGCTAGAAAATGTCCATCACTATGAAATGTTTTATTTTGGGTGAAGGGGCAACAAATCTTTTGCAAATGGAAAGAAGGGGTGGGTTTCCTGATACACTCAACCCCAATTTGTGAAGACAGGAAGGGCTTAATGAATGCCCTGCTAATACTGCACCATACTCTGTACGCTGATAAATATTCTGACTTAACAAAATGTTGTAATGGAGTCAATCAAAAGTTCCACAAAATATTTCAGGAAGTCAGAATAAAATAGAAAATGATCTGAAAGTGTCTGCAGAAGTAAAATCAAATCCAATAAAAGCATGCCTCTGTGGAAAGTTTAGCTGAACTGAGAAATACTTTGGAAAGAAAATGATATAAAATGAAAAACTTTTGAAGGATGAAACAGAAATGCTTCAGGGGGGAAAAAAGGAGAAGAAAAACAAATCTTTCAGTTTAGAGAGGCAATTTGGTGTAAAGAGAGACAAAATCATTTGAATTTTTTTTTTTTCCACTTAATCTTGCTGTATATTAAAGAAAGAGTCAAAGCTTCAGGAGTGACACTATCTTTTCAGTTACAAACCTTATCTGATGCCAGTGTCAGCAAGTTCTTCTTTGCCAACCTGTGGGCTATTATTTCATTCAGCAAAGTCACTGATTAACTTAAAAAAGGAAATAAAAACCTATCCATGGACCTCTGCCTATGAAGAGAATATTTAGATTTCAGACTTAAACAGACAGAAGCTATGAAATGCATCGCTTTGAGTAAATTAGCCAAGAAATTGATATTGTCAATCTTTCTTGGGTATAGCTACCGTGTTCTGTATGTTGAAGCATACACAAGTTCATTATTTCTGGAAAGCTGTTACAGTCTGAGGGACAAATATACTATAGAATGTAGCTTATAGAATGTAAGTTATAGACTGTAGATGTAAAACCAGAACTACTAGATTGCCTTTTTAGGAGTCATATTTTTCTTTTTTTCTTTTCAAGAGGTAAATAAATACAGGTTTTCTGATGATCCCACAAGGACATCATTTGGGGAGAAGAAACTAAGGAAAATATTATCCCTTCTCGCAATGGGACATAACTAGCTGAAATTTCTTCAGTAGTGAAATTTGATTGTAGTAATAGGGGAAGACTGCTTTGAAAAGCTCCTGTGATGTAAGGTTATGGGGATCTGGCAATGCTAAACTATGTACCTGGAAGACATTTATGTACATAAAACCTGAAGGGAAATTATTATAATCAATTGTATTGTTTTTCTTTGCATTTCAAATGGAATGCAACATCCATAATACAGCAAAAATCAAATGAGGAAAAAAAAGGATGTCATGTTAATTCATCTAACTAAATTCTAATTTTCAGGCCTTTTGTTTGGCTGGGGAATAGCACTGGCAGAATGGTGGCTGCTGGCAGAGAAGTTCATTTCTTTCCCAGAAGAAAAGAAATCAAAACAGCTTTGCACTGATCAGCTGGCACAGGCTGCTGGATCAATGGTTGGCAATTTGCAGGGCTGTGCTGTAGATAAGGCTGTCTCATCACTACCAGTCAGCCACATAATAGCTGATAGGTCCCTTTCAGATAAAGAGGAGTAGAAGATAGAAAACTGAAGAGAAAGGGGAGTGAAAGGGGCATAGAGGAGGAAGGGAAGATGACGTGACAAATCAGTATATTCAACCTTATTTTGTAGCTGGGCTCCTTTGGTCTCTGGTTCATTTCAATATTTGCTAATATTGCTGTTAATTCTTGCAGCTTTCAAATGATTGTGGTGTTCATTAATTCTTATGTTTGTGCTGTATCCTGAAAATGAACAAATTATTTTTATTTTTTTAAATAGTAGCCCCACATCCCCCAAAAATATAAGTTCAAAATAGTCACATAAAACATCAGAAATCTATCTGGTTTATATCTTACGTTTATTGTCTTTCATTTTCTTTATTGAAAATATTACATGGAGTGTGATTATCTTGAAAAAAGAAAGTGAACTTTTGCCCATATCCCCTTCTGGTCCATTATTTACTGCAGCTTAGCTTTAGATGGTCTTGGGCTTTCTTTCAGTAAAGGTTGTGTCCTGGGGAGGGCAGGCTGGTAAAGAAGTGAAAAGAACAGGAAAAAAGGTATTTAAGCAGCAGTTGAATTATTTTCAGATGTTTCTGGTTTTAGGAAAATTCTAAAACCGAGCAGCTTTGAATTCTGCTGCTTTCTGTTTTTCTTGTGGTTTGCTGCAGGTCGTAAGGACATCTGTTCATGACTGGATGACAGTGAAATGGAAAGAGGTGTGGGAATCATTACATTATTCCTGGTAAAGCTGCTAAATATGCTTGGGGAGATTTAGATGCTTCCCAAAGTCTGAGAACACACAGAGTGAAAGACTCATTAGTAAAAAGTGCCCTGGCTATTCTTAATCATCTTGAATCTTGAGCTTGTATTAGGTATTCCTGACTATAGGGAATGTTCTCTAATTCCAATGTCTAGTGTTCTGCAGCCTTCCAAAAGCAGCTATACCCAGTGTAGAGAATAAGTAAATAATTTGCTATTTCCTTTTATTCAGGTTTCCAGATTTTACCCCACAGGAGGAAAAATGCTTATTTATTTGTAAAGGAAATTTGAAAGTCATTTTCTTCCTTTTTTTCTGCAGAACCAATTCTCAAATGTTGTTATCAGAGCAATTTAATACCACTCATTTTGGAAATCTCCATACAAATTGTTCTTGCTGTTTAGTCCCTCACTCTTTTCCTTGTGAATCGAGAAAAACAACTCCTTTTGATCCGTTGCAGAGAAGCTGATGAAACTGCATGTATCTGCAGCGAGGTAGAAGAACTCTCCCTAAAGTCCAAAAGGATTTGGGATGTAGTCAGCCAAGTCTTTCAGACTATTTTCCAACCTGATTTAGTCAATACTTATGGTGCACTGCACTGCTTGATGTCAGAAATACTGAAAAAAAAAGAAAGGGGAAAATACCCAACCTTTCCTTATTGGCATTCTGGGAATTAAAGACCGGGAATGAGAACACTACAGTGGCAGCTGACATGGATTGTTTATTTAATTCTTCCAGTTTGTTCACCTTAATGAAACACCGAAAGATTTGAGTGAGTGGTAATTAACGAGAGAGCCTGTCTAATGAAACCAGTGCAGGATGATATTTGTTTCAAGGATCAATAGGAGACTGAGTGAGGATCATACCAGCATCATTCAGGAAAACAAATCCCTTTGTGCCAATCAATTGTCATGCTGCACATGCATGAATCTGTGTGAAGCATTTTAAATATTGCATCAGTAGAAACACAGGAAAAGAAAAGCTTAGTAAATTCACAGGTATCTGGTACTTAATGTGTTGGTTTGTCAGGTACTATAATTATAGTTGTAGAATTCTTCTGTGCCTTCAATAGTCATTACTAAGCAAGTCTAGTGACATAATCAAAGGATGCTTCTCTTAGGGCATACTGAGGCCATTGCGGAGGGCCTCTTTGTATTCTACCACCACTTACATGTTTTCAGGAAAGCAACATAGACTGCATTCCCAGAAAAAAAGAAAACAGAGCAGCTGATGAAAAAGCTACTTCTCTGACAATCCTTTTGGCCCTCCAGAGACAGCAGTTGGATTCCCTGTTGCCAGTAGTTGACTTAGCAATTAATAATGCATCAGTTAGCAGTGGGTTTCCAGATATCATTGCACAAGGCGTGATTTCATTTATACAGTGAAGTTACTGACAATAACACAGTAAAAAGGGAACAGTGGTGGAAAAGTTCTATCTCAAAATACAGAACCAATTTGATTACAGGAAGAATGGGGCTAGTGCTAAAGGAAGGTAAGTATGTGCTATATGAGACTATTGAAAGTAATATTGAAGCTAATGTGAAATTGGTTTGCTTCTAAAGAACAGAGATCTGAAATTACGTTCCTGAAGGAACAGAACTCGGAATTCTCTTAACTGCATGGAAAGATGCAGATCAAAGTTTAGGAACTGGATTATACTTGTGCCTGTAATTTAGAATGGGATTGATGAAGAAAGGATGCAGGTGGCCTCCTTTGCACAATTACTGGAGGTAAACCAGAGTGACACAGTAAGGGTAGAGGTGATTAAAAAAAAGAAAACAAAACAAAGAAGGGTTAGGCATAATTCTTTGAAAAACAAAATACTGAAACTTAGGGTTGAATGTGAGGGCAGTTCCAGAGCTAAAGCACTGCTGAAACAAAAATAACCAACTTAATGTAAATGTGTAGACTTGAGGCACAGGGAAGAGTGTGGAGGATGCAGGAAAACTGCCAACAAGATTCATTTGAGTGGCTGGAGGAGGTTCAGAAGCATTACGTTGTTGATCCTTGGAGATGCAAAGACGAATGACAGCTTCACTGGAGTGGTTGGTATGTATCCAGGAATTTTGTTCTAGAGCGCTTTTTTCTTTTTATTGTTGTCTGTAAAAAAATTAGAAAATTCATGTCACAACCCTGCCCAATGTACACTTTGTGAGGTGTCCAGACAAGCTCATTTGGATAATGGGAACACATTTTTAACACAAATGTAGAATTTTAAACTCTCATGTAAATCTTATGGGCCTCGTTGAGTCCAGCTACAGAATCATATTCAGCAATTGTATTTGTAGCAGACTGGCAGCCAGAACAGAGTTGTAGTTCTGAAATGTCTCAAACCTTATGAAGTGGCACATAGCTCTAACTGGCTTTAATCCTGGATGGCATGGAGTCCCAATGGAGCAGGTGCCTTTAGAATGTGGAATTTGCATGGAATATTCAACCACCAGCAGCTACAAACAGGAGGGATGGAGCAGGGAGAGAGAATTATGATTTTTGTCAAAGTATCAAAGACAAGATGATCCACAAGTGGCACAAGGTGACAGTATTTATAGGCTAAAAACTGCAACAGATTAATGAGAGGAAATTATCTTTAGCCATTACAAATCATGGTTTTATGATTCAGGATATTGCCCCAACAAATTATTACATGAGCAACTGGAGATCACCTCAGTGATTACTTAGAAACATTATCTTTATTATTTCATTGATGTGTATATATATAGCTGATGTGTGTCTAAAAATATATGTGCATATGTATATGACATCATGGATGATTTCTGTCCTCACAGCAAGCAAATAGGCTGTGGGAAGGTAAGAGACAAGCATGTGTTTAGTTTGCAGCCCTTCCTTTGTGTAGCAGGGGAAGTAAAACAGGAAAGAAACTGATTTACCATTCATTAAAATCCTTGAACAGATTTCAGCTGTAACAATAAAACAGTGTCTTTCTACAATCACTGATTTGGAAGCAACAAAATATTGTAAAGAATAAGGACTGTTTGTGAATATGTCGAAAATCTAGGTTTCAGTAATCAAAATGAGACGCAAGACATCGCAGTCATTGAACTGTAGACACAGTAAAATAATCCAGATATTTAGGACCCAATCTAAGCTCTTCTGCACTATTTAGTAGCTGGTGCTGCTTGTCAGTAAATGCATTAATTGTCAGGAGTTCTTAAAATTCTGAAGTAAAACAATTTGAAAACTTTAACTGTACAAGGTATGACTGGCAAAAACTGCCTTTTATATTGCAATAACCAGAATGTGAATCATGAGAACGAAGTGCTGCTGACAGGGAACAAATTGAAATCTTGAGGTACAGGGCTGGCAAAATTTCAGGGAAATAGACAAAGGCTTATGTTAGAAAAATCAACTGCAGGGACTTCTGTCCAAAATAGGTTACAGCAAATTTATCTGTTTGATCCTGACAGCTGTCAGAATGATCATACTATTACAGATATAATTATATTAAGGCAATGCTGGAAAGTCATAATAGAGGGCAGCCATGTTCACACGGGTAGAAGATAAGCTGGGAGATTGGATCCTGGTGCTCAAAGCCGTCAGTTGCTTGAGAACTTCTGAACACTTTACTGAATGTGGGCTAGAAATGAGTTACATTTTTTAGCTGTTTTACTTTCATCCATGTTTATTTTAACACTTCAAATCTGATAATGTCATTATGCTACTTCTGGAAGAGGAACTGATCCTCCTCCACGCTTTACAAATGAAACGGTTGTAAGGTTAATGGATGCTAAACTGCACAGATACTACGCGAGTCTGCTTTTAAAACTATGATTTTGATTTGAAAAAAACAACTTCTGATGAATGTATCTTACCATAAAGTTTTGCAAAGTACATTAATTTTCTATAAGGATGACCCTGCATGACTAATAGTAACTGTTTCTTTATGGTCAAGGCCATCTTCTTTCTCAGTGAGTTATACATGCTGATCTACCATGACATGCCTCCCATTTGGGTACAAACTCACTCTGTGTGACAGAACTCCAAACCGAAGAGAGCCATACAATGTTTGAGAAAATTTCCTGTATAGCTTTTCTGGTTCCATTAGGAGATCTTGTAAATGTTACTCTATTAAATTACCTTTTTTTTAAATTACTAAATTAAAGTACCTTTTTTGCTTGTCACTGTTGAGAATGTGTAAATAAGTTGTTAATTGAACATCTCCTTTATCTGATACTTTTCCCTATTCTTGTTTTGATATTTTTCTGATTACTTAATTAATTTGTCTGTGAAATAATCAGCACCTGTTCAGAATACAACTAAGTACATTTTCAATATAGAGAAAACCAAAGCAGATGGAATAGAACACTTTTAATTTGCAAAGGGATAGTAAAGCAACTCAGTGTTCAGGCTCTTGTTTTCTGGTTTCGTGTCCAGTCATAATAAATAAATAAAAGCCTATGTATGACTTATTATTAGCAATGAGAAGGTTGAACTAAAGTACATTGTGTTTTAAATTGTATTTCACTTGTAAAATGGTCTGGAAACTTCTGCAGGTTGTAAATATTGTATCTGAAAGCATGCATCAAATTTTGACATTCTACTGAGGATGTCAAATTATTGGTTGACAGAAGCTGAAATTGAGAATGTACTCAGTTTTTTGTAAATATGAAGGTTTGTGTCTCCTACCTGTTCATGAAATTCGACCCAATTTCACTGTATTTTTTTAATATTCCCTTCTTTCTTAATTTTATAGTGTGTACCTGCTAGGCTATATTCATTACTCTGAAACAACATACATAAATCAAGTCTCCCAAATGATTTCATCCCTAATGTATCTCAAAACACTAATTATTAGCTTAAATTATGAAAAGCTACACACTTGTAGATATGTATTAACTTACTATGTAGAAAAGCAAAGGAAGCACGCTCACAGTCCTTGCAGTTTAAGTTCTCCTTAGGAGTTTCAGATGAGAACTGCATTCAGAGCTAGTGTGTGGTGCATATTGCAGTGTCCCCATCTCTGAAAATAACCTCATGTTTGTTTGACACTTGTGCATATGTCAGGATTTTTTGTAAAGAAATCAGGTACATAGGTAGATATGAAGTTGTTTGTTTTCAGATGCTGAGAGAACAATTTTCCCTGTAATCTCTCTCTCTCTTTCATATGTCTGTCTTTTTTTTATCTGAAGAATCTGTCCTTATTGCTTGATACTTGTTATGCTAGACATTTCAGTCACCTCTTGCCCACAGTCACTTGTGTTTGTGAATTGTGCTATTCACAAAACTGGTAGCGTATAAATATCTATTACATATTTAAAAGCAGTGTGAGGAAAAAAATGGCTTGTTTTTATGTCATATCAATATTCATTGCACTTGTAATTGCTGTCGCAGTTGTAAAGAGGGAAGAAATTGGTAACCTATTAAACAGATAAAATATCAAGTATCTGAATGGCAAAAATGATTTAGCATCTAATCTAGTTCAATCTGTGCAGATGCTGCTGGAAAGGCTTAGGGCCATTTCATTCTAAAATTTTTGCAAGTAGTTACTGTTACTTGCATCTATTTATTTAGAACCAGTTGGGTTCCTTCCATTTGAAGGATACAGGCAATTACAAATGTGTTCTTTCTTTTCTTCTTGGTAAATACAAAAGAACAAATGACAGCACAAATTATTGTATCACACAAATGGGAGGATATGACAGTGTGACTGTTTCCTTTTCTCCCTAATACTTTGAAACTGTTACTCAGTGTTGTATAGATTTGGTATATGACAAGTAGAGCGACGTCTACTCATTTGGGATAGGAAAACACAACTGGAAGGTCTCCAGGTGTTTGGTTTGATTTAGACACATTTGTAGTTGTGTCAGAGAGAGAATAAACCCTAAGGAAAGCTATAGACATGTTGATGTATTGCACAACAAGGGCTGCATTAAAGCCCCTGTCTGGTAGTGTAAATAAAGACTTTTATATTTTCATTTATTGACTACAATGCTAAGAAAGCTTTACACTGTCCAGTGGAAGTGGCTGAAAAATAATGTATTGAAAATCTATAGAAGACCCAGAGGCATTTTAGAAAGTAGAGAACAATTAGCCTTATCATCAAAGACAAAACAGTGTTATATACAGGCTGCTTTGATTCTCCAAGAACCTATTGATATTTCCCTTTGTGTCTTGCTGCTAACAATACCTTCAGTAGAAAAGGCAAAATCTCACAGCGAAGAGGTGGGGTTTCATAGTCCATTTGTGTTTTCTTGAGCACCATTATTTCCTGGAAAGAGTGAATCCAAGCTGTTTGCCACCTGGGATTAGAGGATCTTTTCCTTTAGCTTCAATATGATCAGACTGATCTCTGGGTCCTGTGGAAATACAGGAGTACTGGCCCGGGTGCATTTGGAGGTGAGGGTACACTGAGGACTGGACAACAGACTCAACCGCCAAACCACAACTCAGTCCTGTTTTTAACAGACATGTAAAAAATGGTACAATGAAGACTGTGGAAAAAGTCACATGTTCCATTAAGTCTATATTCGTATTTCTTTTTATAAGCTTTTTTATCACTGATGTGTAGGGGTTATGATGTAGTATGTAATACCTTCAATATTTTAATAGAACTGAGTGATTAATGCTTCATAAAGCATTAAGATTCAGTAGTCACTTCATTAGACTGTAAAAATTAGCTCTTTCACAGAGCCTATATACATTATCCTGCCTTCCTGCCTTTGCTCTAGAATGAGTATGTATAATATATACAGTGGTGAATATACCCCTCAAGTCTTTTAACCACCAAAACACAAGTGCTTGAGCAGGCTGAAAGCACTGGCCTGAGTTCTGCTGCTGCCATGATTCCTGAAGTCATGAATCATTCTTTGTGGCTCAGATACCACTGTTAAAATGAAAATGGATGTGAAGAGAAAAAGCTATGGAAAAGATCACAGCTTACATTAGTCAATCAAAAGCTGTCTTTGTAAAGTGTTCCCTCACAATCAGAATCTGTTTTTACTCACAGAAATAACAAAGAAAAAAACCCGCAATGATCTTGATCTAAAAATTCCCCAGGTATGTCTGCAGAGATGTTTGTAGTCATCTCTTATTTATACTCATTTGATGAAAGAAGGAAGTAGGATCAGGATATAGAGTTTGTCACATAGTCTTTGATCAGCACCTATACAGGAGACGTTACTAAGACAGGAGGAATGTGCTCCAGGATAAGGTTGTTCTGTTTGTGTGTCCTGAGTACCATCGAGCAGTGGGAAATGTCGATGTGAAGGGGAGTGTTAGGATTAAATGGGAAACTTCATTATGTGCAAAAAAATGCAAATCAAATATTTGTAATCCTGCAGTTCTCAGTAAGGCATGAGAGAGCTTGTCTTGAATTTAAGGGAAAGAATTGAAGGGATTGAATGTAGAGCTGATCCAATGGCATAGAAACATGGCAAGTGTTCTGCAAGAGCATTGAACAAATGTGTACTTTTGTTTGTCTTTAAATGCAAAGTAACTATTGATTTCAGTCCTGTTGACTTGGATTCACACACCTGGGACACAGGAGATTCCTGTTTACCAGTATGTAAAGATGTTCAGTGCCTATTTACCAATCCATATTTTCATCTGCGTACCAACTACCAGTGCTAGTAATTATGTGTCTGTTAAGTTCCATAACTTGATTTTGCATCTTTCTAATCCTCACGCTGCAAATTCTAATGCTTTGGAGGAAAGATATATACCTGTTATCTTTTTAAATTAGCAATTCTTACCAAATGCCAGTATATGGTATTTCATTACGTGTTTTTAACTTCCTTTTCTCTGTTTACGATGTTCACACATACATATCTAGTTACATGATGCACGGTCCAGTGCATCTAAGAGGCGTGTGTTGCGTACAAGTGAGCCTTTGCTACAAAGTGAGCTTTTACTGCAGTTGTAGGTACGTCTGTAGCTTGAAAGTTTTCAGAGTGTTTGTGTTTCCACTCTCCAGGAACCAAGCAGGCAGTGTTGCTGTTTGGCCCAGTTCCCTCTGGCTGCTCAGGTGCTGGGAACTGGGCAGCTTCAGTCCTTCAAAACTGGGAGAGCTTCTGTATCCAAACCTGGTAGTTGGTTTTGAAGACTTTAATATGTTTATAGATTAGTTCATACAAGACAAACGTTGCTTTTTAAATCCTAAAGTGTTACATTTTATTGTCACATAAGCACAACAATAATATTAAAAGAAGAACAATGAGCTTTCTTCTTTCTTCCATTAGGTGCAATTCTGAAATATGAGTTTATCCCAGTGCACTGCTTTGCTAATAGGCTAGACACTTGCTTAAGCCAGCAAAAACCATGGGCAGGGCTGTGCCATTGCCCTACAGGTAACCAGAGTGACAGTAACTGCACTGCCAATTTTAGGCTAATAGGTTTTTCCCATGGCAGTAGTGAGTGAGTGATCTGGAGACAAAGGGAAAGTAGGGTGACAGACCTGGAAGCCAGGACTTTGCCAAAACATGGCTGAGGTGCTCTCAGGCTGCAGCTGTTAAGAGCAGTGTGAATTTCATGATTTTAATGTTCCTGCTGCTTCCCTGCGTTAGTCCAGTTTTCTATATTCCATTTTAGCTGGAGTCTCCCTAATTTCACAACTCTCCTGTGGTGTATGGGATTTTTTTATAGCTGTAAGAATTGTGAGTTGTTGCCTTGGAAACACAGTTGTGCATGCAGCTGTTGTAACTATACTTGTTAATTTTGCTTTATCACAAAAGGTTTCAAAGCTTTTCTGTATTTGTCTGACATTTCTTGATTCTGTAACTCTTTATAGCAATCTGTTTGACAAATTACCAGAGAAGGAAATAAAACTTCAACCTCGTAGTGTACAGCATGCCCCTGAGTCCTGCCGGAATCACCTGCGTGCTTGCCCTTGGAAGCCTCAAGCCTCATTCAATCCTCTGCCTGCCTATTTCAAAAAATAGGAAAATGTAAGAACTTCTGAAAATAAATTTCAGTATTTTCCGTCAGGGCTCCAATCTGCAGACGCTGGGGACATCAGCTGATAGGAAACTGCAGCTCCTTCAGGCTTCTGCATGGGACCAGACAGTCAGGCCTCTGCCAGGGCTCTTGCTCACTGGGACAGATCCAGCAAGAACAGCAGGAGGTAGCTTCCGGAGTGCTTCACCGAGGCAGGGCACCTTTCTCATGAAAGCTGCTTTGGTGCCGGAGAAGTTCATACTTGCTGCCTTTACTATAGGAGTGCTTAATCCTTTCCTTTGGGCCTGCTGCTTAACATCAGGTCCTTGAAGTAAAAGGCATTTGATCCCTTTCAGGACTGAGAAAAGGGGGTTGTTAGGCTGGAGAGAAACCACACAGGATCGCCTGCCAGGGCAGGTCCTCCTTACTTGCCAGCTGTGAACTAATGCCAAAGCTTTGAGATGGCTGAAATGTGTAGACAGTAGTAGCATAGCTTTGAAAGTTGTATGTGTTCGCTTTTTTTTAGCCAAGGCTTCTAATTGCCAGCATATTTTCAATCCATATACCTGTCAACTGCACCAGTTTAGCTGGCATTGCACTGCATTTATATAGTCTTCTGGTTTTATAGCAATATAAATATGGATAATTTTTTGTCTGTTGCTCCCTCTCTGAGCTTTCCCATTTCCCCTCATGGTGACATAAGCCATAATGGTTGGAGAGGAGGACAGGGCACTATTTCTGCTATGCTGTCTGAAAAAGGAAAGGAGTGCTGCATGAATAAATAGAAATTGCTAACTGCAATTAAAGACTGAAGTGGGTTTTTCTCCTTGCATCTATTTGTTTCCATAGACAGAAGTCCATTATAAAGCCTTGTGCCATGTGTTGTTTGTAGGTAAAAATTTTGTAGATACCTTTAATGTGAAGATTCAAATCAATTCAGCAACTGAAATCACAGTCACAATGTTTTAGATGACCAGAATGAGGTTTGGCTGGATTTGCTGTGGAGAAAGCTATCTTTATCAGACTAAGAGAGTCTTACTATATAGTATGCTGTAGTACAACTTTCTTTTTCAATTTAATTTCTTCGGGTGATTTCACCTTAATAAGTTGTACTTTCCATTTTTTTAAAGGAGTTTATTAGGAAAGCTGCTAAAGAGCAGATCAAGCCAGAATTCTATAGCAGTTATGCTGTAGAATGCCAGAGCAGAATGGGTGCTTGTGCTTGCTTGTAAACAGCCTTTATAAACTCAGTGAAAATTGTAACAATTCTTTTCAAGTTTTTATTATGTGATGAAAATACAATTAACTGTCAAATTGTAAGGACAATTCTGGAGTTTCTGTGCTCTGGTTGAAAAGTCCAGGAAACATCCTAAAGATGATTGTAATCAAAAGCACTTTTTTACCCCATCTCTTTGATGGGTCAGTCTTTGGAATAAGAGATATTTCTGCAGAAAAGCACAAACTCTATCTTCAAGTCTCTTTATTACATTCATTACATTGACAGGGATGATACAGGATCTGCTGTTTTACCCCGGTTTCTCACTGTATGGGGAGAGGGTTTACAGAGCTTCTCACATCTTTTTGTCTGGGCAACTGCAACAAAGTGAACTTGTAAGTTCAGAATTAGGGCAATAATTTAGTAGATGATAGTATCAGTTTTAGCACAGCATCTTTGTAGTAGTTTCAGAACATAATTAAATATTAATGTATGTACAGTCTAGATTGTTAGAATGTTGACAGCTAAACTAATCTGTATTTTTATTGATTTTATGATAGTATCTGAAATACTTGCTTCTACTGTTTTATTGAGTATAGTGAAGAAATTCTATTTGAGTCTACAAAGTTCATATACTACCAGATGCAATATTCTGGAAGCTAGATATTAATGGTCTGTGAGCATCTGTAGTTTAAGCATTAGTAAACTTATTAAGAAGTTATTGAGGTTGTGTCCTTGGTTGCTGATTGGAGTGAGCTGTGAAAAGCATTGCACAGTTTGTTCTGTCATATTCTGATAGTTATTTCTTTGGTCAGCCCTTCCTGGGAGGTCACTCTGACATAATAACTTTTACAACAGAAGTTTCCAAAGCCTGACCTCTGGGACCTTAGTATATTTTGGACTTGCATGTTTTTTTCTTGACTTGAAAGATCCTCTATATGGGAAAGAGATTTTCAATTGCGAAACACTGAATGTATAATAATCCAAGCACATATCGTGCTGCATTAGCAGGAGTGCAGGCAATAGATCCAAGGAAATTATTGTGCCTTCCATTCAGCTCTATTGAGATCATGTCAGGAACGCTCTGTCTGGGCTTGAGCTCCTTGTTACAAGACAGACATTGACTTACTGAAGCAAGTTAAGCAAAGGCCACCAAGATAGTCATTGAGCTGATGTACATGTCTTGTGAGGACAGACTGAGGGAACTGGGTGTGTTCAGCTTGCAGAAGAGGAGGTAAGGGGAGATCTTTTTTGCAATCTGCAGATGTGTTAGAGCAGAGAGAAGATGGAGGCACTCTGAGGGTTGATAAACACTGGAAGCAATTTCCCAGAAATGCTCTGGAATCTCCATCCTTGGAGACATTGAGGACCCAGTTGGACATGGCTCAGGGCAAAATGTAGGTGGACACACTCTGAGCAGGAGGTTGGACTAGGCAAACATTAGAGGTTGTTTTCAATCAAAATTATTCGCTTCTGCTCTGTTTTTTTTTCATCCCTTCAACCTTGTCAAAAACACATTCATTGTCTACAAAATCAGTGAAGATGCAGGCACAGAAACTAGTACAAATTAACAGATATTTGCCATTTTGGAAAAAAACAAAGGTTTAGGTGAGAGGAAAAATACCCTGAAAACTCCTGATGTAGGTTGTGTAGATCTCAGAACTCTCTCAAAGAATCTCAAGAAATAAACTGCCTTAAATTACCCTCCCAGGAATGGGGTGGCAGTGGATGTGAATGCTGTGTTTGCTACAAGTGATAGCATCTTAATCTATGCACTTTGTATTTCCTCAACTGTCTTCCCTATTGTATTTCAGCTGTTGAACTCCAAAGTCAAAAAGCTAACAGCTTTGCAGATGAAGTTCTGCCTCCCCATTCCCAGCTGCAATTGCTTCTGACAGCCTATGTTTGCCTGTTGCCGAGACTCACCCAGATTAATTTCTGTCTTGGCACTGAGGATTTGCATCAGGCTATTAAGTGTACAAGGGCACAGTGTGTGAATACCTATCAATATCCTGAAGACACTTTGGGTCTTGAGAGCCTTTGGGTCTTTATAAACTGGCTTGTGCAGATAAGGAGATGCCTCAGTGAACCACCTTTGGCAGATACTGCATCAGCCTTACGAATTGAAACAAGATTTAGGAGGGTTACTTGCTGCTTTGTTCCTGATTCTACTAAGTGAAGGAAAAACTCCATAATAGGAAAGATTAATACCACCATTCCTGAAAATAGCTGCAAAGAATTAGTGGTCATTAAAGTAATATTTTCTGTCACTGTTCATGCCACCGGGATCACAATACTTTTTCCACATATGTGAAAACAAGGATTTTTTGTTAATACCTTAAATTTGTATTGTAAACGTAGAGACGTATATCAAAAAGTGAGGAGTGGCATTGGAAGCTTGTAGCTATCAAGCTAAGTATCCTTCTTCTAGCTCCATATTTTGTAAGGTCTCTTTTCTTGTTAGTAGATGTTACCTTTTGGTGATTCATGTCATTACTACTTGACATATCAGCTGCCTTCTGATGGCCTGGTCTGGAAGTGCTAAGATAGAAGTATCTGACAAGTCCATTTGACAGTCAAAGGAAGGGGAAATAACTTGTTATTACTGAAGCATATATTGTTATTTCAGAAATAAGCAGCATTGGTCAAGAAATAGAAATAGAAATAAGTTGGTTCCTTTAAAGTACTTACTCTGTGAGAAGCATGTCTCCAGGCAGAAAAAAGTTGGAACAGTATTGCCTCTTGTTAGCTGCCATGCCTGCAGATGTAACTAGCTACTGACCAAAGCAAGGCTTTGATGCAAAGACAGGCTTGCTTTCAAATATCCAGCACTGATAAATGAGTTACTGGGTCAGCTGAAGTAGCTGTACAGTAAAAAGTGCAGATATGATGTTTGTTATTTAATAACCCAGATTAAGCATAAAAATCCCAAAGGAAAATAAAAATCTATTAGTAAGTATGTGTGTTATCCTGTAAACTATGCTAGGAAAATTGTAGGAAGCTGGAAGACAGTGTTCAGTAACTGTCTCTCACCATAGCTGGGCTTGGACGGGTCTTTGAGCAACCTCATCTAGTGGAAGGTGTTCCTGTCCATGACGGGGGTTGGAATGAGATATGCTTTAAGGTCCTTTCCAACCCAAACCATTGTGTGATTCTTGTCACAAGTGTCCACAGCAAACTGGAGAGGATAACAATATCCCATTCATTCTCTTTAACCTAATCAGATTTCTGCAGCTCATTGTTTTATGGGGTTTTGTATTGTTTAAGCCAAGTTTGCTGTTACTATGGAGTTTACTTTGCAGCTGGAAAGACTCAACAATCATCAGGGGTTTTAAAGCTTGGTGAAGCTTTTCTAATAGATATTTTCTTTCATAATGTGCCAATGAGAGGATTGGTACATTGGAGGTATGCATGTGTATGTATCTGCACATCTCTCTATGCACACTGCATATAAATACACATTAAAAAACCTGCCTAAGAATTCACTCACAGCAGTAGCTATTCCACAGGTGAAAGGGTGAATTTTCAGGGCCATTGAACACTGTAAATGTGTTCATTGTATCAGTGCTTCAGAAATACCCATTCTAAATGACTTTGTGTTGATCCACTGTGAAAATTCATTGTGCTCAATTGCCCTCAAAATTTCTCATTTCTCATCTGTGATGTTGCAGTCTGCTGACTGCACACCGGACTGATGTACAAAGTGTGTAGGCACCCAGCTTCAGAGTGCCTGAAGTACTTCATACTGCCTGTGAGCTTTCCATGTATTACTTGATAACTGAATAGATCTGTGTCTAGGGCTTGTTTCTGTAAGACTTTCAAAGACGGGAAAGGGCTTCTTGGAGTTAGTTTCTGTTGAGGCATGCACGCACAAGGAAACAAAGTCTTGCGTATATCACATGTCATATGTACCTAACACAGAGATGTGGAAAACGGAACTTTGGCTTTAATTTTTAATCATACCTTTGATTCAGAGAAATCAAAACCACTCTCACATCATTTCAATTCTTTTTAATTTAAGAGGAAAAAAAACCACAAATAAACTTCCAGTGGCATAAATAACTTTGTTTTGGTATGTATGGCAAGAAGTTGAATTATAAATGATTGGGGAGGGGTGTTTGACATCTCATTGGAAACAAGATTTACTGGGGTTTGGGTTTTCTGTTGTTAGGGTTTTTTCCTCAATTTTAAAAAAGGGCATTTAAACCAGACTTTTAATATATTTTTTATGTAATTTAATTTACTGTATTGCCTGATTTCTTATAAAAACCTATGCATATCAGCCTTTAAAACATGGGAGAAACAAATGCCTGTTTTGGAACAAAGGATAGATGACATTTAAAGATCTCTCCAGTATCTGTCTAGAACTGTCTGATTGCTCCTTAACTGTGTTACAAGACATTGGTTATTGCCTGTGGATGCTCTCAGGCATTAGAATAATGATACCGTTATAAAAGCCTGGTGGGATTGACAGAAGCACTGGCTGAGGAAGGTGTGTCTAGGAAAATGAGAACTTTGCATTCAAATTAGGTGTGGCAGAAAGTGTGTAGATGAGTCCAGAATTGCAAATTTAATAGAAACGTTGGTTTGGTTCGCATTGCAATTTTATTCTTGGAAGTTTACGAGACAATCTTATCTTGCCTCTAATTCAGAGAAGTTGGACACCTTGTCTTAAAAATCAGGGTAAGACACTTAATCAGGTAAGGAGACTTTGATTTTTCTTCCAGTTAGTAGGAACTTTAATTATGTCCTTGTACTAACATCTTCCTGAGCAGTGGATCGTTTCTGAGTTGCTGTAGCAAGGGAATACCTTTTTAAGCACCACACAAGCACTGCCAGGAATGATGCAGTCCTACATTACTAATCTGAGATTCAGGTGGACAATGCCAAGGTCAGACTCTGCCTTCAGTTAGAGTCTGTTAAAAATTAGAACTTCCTAATCACTGCTTAATTACTATTTCACTGCCAATTCAAACCTGTCCATTATTTACAGTTAGTGGGGTTTTAATCTTTAACACAGGAAATGGGAAAAAAATCTAAAGAAATTCCTTTTTTTTGTTTGTTTGTTATTATCAGTCTGTTTGTCCCACTCTGCTCTGATTTGGGTTTTTCAGATAGATTATTTGTAAGCAGGTAAAAGCTGTCTTCTAGGGATATGAATAGCAGTCGTAACTTTTTAAAGAATAACAGTATTTGCAAGCACATTACATTTCTATTCTTGAATGTTGAGTATACAACAAATTATAATCTTGGCAAACACATAAACCACTTTCATGTCTCTGTGTCTCTACATTCATCTCTGGCATCTAGGAATAATACTGCAGGTGGCAGAGAAGTACGAATTCGTATAAATGATGGTATGAACAGCCATAATTCATATGTTCTTCAGGTTTAAGACAAGGCCTAGTACTCTAAGACAGAAAATATAATCTGATTTGATTTTTTTTAATAGTTTTTTGTAATAGAACTTCCTTTAAAGTTCTCTAGAGCAAAAGGGAAGACCCCCCCTCATATTAGTGCCATTTTTATTTGTATTTAAATGTCTAAAATGAGTAAAGCCATTCTTGGAAAGAAAATAAAGCATCAGAGAGATAATCTGACTTGGCTTGTGAAAACAGGGGTTTGTCTAAATTATTTGCTGACTTCAGTCATCCATTCTCAGAAAGAAAAAAAAAAAAGAAGGCACTGCATCTTGCATAATCTCAGAAAGTCTCTCAAGAGGAGATAAAGGCCAGCTTGAGTCTGTTGTCTAGACACAACCATTCAATACTCATTATCCTTATTCTTTTCATTCTTATGCCTCAAAGTAATTTTAAAATGAGGAAAGATAATAGGAATTGTTGTATTAGAGCAGTATCTCTGGCAAATATGGCCAGTTCTGCAGAAAAGGAGCTGCTTTTGTTATAAAGCTTTAATTTTCTTTTACTTAGTTTTCCCGCATGTCTTCAGCGTTTCACTGCTCTTTTAATGGTATTTCAAAACCATATAATTTCACAGTAAAAGATTGTATTTATGTAGTCTGTAAATTTACACTTTTACATAGTTACAATTGGATCTTTTGTTTCAATAAGTTGCATTTACTTTGCAGTTACATTCTGTTTCATAATTAAATCATTTCCAATCTAAGTACAGGAAATCTATGCTTCGATGTGCAAGTCTGCTGACAAAGTGAAGGGTAACCCAATTCTCATCCATGCAACTTTTTAATTAGTTGCTGCACATCTGAGGATTAGGTTTGTTGGGTTGTCTTGCGTAAAATAACATTAATATTCAATTTGGTTAAGGACTTTCTATAAACAAACAGAATTAATAAAGCTATTAAGCAAATCTCTCTGATGACCAGTTTCCATATGTGTTGCAATTATTCTAAACCGTTTCCAAATGCAGATGGTTGAGAAGGGCTTATCTTTCCATTGTTTTTCTGAATCTTGAAAAGTATCTGGGTATTTTTGATTCTGAGCTAATATGCATTGGAATTTGCCAAATGTATTTTCGAGGGTCTGCAAAAGCCAGGTGGAAAGTAATGCTTTGTTACAAGCTCTGTTATCAGCCTCTCAAAGTACATTACCTCATTTTCTTTATGTCTGGGTTTTGGAATATTCTGCATCTGAACAAGACAGCTCTTTTTTACCAAGTTTGAAAATATTATTTTGGAGATGAAAAGTTTGTTAAATTATGCCCTTACCTGGAATTTTTTTAAAATGAAGAGGAATGGTTTTATGAAATGGTTTGGATGAGCCTCTACAGCTCCCAGTTAAATGACTGGTATTAACACCCAGCTCATCTAAAGTTAACCTGGAAGTTATTTTTGGCTTATATTATAATTTAAAAAATTTGAAATTTAAATGAAAGAGAACCAGTATAGAAATAAGTCCTTATTTCCTGTATCCCTTGGAAAATAAGCTCTGCTACTTAAGTCCTGGCAAGATGGTGTTGATTTTGTGTGGAGACTTTTGGCTGGTTTTATGGTGGCATAAATTCACTTTATGTTATAGCTTGCTAATACATACAGTGCTATAAATTGAGAACATTCTTTCATAACTTTTGAGAGCTATTGAGGTGACAGGGATGACGTAACTTATCCCAAAATACCATTTACATTGTATTTAGATTCTTGTGGGGACAGGCTGCATTTACATTGAAGAGCCACTCAGTTACTGCCCAATATATTCTAATTTTGTTTGTATATTCCATGCATTTGCAAGTATCTACATGGAATTTATTTCACTTTCTGGTTCTTTTTTTTACCAAGAATTTTTAAAACTGTTTACATAGCACTAGAAGAAAGGCTGTTAAGAAACCCTATGCCCAACAGGAGTGCTGAACTCTTCCGGCGTTGGTTTATGAGAAGCTCTGTGGTAAACTGTGACAACCGAGTTGCTCGCCTGCCTTGCAGAGGGTGACATCCCTGCAGAGGGGGATGGCTGCAGTGTGATACAGGCACTCCTCAAACATCTCTCTTCAAACTGGGTGAGGAAAACAGAAACTGCTTCTTCTAACCTGCTGGCCTGTGAGCTGCATTAGCAGAGGCTGTTTGTCAATCTTGTGGTGAGATTGCAGAGTAGCATCCTCCAGGAGATGGTTTGTGCAGGCTGCTAAGGAGGGTTGTTTCCCTAGTTGTCCCAGTACAATTTGCTGCCAATTTGATTTAAGCCTCTAATAGTGAGTTAAATGTGCTGAAATGCTGCAGGTAGTGTTTGTCTGGAAATTTCGTCCTCTACTACATTGTGGAGGGTGACCAGCTGCTCGGAAAGTGAGTGGGACCCCGAGCATCATGCTGACTCCTCTGTTGTCTCCTTTGCACTTTCCTCTGTGCTCTGTGCTTCTTCCATTTCAGGGCTTGAACTCTTTTAAGTAAATGAGGAATATTCCATATTGTGACTGCCAAATGGAGCTGGGAGTGAAAGAATATTTCAAAGGGAGTTTTCTTATGACTTTTTGTAGCTTTGAATATTCAGTTTGCTTTGTAATTTTCCTACATTTGGTAGAAATCTGGGCTCATTCTTCAATTTAGTCTACAGTAGCCTTATCTGCCTTTAAGGGTTTTTTGTTTGCTTGCCTTGTCCCATAAAACAACAACTGTAATCTGATTCAGCTATAAAACAGCATTTTGGCTGTATTCTTGGTTGTTTTGTACGTTGAGTTTTATGCAGTAAGATACATGCATGTATAGACTTAAAAAAACCTCCAAAACGAATATATTTACTTTTTGCTTTCTCTAAATGACTGAACTCTACAAAGTTTACTGAATCAACTGTCAATGTGTGTATTAAATGTAAGTGGTGTGAATTTACCCCCTGGTAGGCTGCTAAACCAGGCCCAGTAAAGTAAGGTTTATTTTTAAGGATCTGATATATCTTGTAACGCAGGTGAAACAAACCTGAGAGAAGTAACATTAACCCATAGATGCAAAATAGTTTGTGCTTCTTTTTAATGGCCTGAATTGTCATTACTCTTTTTCACCATCATTTCACTGTCCAGCTGTTGATGCAATAATTTTGTTCTGTGGTTTCTTCTCTGATTCATGGTCAGTTGTACACTCCATTCTATAGGCCAGGGCAAAAGTCGTATAAGGGATATAATTTCTTGTAATAACAAAGATGCAGTTCCTTATAGTAAAATGTTTTCTCACCGTGTCTTGCTGTCCTGCATGGCTGAACTCTCAGGATGCTCATATGAATAGTTAATCCACTGAAATAACAGCAGTTTCTACTGTTTGAGGTACTGTTCGTTGTCAGCAGGCGGGATTCAGCAAGTGCCTCCCCACCATCCGCAGGGAGCTCGTTAAGCTCCATGATGTTTGTTGCTGTTAATTTAAACTGGCATTGTATACAGGACTGGCCCAAAGTCCAGAATGCAGTTTAGGGAATAGCAGTGAAATGATAAAATTCTTTCCTCAATTGGTAGAGGTTTTCTTGTAGCCCTGAATTTCAAGTTATTTGAGGATTAAATGCAAAGTAGCTGTATAGGAATAGACATGTAGTTAGCTTTCATTTCTTAAATTAGAATTCCATAAATTGCAGTTCTGTGTGACAGTACTTTAACATTTTCTAAATGCCTTGTGAATTGGATGGCCTTTTCCCAGGAGCAAGGGGATTGATGCCTGGCTTTTATGGAAGGGTTGGGAGCTGGCCATGCTTCCCTTCCTGCCTTCTGACCTTTCATTCTTTGTGAGGCAAGTGGTTACTACAACTGATACAAGGCTAATGCAGATCAAATGCATCTTTCCTTCCATGCTGAGGGAAAGATAAGATTCCAAATGCAACTGCTACTTAACATAAACATGGGGAAGGTGAAAAAAATCTTTCTGAAAAAGTATTCTTGTGCTACAAAGCTTGTTATTGCTTAGTTGTAACAAAATGACAACTTCTTAATCACTTTAATGTGACTTTTTCTATTAGAGATAGATACTATATATTAAGGTACCCAGGAGGAACCTGTTTGAACATCGATCTATTGAGTTCTCAGGGGGAATTAAATAAATAATAAATTGTACCAACATGATAAATTTGGAGGAAGCCTTTAATCAATTATTAATTGATTATTCATATGAGCACAATGCTTGTAAAGATCAAAACCTAATTTTGACAACATATGCAAACTTTTCCTTTTGAGTTTAATGATATATTCTCAATCTGTTGTTCATTAAGGTGAACATCTGTGAATTCATTAATTTTTCTCCAAGCTTGCTGCACCACAAACTTCATTTCTTTAACAAATTTTCCAAAGAATAATCCCATTACAAGCTTAGTTTATAATACATGCAATGACAGCTTCGTTAGCACACTTATCTCTTTTTTGTCTAATAAGTCTTTGCAGCAAAACTGTTCCTGTGTGGTACAGGGCAGTCAGACCAGGGAAAGTGTATAAATCTGGTTGAGGAGAACTGGCTGCGGAGTTTGAGATCTCATTAGCTGAGCTCATAAAAATGTGACACCATAGGTTTCCCAAAATATGGTGATTCGGAGCTGTGAATTGCCACTTGCAAGTTACAGAGACATGAATTTTATCAGACTTACTGGATGTTGCCTTATTTTCTTTTTCTTTTACTCTTTTCCTTTTTTTTTTTTTTTTGATGTAATACAATTGTAAAAACCCTCTTTTGCTACTTTTACATTACTGTTTAAATGAAATTGTAAAAGTCCTGTAGTCCTAGAGATATTCAAAGCATGCTGGAAAGGAGAAAGAAGAAATAGGTTAATGATTCCACCTGTAAGCATTGATTTTGAACTTTTAAATGGAAATATGCAAGTAAAACTGTACTCAAAGATAATACCTATTGGTGTTTCTTTAGACGCTTTCCAGACAACATAGATACTCTTTTTTCTTGCATAGTACCACTGCACTGTCTAACCCTTTCAGGCATATATCTATGGTTAGCTGTCTCTTCTTTCTTTGATATCTTTTCATAAAGTTAATGGTAAATGAAATACTGCTGTTAATACGTGCTGTATTATCTGACCAGTCCACATTAGGAGAGTGCTGAGCAGAATTTGCAGCTGCAGAAGATTGTCACTGTGTTCCTGTGTTTAATGGAATAATTTAGGCACAGAGACAGAAAGAAGTCTGCGCTAAAATGAGTACAAGCACTTTTAAGCAGAAAACCTGTAGCTAATTCTCAGTCCTGTAATTGAATTTGCAGGATAGCACATAAATAAAGCTGGGCTTTTTTGAAAGTTGGATACTTTGCACTGCATAATAATGTTTTACTGCCTTGTAATGCTTTCCCATGTATTTTCCCACATCCTGTGCAATTACATTTCAGTGTTGCATGCCTGAAATCTTCACCCATGATGCAGCCTACGCAGTGTTGCATCAGGGAAGCTTCAGCCATGCGTCTTGGTTGACTTTTGACAAATAATTGACAGCCTGCTGTGGATACGAGTGGTTAGTTTACAGTTTGCTGTAGCATGCCCAGCCATATGGTCTCTGCTGGGCTATATCTTAAAATGAAGTGCAAAAATCTTCTTCCCCTAAAAGCTTTTTGAGTATCTTTGTTTTTTGCTCCCACTAAAGTCAGAGAAATTCTGAAGGGGTTTGATTCCAAGACTGAGCTTTGAAGAGTTTTTCTGAAAAGAAATTCCAACTGAATAGCATTAAATTATGTTAAGAAAAATACATAATATCCATTTTATCTTTCATGAGATTTTATTGAATTACTTCCTTGTCATGTTTAAGCAGAAGATTTTGCAAGTTACTGAGTAAAACGGTATTAAAAAGTTACTGTAATGACATCAGCTTGAACAGTCATGTCCTTGAACTCAATGCTACCTCAGAAATCAACAGATTACATGCATTTGAGGTGGAATCTTACAGAATACTCAGTTTTTTAAAGTCAATGGAAACCAAAGCCACCTGGGTTGAAGCAGAGGACATTGAACTCATTGTAAGATTGAGTCTTCTCTGTAATTTACACTCTTAACATTTTAGATAATCCATTGATCTCGTTTGAACAGGTAATATCTGTAATAATACCACATTTCTACATCCTCCGAAGTCAATTAAAAAGCACGTATTATAGCTATATTTTAATCAAGACTTACCGGGAAATGGAAGTGAAGAATTCTGCTTTTCTTGATTGTACCATTTGCAAAAAGAAAAGCTGAATGGAAAAATGAAATTAATTATCCTTTCTTTATACATCCTTTGTACTTCTACTTTCTTCCTCAAATGAATTTAAATTACTTCTGTCCTCCAGGAGAAGGTATTTCAAAACCATGAGAAAAAGTAGATGGATCTTTCCAGAGCATTTACATGGAGAATTTAAGTATAATTCATTAAACTTGGCTCTATAAATAAAAACATACAAATACAGGTTGTCACTGAGAGTGGTAAGTGGACAACTACATTTAATATCTTCCAGTCCCATCTACTCTCAAGACTTAAATTGAAGGGAATGTATTTCATTGTAAAGTCAAATATGGAAGAAAAGTTGTCATGTACAGAACTGCAGGATGGGCTTGAACGCACTATTTTCTTTTTCCTCCCTCTTCCAGTCTGAAAACTCTGCTCAGACGAATAAGCACTCTATACGCTGCTATTCCAGGGCAGCAGCAAATACCTGCCTGCAGGAAACTGGCTGTTGTATTATTTCTGATCTGTTCAGTATTAATATGACTGTGTACTATGCTGCTAGATCCTGAAGGGTTTCAGCATCGCTCTCAAGAAGCATGTGCTAGTTTTTGGTGTGTTCAAAAGTAAAAAATTGGTATCTTATCGATTTTCTTCTCATTCAAAACATGACCTCGCATTGCATGCAGATGAGGGATTGTTGTGGACAGTTGAATTTATTTTAAGAACCTAAGTAATTAAAAAGGAATCTACAGCTCATCTTAACTCATTGTCATTTGCATTCTGTACTTCTATGGAGAGTAAGCTGAAGAGCAGATGTAATTAGGAAGTCAAAGGCTGAATTGCTATTTGCCACACATTAAGAATGAAAAAAAAAAAAAAGATACTGCATTGGCAATGAATCTATTGGTTCTGTGACGGATTTTGAGATTAAGTTCTTACACTTCCATGACATTTTGAAGTAGACCATTTTTGTTGAGGAAAAGAGAGAGGAAAAGGAAAGGTCATGTCTCTCTTATCAGGCAGTCATAGTCTCCTGTAAAATAGAAATGTCTGTTTAATGTCAGTGAACAGCCCAGGTGGAGATTCATGTTGGAGCAAAACATCTATACTTTATCTTACACCTCAAAGTTTATAGTACTTAAACCTTGTGATAACAGAATCCTAAGTTATTTTCAGATGAGATTCCTCTACCATGACACCATGTGTCTCCACTCACACACTGTCCACCTTTTTCTTCTTCTCCAAAATTGGCTTCTCTGCATTCCTGACAAAATAATCCTTGTATCAAGTATCTAACAGCATGAAAGGCTCAGCAAGCTCAGACTTATGTTACTACATTAAAATACTTCATGGTTTTTCTGGGAGTGGATTTTGCAAGTCCTTTTTTCTTCTTGGCTGAGCATACAGCTAGAGAAGCCAAGCAAATCATTGACTAAAGTGATTAAGAGGAGTGGTGCTACAGTGGTGTTATAAGGCACAAAGGAAGGGATAGTAAATAAAAGCATATTACCTCCAGAAAGGTTGACTTCGTAATTCCTTTGAGCTCTGTATAAGGAACAACTTCATTTCTGTACTGCCTTTTCTTGTATTCATCTCTTTTCTCTGTCTTACAAATCTATTTCTAGCATGTATATATTTACTTAAATGATTTATTTAAAAAAAATATTGCTTTAGAGCTTTACTAGTAAAATAAGATTGTGTTTTTCTTGGTTTTAACCTTTACAACCTATATCAAAATGGAGAAAAATACTGTTGGCAGTCACGATAGTTCCATTATAGTAATACAAGCAGTAGCTTTTACTTCATTACTCTGCAGAGTTATGGTTCTGAACTATTACTTTTCCCCACCTTAAAATAAAAGGGCTTTAAAGTGCAGTCTACCTTGAGGTTAAATGTGTGTACATTCATTTGAATGGTTTGTACACATGGGGGCTTGGCATAAAACTGGGTAAAATTGGACCACCTGTAAATTAATATGCTTGAAGGAATTTTTGATATTACCAGAAACAACAATCATTTTATCAGATGAGTGTATTTTTTGTGTGTTTCTGTGTGTGTGCACGCGTGGTGGTTTTGTAATCAACCGCATAGCTTTTTCTCACTGTTCCCTTCTACATAAGGAATATCCTTCAAAGAAAGATACATTCTTTAATAGCTGTCACTTTCACATTATTTCTGGCAATAAGTGGTGAATATTATTTAATAAGTAATGATTGAAATACCTCTTTCAAAGAAATTACCTATTAAGGATTTTCAGAAGTGATGGCAAATTATATTGCCTTGCATATTCATGCAGCTTGAATTAATACAATATTTAATGTGAAATTTGACATTAATTGCTTATAAATAGTTTCTTAGAATCTAGATGCAATTTTAGAAAATGCTGCACTAGCAGAAATAATGACCTGGCAATACACTGTAATCAGTCAATGTCTTTGTTCATCTTAGGTATGTTGGCAAAGCAGTACCCATTTGAAAAAAGAAAGTTTTGGTTATTTAGTCAAATGGGACTTAATTGCAGGTCTTCTGGAGCCTGATATCATAAAGCAAGTGAGATCATTGGTTTAGTAGCTGAGATTCTAGGAAAAATGAACATGAGTAATTAGTTTATGTTATATATTACTACCTTCAATTTTTCTCTCCCTGCCCCTTTCTTCTACATTCCCCTTCCACTTTTTGTATTTTTTCTACTTTTCTCCAGTATTCTGATATCACTGCTTACTCCACCTTTTGCCTATGGTATTTTTCTTTTTTTCCTTTCCTTTTCAGGACAAATCCTGCTCTTATTCGCTGCCTTCTACCTTCTGCACTTGGATGTTTAACTTTTTATCCTCAAAACATTATTTTTCCTGATTTTTCATACATTCTCCTAACCTCTTGGAGGCTTTTTTGATAGAAACAGAGGGCATGCATCAACTCATAGTCCTTGTAAGTCACAAAGCGAAACGGTCATGTCTTTTGAGCACAGGTTACAGGAGCAAAGTCAATTATGCGTAGACAAGTACCTTTACAATGTTTTGTCCTGGATTTCAGGAGTTACCTTTGATGGGCAGGGCTTTGTCTACTCCCTTTTCTCTGTTATTTTGGAATTTTGCTTTTTTTCAATACCTTCTTGTTAGGAGTAACGAGTTGTTCATATATGGTGTGATTTGCTGTCATTAGTGTTATATTCCTTTCCAAATCAAAACATGTAAATGTCTCTGGGTCTCTTGAGAAGCTTTAATCTTATAAAGGATGTTGTATTGAAAAGTTGTTGTTTTCCGACAGTCATGATAAGTTTGATAATTACATTAATAATTATTCTTTCATGTTTGCTATTTACAATCAACAAAGCATCTGATTCTGAAGTTCAAGGAGAAATCAAAATGTTGGCAGTGTCAAAGCTGTAACAGCAATTGAAAGCAAATTCATTTTATACTGGAAAGAAAGAGTAGAGTTTTAAGAAGGGGGGATGGTTCTGGACAGCTCTGCTACAGAGCAGTTGTGTCTTTGTAACAGTGCACAAGGTATGTTTCAGCTGCAGCAGATGACAAACCTGGGAGTGGAGAATGGTTGGATTCCCTCTTTTCCTTGGTAACCATGTCATCTAACTTTTTTTCATAAACTAATCAATTTCTGCCTGAAATCCCTTAAGCAACTATTTAAATAACTGGGACTTAGTGTGTCTATGTTTTCAATTTACAAAATTTAGCACTTCACCTCTGGGTTTATAGTGTGGATGTGCTGAATCCCAACACTTCAAAGAAAATTTAGCAGTTGGAGTTCCTTATAAATCCTTAGCTCACCCATCTGTATAATTTTTATTAACATGTCCTTTAAAGGCTTGCTTACAGCACAGATTTCTTTCAGAAATGCTTCAGGTAGTGGAAATAAGGGCAAAGCAGACAATAACAAGGTCCTGTAAATGTATATTCATTAAAAGCTCAGACAACTTTTAAACAAACAAATGAGTTTTACTTCCAAAATAATTAACCAAGTGCTTTTCAACTCCCAAATCATTTTGCACCCATCTCTCAAGCTGTAAAATATTGGAAAGATTGGACTGCATCCTTGCGCTCTTCCTTTCAGTGAATTCTAGTTTGGAATTTTGTGCATGTAACAATCAGGTCTGCTCTGGTACTTTTCATTTTTTATTTAGTATTCTAAAAATGCAGTTACTTCTAGTACTGCAGTTAAATATCATTTAACTTACCTAAGAGTTTGCCTGTGACAAGCAAGCATTGGGTGGATAGTAAAAGCTGTTCTTGAGTGAGATTATATCTGTCTTGTGACCAAGATTTTTCTTTAAAAGGAAGAAAGGAGAAAGCTTGGATTGGTTAATATTACTGTTGGTTTGGTTTGTTTTTTAAATTCAGACATAGTGCAAAAGCTTACTGCTCTTCTCCTGGGATGCGTGCACTTGCACTACAACTATTGCTTGCAAATGGAGAGCTTTAGACTGAGCTTTGGTCATCTGAGTTTCTGAGTTACAGACTTTGAAATCCGCAGGTTTTAATTGTTTTCCTCCTAACGCTTGTGATGCACTGGAATAGTCCTTTTTGTTTTGTTTTGTTTTGTTTTGTTTTGTTTGTCTTGATTAGTTGGTGTTTTTTTTTTTTTTTTTTTTTCTTTTAATTCATACAGAAATCTTTTAAATCTTTTAATATACTTCAGTTTGGCCACCAGAGTTAATGTTCAAACCTTCTTTTCAACTTCTTTCATACTTTGTTTAAAGGGGGAAAGTGACAATGGCGCTCTACCTTCTGTGCTGGAAAGCAGAAGGTATTGGAAGAGCTGTAGTTCCACAGCAATCAAGGAGAGATATTGAAATATTAAGACATTTCCAATGGGAATGGGGAATGTGTGCTACATTTTGACTGACAAATATACGTAATTTCAGGATCAGTAATCATCTAGAACCAAGCTGAGTCATAGGTCAAGTATCTAGCCATCCTGAGACTGCTTCATGTTGCTCTTACATAGAAACCAAATGTGATTGTCTCTTGCTTAATGCAGTTACAAGAAGATAATCTTGTAGAGACTTCCATTGGGAAACTCAGAATGTATGTAGGTGCATTAATTTTCTGATACACTTTATATTCTATCATTTCCCATGTTATTAAATATGTTTCCCTCTTCCCTACAACCACCTTGATTATTTTCTGTTCTGTCATAAAATATTTGCTTTGTAACAGGCGCAGGAAATTGGCAGTCATCTCTGCATTGCTGCCTTTGATTGTAAGAAGCTTTGAACCCATACACAACATTCCACAATTCAGAGCGGAAAAGTAAGCCTGGCGGTTGATTTCCAGCTTTTAACCAACATACAAAGGAAAATATTTATTTACAGTGATCACAGTTCTATTGTTCTCCAGACTATAGTAGACAATAATGCCTAATCAGATACTTCTGCAATTCACAACTTAAAATTATCTTGACGTCTGCAAGATTGGCTTTAACCTTTTTCTTACAATTTTCTTTCTCCTGTTTTCCTCAGATTTTTAGTGACAAGAAAAATAGACTTCTGCATTTTTCTGACTTCAACACGGAAGGTTTTGTTGTCAATCTGTCTGGCTTAAGTTAATGAGTTATATGTTAAACCCTATGCTAGATATTAACAATTTTTATCAAAAAAGTTCATTTTTTCACATGAATCTAACATTATTCTTGAGCCATCTGCTATGCTTCCCTTAATGCAGGAACTTAAGGGGATTTACAAGAAAAAGCAGCCGCTGTAGCAGTGTCTGTTGTGGGGTAGCATGTGGGATAGCATTAGATGGAGCTGGAATGCATTTCAGTCTCTCCTAGCTGTGCAGCATCCTCAGTGGTTTTGAGTAAAGACAATTTATTCCTGAAGCAACTGTACATGCACGTTATAGGGTATTTAAATGATCTTTTGATCTAAAAGACACTTGGCTTGAGGGGATGGGAATTGAATTTAGGAAATAAGTAAAATCAGTGATATACTCAGAGGATGTTTGAGTCTCATCATTCCTAACCATAAAGAAATAGATGAGATGTGCGTGTTGTATTTCAGTCCATTTCTGGTCCTTATAGTGAACAGGAACCTACTTCTACTGTCAGTTATTTTGTCAGGTCGATGAATGTAAGTGTAATGGGGCAAAAAAATAAAGGTGCTGAGTTTGTAATTGTTTTGGTGATATGAGTGTGGTGAAAGTTGTCTTGAAAACTAGGAAATTGCACAGAAAAGGAAGTAAGATTACAAAATCATTCACTGAGAACTTCAAAAGTTACAGAAATACAGTTTCAGTGATATTATCAATCTGGTTTTTTGTATTTATTATGGATAATCACATTTTTTATCTGCCTAGGAAAGTGTAAGCGTGAATCAGGGTCATGGTGTGAAGTTCCAGGTGAATACCACTGAGGACAAAAGGGGGCGTGGGAGCTCTATGTGCCCACTATCTGCCAAGGAAGAGTAAGAGGTGGCAAGGGAATGGGTGTACATCTTTACTGTGCAAAAACGGACTGCAGGCCCCTTGTAACCTGTGCAGTCTCTAGATAAAACTACTACAAGAAATATACTGAAAGTATTACTACTGTAAAAGTTTTGCTGAACTGGGATATTCATCAGGTGCGTTGAGTCTCATGCTATGCAAGTCTCGTAAGGACGTCTAGGTTTGGCAGGCGTGTATTCCCATGAACCTCTGTAGTGTCTGATTATGAGTTTAGGTCAATATATGCTTACATTCATTAAACAACTGTTTAAGATACTGTCTTCAATGGAATCTGGATCACTATTTTTAGCCTGCCACTTTCATATTTTGAAATGCAGTGTCCCAAACCAAGGTGATTTGTTAAAGGTGAATAAGAGTGAGATCATGGTTGACCGTCACTGGAAAATCCCCAAACGCTTTGTCTTATTGAATTCTTAATGCTATTATTTAATTGACGTTTGTTTGTTTGGTTTTTTTTAAAGGCAGTAATATCTCTTTCGGTCTTTTAAAATTCATCTGCTAATTACAAATTATTAGACCATTTCCACTTTCTAGACAATACTGATCATGGTCAACAGTTTAGCTGGGGAACTGGGGAAAGAGTGTCTTTTCTTTGTTTAAATTTTTACATATCTAAATGTAAGCATCAGATGTGAAACTGTTTATATAAAAAATCAGATTGCCATTCAAGCAATAATCAGCTAATGCTAACAACTGTTTTTTGTGTTTCAGGTCATGTCATGTAATAATGGTTTTACAAGCAGCCTTCAATTATTGTATGCTCTCCTTTTTCCATGGGCATGCCAGATTTATTTGTCTCTGAATAAATTATGTGATGGGGCTGCCTGACATGTGGCAGCCCCTGATAATGGTCCAGACATGCTCAGAAAAAACAGTTCTAGCAATGAGCAATACAAATGATTGGAGCAGCTTGTGTGTGCTAGGCAGTAAACTGTGCTTTCACAGGCAATCCAACAGGCCGTCAGCATATCCAGATTGCTGAGCCTCTCTGGGCTGTGCCTTGGAGGTTTGGTGGTTTGAAATTGATGGACCCATGGTTTGTCTATTGTATCTGATTGATAAAGTCTTATGATGTGGAAATTTCAGGGAATAAATTTGGTACCTTTTCATTGTGTTTTCCCAGAGGAATGTATCAAGATTGAGTAAAGGTTTTAAAATGGATTTTTTTTTTTTTTTCAAACATTTGAGAACTTTTACATTGAAGAGGTCAAAGATTCCTTTTTTTTGTTGTGGAAATATGTTGAAAATTTAGTGAATAAATTAACTTTTTCAGTTAGAAAACTGAACAAAGATTTTAGCTTGTTATATACCTTCATTTTATCCTCTTTTCATTTATGCAAAATTCTTCTAAAAACGTGACTCACAGAAATATTTATTTGATTTGGAAAAAAAATATAGATATTTTGCAATACAGTTTTCTGGTTCTCCACTAGCTCCACTGATTTCTGAAAGCTTTTCCTGTGGTTTGTATAGGGTAACTAGAGATAAAGTGCCATTTCTTGACATGTTTGCACACATCAGGTCATAAATGCCTCTCTCAGTCTGAGTCCTTCCATTGTTTGGGGCTTTGAAAGCTGTTTATGTTGAGCTCAGACTAAATCCCATGTATAAAATTCTGTGGCTCCCTGAGGTCAGGTGGAATAACAATGCAGGTTTAGCTTCTCTGAGTACTTATTGTCTTTAGGATTTGATATTTCGTTTTTAGGGAAAGCAATGGAAAGAATTTTCTGAGTGGCATTTGGGCTAATAACGTAAAGATCAGTGCCACAAACCAGGTTACTAAAAGTTAAAGGTAAGATGTAGTAGTTTTTCCTACCTTATTTACTTGGTATCACGCAACAAAACAACTTCCTCATTTAGAATAGAATTATTCAAATGCTTATAGTTCAAAATTTTCTGCAAGATTGTCCCTGAAAATATATATCCAAGGAGATAAAATGAAGAAAGTTTGGATGTTAAAATGCAGGAATGGTAGTGAATTTTGCATGATCACTGACAGGAAAACAAGCCTGTCCCATAGCCAATCCAGCCTCATAAATAAAGCACAGACATCACAAATCATTCGCTTCTCTTTTCCCTGTCTCTCCCCCTTTGTGCTCATATTTTCCAGCAGCTGTATGTGCTATTAATCTGCATTTAGGTATGCAACTGAATGTCTGCAATGTGCTTGTTAACAGATGCAGTGTTCAATTTGCTAGTTGGGATTGAGGCCTTTTAAAATGTCATCCTGTGTTTTAGCACTGTATACAACATGTTTCTTCAGTTTGATTGAAAAGCTTACTTGAGTGAGGAAAGCATGAACCATCACATTTGCTATTTTTTTCCTTATTAGCACTCTTAAGTGTATTCCACATTTGCCAGCAGAGAAGCAGTTAGCATACAGTGAAACTCTCCCTGATTGCCTGCTAATCTGTAAGGATCTTTCTGGTTGCCTTCGTTACTGCATCAGCAAATTACAAGCTGCTTGTTTGCTCTGTGCTTGACTAGGTCTGGGGCACTGCCAGTACGTTCCATCAAAAGGAATTGCGTTGTTCTGCACTAAAGCCTCTGTCAGATGGAGTTTTGCAGGGAAGAGATTGTGGCATGCTTTTAGTCAGCGCTAGTTGTAACATAAACAATTAGTGCTACTGCTTGGTGGTGCATACCACGTGATAGTATAGAATCATAGAATAGTTAGGGTTGGAAAGGACCTTGAGATCATCTAGTTCCAGCCCCCCTGCCATGGGCAGGGACACCTCACACTAAACCATGTCACCCGAGGCCTCATCCAACCTGGCCTTGAACACCACCAAGGATGGAGCATTCGCAGCCTCCCTGGGCAACCCATTCCAGTGCCTCACCACCCTCTCAGTAAAGAATTTCTTCCTTATATCCAATCTAAACTTCCCTGTTTGAGTTTGAACCCGTTACCCCTTGTCCTGTCACTACAGTCCCTAATGAATAGTCCATCCTTGTAGGCCCCCTTCAGATCCTGGAAGGCTGCTATGAGGTCTCCACGCAGCCTTCTCTTCTGCAGGCTGAACAGCCCCAACTTTCTCAGCCTGTCTCCATACAGGAGGTGCTCCACTCCCCTGATCATCCTCGTGGCCCTCCTCTGCACTTGTTCCAACAGTTCCATGTCCTTTTTATGTTGAGGACACCAGAACTGCACACAATACTCCAAGTGAGGTCTCACGAGAGCAGAGTAGAGGGGCAGGATCACCTCCTTCAACCTGCTGGCCACGCTCCTCTTGATGCAGCCCAGGATACGGTTGCTTTCTGGGCTGTGAGCGCACACTGCAACCGGCTCATGTTCATTTTCTCATCGACCAACACCCCCAAGTCCTTCTCCACAGGGCTGCTCTGAATCTCTTTTTTGCCTGGGATTGCTCCGACCCAGGTGTAGGACCTTGCACTTGGCATGGTTAAACTTCATAAGGTTGGCATCAGCCCACCTCACAAGCGTGTCGAGGTCCCTCTGGATGGCATCCCTTCCCTCCGGCGTATCAACTGAACCACACAGCTTGGTGTCATCGGCAAACTTGCTGAGGGCGCACTCAATCCCACTGTCCATGTCACCGACAAAGATGTTGAACAAGACCGGTCCCAACACTGATCCCTGAGGGACACCACTCGTTACCGGTCTCCAGCCGGACATGGAGCCATTGACCACAACTCTTTGCGTGCGGCCATCCAGCCAGTTCTTTATCCACTGAGTGGTCCACCTATCAAACTGATGTCTCTCCAATTTAGAGACAAGGATGTCATGTGGGGCAGTGTCGAATGCTTTGCACAAGTCCAGGCAGATGACGTCAACTGCTCTGCCCCTGTCCATCAGTTTCGTAGCCCCATCATAGAAGGCCACCAAATTGGTCAGTCAGGATTTCCCCTTAGTGAAGCCATGCTGGCTGTCACCAACCGCCTTGTTGTTTTTCATGTGCCTTAGCATGCCTTCCAGGAGAATCTGCTCCAAGATTTTGCCAGGCACAGAGGTGAGACTAGTCCTAACCCTATATGTGTGTATATATGTGATCCTGTTTATTTTCAGTAAGAGCTGAGACTGTGGCTGTACGATTATGGTGATTGGAGTTTTTGCATTGAGACATTGGGTTTCAGACAGAGATCTCCAGTGCAGTAATTTCAGATAGCCAATGTCTGTGCAAATCCAACCCAGTATTCTTATACTCTGCTCAGTTCTCAGAACAGCTAAAGTCTCAGTCTGTCACATTCTGCTTGTGTTGAAAGAAACCAAAGCACCACTGTTTTTGCTGCCCTTCTTTTCAAGTATCCTAGCAGAACATTATGAAAAGTTCTGCCATCTCATATGGCTGATGGTATAGGTGGTGGTGTGCTCTGGGCGTGAGCAGCATCTCTCTAAGTCAATGGCATAGATTCAGAAGTTCACAGAGCCTGCACATGGGCGCTCTCTGGTGTAAATAGATCCTGAGATACTTTTCCATGTCAGTGCTGCTAGCAAACAGCCACCCTTTGATCCATGTGAGGGAACAGTCCCTGGGAGATAATCTGAACAGCAAAGCAAAGCAAAAATCAAACTGCTCTTTCTGTGCATCTTTGATGCACTGGAACTTAATTTACTTTATGCATAGAACTGCTTTAACTTCACCTGGAGGCAGGGTGCAATTTAGATTGCCTTTTTTTTTTTGGAGAAATCCTGTTACCAGTATTAAAGTGCTTTAAAACGCCTTTAAAAACGTAGGCTGTAGATTACTCGTTATCCTTACCGTAGATTACCATTATCCCATCAGTTTGAAACATGGGCTTCTATAACTTGTTTAGTTTGGATTCACCAAATTAACAATTAAGAATTACTGACTGCAAACTCTTTTTTTATCAAATTATTCTTTCAAATACTTTTCCAATATGAATATGGCTTATCCTGTTCTGCATGTAGATGTTAATGTTCTCATGTGTTTACATTGCAAATGCACAATAAGCATGTAGAAAGAAGAGTGCAGCTTAGTATAAAAGCACATTTTGTTACACCTTTGAGGTATCACAAATTGAGTAGCAGTGATGTATCTGTGATTTATCAGTGGGAACTCTGACTTCCAAGTAAGTGAAAGCCAGGGTATGCAAGCAGATATATCAAATTAGATGTACAAATTAAATAGCAAGATTTAGGTTCCTAAGTAAGTTTTGACCTAATTTTTCTAAATGTCTGTCACTTGCTGTTCCCAGCTGCCTCACCAGCACAGATTTTGGTTTTCTAAAAATATAAGTGGGAATGTAGCTTTAGACACCTTGTTCTGAAAAAGAAGCAAGGTAAACAATTTAACTCCTGGAATTAAGCTTGAATCTCTGATGTTCTGGTTTGCAATATATTGAATACACTTTTATTAAAACTTAGTTGTAAGTCTGACAAGTCAGATGAACAATAAGGGTTCAATTCTGAAACAGAGGTTATTTTAACCTATAAACTATGTTCAAATCCAACTTTCTAGGTTAACCGCTGTAGGTTTGTATAAATTTTTGGTTCTGTGATACCTGACAGAATTACAGGATGCCCAACAGCAGCTGTCCATTAAGTTTTCACTCTGATGAATGCTGGTTCATGTCTCTGCTGGGATTATTTTCTTTTTCTGAAATACTATTGTCTAATAAGCAGAAGCCAAGTTCTACCACTCCAGATTTTAATTAGAGCATTTGCTTAATGCTGAATGCTATTCTTTCTTAACTGTAAATCCACATAGATTTTGCTAAATTCTGTTGTCTGTGGGTCATAGCTTTAAGTAGCTATTGGTCTCAAAAGGAGTTAATACTTTAGGCAATGGGGGCTCAGTAAAGCAAGTGTGTGAATATTTTCATCAATTCCAGCTAACTTTCGGTATTTCACTGGTCAGATCTAATTTGTTTGATGAGACATCACTGAAAGATGTTATCTATAGTGTAAGCTTAAAAATTGATTGTAACACATAATTCAAGGGCACTGCTTCATGCCTAGGGCAAGAAATACTATTTTTCTCTTCATTTCATTTGCTCTTTTATAATAACTTACCTTTTCCAGACTATATCCTCCAGATTTGTTTGTAGATTTGCAGAGAAGCAAAACCCACAGTAACAAACCACCCTAACTATTTATTTTTCACTTGGACCACACTGTAAAGTTGCATTTGTTTATTTTTGCCAAGGTATGTTGGAAGGCAAGAGTGTCTTGGATAAATCAGATCTGAATATATATATTTGCATTCAGAGCTACTGTGGTTAATTGGGTTATTTCATTTTTCATCATTAAAGACTTAGCTGTTGGAGTTTTAATAATACCATGAGATTCCCTTGTTAAACAGTCTCCGCTAGCAGTTTATATATACACACATACACACACAAACACCGCAGTCATCTCTTTAGCTAATATCCATTTAGTGCGTATCTTACAGCTGAATCTTCAGTTCTCAATCTGAAATTCTTACATTAATTGGCTTTAAAATGTTCCCTTTCTACCAATTCTGTCTTGTGCAACCCTAGAGGTATCCTTCTGCTTTGAGAGCAGTGTAGATTTTATTAAGCATGTCCCAAGATGTATATTTCAACTATTTTGTTTGCTTTGTGGTGGTTTCCTCTATAATAAGAGAGAACATACTGTGATGAGTCAGCCAAATACTTACAGTACACATGAAATTTACTGCTGTGTGCCTTTACCCTTATCACTGTAACTCCCCTGGGACTGCAGACACAAATACATTGCCTTTGCTACAGCTGTCATTCTGACAGTCTAGGAAATGCTAATATTCAAAGTATTAAAACAAAGCATCAGTGGTTTTCCATAGTGCCTGCAAAAATTTCAAATTTCAGACAATTCAAGCATCTTTGACCTTGAATGTATGTAATTTATTAGGATTTCTTTATATTTTTTGTAAATATAAAGACGAACTACTTACTTTGTCCATGATTTCTGTTAACTCAGATCTCCATGCTTTCAATAGGATGTAAGCAGTGTTAAAATACTCTCCTTTAGTATACAATTCACATGCTGTTGGACTCAGGAATAGTTTGGATCACATTGGACATAGTCTTTTCTGAGTTTCTAAGATTCAGGTAATTGGCAAAGTCAAAATTTATCAGAGCAAAGCACTGACCAGAACAGCCAGTCTTCTCTATGTCCATGATGATAACCCATCAATCTTAGTGCTTAAAACAGGGTTTTATGTCTCGCTATCTTGTTGCCTTATTTTCCTAGGAATAGGTTTCCCCTTCTGTAGTCAATGTTGATGCTGTTTGCCATCCTACCTTCATTTCACAATGTAAGGGCTTGTGTTTGTTCAAATGTAAGCTCAGTGTATCACAGGGCTCACTTTTTGGCTTGATGTCTGTGATCTCTTCTCCACTTTCCTCCAACACACCATAGTTTGACATTTTTTGGACATTATTTTACCTTTTTTCCTTTTTAATTGCAGCAGTAGAATTGGTTATTGGACATCAGGATGTATTCAGTGGCCTTTTTGTGTGGTGGATTGTGGGACAGTTGTTCTGCAGATCTGTCTATAATGCCCATGTATAATTTGGTTACCTATGACCGTGAGGGACATAGATCATTGAAGAAACAAATGCTTCCAGTGCTTTGATTGTGCTTTTTAATTCCATCACTGTGTAGAGCCCGTATTGTTTTTCAGTGTTCGTTTCTCATTCAAGCAAAATTATCTGACTATTCATGTGAAGTTATGTGCTGAATATATTTGATGCCCCTCATTCTGAGGATTGTCTGCTCAGGATTCAACACTTCTCTTTGACTGAAATTACCATTATAGGTGCTGTTGTCATAGTTCAAATTAATTTCCTGTTTAACAGGGACACTAACGAGCTGCAGTGACAAGAATAAATGCAGTTGGAGACTGCTGAAAAGGGAACAGTAATTGGTGGTGTTTTGAGTTCTCAGTATTGTGATTGCCTTTCTTAGAGGGGAGGCTCTATGATTCTCCCTTTTTCTTTTAAGCAATTTACCTTTTATGTCATAGCCCAGGTGTTTTCTTGAATAACATTTGACATGGATTGCATTCTGTCTTCTGCTGCTCTGTTGAGCCCATAGGTATTTCTAACCTGCACATCTGCATCCTTGAAGAAAATGGCTTAATGTATAGCAATATTTGACCTGTCTGTATTTCAGATATTTCAGTGGAAGATGTAGAAGATATATAAAAAAAAAAAAGTCAGACTGCTTGGATCTATTCCTAAATTTTAAGTTATGTGGCAGCTACAGTGCTCTGTGCCGTGTATGAGAATGAGCAGCTCTGGAAGAATGAAGGACCTCTTGACCAGCCATATGTGACCACCATTCTGAGCCCTTTGTTAACAAGAACAATCACAAAAACATAATTTTCTTTCTCGGATGAATACCTACCCCAGTATTGATCAGAAGAGGAAAGATATTCCTCTTCATTATCACAGAGTTCAAAATCCATAAAAAATAGCATTCTTCAGAAAGGTTTTTAATATTTGCCTATTGCTATGTTAAGGAATTGGGTTTGTAGAAGTCTCCAGAAGCTTTCCATCTTGATTCAGGCTCTTGCATTTTAGTCATCTTCTTGTTATATTTCAGGTTGAATGAAGCTAATACTAATTTTTCTTCATAAGGAAGCAGTCTGAAGATTCATTCTTGAAAGTGGATGAAGTTTTTTTGAAATTAATCCTGAAAGAAAATTGCTTTAGGAGAGTATAAAATTTCGGCAGTAAAAAAAAAAAAAACCAACACAGTAACATATAATAAAGAGAATAATAGTAATATATTTCTACATCTTGGGCTTTACATCTTAAATAAAAATTTACGATTTCTACTAAATATTACCTAAACATTTTTCAGATTAGCATCTCATAGATTCTGGCAATTATTTTAAGGCTGAATTGAATGTTCCAAGTTGATTTTATCCTTTTTTATATTGTATACCAACTACCTGTAACAAAGTAGAGTTTTCCTATTCCAGAGTACTTTAACAGGGTGTTTGCTGCCATCACTTAAGAAAAAGATTTAAATAACTGTTCTAGGAAGGAAAAAAGACCACTGATTTGTAATGTGCAATCCCTAGGACCATGTTTGTGTTGTTTTCTATCAGGGCCAGCTGAAGTCATCAAACCTTTGGATCAGGTACTTCAGAAACAGCATAGGTGTGTTTTAATTTTTGCCTAAGTAATGTCATAACGCTTTCTCTTTCCAAATTATGTCCCCTTTGAGATCCATTTGCTAGAGCTACGTGGACTGATTTTCTGTCTGCTTTCTTTGTTACCACCGGAGTCAACGCACACAGGTGGAGGTGTGAGAATAAATGTGCAAGTGGGCATTGCTGCAGCACAGAACCTGCTGGGTCACATAGGCATCTTTCAGCACATGTCAGATCATTTCCCAGGGGGCAGTTTATTACTCAGCCACCACCCTCACACAAACAATAAATAAACTGAAATTAGTCACACAACAAAGAAAAGAAAAGCAGACTGTGCTGAGCACCTGCAAAGGCGGGCGGTTGTGCTTTGGCATACATTGAGGAAAAGAACATTCCAGAGCACACCTAGCAGGACTAGGCTTAATGAGCAAATCGACTTGACAAATTTCACCTCCCTTTCTGCTCATCTGCAAGCTTTCATCATTATAAATTTCCTATTCTGAATTACCTGTTCGTTGTTTCCTGCAGAAGTTATTTCACGTCAGCTTGTGAATTACTCATATGCTCAGTTTTCTCATTACTGGGGCTGTCTGATTGCCTACTTAGTTAAATACTCCAAGTTTCTTACCCCCAGGCAAAGTACAGCAACAAAGTGGTAAAGGCCCCATACCAGAATTAAGTTTGTATCCAGAATCATCTGTTTGCATACAGAAATAAAGAGTCTGTGCCTAAAATTCTTGCATTCAGGTTTACCACTGAGTAAAGGAATGAAAGAAGTGATGGCACAGTGGTTCCCTCATCAGGTTGATCCTTACTTGATAAACTTAGATTCATATTCATATAATGCTACAGAAGATCCGCAGATGTTTCACATTATTACTGAATTTCCCCCAGGCATATAGCTAGTATTAGGGCACTTGTCCTGGCATGATAGGATGTTACACCTTTTAGTTGTATTTCAATGCTGGTATTTACAGGGAAAATTTACAAAGGATCCATTTCTGTTCACCTCCTCTTGTGAAGGTCATTCATTAGAAGTAAAAAAGAGAATGGACACATGTGCAAGCAGTTGTCTTGGTGAGTCCTGGCTACTATGCCAGATAAGTAGTGCCTCTGATGATTCTCCTTTGTTTTATGTTGCTATTAAAAGAAATAATAGGTCAACAATGGATATCTAATTGTATTTCTGGTTTCCAGCTTACTATCAGCCCTTTCATTATAGTTTATGACAGATCCAGTAACGTGTATTTTCTTACAATGACCATTTAGAAACAGCATGGGAAGATTATTTTTGAGCCAAAATACAATGAAAGTTTGTGGTTGTGGAAAGATAACTGTCCCTTACTGGCTATCAGCACATGCTGCAAGCTCAGACTTGTGTTAGCCAAAAATGTGGATCGCATCCCAGTCCATTTTTAACTAGTGTGAGGACAGTGTGACCCGATGAGGGCCTGATGAGCTGGAGTACCATTTGTTAGGGTATGGACTGGGAAAGAAGCAGATTTTTGTTCTTTCCACATCCTATGCCCCTGTCATTATCTCCACACCCTCCTGCTGTTTTCTGCAAACACTACTATTGTTCACAAAGCAAATTAAGTTTTCAAGTAGATTTTCAACTTTTTAGGTATTTGGGTTAAGCATTATAGAATGTGAAGTAATGAAAACCCAAGACACCAATGCTTATTTACGTACTGCAGAAAAAAAAGAAATGAACTCTGGATTGCTCTGAAGTGGTTTTGCCTACAGCTCAAAAGGTTGAAATGATTCCGCCTTGATGGCTGCATGATGGAACTCCCTCGGTGCTGTAGTTTCACCTCGTTAGTTATACTACCTTTTTTTCTGTAGTAATTCAGGACAGCTTGAAAGGCTATTGATTAAGGGCTTAACTCACTTTTGATCACAGCTAATTATATTTTTTTTTGGCCAGGTGCTAGCATTCAAGACATTGGTTTTGGAGCAGCCTCTAACGAATACATGGAGGGATGATTAGAACTTCAGTGAACTGTTCACTACAAGTTCTGACTATCGGCTATGAAAATTAGTATTCATGAAGAGTTTGAAAAAGAAAATTCTCCAGTTTTCTGGGATATCTGTTAAGAATTCAGAACTTATCTTTGTAGTGAGTACTCACTGCTTTTCATCTTTCCTAATTCACACTGCTGCTTCTCAAAACTGGGGGGAGAGAGGAGGAGGGGTCCTGAACAGTAAACCACAAAAATTGGCTCTGAGGCAGCCATTGCATTTCTATGAGAGATTTTAAGAGCACATCTTGAAAATGAGAGATGAAGAATTAACCAGGGTCAAGGATCCTGATGTACTAATTCAATACAATTACATTTATACAAGCATCGGAACAATGACACTTGGTTTTTGCTTTTTTTTTTTTATGTTTACATGCTCATGGAGTATTCATTGTAGCAAGGTGCTGAAGTTTTGTTGTTACTTCATGCTAAGCAGGTATTTCTAAGTGCATTTTATCATCTCAAATTACATAATGTTTTATTTAACCTGGGAAGCAGAGTGTTGTGGTTTAACCCTAGCCAGCAGCTGAGCCCTACAGTGGGCAGGGGGAGAGAATCAGAAGAGCAGAAATGAGAAAACTTGTGGGTTGAGATAAGAACATTTTAATAGGTGAAGCACAAGCTGTGCATGAAAGTAAAGCAAAGCAGAGATTTCATTTGTTACTTCCTGTGGTCAGCGAGGAGTTTAGCCATCTCCAGGAAGACAGGGCTCCGTTGTGTAGTGATTACATGGGAAGAGAAACGCCATTGCTCCAAACATCGCTCTCTTCCTTCCTCATCTTCTTATGCTGAGCATGATGTTCTATGGTATGGGATATCCCTAGGGTCAGCTGCATCCCCTCCCAACTCCTCGTGCACCCCAGCCTCCTCACTGGTGATGTGTGGGAAGCAGGAAAGGCTTGACTTTGTGTAAGCACTACTCAGCAGTAACTAAAATATCCCTGTGTTATCTACACTGTTTTCAGCACAAATCCAAAACCTAGCTTCATACCGGCTGCTATGAAGAAAATGAACCCTACCCCAGCCAAAACCATCCTATTGTGGGCCAAAAGAAAACAGTTTTTGTGCAAAACTAGGGATTTCTGTTAGCCTAATTGAAGTCTTAGTGTTCTAAAGAACTATTAATAATCCAGTTACAATGGTACTTACACTTATAATTCAAATTATATACAATTAAGTTTAAGATATGCAATCTTTATGCTATTATGTACCCTTTTCTCAGGTGCTACAATACATTTCCACTCTCTGACTGCTCAATAGCTTCATTCTGGAAGGAGATGAGAATACCCCAATCATAAGCATTCAAGTCCTTTGCCAGAAATGTGATGCTGACGTTTATGGTTTCTTCTTCCTGGCCCTTCAGTTCACCTTTATGTGTCTGCCAAGTGTCCTACACCCTGTTCTTTCTTCATAGGATGGCTTAGGTCCACATTTACAATACACAGTGTCTTTTACCGGTGTTTGATACTTGTTCTTTATTCTCTTTGTTAACCTTAAAGCTAGTTTTATACAGCTACCGGGGTGCATTCACCACTAATGAGGTGATTTTTATAGCTCTTGGGCTTCTAGTATCATCCTGTACTTTCAAGGCCCCTACTGTCATCCCATGCCTGTTATTCCTCTCTGTTGCGTTTTATCTGCAATCATACACAGTTCATTTTAGGATAGCTGCATGTATTGCTATTTATTAGTTTCATATATTATATGTGTATATATAAAACAATAGTTACTTCCCTATACCAGAAGCACAGAAAGAATTGCACCTTTGAGAAGTGCTGTTATAAGCAAAGCAAACAAACAAAGCACACCCTAGCCTGGCCAAGGCAAGTCTGGGCAAAGCCTGATGAGACCCACAGTCTATGCTGCAGCTTAGCACAAAGCCTCTGGCCTGTTCCAAGCAATGCCAACGTGTATTTACTGGGCTACCAGGGTACATAACAAGCCATGAGTTAGGTACAGTTTTATTCTCTACAAGCATATCACAAACTAAACCTTTCTCTTTTCTCTTTAACCACAGTAAGCTGAAACCCTTAGCTGCCTTTTTCACACTTACCTTTTGTAAACTTAACCTTGTTACGCTGAGTCCTTCTTCGCTAGGCTGGTACCTACATCTTCTCTGCTTGTTTTATTCCTGCCCTCTGCCTGTAATAATTTCCTTTAGAATCATAGAATCAACAAGGTTGAAAAAGACCTTTAAGATCACCAAGTCCAACTGTTAACCTAGGACTGCCAAGTCCACCACTAAACTATGTCAGTAAGAACCTCGTCTAAATGGTTTTTGAATACTTTCAGAGATGGTGATTACACCGCTTCCCTGGGCAGCCCCTTCTAATGCCTGATTTACCTGTGGGTGACTCCTGAAAGATACTAAAGTGAGATAGCTGAATGCTGGAAAATGTGAGTTGATCCCTCTTAATAATGAATAATGGGGATGAAATGTATATCTGTGTACTTTCCCTGCATTCTTAAATGTTGAGTTTGGGGTAAAGGGAAGAGGGCTGTGCGTGATGCAGATGTTAAGCACTGAACACACAAAAAGTCTGGATTCCAAGTAATATGCAATAAACACTTGTAAGCAATTCCAAATATTAATTTTAACAGTGCTTGCTCCCCCTGTGATTTTCAGCACCCATTTTTTTCTCCTCTTCCCTGATTGCTAATCAAATCGCGTATAGTTATTCTTTCTGCTGAATCTCGCTCAATCTGTGGGCAGTCTCTCATGTGTACTTCGCTACCAAAACATGTAATTTCATCACTGTATGCCTATATAATAGAACTCATCTTGTCAGAAGCATAAAAGATTCTCCCTCTGTGTCAGAAGGTTAAATATTCCAGAAGACTTTTAAATGGACTTGTCCCTAAGGTCTTAAGAAATAAATGGAGTGCTGATTTGATACAGATTTGAGCACAATTTAAATAACCAGAGTATCCCATTTCATAAACTGTATGCTGTCTATGGCTTCTCTGTATTGATTTAATGTTTGGGAATGTTATTGTGGGGTTTTGTAATTTTGCTTGTAATATTGTACTTTTTTTGCCAAAAAAATGTGTATTTTTCTTTCGTTACTTGGAAAAAAAACAATGAAAGAAAGGAGGAGAAAATAATTCTTGCTCTGCTTCTGAAATGTTTCCCTTTTTTGATGTGTTGTAGGTTTTTATGTATTTGTCCAAGTTCTCAAGAAATTTGTCTGATAGATTAGACTGGATCAGTGATCCTGAAAAAATAGGATTTGAGTGAATAATGAGAATGTACATGTGAACAGGATAGAGGATGAAAGCAGGCTGTTATTGCATTGCCGTGCCTGTACACTGGCAATAATGCCCGTGATTGCAGTAATGGACCCAAATGAGTAATAAGCCTTTTTTCGAGCAAGTTAAGCTGTCAGCCTCTCCCCAAACTATTCCTCTGTCTGTCTTATTGAGTTACCTGTAGCTCTTGAGAATCACCAGGTGCTATTTTTATGCTCTTACTGTGCAAGTAGAGATGTCACACCAGCTGGCTTGTTCCCCTGTCTGTAGCTCCTGTGCTTTGGCAAAGGTCAGTATGTGAAGATTTCTGCTTAACTTTGGAGTCTAATGTCTGATGCTGTACTAAGGCAAATTATCCATTTAAGCACTGTCTGAAATGAGTTGTCTTTTTTTCACAATGGTCTGAATTGAGTCATAGTATATAATAAATAATGAATGCAAAAGAGAGGTTGCAGTTCAGTCACAAATTATTATTTGTGGAATTACTGCTGACCTCTCATTAGCACTTACACATGCCAGACCAGCTCTTGAAGGATTCAGGAGATTGCTTAATGAAGATTCATTTATTAAGATGTATGGCTGGCCAATGTACTGGTCATTACATTGATCTGAGGATCAGAGTGTAAGCAACCTTTGTGTAACAGAGGAATGACAAGGAGAAGCTGCTAACTACTTTGAACAACTTTTGGAATCATTATTTTCCAGATTTGTCTACTCTTTGTATTAGGAGGTAGCTCATTCTTTCAATCTTCTTTAAAAGCTTTCCTTTCTTCTTTAAAGAAAAAGATATTTTGTTATACGGTATTTATAAAAGCAGGATTTTGCATAATGGTGCTGTATTCTATCCACAATTCAGTATTACATTTTCATTACCTATTGTAAGGCCTACTGTAATAACATCCACACAGGCATATATGGGCTGCTCCCAGCTTTGTGGTTTTGACAGAAAATTCTATAGGGATGTCAAAAGTATAAACACAGTAAAAACACATTAGAGAAACAGGATATCGAAAATTCATAGACATTCATTTTATTCGTAGATAATGGACCATTGTGTTATCTAATCAGGGAAGATAAATGTCTCTTTGAACTTAAACAATATATAGGTATAAATGAAGGTTGTATTGTGTCCCACCCCCATTTCTGAGCCTCATCTGGTTTCTTAACAAAAATCATCTAATTGGTAGGAGATAAATATGTACACATTGTTTAGGAATGACATACTTTTTCTTTCTGCTACAGTCATTCTTGGTGTGCACTCACCTTCTTTCACACCCTTTCTCCTCCTGGAAAAGGCAGGGGAATATGCTTGGTTTTAATGGAGCGGTTGTGCAGTTGTAACGCAGGTCTTGTAAACGAGGGAACCTGGGGTATCCTGTGTGACCCATGAGGGGCTTAGTACCCTCTTGATGCACTGCTGAAGCCCCATGCCTTCTGTTTTATGGCAGCACTGCTTTTGCATTTTTATTGTGCACAAAAGAATCAACCTTTGTTGCAAAAAAACCAAAGGTGAGGGAGTGTGCTTGAGTGGCAAGTATGCTATATATGCCAGATTATAGCCACAATTTCAGCTCTGGAAGTTTTTGTGTGATCTGTCTAGAGGAATTTATTGGGTTTATATATGACTTTTTACAAGGGCATGCAGTGATAGGACAAGGGGTAATGACTTTAAACCAAAAGGTGATACATTTTAGCTTTTTAGGAAGAATCATAGAATAGTTAGGGTTGGAAAGGACCTTAAGATCATCCAGTTCCAACCCCCCTGCCATGGGCAGGGACACCTCACACTAAACCATGTCACCCAAGGCCTCAAAGAAATTCTTCACTATGAGGGTGCTGAGGCACTGGCCCAGAGAAGCTGTGGCTGCCAATCCTAGGCAGTGTTCAAGGCCAGGTTGCACAGAGCTTGGAGCAATCTGCTCTAGTGGAAGGTGTTCCTGCCCCATGGCAGGGGAGTTGGCACTGGATGAGCTTTAAGGTCCCTTCCAACCCAAACTATTCTATGATTCTATGAAAATATTACTGGCAAAGTAGTGACTAAAAGCACTGGGTCTGTGTTTAGCTGTCAACAGCTGCAATACCACTTCAGAGGGGTGTGAGTACTGACCTGAAGTGTAACAAGCTTTGTATTTATTCTGATGGCAGAATAATACAATACAGTTATGGTAGTGTAGATTAAATGTAGGGAAAGAGTGGTTTGGTTGGTGGTTTTGTTGTAGGGTTGGTTCTTTTTTGGTGTTCTTGTTTTGAGTTGTTGGGTTTTGGTTTTGGTTTTTAATCATTTAAATGGGATAAGCTAAAGCCAAGGTACAGCGTGTTTTGAATTTTGATTTTCGGGGTTTCTGCTGTTCCAGAGTTTTGTGTCAGCATCATGCAGAAGATCAGGATTGTTATTCAGTGGCTTTGGATCAGTTATTTAGTATTTTCTTAGGGTCGGAAAATTGGATTTTGCCTGAATTTCCAGAATTAAAAACAAACAAACAAACAATAAAAAAAAAAAAGAAAGCCTCCAGAAACAACCAACCTCCCAAAGAAACCTACATGTCCAATGCTTTATTTTCATGGATGGGAAAACAACCATTGATTGTTTTACTCAAGTTTTAAGCTAGCTGGGATAATGCAAATCATTACACTTTAAAATATAAGTTGCAATAATTGAACCCTCTGCCTTTGGTATGGGCATCTCAGTGGGAACCTTTGTCAGACGTTAGCTTGCACTGAGGAGACAATGACTGTTTTAATGTTCCATTTCTGAAGTTAATTGTCTGCTTCTGTCTCTCCTCTGTAAATCGATGAGGTTTTCAGCTTTTTCTGCAAACACTCACACATACAGCACTGGTGGAAGGTAAGGCAGCACGTTGTAGTCTTTGCTGGATTTCCTTACACTTTCTTACCAAGCAACAAGCATCATAGGTATTTTAGTTGGAGTCTTCTTATACAATGACATCCCTTTGTGTGAAGAAAGCTGAAGCAGGGAGGTGAATACACCTTGTCCCTGTCTGGGTGATGCAGCATTCTGACTATAGGAGAGCAGTAGTCTGGAAGCGATGGAAAGCCGTCACTTAGAACAGAATGTGAGCTTTTTATTATGTTTAATTAGTTGAGCATTTTCCAGTTTAAAGGGAAATAATTCTCACAAATGACCTTTCACCTGGTCAGAGATCCTTTTAAAAGAGAAAAAGAAAAATCCACTTGCACTTTTGCATTAAGATACAAGATCTCTGCCAACCATGATTGAAAATATGTCTAAACTCCATTTGGTTTTCAGTATTTTTCAGTCACTGAAAACCGAATTAATTACTTTTTCTCACAGGAATTATCAAGAGTCTCCTCAAAATGGTTTAGAAGTCAAACTACATGAAATAATGTCATTATTTTGCATAAACAAACTAGTAAAAATCTGAGGTATGATGTCTTCAGCTGTCTGGAAATTAGCTGGATCCATTCTGATTCCTGTTTTGGACTTAACCACAATGTCACGAAATATTTCCAGAAGTTACCCCAGAACAAGCAAATTTTAAACAAATTAATTTATTTTTTTCTTCCTGATTGCTTTCTTGGGGGGTTATTTTTGTTTTTTAAAGCTTTAAACTGGCTGCAGAATTGGTTAATGTGTGTGTCCTGCTTGTGGTGAGAGGAAAAAGAACACGGTGTAAATGAAAAAATACTGGTGTGAGATATAATGCGGTTTCCAAGAGCCTGTTGACTAAGTCATACCCAGCAGCACGACTCCACAGCAGCTTCATGCATGTGCTGTGGGGTGAATTAGTTCTTTGCCACCATACTCATAGATGAGAGGCGGCAAGTACTGTTGACTGGCCTGTTGCTAAGAGAAGGTAAGGTGCACAGGTTGTTGTTTTAAATGAAGCATGTTTAGGTGCATATACAATAATTGAACCTAAATGTACAGCATATTAAGGTAAATTCACCATTACCACTTTCAGTGTTGCTATTTTTTAATACTTCAGTTGTTTATTTGAGAGTATCTGCAGCTGTGGCTTTAGCAGTGTGCTTAGATGTAAGCTCGGACAAAATCAAACCTTTACTGATGGGTGCGTTGGTTTGTGATATAATGCCTTTTGGCTGATTTTGATTTGAATCGATTTGCCTGTGTTTCTGTTTGATTACCTCTAGGCTGGTATTAGAAATGTGGGCTTTTCTGTTTGATCCCCCATTAGGCATTTACTGAGGTGCCCTATTGATACATACTTCTCACTTCTCCTCTGGCCTCTGCTGAGTGCAGCTCCCTTCCTGCCCAGGTTTGGAATTTGAAAATCAAAAGGAAACATATTTGGAGTGGGCCTGGACCTGAACAGAGCTCTGGTGTTCTGTTCGAGTTTCAACAATAAATAACAATAAACAATTCAGCATTCATTTAATATGGTGAAGCTTCATCAAAATTCTGCCCTGGCTTTCCTGAAGAAGCTCGCTGATGGTATTTTACAGCAGGGCTTTGGTTAAAGAGAGTTTTCTGGAAAAATATTACGGTCGGTTTCTGTAGATGTTATTTCTTCTGATATTTGGATACAACTTGTGTTGATGTTGAGTTATGAGATCGATGTAGGAAAATCACTGAATACTGCTCTACTAGTGTTTCCTTTTTGAAGAGAAACTACATTTTAAGTAATGTCTACTTTTTCTCTAGCTATGTCTGCTTTTGCCAGTGGTAGATAACATGGTGGGACTCAAGATTTAGCTGTGTTTTGTATCTTCAAACTGATCACTATTACCATGTCTTAGATTATGAATCTGGATGTTAGTGGAGCTTTTGTCATTCACTTCACCCAGCAGTTACTTGGAGGGAGGTCGGGCTGGGGGAGAAGTCCTTCAGACAGCTTTGGATCACGTCTGCCAGAAGTAGATAATGCGTCTGTCAGGGGTATGGTGGTACTACCTTCAGGCGTTTCAAAAGTTTGAGCAGATTGCAAGATTGACTTAAATGCTAAAAGGAGCACCCATGCTTCTAGTCTAAATTCTGCATTGTGTTGCAGAGCTGGTAAGTAGTTGACGTGACAGATTTCAGGCTCTGTGCTCAGAGCTCCTCCCAAACTATTTTTGTGCAACGAGTGGCAAATGCTGGCAGGAGCGCTGCTGTCAATGCAACTTCAGAGTGAGAAACGGACATATTTAAAAGTGAAAGCAGATAATGGTAATGACTCAATCTTAAAGCCTCATGAACCTGTAGAGCTTTTAAGCCGGAACTTTGCTTGTCAAGACAGTCCTTTCTTAGCTGTGGGTTTCTCAGCTCTAATTTGAAGATTTCCATTAATGAACTTGTCTGTTACTCACAGATGGAATATCTGGCAGAATGAATCTTCTGCAGTCACCAGTTTTTCAGTCTTGTTAGAGCAGATAAGATCAGTATTGTTCTCTCACTTGCTCACAGAGGTTTAGTGTTAGATGATGTTGCTAATGGCATTTTTTAATCCATATGGCTCCATTGAAACAGACTGCATTATCACTCACTTCAGTGAATACCCGCTAGTACTGGCCAAACTAGTCAGAAAACAGTTTTTATTGAGTCACTTTCTTTTGGGTTTGTGGTGCATTTTCTGGCTGTGATAAGTTTTTAAGCGATGCTGTATGTGCTTATATTTATGTGCATTATTCTTATAAAATGCACATGCATTTTGTATTTCAGGCAGTCTGTGATAGTTTATTTGAATGTAAATACCTTTTCTCAGTCTAGGACCCCTATTTCATGTTTGGTTTCTGTCATTGAGGTATTCTAACCTTCAGTCACAGAAATCAAGAGGGCATAGCCATTTGTGCTTTAGTTTGTTGATTTGTAAAGTATTTTAATAACTGCCTTTTCTGTTCTGTAATTCTAGAACTGAACTCATCTTTCTAAAGCCCATTCAAGTAAAGAATGATATATATGTGCAAAGTACTATTACACTATAGGCTGTTTTTCAAATTTTCTAGCATGTATTGTCAGTCTGTGGCGGTTATTGTATATTCGTATTGCTGGGAAAAGGAGATTTACTGAAATGCAAAACCCATGGGATACAAAAATGCTTAATGTCTACCTAGCAAGTGTAAGAGTACATCACTGATAAGGAACTTCACAGAGTTATGGCGAAAGGGAGATGCGCTTGTGGAGTGACAGGCAAATTATTGATTGGAGCTGGAGAGTCATCTTCTTGTAGTTGTTGTTTGTCTTCTCTTTCTTCTGAGAGTCCTTGGGGAGCCAGTTGGGAATTAAACTGTAGTCTGTACCAAGAGTGGATTTACAGTCCTTAACTGTGGGGAAAAAAATGGGGTCTATCTTTTGAGGCTGGGATGTAAACAACTACAGAAGGTGAATTTGTTGGCTGGGGTTATGGTGAGCCAGCACAAGGGCGTATAACATAAAAGGAAATTATTTCCTCCCAACTAGGGAAATTACTTCCACAGCTGCCTGATCTCTTTCATCAGAGACTCAGCATTAGTCATTATTTCTGGTATGAAATAAATGAATGTATCATGGTTCTGAGTCTCAAAGGCAATTCTAGAGATGTAGGTGAGAGACAGTGTTGCTCTGGATCCCTTTTGTTTCAGTGCTCGTGATGGTATTTAGTATCTTGCCATTTTGCTACACAAGCACTGACTGAAATCTGTGCTGATTCTGATTGTGTTCATTTGAGATGTGACAGTACATTTCTTTAGTAAATATATCCCTGTTTGTGTTTCAGCTACCTACGGCACCGCAGCCCCAGTCTTTTGAACTTCTGGGAAGAGTCAGCTGGTGTGCTTCAGGCTGCTTCTTCCCTTCTGGTTTCCCAGTAAAGTACTTACTTAGAAACCAAAGCAATGCTGCCAGCTGTCTTTCAAACAGTGAGCCTGCATCAACAGTTTAATATTATTCTAGAGAATCTCAGACAAACAATGGTTTTTCAGAGAGGGGGTGATTGTTTTTTGTAAGAAATTACTTTGTTTTGAACACACTAGAATAAGATCAAAGTCACTTTAGTTTGTGTTCTGTGCAAAGGTCTGAATCCAGTGTTCTGGAAGTGAAGCTTCGTCTCCTTGTGGCTTTGTTTTCCCCCTTGCAAATACCATGTTTATGTGTTTTCTTTTTTATGTGTCTCAAAATGTTTAAATGTCTTATACGTTGGAGTTAGTATTTCTATTGCTACCCAGCTTCTGCATAAAGGGAATTTTAAACAGGGTGAGCAATTAACTGTAAGGGTAGCTACATATATTTTTGATTCCTCAACACCATATACAACTGCCAGGAGACTGTAGAATTCACTTCATTAAAGGCAGTTGCTGAAGTTCATGACGTGCCTTGGTTTCTGGCTACTAATGAAAATGCATTTCAGTCTGTTGAAATGGAAGCTGTTTAACAATAAGCATTTACCTTCCTCTAATTCTTCACCAAGAACCAATACAATTTTAAATAAAGCAGGATTCTTTTTTAGATGGTGATTAGTCCCTGGTGTAAAGAGGGGTCCTGAAAGTGTTTAATTAGGCAACAACAAAAATCACAAAATGAGCAAAGCTGATTCTGTAGATATCTGATGATCATACTGAGATATAATTGAAGTAGAGAAGCCTGTTGCTTCTAATAGTTTAAGTGCCCTGCACACCCACTGCATGCACTGAATACAATAAAATGTTCTATCACACATTCTCTTCGTCATACCCAATATATGATCCATGCTCCTGCAGTAATAGCAGGGATAATTAATTCTGGCTTAAGTATTTAGAAAATTATTAAGTGCTGCAATTACAGGCTTTTCAAATGGCAGTATTTAGAAGCAAGAAGCTATTCTCTGTGCTCCCCCCCTCCCATATCTGAGTGCACTGAAAATTTTCATTTTGTCAAAATAAGGAAAAAGCCCCTGTAGGAGGGCATCTTAATGTAGTATTAATTGGGTAAAGGAAGACCATAGCTTGGGAACACAGAGGGTGCATTTGGAGCAGGACAAATAGTCTGAAATACAAGTTTGATGAATTCCCTTCATCTTGGTGCTGTGGTTGCAGCAGCACTTTCGTTTATATTGATCTGAACGGCATGAAAATTTTCTTTCATCTGTCATTTACATTCATTTTACCTCTTGCAATTGCCTCTGCCAGCTTACATGCTTGTTTTCTGGTGAATCTATTAATAAGATTTCCAGTACATCAAAAGAATTTCTTTTGTGCCAAGGTAGAATATAGTCCACCTGGTGTAGGAGGGTTCCTACTTTCAGTTTTACCTACTGAAATTTATTAATAAGTTCTGTGAAGTAAAACAAAAATAAATGGAAAGAATAATGCTAATTGCATGCTATAGATTTTCCTCCATTGCTTACTCATTTAGTTGGTGACTTGCAGAATAGAATACTTACACCATAGCTTTCTTCTGATTGCAGCATGCCTCCCGAATTGACAAAAATAGGACCAAAGGTCAAATTAATTAAAAGCAGTAGGAGAAAGAACATAATTAATGCTGCAAGTTTATATTTATGCGTTTTGCCTGGAAAATGTGTGAAGTGCATTTTGTTTTGTGCAAAGCACAGATGCTGTATGCCAATGAAAATAAAAAAAAACCCACTAAGAAATATCTTAAGGAGTACGATTTGTAGTCTTTAGTCAGGAAATTTTATGCATAACGATGATTTTGGGGTGAGCAACCAGAGCAGTTGCCATGGGTATTCGATAGTGTAACTGATACAGGAATGCAAGTCTGTGCATGTGCCTGTAGCCGTGTGTGGAAGATACCTGTGCCCATTGTGTCTCCCTGTTGCCCCTATGATGTATGCCAGCTCTCCAGACGTTATCACCCTTCCACACACACATTTTTCCTACTGGTTTATTTCAAAGATCTTCCCTGTTTTTTCAGATATCTACATCAATTTGCCTTCTCTTGAGCAGTAAGAATACAGTGTAGACCTAAAGCCTTGCATTTGTTCTTGCTTGAGTGCATGTTAACAAGGGGTTTCTGCACTGTCAACGCTTTTCTGGATCAACTAGAACAAGTAGCTGCCTTTCCTTGGTCATCTCCTGGGTGTCAGAGTTGCCGAAGCATTGCAGTTTTAGAGGTTGCAAGTTCAGTGTGACTTGTATGGAGAATAATATTTATTTCTGATTTCACTGAGCTTTACATGAAATTTGAATAAAGCTGAACTGAAGGTAGTGGCAGTGTTAATCTGTGTGCCAAGTGAAAGAATGCACTCATGGAACTGCAGAACTGGCCTCCACTGTGCCTTTGGCTTTCCCACCCCAGCCCCTTTTATTTCTTAGCTCTCTGGGACCCTTCTACTCAGGTATCTTTCCAAAGATGCAGGGACTCAGTTTGGGATTGACATTGTTTAGTGGTGGATTTGGCAGTCCTGGGGTAATGGTTAGACTTGATGATCTTAAAGGTTTTTTGTAACCTAGCTGGCTCCATGATTTATGAGACTGCAGTAATGTTATTTTTGAGTTTATACAGTAAATGTCTGGGACTAAGTTGATTTTAATCAAAACACTGGCTTGCTCGTGCTGGTGGCAGAGGCACTTGGTGGTCTGTGTGGGCTGCGCAGTGGCAATCCCATGAGGAAGAGCTTGGCTTCAGGGCTCCCTCCAAATGCCTAGTCCTCACTTCTGCTGGCTTATCTACCATTTCCCCTTGGTGCTTTATGTATTTTGCAGTAGTACCTTTCTCTTGACTCCTTGAGTTACAAAGTAAACAACTTCTGTCTCAGTTTCTACTTACTGTGCATGGCTTGAGTTCGTTCGTTTTCTCACCACAGTAACTTTGTAACGCAAGCAACCCAAGGTCACAGGGCTGTGCTTTATAAAGCCAGGTCCCTGGTGACAGACACCTGAATCTCACAGAAGTGGTCCTTGGCTTACAGTGGCACTCTCATTGTGCTTTCAGAGCACAAACCCTCCATCTGTGGGTCGTGGCTGGGTTGTGACTGGGACAGCTGCAGGCGCGTGGGGCTGACTGCAGGCTAGTCGCGGGCTCTTGGTGTTACACAGCAGCTCTCAGCTTGCTGTGAGAGGGAGTAACTTCCCTCCAGCATCAGCTGGAGTCCCTCAGTTCCCCTTGCCCAGAACTGCATGATTTCCTTATGCAAACTAACATATGCTGCATTAATTAAGTAATTTGTATTGTGTATTTTGCTCTGTAAAGAAAGATGAGTAAGTAATCTTAATAGTCCTAAAGAATGGCTGCACTAAATATGGAAATAAGCCAGAAAGATTTGAGGAACAAAGGAAGGCTAATGGCTCTATATTTTGTGTTACTGAAATTACACAAGTGGTGAATTCTGAAAGACAGTTATGTATTCTGATTATCTGAAAGGACAATTGCAGAGACACCACTCTGTAGGAGTGAAGGATGGTATCAGTGATACAGTGCAGCACTTCAATTTGTAGAATTTTTCCCATTTACAAATAAGTATTTCAGATATCCATTTAAGAATGCGTTAGTAGTATGTAGCTCAGCTAACTTTAATAATTTTGAATATGTCATGTATTCTACTGTAAATAACAGCTAAAAACTTATTCGTTACCACCTTGATAGTATAAGCTATGAAAACAGTGATTTATTCTTAGGGAAATATTGCAGGAAACCTGCTGCTTTACTGTGTCATGGTGTAGCAAGGGCTGGCTGCTCCCTGGGGGGCAGGAGGAAAGAATTTTTGAGGGCTGCTGTGCATGATACCAAAATTAGTGAAAATGTAGTTTAGAAACCTTTGGATCCAAAAATATTGTGGAGTTTTTTTTCTAGAAGAAGTTGAGGAAGTCTGTCTTTATTTAATTCTCTTTATTCAAGAGCTACCTCAGCCTCTTCAAATTCTAAGCTTAGAGTGCAGACTTCCTCTCTGCCCTAATTCGAGAACCTTATTTTTAACCATAACAACATGAATTCACATTCAACAACTACATATATCAATATGAAACATAAGGTTATTCCATGTCGTTCCACTCCAATATCCTGTCCACACCTGCAGGAAAAAGTTCTGTGGAGACAAGGTTTATTTTATAGGGTAAAATAAAACTGAAGTGATACACAGCTACTTGTGCTATAATATTTTAGAATACTCCTTGAATAAGTCTCATTAAAAGTATGTATCTTGTGTTTTTCTTCTGGCTTCAGTACACTTTCAACCCAAGGAACCAAAATTAGATGAAAGACTCTTTTTCTGGGAAGCACTGGTAAGAATAGCTCCATTGGTTAGAAATGATGAAGCCACATTTTGAAGCCTCTTTAAGTGAATACTTGTGATGGCTTGTGAAGTTATACGCATGTGTATTGCTTCAGAAAGATTTGACCTTTACATGAAAAACTGAATAGAAAAAAATTGCAAATGGAAATTGAATCAGTTTCTTGAGATTTCTTCCAGGTCTCTGTAGCTCTAATAGCCTCATCATGCTTGTACTTAATGGCTTAGCCTTGACTGCTATGATGCAAAAGTAAGGGTGGAGATCAGTGAGTTGTTCACTGGAACAACATTTATTATTCCATAAATCTATACATCACTCATGAAGAAAGATGAAATCTATTTGTCTGAGCCACAAGTGAAATGTGTAAATTAACAGAATGAAATTAGAGCTAGGGTGCTATCTTACGTGTATGAAAGTATAAATTCTACTCTATTTCAGTATTAACACAAAGAAAACACTAGGTAAGCAATAGTGTTGCTTTTAAATGAAACATTCACAATGGTAATGATACCAAATCAATATTTCTGCTAAAAAAGATCCATGCTGTTGGGCCAGCAGTCAGAAGTGGTGTCAAATATTACCAAAATGTTTCTGTATTATTGTTTATTATTATGTTCTTTTAACTAAAATGGCTTTGCTGTCAGAAATCAAGCATTTGAGATGATAACATCAAAGATTATAACCTGGAAAGTGAATAATATATTAAAAAAAGTCAGAATTGATACTTTCCTATTTCTCAGCCTTAGCAAGAGCGCAGCCATAGTGCAACTTTCCTGTGTAATTTTTATTTAATCACATGTCAAATTGAAGGCTTACATGAATTAAACTTTAAAAAGCGTGCTTTCAGCTTCCATTTTGACATCTAGCATACAATAACTGCCTTTCAAAAGCAAAATAAAATGTTTGACATGCTTTAAATGTTATTTTCAGGTTTATTTGCTTGTTATTTCAGTTCTTTGTTGTTATTTTAAGAAGCTCAGAAAATACAATTTAATTGTTAAATGTTGCTGGGAAATGTCATATGAGATACACACTTTGGTACAGTGAGGATTAGAGTCTGGAAATAAATACCCATTGAGGCTGTTAATCAAAAATTTGTGAAGTTGCAGGTTTATAATGTTTTTGATTAGTGATGATTTGGCTAAAGAGTTTATCTGTGACCACTGGGCCACAGGAGGAAGATGAAAGTATTGGCTTTGCTTCTAGTAACTTCAGTGACAAGTGGCATCAGTGAAAATTTGCTTCTTAAAGCAGGTGGTGTTAAAACAATTTTCAGTTGCTTACCCACCTGGAAGAGGGTTTCATAGAATTACTTTTTTGCAATAGCCGATAGCTGAAATAGATGACATTTTTGCTTATCAGTTAGGTGCAGTTTCTTTACATGCCTGCAAGAAATGCCTGTAGAGCTATGTAAGTGTAATTCTAAAAAGGCACCCTGAGTAAGTGAGCATGGCAGAATTACAAGATAGTCTTGCAAGATCATTTCTCATCACTTGAGCCAACTCTTTGTGTGGGTGAATCCAACTACAAGATCTGTCAATTTTAAGTAATTTCCATTTGAGCAGGTAAAGAGGTGCTGTCTGTTCCCTGGTTTATTGTGGAGGTAGTACTTCTTTCATTGAAAAACTACAAATAGGTCTAGGATAATCATCCACATTGAATTTGCAGTTGTCTGGGCAGTCAACCAAGCTTTTACTTGCTTTTTTGAAATTAATTGATTATGCTTTCTTCATCTAAATAAATTAATAAAGTGGGGGGAGTTATTTAAATCAGTAATAAATGAAAGCCTAGAATTACTTGCATATTTCATACTACTATGGAACAGTTAGATTGTTAATCACAGTAAGGAGAAGTAAAGTTGTTATCAAAGCTTTCTCTTCATGTATTTTCCATTAGTAATTATTGAGGATGTAAGATACCAGTTATTAATGCTTGTCTTATTAAATCAGTAGGACTAGATAAATTTGTAGTAAGAGTGTAAAAGAGTTGTATTGGATTTCTGAACTTTTCTATAGCTGAAAATGTAATGTTTTGTCAATATTTAAAAGGGTAAATATGGTAAACTGGAAAACCAGTAGGTCTCTTTGATTTGACAAGCATAGAAAATCAGAAGCTGAAAGGGGATGCAATCAGTTAAGATAAGACAGTAGGTGATTCTGCTGAACATGTTCAGTAAATAGAAGGGCTTGTTCAACAAGCTTGATCTGTATGAGATGACAATTGCTGTTTTGACAGTAGTTGGGAATGTTATTTTTCATGTGAGATAGAGAAAAAAATGATTTTAATGTCCACTGAGCTTGGACTTCTGCAATCTAATTTGAGTAAAAAAGGGTAATGAGCTACATTTATGCATTTTGTCCAATACAAAGTAATCAAGATGACATAGTAACATCTTAGATTTAATGTTCTGAGCTTGTGACAGGTACACCTGCTCAGACCAAAGCCCTCCAAAGCTTCCCCCCACAGACAGAAGCCTGGGAGAGCTCCTGCATGCGCAGCTCCTGTCCCCCCACATGGTGGTGCTGGCGGGTGCAGGGGTAGGAGGCTGGGTCCTGAGCCAATGGGGGGCTACGTGACCATATTGGGCCACAGCTCATATCAGACTTGGGTATAAAAGGATCCCTTCAGGCAGCCATTTGGAGTTGGGCCTCGTTGGAGCGGTGGTCTACCGCTGGGGACAATCCCCTCAGGTCGGGACATTGTCCAAGGGAACTCCTCAAGATGGAGAGGTGCTCCCTTTCAGGTGAAATAAATAGTGATTACTGAATGATCGTGCACTCTGGATCATTGGCTGTAAAGATTCAGAGCGAGCCAGCAGTGTAATGATGAATCCATGTGACATCCCGAATCTGGAGTTAGTGTTGGTGGAGCTTTCATAGAATCAAAGAATAGTTAGGGTTGGAAAGGACCTTGAGATCATCCAGTTCCAACCCCCCTGCCATGGGCAGGGACACCCCACACTAAACCATGTCACCCAAGGCCTCATCCAACCTGGCCTTGAACACTGCCAAGAATGGAGCATTCACAACCTCCCTGGGCAACCCATTCCAGTGCCTCACCACCCTCTCAGTAAAGAATTTCTTCCTTATATCCAATCTAAACTTCCCCTGTTTAAGTTTGAACCCGTTACCCCTTGTCCTGTCACTACAGTCCCTGATGAATAGCCCCTCCCCAGCATCCTTGTAGGCCCCCTTCAGATACTGGAAGGCTGCTATGAGGTCTCCACGCAGCCTTCTCTTCTCCAGCCTGAACAGCCCCAACTTTCTCAGCCTGTCTCCATACAGGAGGTGCTCCACTCCCCTGATCATCCTCGTGGCTCTCCTCTGGACTTGTTCCAACAGTTCCATGTCCTTTTTATGTTGAGGACACCAGAACTGCACGCAATGCTCCAAGTGAGGTCTCATGAGAGCAGAGCAGAGGGGCAGCATCACCTCCTTCGACCTGCTGGTCACGCTCCTCTTGATGCAGCTCAGGATACGGTTGGCTTTCTGGGCTGTGAGCGCACACTGCAACCGGCTCATGTTCATTTTCTCATCGACCAACACCCCCAAGTCCTTCTCTGCAGGGCTGCTCTGAATCTCTTCTCTGCCCAACCTGTAGCTGTGCCTGGGATTGCTCCGACCCAGGTGTAGGACCTTGCACTTGGCATGGTTAAACTTCATAAGGTTGGCATCAGCCCACCTCACAAGCGTGTCGAGGTCCCTCTGGATGGCATCCCTTCCCTCCGGCGTATCAACCGAACCACACAGCTTGGTGTCATCGGCAAACTTGCTGAGGGCACACTCAATCCCACTGTCCATGTCACCGACAAAGATGTTGAACAAGACCAGTCCCAACACCGATCCCTGAGGGACACCGCTCGTTACCGGTCTCCAGCCGGACATCGAGCCATTGACCACAACTCTTTGCGTGCGGCCATCCAGCCAGTTCTTTATCCACTGAGTGGTCCACCCATCAAATTGATGTCTCTCCAATTTAGAGACAAGGATGTCATGTGGGGCAGTGTCGAAGGCTTTGCACAAGTCCAGGCAGATGACGTCAACTGCTCTGCCCCTGTCCATCAGTTTCGTAGCCCCATCATAGAAGGCCACCAAATTGGTCAGGCAGGATTTCCCCTTAGTGAAGCCATGCTGGCTGTCACCAACCACCTTGTTGTTTTTCATGTGCCTTAGCATGCCTTCCAGGAGAATCTGCTCCAAGATTTTGCCAGGCACAGAGGTGAGACTGACTGGTCTGTAATTCCCCGGGTCATCCATTTTCCGCTTCTTGAAAATGGGGGTTATATTTCCCTTTTTCCAGTCATTGGGAACTTCACCTGACTGCCATGATTTTTCAAATATGATGGCCAGTGGCTTAGCAACTTCATTCGCCAGCTCCTTCAGGACCCATGGATGTATTTCGTCAGGTCCCATGGACTTGTGTACGTTTAGGTTTTTAAGATGGTCTCGAACCAGATCCTCTCCTACAGTGGGCCTGGGGTCTTCATTCTCACAGTCTTTGTGTCCGCCTTCCAAGACTTGGGTGTTGCGGTCAGAGACTTTGCCAGTGAAGACTGAGGCAAAGAAGTCATTAAGAACCTCAGCCTTCTCTAAATCCCAGGTAGCCAGTTCTCCCGATATCTTCCAAAGGGGGCCTAAGTTGTCCCTAGTCTGTCTTTTACTTGCTACGTACCTATAGAATCCCTTCCTTTTATCCTTAACATCCCTAGCCAAGTTTAATTCTAACTGGGCCTTAATTGAGTTTGAGCAATACATTTCATTTAGCCTCAACTGATTGGTTCGGGGACAGAGCTGCAATAAGTACGTGAAAAACAGACTTATAAAACAATTGGTAGAACCTATTTGGGCCATAATAACTGTGCTGTACACTACTAAGTCTAGGGAAAGGGAAAATGAAAATACTGGCTTGTCTTTCTGGAGTTTCATCATGTTTTCCATTGGATTTGTAGATGGATCCTATCAAGCAATTTGATTTTGTATTATTCTGAGAACTTTACATGAATAGTAGCTGGGTCCTGTGTGTCTCAATCAAAGCATATGGAACAGAAGATTGTTGTTTTGGAACGAAAGGTGACAGTTGAGTATAAAAAGATTTGAACTAGAAATCATAGTTTGGTTAAGGATTTTCTTTAACAACTGAAAAGTACTGATAGTAACTGGAGATAGTTGTCTGGTTATTTAAAGCATGCATTTTATGCCTTCCTGGCATTTGAAAGACATAAGCAACTGAGAAATAAATATTAATAGCAACTTAGAAAAATATTTTTTACTACTCTTTCATTCACTGGCTGCTAATAGTGGAAAAAGCAACTGTTGAAGTAATCCTCTTCTTTTCCTTCTGTGCTGTCTTACAGCATCTCCTAAATAAGGCCTGTTTTAAATCAGAATTATCATCTAAATAATATAATTAATTCAACATAAATTAAACAGTAATTTTTTTCTTTATGATCTCCTTTTAAAAGGATATTAATTTGCTTCAATGAATGAAGATAATAAGGTTAATAGTTTAATGTTCCTCTGTTGATATCTGCTGCTTTTTCTATTACCTTTTTTTCGGTTTTGATTATAAATTGGCTAACCCCTGGTGTATAATTCCAGAAATCATCCCTTCAGTGTATCCAAAACTATTTACTTAGACTCATCTTTTATTATTCCCACTGCCACAGTCTAATTATTGTAGTGAAAGATTGAACACTGAATAGTTTGGGGCTTTGATCAGTCTTCATATAAATTTCAATAATGAGAGTAAAAGGTTTGCGGTTTTCTGAGATAATTTGATCCCTCCAGACACAGACTGCCTTTGCAAAATGCAGTGAATGCCGTACGAGACCTCTGACAGGATTTGTGTCTGGGCTCGTGACATCTCTGGGAGCAAAATTCTTTTTTCATACCAATAAAGAGTAATTTAATATTGTTAAATTTGTCAGAGAAACTGTACATTTTCCTTACATTTTCACTTTGTTTTCCCCTATCAGTCTAATTGTCTATATTACAAATTCCTACCTCAGCATTTTCAGAATCCACTATGAATCCATAATGGGCTTGCCTGGACTTCTCTCTTTGTGAAAAATATACTTACTGTCTGTCAAATAAATAAAACAAACCATAATCCTTGTTATTCTCTTACTATCAGTGCTAACTCCCTTTGGAGATAAAGAGAAAGCAGCTGGAGTCTGGGGATATTTTGTAATCTTATAAATTGAAATTTAAATGCCTCAAGGAGGAAATTTCCAAAATAATTGTGACAGAAGATAAGTGCCAGCTTTTGGCAAAATTTTATTGGAATTACTTGTTCCAGATCGTTGTCTGATGCTGCCTGTATTAAGAAAATGGCGGCACTGCCATGCAGAGAAACAGCTGGTGCTTTTTCATCTTGATAAATTCTTCCCAAAGAGCTCTGTCATCAGCAGTATCAGGTGTGGCATACTCAGGAACACTAACAAATTAAAATCTTGAGTCTTTACCTGATGCCAGTTTATTTTATATTGGCTATTTTTTATCTTTTGGACTAATAACATCTTAATTTATAGAACTAAATATTTACATTTTTTTACTGTATGTGAGAGTTAGCTAAAACTTGGTTATTCAGTTTGTTTTTCTTTTGGGGGGTGGGGGTGCTTTTTATTCTTCTCACTGGGCCAGGCAGTCTAAAAGAGGACTTGATATCTTTCTGGTCTCCTTTACTGTCACCTGCTTAAGAACTTCTGCTGTATTTTGATGACAAGCCATGAAAAGAAACATTCGCTTGTTTACACTTGGTGCATCCCAGTCATACATAATAGTAACCATTGTATTCCCAGCCTAATCCTGGTATCTTACACTAGAACTTGGGCTAATAACATTTTAAGAATATTTTATTTTTAAGGCTCACTAGTAGCTTTGGGATGAGAAAATACAACCCAGCATGAGTACCAACAGCACATGTGCAACGTAAGACAGCATGAAGACAATGTAAACCTCACAAAATACACAGAGGTTTTACAAACAGTTCGTGCAATAAAGGTTGATTTTTCATAGATACTGTGAATAGCAGGCTCATTTAAAGATCAAAGTAGTAATATATTCCATTTCCACATGCTGTAGCTACATGTCTGTGCAGTTCTGTATGCAGGGAGCAAATCAGTAACATTGCAGGAATATTTTCACTGGATCAACTCCACAAAACTTTAGTTATTTAGACTTTCAGATGAAAGTCAGCTGAGACTGCTGGTAAGAACAGGGCTCTGAGAGGCAACTGACAGTTAAAAGGTAGAAGAGGATAAGCTATACTAGTAATTTCTGTGCATCCTTCTGTTCTTTGGACTGTGCAGAGACACTCCATATATCTTTGTCTGTGGTGGGAAAAGGATAAGAGAGGTGATGGAGGAGCAGGACCACTGCCCTAGCCATCCTTCCAGGTTGCCCTGGGAGCAGCAGCAAACAGATAACATTCTTCAGGTGATATCACAAATGCATGGAGGGACGTGGGGGTGTTAGCTGGGAATCTTTTGCTGTCTGAACTTTTCTCCAGTGGGCTGTAAGGTTTCTCCTGCAGTCACAGGAGGGATGTCTTCTCCTCTTCCATCCTGTGTGATGGCAAGTCATTCTGCATTCAGGTTCTCCGAGCTCAGCTGATGGCTTGGCTTGATCTGTTCCAATTTTTCTTCAAGATCTGCCAAATGAGAGAGGGTCTAAAATCTGCAGATCTGGTAAACAGGAAAGCAGGAGCTCACTGTACTTGATGATAAACAGATGAAATCATCTGGAAAAATAGAAAGACAGGAAGAATGAATGCAAAGTGCTGCACTTCAGCTCCAGCAATCAATGGTGATAGCCAGAAAGGGGACAACCAGCAAAAGGTCATTAGAAAAGGAGCTGGGCATTATAGTGGTTGGAAAAGAAAATGTGTTACGCTGCCATGAAAAAGGCAAAGCAGTAGTGGAGCCTGCAGGAGATGTGAAATGATCCTTCTGCTCTACTCCACTCTTTAAAGATCTCAGCTGAAGCTCTGTAATGAGTTTTGAGCTGTGCACAGGCAGGCATGTGTGAGCGTGTGTGCAAGGGGGAGCAGTAAGATATATCAGAAGGCACACAACTGATTAAAATAATCAGGTCTGTTTATTCTGAAGCAGACTAAAGTGCCAAATGCCAGAAGGATGAGTGGGAATAACCAGACCATGATGGATGGGGCTGAAGAAGTGATTTATTTTGTAACAAGAAAGAGGCAGGTTAGACATTAGAAGAAAACCTCTCCATTAGCAGTGGTGAAGTGCTAAAACAGATTTTCTGGGAAAGCCATGAATTTCTCACTGCTAGCTTCTAAGGGTTTTCACTCACATCTGTCAGGAATTGCATATGTAAAGTTGATCTTGCCATTTTCTTGGCTGTACCACACTGTACAGCAGCTGTCTGTGGGCATATGTAGTAACGTCACAGTGATGAAAAGGGATTTTGAAAAGTAGAGGAACTTCACTTCTTAGCAAAAATGTAATATAAGTGATGGTGTTCAACACCATCACCTATAGGAACCAAATATCTAGGGACCTCTGGCAACATCTGCTCTGTTATAAACACTGTATATACTTCTTTTTGCATAATTGCATCAAAAATCTGATCTCCAGCTTTTACTAATCCCAGGGGTTCTGGAGCTGGGAAGTTTTGCATTGCCTTTCAAATGGAATTTTGTGTAACATCAAGCTAAGAACATTTTGAATTGTTATTTTGGGTTTTTTTGAATCTTCATGTTTCTAAAACACATTGAAATAAGACACATGGAAATGAGCAGAGGAGCTGCTTATTTCTTTTTCCATTTTCTTCTAATACTGGGACAGATTTACATTTCAGTTATCCAACTCCTAAATCACACAGAGTCATTTAGGTGATGAAAATGCTGTCCTATGCCTGAGGCATCAGGTTCTTCCTTTCACCTGGCCCTTCCTTTCACAGCAGTGCTGTGACACTTTCCCTCCTCAGCTCTCTGTTTTCCAGCTTCCAGCCATTTATAGTTGAGGCAGGTCTGTGGTATAACAGAAATCAAAGGGGTTGTAATGAGATATCTGAAGGAGAGTAGTGGAACCTACTTTTAAATCATTGGTTTAATGTCTGTGCAAATTAAAATTGTTTGCAATACATAAGGCTTGTCATTGTTTGTTCTTTCTTCTGCCTTAGAAGAATTCAGCAACATTAGATGTGTGTAGCATTTTTTAGGCCCAAAAGTGTGGAGCAGCTTTTAATGGGAAAGAAGATGTTTTTTGAAAACTAGAAAACTGAGCAGTGAAATAAATTGAGCCTCAAAAAGTGATTGAAATCACCAAGTCAGGATACAAAAGGCATCCAAGGACTTATGAAGTCTGACAGAATCTCTTTAGTTTGAGGTGTCTTTCATTTTGCATCAGGGCTTACATTTTTAAAAACCAGAAGAAAGCAGTGCTGTCAGGTGGAGCGGGTTTGAAAGCAGGCTGCTGCTCATGAAAGCCTGAAATTGTGCACAACTCCAGATAATGCGTCTTCAGCAGATAACTGAAATAATACATTTCCTAAATTGGTTGCATTAAGCAATTACTGATACTGTAGTGGAAACCATATAATTTTCTTCCTTCCTTGTAGCCTCAGCGCCGTGTCACATTTCACCTACCAGATGGCTCCCAGGAAAGCTGCAGTGACAGTGGGCTTGGAGATCATGAACCCACGAGCAGTGCTAGCACATCGCACCCTCTGCCCCTCGGCTTCCCCCAGGAGGAGTACTATGAGCAAGCTTCACCCAACAGCCGGACAGAAGGAGATGGCAACTCAGACCCGGAGTCCAGTAAGTGATGAACTCTGGTCATCTCAGTTGTTAAATCATTTGAGTATCAAAAGTGGGCTTCTCATTCAAGCAATTATTAAAACCAAACATTGATTTTAATATGGCCAAGGGCACCCCATATTTCTAAAAATGTGAAGTCTGACCGCTGAAAGTAAAACACTCTTGAGCTATACAGAGTTTATGGATAACCTGGTATTTTTATAGATCTGCTGTGCTATACACAGAGGAGCTTTCTGATGAGGTTAACACTGTTGCCCTTACAGTCATAAATACTGTGCTGAGGGACTTTATGCTTTTTAATGTGTTTCCCTACCGAACGCTACTGCACATTGTAGTTTGTTTTAACGGGAAGGACTTTGGGATGCTGAGTAGATCTGTAAAGACACTGCGGTCTCCAGAAATGAGGGTTTCTTGATTTCTCTTTTGAGAGCAGCTATGGCATGTAGTAATAATAATCACCAAAAAGTTTGTCATCTAGTTTCTGCGGTTATCACTGGCTTCTCATGACACTGAAAACAGTTAAGCAAAATCAATATGAGCTCAGGACCATGCTAAAACTATGAATACTGACTGGTTTTGCTTTCTCTACTGTGATGTGACAGCCAGTTGGAGACTCTGCTGTACTTTAGTTAACTGTTAATTGTCCAGGGGCTCTTTATCTGGATTAAATTGAACTGTACCATTGATGAAGAGATACCTGAATGTGTGAAAGCCTCTAAGGGCTTGTTAGCAGCCTAATAAGTGATGTGAAAATACATCTGTTCTGGGCAAAACTTGGCCCGAAAGGTGTATTTCAGCTGCTTTAGTGTGTCATGATGAATGAATTAGTAAGTCCTATGCACTTGAAATAGCTCTGTGTGAGAAGATACCTACATCTTTGCACTAGCAAATACAGCATCCAGCAGAGAACATTACCTCTGACTGGTAATGGCTGACACATTCAGCCTGGCTATTGAAAATCACCTTGCTGCCTTTGCCTTTTGCTGCCTGAGACTGGAGTCTTGAGGGGCTTGTCTGCAGGGATGAGGTCCATTCTCTCTTTTTCTCTAAGTTCATATGCCATTAACCGGGGAGCCTCAGTTTCAGACTTTTAAAAGTTGTAGTTATATGGTTCCTGAAATAATGCCAGAATGTTGTTGGTTTTTTTCTGAGCTGATAGACAGCTGACAGGAACCATCGGAGGTCTTGGATGTTGGGTTAAAAACATTATTCATTGTTTGTTTTTGTTTGTGTATATATATTCAAGGCTGTATTATACCCTTAAGAATAGTCTAGGCAGTCAAACTGAATTCTTTACACAATGGCACTCTAAAGGGCTACTGACATACCTCAAACAAAGTATCAAGTTATATATGTATTGTTTGCTGCTTTTGCTATGCATACTCATGATCTGAACTTGTTTGCCAGCTCTCTTTTGCTATCTGTAACTCTGATATTTATGCTTTGCTGAAGTGAGCATGATGTACATGAAATGTGCATTTGGGTCCTCTCATGCAGAAAGCGTGGGACAGGACCTGGTGTATGAGGAGTTGTTAAAACAGGCATGTGAATCCTGTCTTGCCTTTACAAATAGGCTCAGTGCTTTTTGAGCTCAGTCTTTGCAATTTCAGAACTATGGATGATGACTCTTCTACAGTGTTGCCCTAAAAGCAATACAGTTCTGACATCTGAATATCATTGACACATAACACTGTGGAGAATAAGCAGATGTCTGATGTCTTTTCAAGTGTGAGGTTGAAAAAAGTTTCATCACCCGTCTTAATTACCTGACAGTTCAGTTTTAAACCCGACATCACAGTTTAATTAGCATTTATGTTACGTGAAGATTTTTTGCTGTTCTAACTTATAGCTTATTGAAACAGTTTAATTGACACAATACAGTGTGATGTTTACAGTGTAGAGAGCGCAGTTTGCAGTCCTTTTTGGTGTTTTATGCTTATATTAACGGCAGCATCTAGTGGCAGAAAAAGAGCAGATATAAATAGATGTTGGTATACGCTCTTATACATCTAAATAAAAAAGAGGGGGAAGACCCACAGCATATTTTTATTCAGTATACTGCTGCAAAGTGAGTTTCTGTAGGTGAGGTACCAACGTATCTTGTGTGCTGATATGAGATCACTCAGCCTGAGCTTCATTTTGTTCACTTGTACATGCATGACACAGTTAATAGCGAAAACCATTCTGAATTGGTAGTTTTCTCTACAAACATGCTGCTAGTTCTTTGATTGTTGCTTTTTTCATCTAATTTGGAGTGGCATGATATGTTCAAAGTATCTTTATTTTTGTTTCATGGACCAAAATGTTAATGTGAAAAGACAAAGAAATATATTGTCAGATAATCTGAGTAGAATTCATATAACAGAATAAGCATGGCCTTCATTGTCTCTCAAGATCTTTAATATCTGACCTGTCTTAATCTGAAACTTTGTCAAAAGCATTAAGACTGATTAATCATCTGATGGTAGTTTAGTTCAACTTTGCCTACCAAGGAGACATAGAGTTGGCCTGAAACAACTTCAGTAACATCTATAGCCTACGAAGATGTTAAGGAGCTTGTGAAAACTGATGACAGGTGCCACATCACTCAGAGATATATTCAAGTGTTTTCTCCCTTTTTTTTCCTGAACACAGTTCTTCGGTTTTCTTTGTTTCTCTAATAGTGGAAATTATTGTATTTTGGAAACTTTCCATTTATTAGCAATAGCAAAGCATGTATTACACAACACTGCAAAAGATGACCACAACTTAAAATAAAAAAATCTGAGAAATATTGGGGAGAGGAAGCCTTACAAATTCATATCCAATATAGGACTGAAGCAAGGGGGAAAGAATAATTGTAAAAGCGTTGTGGCTAGAAAAGTATGAGCCAGTTCTATGCACACCTTTAAAATTAGTTGACTGTACTAATTAAAATTAGAAATAGGCTATTTAAAATGATTTGTCTTCTCTTACTTTAGTTGTCATCTCAAAAAAAGCATAATGTGCAGTGTGGTAGGTGCATCATAAGGAAGAGATGCCAATAAGCTGTCACACTAAGTAAATACTAATATAAAAATGTATGTAGGTTTGTAGAGAACATTATCCTTAAGTAACAGCATTAATATGTGTGGTATTCATATATTTTCTGCTCATAAATTGCTCAAGCTAATAAGGATGCTCCAATAATTCCCTATGCTAAGGATTCTGTAGTGGCTGTAAGCAGTAAGGTTGACGAAAGAGACTAAAAAGGTAAATGTTATGCTTGGTTATTTAGTTCATGTGACATATTAATGACACATGTTTATGCTTCACCTGCTTTTATAGCTTTATCAAAATAATCTGGGTTGTTTTTTTTTTTTCCCCTCTAGAGAATAAATCTATTTTTCTTACTTATTTGGAGAAGGTGGAATCCACCCAGTTGAGCTAAGAAATTGGGCAGAGTAAGAGGAATATGATTGCAACTTAGGGGAAAGCAAAACCAACCAAAACCACAAACAAACAATCAAAAAAAGCCAAACAGAAACCCAGAAATCTGAAATTAAATGATTGCAATTATGTTGTATAAATAAAATTAAAGTATCAACAAAGCTGGCTGAAACTTAAAGGAGCAGTCAATGAGGCAAATCACACTGAGATGTCAGGTATTTGAAGAGGAGAAAGCTGGTGTCTTAAGGAGAGGGGGTCTCCATAAGGATATTTAACATGAATTAGTGGGTAATAAGCAAAGAAAGTTGTCTTGAACATCAGAAGGTGTAGAGCTAAGGAAGGAATGCCAAAAGGCGAGCTGATAGGCACTGTAATTTCATGGTTGCTCTGAGCTGGTGTTGCTAGAGGCATCTATGGCTGCTTGTTTGGATCTCCTAATCACTCTTTCTCCTGTGGCAGCACAAGCAATTGTAGTGCTGCTTGGATCAGCTGGATAGAAGAATTCATCTGGGTTCAACCTGACCAAAGGGGAAAAAGTTATTTATAAACAGATCGGTTCCCTGGTTCTATTTATTACATGGTACACTACTTGTGGACAGCAAATGAGGAAAAGAGGAGCTGGTGCAAAGCTTATGCTGGCTTTAAGTGATCATCAGACTTCAAGAGAATTAGTCTTAAGAAGAATTAAGGCTCTAATCTATGGTATTTGGCCACATAAGAAGGAGGTTTGCAGCAAGGATGACATCTGTTCATGATTAAAGATAGCATATTTCTTCTCCAAAATTAAATGAACACTTTCACCTTGCCTTAATTTTTGATAAGGATGATGTTGATGAGAGCAAAGACCGGCTGATGAAGAATGATGATAATGGAAGTAAAAGTCAGAGCAGGTTCAGTGCATTCATGTGGAGGAGAGGAGATAATCTTCCTCCCAGGATATCAAAATGATAGTGTTTTCATTATTTTTCTGTAATTCTAAGAGACGAGGTGTCTAGGAAAAAGAAGTACTCGGGCTTTGCCACTGGAAACATTTACCAGAAAGATAGATACATTCAAAGATAAAACTATAAATGTACCATAGGCTTCGCAAGAATAGTACTGGATTAGCTCTATTATCTCACTTCAATGACATGTATTTTTAATATTGGGTGATACATGTATAGTTAGTCTATATAGATTTAAGAACTAATTATTATTATGACATTAAGGTGGAGCATTAGAAATTAAGAAGGAAAAGACACAGATTAATACAAGAATGGAAAAATCTTCATCATTATCTTCATTAATGAGTTTGGCATTAAAAGTAGGAACTTGTCAATGAAATATTCTGCTATCTCAAAGCCAAGCATCACTGAAAATAGAGGAGGAGGTGTGTATGACACAGGAATTGGATTTTGTTAAGGATTTGGAGTAATAGCAGCTGGATGAAATCTAATAGTTAAGAGTCTTTCTTTTAGGAACGGGTGTAACTAGTGTATAAATCACCAGCTGAAAATGACATAAAGAAAAAACAACTGAGTATTACAAAGATAAACTATAAATCACCAGTACCTAATGTGATTGTGGAAAAATCCTGGGTTACTCATAGTACAGGGGGAAAAAAAAGAGGAAAAAACCCAAGACATTGATGATACCACAACTGGCCTATTACAAATAGTGTTGGCTTCCCACATTAAACGAAGGTGAACTCATGGGAGTACCAGGCATAAAGAAATATTAGTAATAACAAGGGAATGGAATGCCTGCATGCAGTATAAGGAATTAATATTGGCTTGTTAAACTGCAAGGTAAAAGCTGCCTGGGGATTAGGACTGCTCTCAAGTAAGAGAAGAGAATGGGGGCCAACGTGAAGCACTGGGTTGCTTCACAGGCAAGTGAACTGGTGCTGTCTGTAAACCAGCCGAGGCCAGAAATTTGGGGATTTCAAACAAGATCAGTGAGGAAGCATATAAGCAGGGAATGAGACTGCTATCTGGTTTGAAAAAGAAGCTTGATAAATTTATGAGAGGGTAAATAAATTGCCATCTGTAATAGAAGCAAATCTAGTCTGTGATCCGAGGTCCCTTTTCTGTCTTGGTAATATAAAAGCTGTCAGTGAGGATGTTTACTGAGTTTCAGTGCTGTGTTAGCCCTTGACTTCCAGTTCCAGCCACAGGCTGAACACTGGGCTGGCTGCATCACCCAGCCAGCAGCTTCGCCCTGCTGCTGCTGATCGCTGGTGCTGGCAGGGAGTCACACTGGCAGCCTGGACTGTCACAGGCACCATGAGAGGCTTTCCTTAATGACGGCTTGCAGGGTCCTGTAAATCTCGTTGATGTTGCCGTGAAGAAGAAAGGGTCAGTGCTGCACGCTGGTGGCAGACAGCTGAAGATAGGGAGCTTCCTCTCCCTGGGGAAAGTGGCTGCAGTTTTTGCCATGCTGACTTGTCTGATAATCAGAAACTCTGCAGTTGCTGAAATACACTCTTTAAACATCATCAGTAAGACAGCTGTAGCAGCTGGACTTCAGCCCTCATGCTGGAGCACAAGAAAAAGTAAAACTAGGAAGTTTTAAGTATCTTGTTCCCTGTCTGGAAACTGGGGCTAGGTGTGCTTGCCAGAGGTAGGAGGGGTTTTTGAAATAGCCATTTCATTTTTGAAATCCCTGTGTGCTTTCAGTTCCACAATAAGGTTGAAATGTAACAGTAATATTTTAATTCTGTTGTTGCTGAGTTATAAACACACTATAGCACTTAGGTCTAATTTAAGTAAAAAAGGAAGACACTGTCATTAGTTAAAGATAATAAATCTTAGGCTAAAATACATCCCAGTCTACCACATCTGCCCACTGGGTCCTTTTACTTCTACTGTATTGGGTTTTTCTATCCCCACAGCTGAACACTAATAATTAATTCAGAAAGTGCTGAGGTAATTAATCTTTCTGAGGCAATAGAGTTTGATTGATCTACCTTTAATCAAATTAGCTTGTACGTAGGTGGGAGAGTGTAATGGCTCACTACTGTACTGTACCACTTTGTGAAATGCCAACCTTTCTGATGACCTCCTGAGAGCACGCCCATGAATCACAGATATATAAACCATCACAGCAATCATTAAGCGGCTGTTTGATTTAAAAGATGGGGGAACTGGCAGAGATCAAAATCAGAATGTTCTCAACATTCACATTATAAAGTACATCTCCTTTAGAAGTGCAACTTTCTATCTGCATGGCATATGTTTGAGGGCGTTGAATGTCACAGGGCTGACAACTGTGTGGATTTTCCAGATGTTTTAGCTATCTGTTTCTAAAATAGAATAACTATCTACTCATAAGCAGATAGAGTGAAGCAAGCCATCAGACACTGCTATAAAACAAAACATTATGATATTCTTGATTTGTTGATGACTGGAGATTGGAGAAGGGAGAAGAGGTCAGACTGGAGAGGTGAATTTACAATGATACAGATGAGTGGCTTTTGCAAGCAGATTTTCACTTGTACCAAAGAGAATACAGATTTATTCAGAAATAATTCCATGACTTGGTAATTTGACTCCTGAGTGCCTGACTTAAGAGTTATTAAGGCAGCTGACACACAGGGGCAAAACTGGACAAAGCAAATTACATGTAAAAATGCAAAAGCAGAAAGATTATACAAGTCGGACCCTATCAGTCAAGCACAGCGCTGCAAACATAGACTCTGCGTTTGAAAATCCTATACTTCCTGTGAATAAGGAGCACTCTCTATAAATCCTTCTAAAAGTAAATTTTAGATAGGGGAGACCTTATCACCATGTTCTAGTATTTAAAAGGTATCCACAAAGATGACAGAGACTCCCTTTTTACAAGGAGTCACATGCAAACAAGCGGCAATAGTGGGAATGAGTTACTCCTGGGGAGATTCCCTGTGAACACAAGAGGAAAATGTGTCACAATGAGAACAACCAGCCATTGGAATAATCTCCTCAGGGAAGTCATGGATTCTCCTACATTGGATACTTTCAAGATTCAGCTAGACAGGGTGCTGTGCCACCTTGTCTAGACTGTGCTTTTACCAAAAAATGTTGGACCAAATGATCCTTGAGGTCCCTTCCAACCTGGTTGGTACTTTTGATTCTGTGATTCTGTGATTTATTGTTGATACCAGAGTATGATGCTTTAATGTATATTTTCTACTGTTTAAAAACAAGATAAAAGCAAATTTTCTGAAATGCGCCATATATTTTCATGTAAAATCAATGGGGATTGATAGGGAAAATCAATGGGGAATATCTGTTGGATTTTCTAGGCTACATACTGGGATGAAGTAATTCAGGCAATAATAACATGTTTGTGAATGCCAGCTAATGTTCTTCTTGACTGAGGTTTATAATAGAAGTTTCTCTGTCTCAAAAGATTAGAAACAATAGCTCCACCTTGCAGTTTAGGAATCAGTCGTATCTTGTGAAATAATAAGGAAGGCTTTAAAGTGTTTGTTTTGGGGTTTTTTTAATAATAAATGAGATCTGACATCTATACACAGTGATTTAGTGGCAGATGTTCTGTGATATATATTTATGTTATCACTTAAGCTGACATGGTAATGGATCATCCTATTTTTTTCTGTTTGAGGTTTATGAGAGTTTTAAAATACATTGCTATAACAAGCAGCCTGGTGGGTCAGAGGTGGATAGAGCACAAATTTCTTCCCTTAACTTTTTCAAACTCCTTTTAGATCTGACTAGCTGTCATATTTGCAGTAAAATTGGGCCTGCAGTTTAGCTGGGTAAATGGAATCTAATTTGGAGCACCCTGTATCCGGGAGTGTATTAGGGCTTTGATGGTTATGATACCTTGAAAAGTCACAAAGGGCACAGATTAAAACTGAAAGTTTATCTGGAGCATATGAAAGCTGCAGTCATTGATAGAGTTCCCTTCTGGTGACAGCTTTGAAGATGAGTGTATCCTTCCTATCTTAAATCCAGTTATGGATGAGATAGAAGTTTATCACAGGGAAGCAGACCTCTGCAAGCAAAGCAATCCCTTATCTTGTCCACTGGGTTTGCACATGACAAGTGTGAAGACCAGGCACAAGTGCTGGGCGGCAGTGGAAGCCTGGGGTGGCAAAGTCATCCCGCTCTAGCAAGGCTTCCATCACAGAGAATGGTGACCGGTTCTTGACAATGGGCCTTTCTTTGCTTCTGATCTTTATTAGGCCACCCACACAGTAAGATAAAGTTCATATGATGTTTGTGTTTCTGTTGCTTACAAGCCATGAATTCATTTTTTGTCTTCTCTCTGACTCTCTTGTTTTGTCTCACTTTTTCACTTTTTTCTTATTTTAAAAATAGGAAACTGCAGATGATGCAATTTGTTTTCTTTTTTTTTCAAGTCAGGCTAATCAGTGACACTGGGAGGAGATCTCAGCAACATGAAATATTAAGCTGCTTGTTAGCTTCTGTTCCTGTTTTAAAAACAGAAATACGGGAGAAAGGAAGAAAAGTATTTTGTGTGTTTTATTCAATTTAAACCGTGTGGAAAATTGTGTGATTATCATTTCAGTTGAAGCATCGTAAGTTATTGTTTGATTTCAGTCTGATTAATGAACGATATATCAGGAGATATATTTAATGGCGGTCTGCAGCTACCAATCTGTTTTGGAAATTAAACAGAAGAATTGTATTTACTGGACAAAAAAGATTCCTAATTGACAGTGCACTCAAAGTCACATTTGCTGAGTCAAATCTGATCAACACAATAAATCTACTGATTGTTGTCCTTTTTTGTGTAGAGATATGGTCATACTTCAATCTGATGTTTTCCTTCTTAATTGGACTTTTGGTAGGGAAATAGGATCCAATCTTGAGGTATGCATTAGGAGCAACTAGAATTTTTGTTCCAAAAATCTTGTGTGTATCCATATATTCTTGAATAAGGGAGATATTTTTTGCTTTTACTCTTTGAATATCTTTTAGTCTTTTGGAAAAGCAGCATGTTTTTAATAAGCTGCTCTTTCTGTGGTTTTTGAGGTCGTATAGTCTGCACTGTGATCCTTTTATTTTCTGGTTAGTTTTCAAAGCTCAGCTTTGCAGCAGTCAGGTCAAGGGAAGGCTCAGAAACCCTTGCACAGGCTGTGCATCAGGGGAATGCAGGGCTGGTGTCCTTGGTACATGCTGTTGATCCTAACACCAGTTTTTCTTGAAACCTACCGGTCACTGATAACGATAGACACATTCTGAAAAATAAAACAGTTTTGTCTGAGTTGAGCTGGAGAAACCTAGGCAAAATATTTATGATGATACTGTTGGATTTATATTACATCCGAGGTTGAGATTCTCACCTTTGTGTTAGACACCAATAATAATGTTGCTGCTGTCTAGTTAGTGGCAGGATTTTGTATGGTTTGTGTTTTATTCAGAATGTTGTGTGATTCGGTACTTCTGTTATGAAACCAAGTGACAATCTAATTGTTCTTAAGTGTTTTCAGAGTTAACTCTGACTCTGCACATTGCTGATTTCAGCAATGCCCATCGCTCCTATCTCACGTATCCTTTTCACAATTTTCATGTTGCTCTTACCCTGTCTTGGTTATTTGTACGTATCCATTCTCATGTTTCCATTTGAATTATCTGGTAAAATCCCTGGATTACAGACAGAAATTTTGCTATGTATTTGTAGGGTTCTGAGCACAATGTGGCTGCTATACTGATTTTATGCTCACAGTACAACTGTAGTAAAAATCATCAGTAGTACTTGCATAATAGAAGTACTGCAGATCTATACAAATAGCATGCAGTACTAGCAATGCTTTTAAGTGCCTATGAGCTCTTTTTATTTTCATTTCATCCTACAAAAATAGACGTTACCTTGTCTTGGATTGGATTCCTGAAGTTCAGTCACACTGTTAATGATGATGTGAATCGGATAACTGGTCATGAGGTGAAAAGGCAGGAGCCATACGTGCATGAGGAGGGGTGCTAACACTGCTGGGCAGCACGGGCTGAGGGGGAAGGGGGGCAGCATCGTGCTGGTTAGTCTGCAAGTTGCCCAACTGATCAACAGCTTCAGAGAGGTTCTCACAATAAGAAGTTATTTTAACCTGTACTGTCTAGCAGATACTCACCTGTCTGTGCATGGTAGTAACTCAAATTTGCTGACTGTTTTTAACAAATGCTTTTCTGTTCCTCAGATTTGTGTTAGCTCTGTCAGGGTGCATAGCACTGCTGCATCCTGAATAGCTTGGCTTAGATGGGGCAATAGGATGGGATAGTGAGATGGAGCAGGAGTTAACAGCATCTTCCCTTTTGCCTCCTTTGTGCTTGAAAATGCATTGCTTTCTGACATGCCTTGCTGCCAAGCAGCACTGTTGCAGTGCTTGTCCCTGCAATGCTTAAAGCTATACTTAAAGCCTTCGTGCATCAAATTAAAATCCTGTCTAAATAATAATAGGAAGCAACAACCAGTCCAGCTCAAATGCTGTTTCCAGGATATGGGCATGGCTAGCTAACTCTGTATGATCTAGTGTACTGAAATTCCTCTCAACTGAAATAACTCTGTTTCTTTGAAACATCAAGAAGAACAATGACACTATTTCAATAGTTGTTCTTTTATCTGCTTATCTTGACTGATGTTTCAAAACCAGTGTCCCAGAAGATGTGTCCTCTATAGGATGAAATGTTATAAAGTCTATCCCTCACCTAATACTTTAAAAGAAAGCAAACGTTTCTCTACTAAGAAAGGCTTTACTCATGTCAGATACTAATCATACACCAAAGAACTGTTTAGAAAAAGAAAGACAACCTCTGCCTGTCCTCCTTAATAGTAATGCATATAAAGAAAAAGAGTGGCAGTAAAGGGAAATAGGAGTGTGAGAGAAATCGCTTAGAAAACTATGAAAGCAAAAATGGTTTTTATCTTATTAGAACTGATATTAAAGCTTTTCTTTATACACATGCTCATTTTTTTCACTAGGGGTCAAATATCACTGATTACCGATTCTGCTGGGGTGGTGCTGCCGTACATCTGTCTCTAAAATTAGCTCATTATTTCTCATTTTTTGTAAAGATCACAAGAATCTTTCTTTTTATCAGCCCCATTATCAGTCAGCATCGCTCTGATCCACTCCAATGCCAGAAAGTGTTCACAGCACTGTGAAAAAAAAAATGTATGCCAGAGCAGATCTGTAAATAAAGCAGGTCTTTTACTTTTCGTTGCTATGTCCTGTGAAGGGAATCACATTTGGTTATGTCTGTATGTGAAGTCTGAGTTGTTGTATGTGAAATAGGAGTTTAGATGATTAAATTATGATTTCTATGTTTTAAAGAATATTAACAGTTAAATAATCAGCTTGGATATTGAACAGTGCAGTTTCCTTTGGCAGATTCTGAATCAAAAGAGGTTTAACTTTTGGGGAAATGATAGGATACTTCCTTCTCAATTTTACTTTATAATTTTGTTTACATCTCCTAAGCTGTAGAAAGATTCAAGCTATAGAAAGATTTCAGGAGTGCAATGCTATGAATTATTCTGGAGTTGGAAAAGGACAATTCTTTCTTATTTGCTTTCTTCCCCCTGAAATCTTCTGATTTTTTGATACAGTGGGGCTGTTTCTGTGGGGGAAGTTTGTGTCTAGATCATTGTATGACTCCTGGCCCTTAATTTGTGTCAGAATTCAGCAGATTGCCAAATACATGTCACAACTTTAGAAATGTTATTCTCTGTCATCCTCTAACTGGCACAATGAAAGAAAGCACCAAGGAAAGAGCCATGACGTTAGTAGGACTTCCTTTGCTATTGATACCACCTAATATAATAGTAGGGCACTAACATTAACTGCTCAATAAATCTAATGAGTACACTTGGTTTATTTGAAACTGCCTGCCTCTGTAACAAGACATCTGACTCACTAGATCTTAATGCAGTAGGAGATTTTCTGTCTTTAAGCTGAGACGAGGGGTGTATAGTGAGGCCTTTAAGGAGCGTTTCCTTTGAGTGTTTGTTTCTGGCAGAGCCCGTGCTGTGACAGGCATCTTGCAAATCAGAGCTCTTCACACAGGGGCCCAGCAGTTGAAAGCAAAGAGAGGAAGAGAAGGATTCACACTGCATGATAAAAATTGCCAAGGAGACCACTGTCCACATTGTGATAGGATTTTAGGATTTGTTTTCCCTTTGAAACATACTTACGAAGAAATGTGGTTCTGCTTTGTACATTCATCATTAACCTCTGCTGTCAACTTTGTATTTGTAGTCTAATGAGTTCAAGAGAAATTATCATACAAGTAAGCAGATGTTTTGTATTTTGTGTAACACCCATTCTTGCTGAATAAGGAGAAAAGATGATCTATGTAGAGGGACATTAATATTTCTTGTTAAAACATGCTTTGCAGGCTGAAGAAACTCATATACATAATGATAGTCAAAAGTCAGGGAGTAAAAATAGACATTTGTTAAAAACAGCTGTGCTGCACAACTCTTTGACACGAACAGAGGAATGCTTTATCCAGTAAAAATTTGAGAATTTGTTTAAAAGAAACTGTAGCTGCTAATTTTCATCAAGATAGAAGGTTAACAACTCTGTGAAATGCGGGGTTTGCTCTTGTTTCATGACCATGAAAAAATGAAATGATTAACTCTCTGATAGAGCTGCTGTTTCTCTCACAGCACAATTCTTTGTAGCATCGTACTGTGGTTGCAGTGTATTTTTAATGCTGCCAACCGCAGCAATCATCTTAATGTTCCCTGAGAATCTTTCAAAGAAATGCTGACACCAAATAATAATAGTGTTTTAATGCTCTTGCTGTCAGTTATTTTTACTTTTTTTTTTTTTTTTTCCAAGGTGATCTTACAGTCATTGCCTCATTGACCAGTGGGAGCACCAGGAGTGCAGCCCGGAGAGTCCTACACTGGGCAACACTGCAGACAGCACGTGTGATTACCTCTGACGTGCAGACACCGGTTACCCACTGTACTATTCAACTGGAACTGGCATTGCCTCAGTAGATTTCTAGGTTATTTGGTTAGTATAGACTGTATGTCAGAAAAGATCTTGGCTTTTTAGCCAAATAATTAGCAAGCTGAATTACAGGTAGTCCAATCTATGAACTGAGGAATCAGATCCAGACAGCTGCCTGTACTGCAAGGAAAGAAAATAGTTTCTCACCTGCAACATTGATGAAGCTCCAGGACATATAGTACAGTACTATGTTGCATTTATGCTTTAAAAATTGATTACACTGTAAGCATATACTTAGGTTACTATAAGTAACTGTATCTTGCTATTTACAGTGACTGGGAAAAACTGGACCTAACATTCTGCACTAAACAGTCTTTGACTAGTACTGCACAATTTTGAAATAAGCACACAAACAGAGTAGATGGGGGGGTCACAGAAGGATTTTTCTGGTGCAGGAGCTGGAATTGAAACTGTGACCCAGCCAGGCAGACAGCATTTCTAATTCACAGTCACTCTATCCCTTTCCTCCTAGGAAATGTACTTTAATCCATAACCATTATGCATGCGGAGGTGAGATGTTAAATACAAAGAATTGCTTTTAAATAATAAGCTTATGACAGTAACCAGCAAGAACAGGGATCTCAAGGTTAACGATAGCATTCCTTCTTCAACCTAAGCTGCTGTAAAGGAAAAAGGAGATTAAAAAAAAAAAAAAAAAAAAAAAAAAAAAAAAAAGAAGCTGTGAATACTTTGAAATACATGACAAAAAGATTTTTTAAAGCCGGTGTCAGTATATGTATATCTAACTAAGACGTAGTTGTCTTCCATTGTTAAAATACTTGTATGGAGGCAAAATCTTTCTTTGGTCTTTGCTCTATATGCACTTCATTCAAATTATCATTGTCTTTGTTGCATGTATAACAACTTGTAGAGGGACATGCTTTAATGGAGAGGCAACTTTCTTTCCCCTAAGCAGTAGAAGTAGGTTCCAGTAAAAGTCTGAATTCAGATGTCCATGGTATCAAATAGAGGAACATAAACAAGTTTTTTCTCAACAGAAATCCCTTTGAAGACAAGTGGTTTATTTTTATTCAATTATCAGTGGTATTTCCAGAACATATTTGAACGTTGCACACATCTGAGCTTCTGTTATGATTCTGTTCTGAAAAAAATCTCATAAACACACCTCTTTCCTGCTCAGCGTGTGCTTGAGTTCTCCTGAAGGGAAATTAAACACTGTTAACTGATGACATGAGATGGACTGTAAAAAAGAGGTTATATATCTGCATAGATATAAAAGGAAAAAATCTTAAGCGTTCAGTTTGATTCTATGAGTGACTTTTTAATTTTGTAAAGAGAAGTAGTATAATTTGGTAGATTACTGATACAACTGAAAGAATCTGGCAAAATCTAAACTCCTCAAATATCTCTCTAACTCTCAAAGGACTGTGCAAACCATCTATCTGCTCAGAGCTTGCCTTTGGGTTGTGCACAACTCTGATTCTTAATGTACAAGGAAGAATTTCATGTACTGCAGAGAGAAGCCAGTCCAAGAGGATAGGTACGTTAAGCTAACGGTAAGAAAGCACAGTCCTGTATTGAGCAGACTTCACTGTAAAATCGGTAAGATAAAAACCAAACTAGTTTGGTGAAATAGTAGTTCTATTTCAACAAATTCCTTTTTCCAGAAGAGAACTTCAGTCTATAAGTGTGATGCCACTTTTCTTTCAAGGTTTGTAAGAATAAGAGAGCTTTCTCTGGAGTCCTTATTGGAACTTGCAATTTTATTTCCAGTGTGTCAGAAATTTACGTAACTCCTGCTAATGTCAGAAGAAGTCTCAGTTATAAAATATATTTGTAAATTACTGGTTTATAATCTTGAACTTAAAGACCTGGTTTATTTGATGTGAAAATAATTCTAGTTTCATGTGTAAGATGTATAATCTGTAACAATAATGTTGCATTGATTGTACTAGGTTTGTCTGGAAAAGAAATCACTAACCCTGACTGAACTAGGCAATTTGCAGCCTTGATTAAATAGAGCAGCCAGATGAATGACTGAGAAGAAAAAAGAGCTCTGAAACTATGGACAGAGCAGTTAACTCAGGCAGTGCAGCTTTTCTCTTCTTTTTTCTTTTCATGTGCTTCACCTTGGTCACCTATTCAGCATCAAAACAAGGGTCGTGATACACTTTTCCCCAAACATACTGAGCTTAGCACTGACTTTCAGCAAGGCCCTGGTTCTTATATAATTATTTATCTACCACTGAGTAGGTCTCTGGATTTGGTGGCATTTTGGTTAGTCCTGCTCTGCCTGCTGATGGATACATTTTTCTAGTCTAACTTTGGGATCCATATAGTGACATTGGGATAGAAGTTATACATGACACAGGTTTATGGGACAAATGCTCTCTGCCTCCAAATACAGTGAAACTGTGGAGCAGTTAATAACAAGAAATATCAATCCATAAATCATTACAATTACTGTTTGCAATTATGAATGCTAAGACATAAACTAGGAAACTCTGGGAGCCAGTTAAATAGGTACAACCATGGCCAAACTTCACCATGAAGTGCAATGAATAAGTGATAGATCTGCCGAAATTACATTTATGAATAAATGCATATAAGTTGTCTCTAAATTGGAGAGACATCAGTTTGATAGGTGGACCATTCGGTGGATAAAGAACTGGCTGGATGGCCGCACGCAAAGAGTTGTGGTCAATGGCTCGATGTCCGGCTGGAAACTGGCAACGAGTGGTGTCCCTCAGGGATCGATGTTGGGACCGGTCTTGTTCAACATCTTTGTCGGTGACATGGACAGTGGGATTGAGTGCGCCCTCAGCAAGTTTGCCGATGACACCAAGCTGTGTGGTTCGGTTGATACGCCGGAGGGAAGGGATGCCATCCAGAGGGACCTTGACACGCTTGTGAGGTGGGCTGATGCCAACCTTATGAAGTTTAACCATGCCAAGTGCAAGGTCCTACACCTGGGTCAGAGCAATCCCAGGCACAGCTACAGGTTGGGCAGAGAAGAGATTCAGAGCAGCCCTGCAGAGAAGGACTTGGGGGTGTTGGTCGATGAGAAAATGAACATGAGCCGGTTGCAGTGTGCGCTCACAGCCCAGAAAGCAACCGTATCCTGGGCTGCATCAAGAGGAGCGTGGCCAGCAGGTCGAAGGAGGTGATGCTGCCCCTCTACTCTGCTCTCGTGAGACCTCACTTGGAGTATTGTGTGCAGTTCTGGTGTCCTCAACATAAAAAGGACATGGAACTGTTGGAACAAGTGCAGAGGAGGGCCACGAGGATGATCAGGGTAGTGGAGCACCTCCTGTATGGAGACAGGCTGAGAAAGTTGGGGCTGTTCAGGCTGGAGAAGAGAAGGCTGCGTGGAGACCTCATAGCAGCCTTCCAGTATCTGAAGGGGGCCTACAAGGATGCTGGGGAGGGGCTATTCATCAGGGACTGTAGTGACAGGACAAGGGGTAACGGGTTCAAACTTAAACAGGGGAAGTTTAGATTGGATATAAGGAAGAAATTCTTTACTGAGAGGGTGGTGAGGCACTGGAATGGGTTGCCCAGGGAGGCTGTGAATGCTCCATTCTTGGCAGTGTTCAAGGCCAGGTTGGATGAGGCCTTGGGTGACATGGTTTAGTGTGGGGTGTCCCTGCCCATGGTAGGGGGGCTGGAACTAGATGATCTCAAGGTCCTTTCCAACCCTAACTATTCTATGATTCTGTAAGTTGGACATGAAGGGTGGTTGGGGTAGTGGAGGAGATTACTTAGTTTTTCAGCGGTGAAGCAAATGGACAAAAGCCCATTGCTAGCATACAGGCATATCTAAAACTTGGCTACATTACTGGGAGATGTTAGGGCTGTGACTTACTGACAAATGTGAATGCTGAATTGTTCATCCACAACACACAACAATAGTAGCTCAACACTGATTCCAGGCTGTATTCCCAAGGGACATAGCATACTTTCACTTCAGACCTTTGAATGTATTGCAAACTTACTGTTGTGGGGTCTTGAAAGATAGGCATCTCCAGTTTCCCACTGGAAACTTACGTGAAAATATTAAGGTTGTTTTTAAAGCATCCAGCAGATACCACATGCTGGAAATGTAGTGCATATCACTTACAAGAAGGTTACCGACCCAAGATCTAGTTAATATGCAGTGTTCTGTAGACCAGTTTCTCTGAAGTTCTGTGTTCTGGAAATCAGAAAAAAATGTATTGGTTTCAAATAACCTTTTACATTGAGAATTTTCAAATCACTGAATACTACAGAGACAGATTTTTTCCAGTCACCCCCCAAAAAAACCTGCTCCTAGATGTAAATCCAGCACTTTTGATTATTAAAAATTGTTTTGAATTTTATTATATTTTCATTTTAGCATTGAAACTTGTATGTGCTCAGAAAGCTGAACAGTATGTCTGGCTTTAGCCTGTGCTCGTTTATAATGAGCAATTATCTAATGATGATAGTGTTCAGCGTGCATGAGAGCTCCTGTAGCAAGATTTGGAATTTTAAGGAAATGCTGTAGATCGAATGATAATGTCTCATTTGTATTCTCTCAGTTCCTAGTTACTATTGCACTTCATAAAGCAACTACAGAAATGGCTTGCAAATATGCAACATTTCTGTGTGAGATGAGAAAAGGCTCAGTGATCCTTAAATAGTGCCAATAATTCCTTTCACACACCTTACAGGATCATATGATATTGTTCCAAGCAAATCACACATTGTATGATACATGTTTGCAATCCTGTCTAGAAGTGTTAAGAACATTGAAGGGCCTTGTATTGATGCTGTTGTTGTAACAGCAGCACAAGTTCTTATGTTATCATATGTTTAATAATGACTCTTTTGTTATAGAAAACCGGAGTGTGTGAGATGGATTAAAGAATATATTGTACAGACAGAATATCACTGGAATTGATCATCACACTATACATTGAGAAACACACTATGGCTAAGTCATGGGTGCTTACCCATATGTTTTACCTGGAGGCTCAAATTCTGTTCCTTGTGGATCATGTGGATAAGGAAATTTGTGGCAGGAGGATAAACTTATTTTCTAGTGTTATACTCTGTTCCAAGAGTTACACATGTTTAGTGCAATTGGGTATTTAAGTTCAGAGCCTTGCAGCAACTACTTTTTGATGTCTCTCTATTAAGATGAAGAGTATTTCTCTGCATCTGTAGGTTTGTATTATGGATCTGTCACTGTTATACATGACAGCAACTGCTGACAGAGTGGCTTTATTCCCTAGCATTTCCCAAAAACTATGATCTAGAAATTATATGGGTCATATAATATAAAGGATATATAAGTGTGTTACTTCTTGGACTTTGTACTGCTGTTACATGAGTTTCAGGGTTTCTTTTCTGTGAGAACCCTCTTTAACTAAAGCCAAAGTTGAAGCAGAAGTGTTCCTTATTGTGGGAACAGTCAAAACCATGTATAACTTGCTACACCATGATATGTTATGGTAGCTTAAATCTATGATCATATACAACATTCCCACTGACGAACTTGATGTCTTGCATTAATGCAGTAGGTATAAGTAATGTGACGCATGGAAGGCGAAAATGTATGAGTCTGATGATGCCTTTGCTCTGTGTGCTGTTATTTAGTTAATGGCATAGTTCCATAAACAACACAGTGTGTTTAGTGAATTGCAGATCAATTCTCTGCTGAGTCAGATGCCATTCTTCTAGTGTGCTTTTAAAAGTAAAAAATGCTACTTTTTGACATATAAAGTTGTTTGCTGTAGTTTCATGGTATAGTTGTTCATTTCACAAAGGTGGAAGGGTTTACAGGTGTTCTGTAGTAAGCCTGACTTACAAGATTATTATCAATATGCCCATGATTTACATTTCGAGTCTTAAGGTTTCAAAGCCAAACATGTAAAAGAGAGTAAAATCAGAATCAAGATTTCTTATATTGTCCTAATTTGGTGTCTTTTGCGTATGCTGCATGATATTCAGTTGATCTTTAGGTCAGATCTTATTTTCTACAAAATACTCTGCTTATTTAGTCATATGATGCACAGTGTGGTTTGAATAAGAAGCCTGTCAATTTTCATGTGAAGTCTTTAATAGATAATGCAATTAATTGAACCTTATTTAAAGACTAGTGTCCCTCTTGCTCCTCAACACTTCCCTGATTCTAATGGAGAGAGCTGGGGAGCACAGTGGGGATATTTCTGGAGTTAAATGTCTCTGGCTGGTGCTAGCATGGTTGTCAGTGAGTGATCTTTGGGATAGCACACAGACAGTCTAGTTTTGCTGGTCAGAGAAATGGGACTGGGATATGATGATGGAAAGCATTGACACTGGCTGCCCAGGGAAGTGGTTACTATCCCTGAAGGCATTTGAAACACGTGCAGATGTGGCATGTAGGGATACGATTTAGTGGCAGACTTGGCAGTGCTAAGTTAATGGTTGGACTCAATGGTCTTTAAGGTCTTTTCCAACCTAAACACTTCTATGATTCCATGAATTTAGCTGCATATTTCTAACAAGTCTAAAAAGGGGATCTTTATGTCTACTTGGCCAAGCGCTGCCTCCAGAGCCACTGTTGGACCTGCCAACAGGTGAGACAAGAAAGTATGTTTGATCTTTGCCAACTGGCTGACCAACCAGCACATGTCCTCCAGAGGCTGTACAACCAGGCCAAAAAACAGAAAGGATTGATGAGAATTTGAGGAAGCTGGAATATGTAACTGAAATATTAATTGAGGCATATAGTGTCCCACTTCCTTTCTTGAGTCAGGGTCTCTTCTTTTAAATAAGGTGTGGAAATTTAGGAAAAATCTTTTATACAAAGAACAGCAATGTTAGTGAGGTTTCATTAGCAGCTGTTAGTCCCAGTTTCAAAGCGTGTATGTGACAGAGCTTTCCAATGACATTGAAATGTTTCTAGCCAAAGTGGAGGGGGAAATAATAAAACCTTGAATGGCTGCTTGGAAATGAGAAGCTTGGTAATCCTTTTAAAACTTTTCTCTGTTTGCAGTGTTAATTAAACAAACAGAAAGCTGTTTAGGTAAATAAAAATGGTTTCTAGTCTTAAAATGAATGAACTAGAAATGCAAGTATTCTATTTTTAAAGAGATTTAGGAGTTTTCCATTGACAGTAGACAATAATTTGGCTTGTAATTTCAATATTTTTCACTGTGTAGGAGATATGCTTGTGTGTGTGCACATGTATGAATATTTATCTGCCTTCATAATGTGAACAAATTATGTGTGCATCTAAACATATGTATATACAGATGTATGCATCTCATATCCCACTGACTCATGGCTCAGTTTTGCTTAATTCAGCACTTTATCAAAGAGGCTATCAGGGAGCATTTCCATGCTTTGTTGGGGAAAGACAGATATGCCCATTGAAGACAGTCTTGTAATTGGAAATAGCAAAGAGCAAAATGCTTTAAAGTCTACCATCGATATAAGCGTACAAAGCTGTGCTCTCTGTTTAGCTTTTAACCTGCCACGACTGTGCATTCTTGAGTTAGATTACATACTCTGAGTAGTTCCAATGCATTCAGTGGGTCTACCCTGAATGAGCAAAGTTAAGTAGGTGCATAAGTGTTTTCAGGCTTTAGGCTTTACGAGCTTTCATAATTAGTGCTCTAGACAACATTAATTAAAGAGTACTTTAGAAAGAATATAGCTGTTTAAGCCTCTCTAGTGGTTTGCATCTTATTCAAGGATCCCAATCAATGCAACACATGGATAATCCACTCAGAAAACGATGCTGTGTTGGTATGATTATAGTTTAATATAATCTGTATGCATCTTTGCAATTGTGTATAACAAATATAACTTTATAGAAAGTCACTTTAGTTCAAGGATAATTAAATAAAAGATAGTAATAATGAAAAGCAGCGTATGTTTTCTAGTTTATTATAGATTTCTTGAAAGTATTGTGGTCTATGGCAATCAAATATGATGAAGAGGTGGGATTTCCTGAGGTTACTAATATTTATCTTACTTCCTTCTTTAGCCTTGGGCCAGAGTTAGAATTTGTATCTCACTCATCCTCCTGTTATTATATAATTGAGGGAGAATTAAAAATAAAACACTGATTAATAGTTGTAAAATTCCTTTATGAACAAAAAGACTTATGGAAATGTTAAATATGGCATTATATCTGATTTATTGTGGAAAGACTGTTTCGGTTATTATTTTTTGTTCCACTGTATGTATTATATAATATAGTCTTCTGTCTTCATGAAACCATCTTAGTATCATGTGGCAAATCTTTTGATGTATGATTGAGAATTATGTTTGACAGTATAAGATCCCCTGCAGTAGCTCTACTTAAGTCTTAACCACAGTTTTAATTTTTCACATTACTTACTTTTTATGCTGTCTTTTCCTCTGATATTGAGATAATTTCCAAATGCTGACAAAGAAAATTACTGCATCTTGTACTGATATAGCTGTAAAGGCACAATAAAATTTGACATCTTCCATTTAGCAAGTGTGTCTTGATCAGAAATAGGACTATCACTTAGAACAAATTCTCTTGAAGCCTAAAGCAGGGAGGATGTATTACAAGATTACCTGATGGGTCTTTAATCGCCTGACAATTATAAAAGAAACAATCTCTGTCCATTATTGAAAGAAGAACAAAAGACCAAGAATAGAAATAGAGGCAGTGACAAACTAAATTATTGAGGGGGTGGAGGTCTCCTGTGCTATCTAAAAAACTCTTACCAGTGTCTAAAGGTGCTCAACATAAAGGGGAAACTCAGACTTTTCCTTGAGCTTCTTTTCATCTGGCTTTGTACTTTAATTGTTCTAACGTTAAGAAAATATTGAAAAGCCCCTGGACAATTTGGTTGTCTGCTTGTTTTCCTGTAGTGTTTTCTGAGTGCCTGCAGGGTCTGAGGTGTGGAAACATACCCCAGTCACTGGCAAGCCTGAAGACTGGCCTGGAGTGCCAGACAGGAGAACAGCAGCAATCCTTCGGTTTATGGGACAGAGTTACCCAAACCCACAGAAACTCAAATCTTCAAAATAGTGATAGGGTTTCTGGAAGGGGGACAGATATAAAATTCTGTAGTTCTGTAAATACTGTTTCTCCATTTTCTTTGAAAGACCAGTTTCTTTACAGTGTGTCATTTCACTCCCTCTCAGTGTTGCACCTGCGAATTCCACTTAGTTAAATTAAGCTCCTCTATAAAATCCTGATTTGGCACAATAATACAATAATTATGAAACAGGTAAGTTTGATTCATCGTTTTTACCTCTGGCCTTGACTCTGTGCCGGTTACTGCTGATTATAAATACTATTAGTGAATCAGAAATCAGCACAGTGTATTCAAGTTTCTTTTCAAATAAGGGCTTTTTTTTTCAGCATTCAGGTTCCCCATAGGCTTTTAATCAAGGTTATGGGAAAGTCCATAAACTTTCTGCTGAATATTTAACAAGCTGGAGGTCATAGCAGACATGAGATCCCGAGGACAAGTGAAATGAGATTGCAATCAGAAGAGCAGAGGAGACCTCTAGATAAGCAAAGCTTTGTCCACAGATAATATCTAACAGAACAAACACCAGAGTCACGTTTTCAAGCTTCTTTTGTGAGACATAATTTTCCCAGTATAAACAGCCATAAAAAGGGGGAAATAGAAATGTGTGGTTGCATGAGGTTTAGCCACTGAATTTCATTGAAATGAGGATTGCAATCCAGTCTGAAAAAAAATTTAAGAAACGGAAAACATTTCGTTATAGTTATGCTCATTGCTTTTTTACTGACCTCAAATCCCCATTCCCTAACACCTTTTTAAAATAAATTCGGTAAACAACCTCTGTTGCACTGAACTGTAATGCCTGTTTATATGTTTTTAGCCAAGAACTTTGGCTTGCTAGATCTTTATAATTGAGCTGTTTTTAACAATACAGTTGTGACAGTATTTTTCTGTATGCAAACAGGAAAGCAGTCTTGCAGAAACTCTCATCCATGCCTATCCAGCAGCTATAAAAATATAATTACAATACTCTGCATAATGTATAGAGCGTATATTGAGAAAAGCTATCTATAATGGCAGCCTAACATGCATGTAGAGGCTACATGAAGTTCGCACTGTGATTTCACTTTGCAGCAAAGAGCAGGAGTGAGATGGTGCCACCGAGCTGCTGTGTCTGCAGCAGCTGCGTGGCAGCATGGGCTGCAGCTAGCACCTCTCAGATGATACCAAGTTGCAACATCTTCTTTTTTTGGTGATCCTTGGAACTAACTGCCCCAAAAAAGTTCTCTCCCCATTTATTAGTGGAATTTTAAATGTGTATTTCCTGAAACTCGTATATGGTTTATTTTACATTTGTAGCAAAAAGACACTGAAAATTTTAACACTTAGCAATATAGATTCACGGCCTGTTCTGAATAGTGTAGATATAAATACCTGTTATAAAGCCAAGTTGTCTATGCCTCTTTGATGTGGGTGGTGAGACACTGACACAGGCTGCCCAGAGAAGCTGTGGCTGCCCCATCCGTGACAGTGTTCAAGGGCAGGTTGGATGGGGCTTGGAGCAACCTGTTCTAGTGGAAGCTGTTTCTGCCCATGGCAGGGGGTTGGAACTGGATGAGCTTTAAGGTACCTTTGAACCCAAACCCCTTTGTGTAAGAACGGCTAAAATATTTACCCTCAAAAAATGTGCTAAAGTTGGCATTGTAGCTCAAAAGCTGAGCACATCCCATTTCTGTTAATAGAGTACACGCTGTTTTGCAGTAAATCTGGTTAGATGAGGTAGAATATATTCATAATATTGTCTTTGGCTTCATTATCATAGAAGAAAGGCTGATACCATGCTAAATGTTCTCCCTCCTTTTATTATACGACATACTGTTAAGGAGCCCAAATGTTAGCAATTCTGTGACAACAGTTCCACGTCTGCAATAATTCCCAACAGTCTTTCATAAATCAAATAATTAATTTGGGGTTTTATTTCTAAGAATTAGGTGAATTTTTCTTCATATTATTCATTTTATAATTTCTTTTCATTTTCACCTAGGGGAAAAGATAGCCCACAGGAGAATTATAAGCAAGCTGTTAATTTTTGTGACAAAACATTTGAGACGTATCTGTTACAAAGATTCTGCTTTTTATAGCACTCTTATACCCCTCATCATTCAGTGAATGGATTCTTTAGTTCAAATATCTTGGCGAGCACTTCCAGCAAGGAAGACTAAGAGTGACCCAGTGTTTTTTTTCATCAAATGCCAAGAGCTGGAATCCCTTTTCTCTTCCTAGTGATCGAGGACTGCTCATCCAGACTGGCTGTGCTCTCTGTCCCAGATGCAGTATTGATACTGGCACACGCTGTAATGATGAAAAATTTATGCACCTCAGGAGTAGATGTTTTTGCATGACTTCTTTCAAAACAGGGAAGAAAGCACCTTTTTGGGTATACTATGACTTAATGAAGGGGAGGCTTCTGCAGGGGGTTACGCAGGATGAAGATAACATTTCCTGTGCAGGGTTGACAGCGCATAATCCATCACCCCTTGCTTTTTGATCTTGCTGTCAATCACCTTTGTCAAAACATAAATAACTTCAGATAAAAAAAGTCAGCCTTTGCTGTATTTACAAATACAACAATTTGAATCATGCAATTTTTAGGTCTAGTCATAAGCTAACATCCAAGCATTGCAACAGTGAAATGTCTGATAAAAATACTGAAAACCTGAAGGAAAGGTTGGTTAATAAGAAACGTATTTGCAGTGCTTCCCTCATATGATAGTTGTGATTCACTTGAGACTGTACTGCTTTCAAGATAGAAAAGCTGAAAAGTAGTAAATTGTAAACATCCATTATCTATGATTCTATGATTTTATATATTTTTTTTCTTTGCCAATCTAATCACTCAGAGTTATACTTTCAGTGTAAGATGAAGAGAAACAGGTTCAGTAACTGATGAAAACAGTAGAAAACTTGTGTTGAAAATTAATCTTTTGACCCCACTGCATTCAATCTGTCCAGTGAATTTATATAGGAGGTGTTTACGTTTGAGCTGCCCTTCTGAATCAAAACATCACAAAGTAACAAGTGTAAAGCAACAAGAAGGAAGTTTGTGTTAGAGATGTTTGTTAAACTAACAATACTCTAATAGCAACACCAGTAACAAAATTAAGAAGAAAATACTAGGTTAAAATAAATGTAAATTTTGTTTTCAAAGAACTCTTCCCTCCCTTTCCCCTCTCTCCTCACCCCTCCCCTGATACCAGTAATTTATAAACTCAGTAGCTATTTTACCAGTCCAATATAGGATATTTCAGTATGGAGCTAGTGAGTTTAGTTTCTGTATGTAACAAACCATAATAGTCTCATTAACTTTGATTAAATATATTTTGTCTACAAAAGAATAACAGATGGATTAAAGATAAGAAAAACCAAAAATTTTTAATCTTTTCTAACTGATCTTTATTCAACTTTTTCTATTTTTTGCGTTAGTACTGTATAATAGTTTCTTAATATCTAAAATATCTTTCATAAATTTAAATTAAACTTAATGGATTAACCTTAAATAATATTCTCTATATAAACTTAATTTTATGTATATGCATGTTGTATATATTTTAAGGAACATATAGAGGTTGAGTTGTCTTGAAAAATAAGTATTTTACAGGACTGCATAATATATCAAGACATTCAGAATGTTTCGTAGTACATATACTCTAACACCACTTAGCAGTAGTCATAGTTGTTCCAGGCGATAGATCATACCAGCTGTTTCTCTCAGCCTGGCTTACTCCAGTAGCAGTCTGAGAGTCTCAGTCTCAGGTCTCTGCTGCTTTTGACAAATGCAGGCTTGGAACTGTCTGACTTTGAAAAAACAGCACAAGTGTCTATGGAGAAAGATGATTTCCCAAACCACCTCTTCTGGGTCTGTGAGATCCATGAAATTAGAAGAAAAGGGGAGACTAAGATTAGAGACCCTCAACGCGAAAAGCTTTCATAGTATCTCTGCAAAATGTTATAGATTATGTGCTTATGAATAACACATCATCGTTGAAAAGATTTCATTTATTCATATGGAGGTATTAATGTGCAGCAAGTGCAATAGATACCATGTGTATGTCTCATACGTGGAGGGGGAAGTGATCACCTTCTAGTCTGTGCTTTTTGCATTTTCAGTTTGTTTTCTCTGAAAATACAAAATGCTTTTAGAAGATTTAAGTTCTTGGAGGTTCTGCTGGGAAGGCTGTTTTGTTTTCTGTTAAAGATCGGAGAATACTAATAAGCCAAATGAGGGGTGGTATTAGAAAAGATATAGATAAAACTATTTCACTATTAAGCAGACTGAATAACTTGATCTTGTGAGAACTGGAAATTTAAAAACTGTCTTTGCATTTTTTGTCTCTGCACAAACTGTAAGATAGGTATTAGATGCAGGTAGTAATCTATATTAAAGGAAATATTCATGTGTTGATAGAAACGAGATGTACTGGTAAAAGCGATACTTCCATTCTTCATTCAAGATAGTGAAAGTATGTAGGTATTATCTGAGAGCTGTTTCACCAAATAGAAAAATAGCAATATTGTGGCTAACAAATATGATAAATGGGCTACACATGCTAAATGAAGAATAGTATCTGAAAACCTGGCAGGACTGTGACAAGCCTTTCAGATAGCTAAAAAGCAGTAATGAATGAATGTGTAGTATTGCCATGTTAGAAACAGTTATAAATCTTGCATAATGTGAAAATGAAACGGTTTTCAACAGGATTAGGCAAGGAAGTGCAAAATTATTTTACCAGAAATTCAATTAGACTGCAAGGATGGGCAAGATGAAGTCCAGATGGCATTTCTGAGAACTTTATTTAGACTATGTCCTTCGTATCTGATCTATATTTACAAATAAGGGTATTCTGGAAGGATATATGAAAGTTTTTCCAATAAATGAAATTTGGTACTGTGTTTTTACTTTAGCCCATTTAGCTGTGGTTTTTGATGCAATACAGAGAGATAGGTTGGCTTTTCTGGTAGAAAGTAGAGTGGACGCTTTCCTGCCTTCTCAGTCTGTAGGCAGGCTATATAGATGAATGATATGAAAGATAACTTAAACCACGTTCTCTTTTTCAAGATGGGACAGGTAAGAAAAAATAACATTGCTGTTTTGTCCTTGGTGCTGTTTCAGATCTCTTTCCATACTGTCTCAAATGAGAAAAAACACTGGTTTTGCTTGGAAGTTAGAAGCAGTTTAATATGTTTTCATTTCTCTTTATGAGACACTGATAAAATACCAAATGTGGCAAAACCTGATAATATTAAGTTGATGTCTGATAAATGACTTATGAAAGTATGAAAATAGGTTACATCATGGGAAAGTTGTCAGGTAGTTATTTATAGGAGGGCTGTCAAGCAGTGAAAATGATAGGGATTTTCAGAAATGAATTTGAGAGGTCAATAGGTATGTTTTGCTCAAATATTTTGTTCATGTTCATATTTTTAAACATTCAGCATAACTTTTAATTGTAACTAAGTAATTTCATAGCAAACTTCAAATGATGCTTATATCAAGGTAATATAAAAGTTTATTAAATTTTAAGGAGCTTTATTCAGTTTCTGTTGGTGACATATTTAACAGCTGGAATTTTCCTAGCAGTTATGAAAAAATATTTTTTAAGAGACGTTTTGGAAGCAAATAGTAAGTAATTCCTTAATTTAAAACCACTGTCTTTCTGCCTGTCTACACTCAGTAACTAATTTTCAGATGAAATTATGGAAGAGATGGAGATTTGAAGTAAGGTTAAACTTGCAATTCCAATAGTAGAACAAAAGGAAAAGCTACGAATAATCCCACAAATAGAAATGAATAAAGAAATAATTCTTCACATGTATTTTTCAAAGCTGTGGTGACATTTTTCATTTTGCCAATCTGTTGTTTGACATCACTCACTCTCATTATTCTGAAACATTATTCCAGCAATGGCATCTCTGCCTTCATAAACTTCCTGGTGTGATTGCTATATGCTGTCACTGATGTCTGAGACCAAAATAACTTAAAGAAAAGTTATATTTGTAAGATTTATAAGTGGAAAAAATGCATTTCATGAAAATTTAATAAAAAACCCCCTATCATCAAGCCTGCTCATCTGAAATGATTTGGAAATTTTTCTGGAATAACAGCCATGGAGAATGTTTTCCTGGGTTTTGGCAAGAGACAATAGTGATTGACTGAACTTAGTGTCCAACTGCAAATGTTAGGTAGACACAACATTACTGCCAGCGTTATAAAATCATTTACTGTGCAATCTGAGTAGGAAAGGTGACAATGCAAATTGGAGTTGAGAGCTATATGGCTTGCCAGGGACCCATAGCCACTTTTGTCCTGTAAATCTTAATTTGCTTGGTTTGGTGTTGGCGCAGTTTTACTACAGCATGCAAGTACCTTCTTGTGACATTACTGTGAAATTTTCTTCAGTATGCTCACAGAGATCAGCACATGATCCTGTACTCGATCTCCTTATACTTGCAATTAAAATGGTCCTGAAATAATGTAGAAATCACAGTTACATATATATATGTTATTTAATATGAGAAAATGCTGTTATTCATTCAGCATGGGTAATTAGTTTTAATTGTAAAAAAATCTAGTACAGGTCTCTGAATGGAAGTCAGGAGATTCAAACCTGTTGTCTCTTTTAGTGGCTTTTGTGTCCATGCAACAGTCGATGTGTTAGGTACAAACATAAGGATTTAAATTCATATGTGTTTATTACTTTATATTTGTGATTTAAGATGAAAAAAATGTAACTGGCTATTTTTGAGTCTGCCTGCTGGAATTCTGAAACTGCTGTCTGTAATTTCAAGTTAGATTCTTCCAGACTTTCTATGGTATTCTGGCTATGTGCATGTTTTGTGGCAGAAAAAGAATCTGTGCATACACAAGAGTTCCCAACTTTGCTGCTTTACAGTTTTTAACAAAGTCTTTCTCTACCTCCCATGATAACGAATTTTTACATAGCTTTTCTTTTTCCCCTGAGTGCTGTGAACTGTCTAGTTAGAGATATGTCCTGTGCCTTTGTTAATGTTAGGAAATCATTCTCTCTCCAATTCTCCACAAGGAATTTGCTCTTTGTTAAGTGCGAATAAAGGATAATTGGTGATTGGTTATGTTTTCAGCTCCCTAGACTTGTGATGTTCAGTGTTGCTTTATGAGTACAGTTTTCATAGCATGGACTATTATTTTATCAGCAGAACAGAAATCTGGGTAATTTATTTTACTGATGACAGGACCTGGTAGCTGGCACTTAGGCTTGTTTAAGCTATTATATTACGATTTTCTTTGGTGTAGCTTTCTGCTTTCTCCAGTAAATGTCATCTGCAGACAAATTAATAATTTGTTGTCACTTCTTAAAGCAAGGAATAAGAGAGCTGGAAGTCAGCTAAATAGGCAGGACCACTGCAATGGTAGAAACCAAGTGAATGTCACTGAGTCAACCCTCAAAATATACTAATAGAATCCAAGAAAACTTAAATAGTTTCTTACAGTTGTTTACCACCTTCAGTGCATTAATAATAGATAAAAATTCGGTGGTGCTATCAAGTTATGTTTGTTCTGTCCCTGTGATTAGGGAGAGCATCAATATTCTGAAATGGAGAATACTGTAGTGTAGGCATGCATATGAAGCCTTTTCTCAGCAGGAAAAGCAGGAGTTTCATCATCCACTTAACTGTGTGCCTGAACAAGCCTCTGTAGCCAGTCAAGTAATTAAACACATCCAGAAATGATCTTTTAATATGTGCTTCAGACTGGAAGTTTCTGAAGAGCCTGAATGTGTGAAGTAACTAGTGTCCTTTGAAGACGGAAGTAGGTTTCTTTCAACGTCTGGTGGAAATGTCTTCTTCCAAATAACCTGCATTATATTATCACTTGCAGGAGCCAAGCTATCTCTCTTTAAGATGCTGGGTGCCTTCAAAGTGGTTCAATATAGCCCTTGTTTCCTACTAGGTTCAATTGGAGTTTGATCAGTGAGTTACTAGCTAAAGGTGAAGGCTGCACCTGTCAGAAAGTACTTTTTGTTCTGCGGGGTTTGATCTTGCCATGCAGATGGACTTGCTCATAGAGGACACAGTGAAACCACTTAGCTGCAGTTGAACGTAGCTAGCTGTCTGGCTGCTGCTTTTAATTAAATCGACCACCAGCCAAACAACTTGGCTTGTTTCCATGGCCTTGTTTCTTAGAGGGCTTTTCTCCCCCCAGTTTTTCCAAGGATAATCTGAATGCTACAGCTTCTTTGTGATTTTGACTAAATAGTACATTGCTTTACTCTTGGTAGTTTTATTAATCTTTATTAAGCTCATGACAAATCTGGACATAGTTCCTTGATTTTGCTTTTATTATTATTCTAGTCCTTACTAAATAAAATCAACTTTATCATTGACAGAAGTAAAGAGTAAAAAATCTTTCAGAGCAAGGATATTTTTACTTAAGGGGTGTGTTTGTTATAAAGAGTTATAACACCTTTTAAAAAAATAAGCTTATTCCGTATGTAGCTATTTGCTGGTACCTTGATGAATTAGTTTACAAATTATGTTAGTCAGACATATCCTATTATTTATACAATGGCTTATTTTAAGAAAGTTCATTTTTAAGGTAAGCAATCAAGTAACTCCTTATATGGAGATCAGGGAATACTTAACCTTGAGTACAACAACATTAACTCCAGTGAGCTTAATGAATTATTCATGCTATTGTCCACCTTGAGAGACATCAAATAGCTCTGCACTGTCTGCAAAGTGCAGTTTATCAAAAAATGATAGTTTGGTGAATTATATTTGTATATCTGAACACTTAACTAAACACACTAGTATGAAAGGCAATGGTGAATATACCTATATAATCCATGCAGAAGCAAGGTCCTGCATGTCATTTCTTAATCCACTTGCAATCATAATTAATTGATAATTTGCTTGCAAGGGGTGGCCTGATAGACAAAAATAATTTGATATTCAAAGATTCATACACCAGCAGTAGAGGACATAATCACTGCAAGCACTAACCTTTTTTACAAAGAAGCTGTTCATTTTGGCTTCTGGAGTTAGGTCCAACACCTGAAGTATGAAGTTGCCTTTTCCTCTATTGTACTTGGTTTTTTATGGATGGAAACCAAAACGTTATTTGCCTTTCACTATGCAATTCTGGAAGGAAAGTGCCTATTTGAAAAGCTTGATTGAGAATGGCACTGGCATTTTCATTGACAATAGCAAAGTTTAGTATCTTCAAATCATTTTTCTGAGGTCTTCAGACATATGCTTCTCACAAATATTTTCTAGTTTTCTCACCACATTCTCAAGTCCCAATTTGGCAGGCTACTTAGGTACATATACCTAATTATGAAGCATATAGAAAGTATTTAATCAAAAAAACACAAATTCTGCTGGTGACACCAGGCTTGGAGCCATGTATCGATGTATTGGCTCTTCCTTCTTCTTCCTTCATCATGTATTGCAACTGGAAAGATAGAAGAGAACACTGCTTGTGCTCCTGATCCCTTAACCAATCATCCCAAAGCCCTGAAGTTTCTCTTGATTGTCCATGGACTCCTTGCTGCAACTTCAGTGCTGCCTACCTGAAAAGTCAGTAAAGGATAATAATCTGTGGGCCATACCAGATTAGGAAGCTATCTCTTCACACCTTTAACCATGACCCAGGGGGGCAGCAGACTTCCCTAAGTGGGTCAAGTCTTCTTGATGGACCTTCTGTTCCCTTCAGAAGGGAGTCTCCTATGGCAGTGACCCATCTCTTTTTCTTTATGGAAAGCAGTTTTGATGCAGGGCATAGGCCAGCTTGGTGCCACCTCTGAAGGTTTCTACTTTGTAAGTTCTGGAGCTGTGGCCCTCCAGGCCTGTTGGCCAAGAGCCTTGGCACACTATGCAGCCTGCACTGAGGACAAAATGGAAATGCCTACAAATGCAGCAGCTTCCTTCCTTCCTCTCACAGCTGCCTTGTGCTGGGAAAACTGTTTTCAAATAGCTCAATTTTATACCAACTGAATGCACATTCTGCAAAGGTGTGCAGATTATTTTTCTTAATAGCTTAATGCTTTTAAGCATACATATACACATTTCTATTTCTAAAATAACATTAAGAATGTCATCAATATTCAGAGAATGTAGGGAAGAACAAGAACAAATATTACGCTGTTTATCTTCTATTCAATAGACTGCTTTTTATAATCTAGAAAGGCTACCTGGGTAGGCTTAACATAGGAAGAGACAAGGTTTGAACACAAAATTGCATGCTTCATTCCATAGCTTTAATACATGTCTATGTACAAATATTTACACTGTCCATGTTCTCTATGGGCTGTTCATTCTCTGCACCTTAACACAGTATTAATGTACTTTTCTGTCATGCTTATCATTAACATTTTAAAAACTGTGTTTCCTTAGTAGCTATCTGTAATGCTTAGAAAGAAGGGAGAGGGAGTGTTTGAAGAGGACACAGACATTATTTTGCTGTCTGAACGTAGATAGATGCAGAACTCCCGCAGAAAGAGATTTATCATTAACTAAAATTCAGAACATCAAAAAGATTCAAATTGAACCCTCTGGCATCTTCAGCTCCATATCAAGATCATATTACCCATTTCTGAACTTAGTCACTAATTGCTTTTGTCTGTGAAATGTCTTTTAACCCATTAAAAATGCTCAGGGCAAACCCCATGTATTTTGTGGATTTAGTTCCTAATACTTTGTAAGACACAAGATCTGAGAAAGATGATAAATCTCTAAAGACTCTCAGGATCTGAGTCTCATATTTTCCTTGTGTACTATGCTTGTAGCATGAATTATGATTTATATATATATGAGAATGCATTCACTAATTTTGAAACGGCCAAATAATTTCAAATAAAAATTCTTATGGAAAACTGTTTACCACCTGAACATCCAAGCACTGATAAGCTTTCCTGGCTGCAGAAATATCAAAATGAATTGGATAGATAGCAATTTGCCTCAGTTCTAACTTTTGCCAAGAGACTTTTAATCAAAAGACTTAGGAGTTCTCTCCAGTCAAGGTCAAGGCTAGGAGGAATATGTTGGGACCACTGCAAATCCTGGTCTCTCAAATTATTATGTAGAATAGCAAAAAGAAATTGTAAATGTTAAACTTGAATCTATGTCACAGTGTAGACTCAGACAGCTAATGCAGCACTGTATGTTTTTGCAGCCAACTGGAGTCTCCTGTGGGTTATTTTACAGGTTCCTCATAAAGCATTTATCAAGCCTACCATTACAAAGTACTTTTTATTTGGCTTTTATTTGTAGACCTAATTTCAATCTTATATTTTGATTACTCAGTGTTTTTTGGAGCATCTTCTGACTGATTTCAGAACTTGTAATTTTAAAATCACTTTATCTGGAATATGGAAGGCTCAGTATGATATCTGACAGTCGTGTATCCTACAAAGAAAACAGTCTTCATCATGATTTAAATAAAACTATGTTTATCTAACTTAAACTTTTTTCCTACAGAGATTGTGCTCATCTTAAAAAATGTTTGAGATTGGGCAGAAGTATTCAGAAATTTATCTGAATAGCAAAAGACATCTGCAGAAATGATTTTTTCTTAAGTCCTTGCTGGTTTGGTTGAGGGGTTTTGCATCTTAGTTGAGTAGGGCACCCTTGGTACCCTTTATCGAACTACGTAGGTGATATTCTGAACATGGTCACTGTAGCAAAAGAATTCTAGGTGACGAATTAGTACATTGGGACTTACAGAGGTGGTCAGGAATAAAAAGGAAGAGGAAGATAGAGAAAACAGCCTTTTTGTTTGTTTTAGTTTTGATTATAGTAGCAGCTTTGCATTAATCTATTTAATACTAGAATAGAACTTTGCTGACTACATGAATTTGAAGAAATTATTAGGCTTCACCCCACCAAACACACTTCACAGAGTAATACATCATCTTACTGCTTTTGCCTTTGTTTCAAGACAGGGTAAGAATTTCTTTCAGTTGGAGCTTAATAGAATAGGTTGCATTGTCCTGGGTTCAGCAGTAGCAGTCAGTTTTTCTCCTTCTTAGTAGCTGTTGCAGCGCTGTGTTTTTGACTTTTAGCCTGGGAACAAAGCTGATAACACCGATGTTTAGACTGACCAAGGACTTTGTGAGTCTCATGCTCTGCCAGGGAGAAGGAGAAGCTGGAAGGAAGCAGGGACAGGACACCTGACCCAAACTAGCCAAAGAGGTATTCTATACCACAGCACGTCATGCCCAGGATGTAGAACTGAGAGTTCCCGGAAGGGCTAGATCACTGCGGGGTGGGGGCGAGGTACCGGTTGGTGAGCGGTTGTATTCTCTTCCTTGTTATTTCCTTTATCATTATTACTATTAGTGGTAGCAGTACTGATTTGTGTTATACCTTAGTTATTAAACTGTTCTTATCTCAACCTATCCCCCTTATCTCAAACTTATCCCCCAACCGTGGGAGCTGCATTCTTTTGATTCTCCTCCCTGTCCCTCCAGAAGCGGAGGGAAGAAAGATGGGGGGGGAAGTGGACTGCGTGGTTCTGATTTACGGCCTGGGCTTAAACCACGACATGCATATATATATATGTACTGCATTATATACAATAGTATATGTGTGTGCCGATGTACATATATTTAACATCTGTCATATCCAATTCTTTTATTAACTGTGCTGTTTGTAATTTGTCAAAGACTTTTTTTAAAAAGGAAGGGGAAATGTTAACTAGAATAGGGAATGAGAAATACATGTTGATATTATGTTCATTAGAGATCTCTCAGGTATGTGCCGTGATTCTTACTATATCAAAATATTTTCTGAAAGTTTAAGAAGATATTTTTTGAAGAAATATTTAGCATATTTTTAAACACAAATCCAATAGCATAGAATGAAAACTTCAGTGCCATCTGAAGTGAATGAAAATATAGCAATTTAAAATATTCCTCTTCGAAAATCTCAAACACAGAGGTTTTTTAACTTTAATCACAACAGTACTGATTAAAAGAACCAAGTAGTTCAGATGCTTATCTTGAGCCAAGAGAGTGAAAACAATCAGGATTTGCTAATTGTAAATCGCCCTACTATTGTACAGAATACCCTGGGAAATAGCTCTTACAAAATAATCTGTAACTATCTGCTTTTTTGCTTTTACAGAATCCAATCATTTAATAGCAAATTTTCTTCCTATTAATGTCTCCTATATTATTTTCTTAGACTGTGTGTTCCCATTGAGATTATGAAGGCTCAATTGCAAAGCAGAAGTCACAGGAAATGTGTGTGTACACCAACGTCTTCTTTAGGGTTTTTCTGTTGGTGTTTGGCTTAGTCCTTTTTCCAATCCCAAACAAAACATTATCTACTTAATTTTCTTTTGCAAGTGGTCCTGAGGTAAAAAATTATTGCAGATACTCACAGATACCACATCATACTGAGAAATATATAACTACTCCACTTACCTCATTATGTTGGAGTAAGGTCTTTTATTATAGTATATGTTACTGTAGGTTGTATGTGTTATTAGCTAGCGCTGGAATTGATTCCTCAATTCACAGAATTTATTACACTTTTTAACCAATTCTGTAATTTAGTTGATTTTTTTTTTTATGAGTAACAGGCATAATTAACATAAAATAACAAAGATGAAATAAATTCCATCAATTCTGGGGTTGGGGGGGGAAGGGGAATAATATTCTTCAAATTCAGGATGAGAGGTTTATGGACTTTGCTTTAAAGCAGGCTCAGCAGATGGACATACTCAGTCACATACAGCTACCTGATATTTGGTTGTCAAAGACCTTGGACTGTAATGGAAGCAGATACATTTACCTCTCACATATACAGAGGGGTCAGGACTGAGGTCATGAACAACAGACTGAAAGAAATCTCAGATTTGCCTGCTAGCACTGTATCTTGGGATGAAGCTCTGTTCTGCCGGAGTTCAATTTCTAATGCTCCCTGACCTCTACTCTGTTATAAATAATCAGAAATATTCATTACAGAATGGCAATAGCTTCGGAGAAGTGATGTAGTGTATATTATAAAAGGAAAAATACATCCTATTCTCATAACTCCTTGCAAATTGTATTGGAAAGCCTTCAGCTGAATATATTCACATCCTGCTTTAAGAAATGCTACAAATAATGTGATGAGTTGAATTATCTTCAAATAATTCAGCTTATGTAGATGTGTGTGTCCCTACTTCACTGTGCAGAGGGTTATCATTTTCTGTTTTCATACTGGTACAGCATATTGAAATATTGGAAAAAAATCCTTTAATTTCATGTCAAGTATCACTATTAAAGACATCAAGTCCTATAGATTGAGCAGTGCTAACATGGTACTGCCTTATTTTTTTCATTTCTGTGCCTTTTCAGTTTATGAGCTTCTGTAATTCCCATGTATTGAAATCTAGTGAAGGGCACTCTAGAAAGAACCACAAGGCTCTTTCTTTGTATTAATATTGCATTTTGAGAATAGCTTTCTTTGGATACTTTTCCAGTCACTCTTGTGAAACTTGCTATGTGTTTGGTGGGGGGAGGAGGGTGTGGTGTGTGTATTTCTCTGCAGGCATAAATGATAGAAGCACTGTTGGTTTTGGAACTCACTGCTGCTTTGTTTTTGTTTTTCTCACCGTGGAAAATGGAATTCCATAATGCATTTGCAAGCTGATGCTTTAATAAAAAATGAATTGTACAGGAGCAAGCAATGCGAGATTCAAAGACTTATTCAGACTATACTGTGGTCTATGAAACACCATAACAACTGAATTTCTGATAAGAGCAAGAAGTCAAATTTTTCTTTTCAATTCAGTGCAACACAAGAAAGGCAGTTTTTAGGTTTTGTTAATTTTTTTAGTCACTTTAACTATTAAATATCTACTTACAATTTCTAGCTTCATCATTTGCTTTTGGTTAAGACCACAGAAGTCTGCTAAGCTGTAACATTTGCAAATGCTCAACTTGCTACTGAAAAGAATGAAAATCTTCTGTTATAGGCTTCAGGCACTAGTAGAACTTAGAAGCTTTAGCAACGACAGTTCTCCAGCTAAGTTCCCATTCCATGCTTTAGCTCTTAAATCATCTGTGCATTTATCATTATTGCCAGTAATATTCAGTACAACTTATACATAAGGTTGCTGGGAGTGACACTGCAGTTTATTCACAGTGTTTTCTGAGGCATTGAAGCAGCACTTAAGATAGCTCTGAGGGTAATATTTTATATTTTGAATCAGAGTCATAGAACCATGGAATGGTTTGAGTTGGAAGGAACCTTAAAGCTCATCCAGTTCCAACCCCCTGCCACGGGCAAGGACACCTTCCACTAGAGCAGGTTCCTCCAAGCCCCATCTAACCTGGCCTTGGACACTGCCACGGATGAGGCAGCCACCGCTTCTCCAGGCAATCTGTGCCAGCACCTCACTGCAATTGTTTGTATTATTTATGCTTATATTTGCTTCAATAATGATTTATGTTTTGCTTTGGTTCTTTAATAAGAAGGGACAATTCTGATGTCTACAGTAGTGTGAAAGCTAATCATGCTACATGTGGCAGTGGTTAATGGAGACTCTTGTCTTTAAGGAAACCCAAGCACAGGTAAAGAGAATCTGTAGGAAGGGCTCTGGCACATATAGATTGAAGTCTGCTGTTCTTTCTACATGGAAAAGTTTGTATTTGCAAGGAAGTAAATGTAGATGGGAAATTGCATCCCATTCAGTGATCCATACTTGTTCCCCATGTAGATTCTCTATGCTCAGTATTGTTCCTTTTCGAAAAGGGAGAGTGAACTCTCTTTCTTACGGCACATTAACAGTGTCTACAAGTGGAGTAAGTGCAGAGTCCCTTATAAATTTACAGCCTTATTTACTGCATAATAAGTTCCCAAGGGAGATAAAGTCTCAGGTGCAGTGATCCATAGAGGCTAAGAAGAAACTGGAGGCAAGCGGACTCACCAACATTCTTCAACTGATTGCTCATAAACCTTGGAAAAATACCATTTTAAACTCTGAGACAGCCTAATTTTATCCAAACAGTGCACTTTTTAAACTTCATGTTACCCTAGAAATCTTCATGTGTTGCCCTGGTACTTTATGTGATGTTCCTTTGCAGGAACAAAAATCTATGTTACACTTAACTCTTTTTGATAATTAATTCTCTCCCATCTGCTTACAGCATGTATGGTAGAAATGTGCTTGCATTTCCTTATTTGCTCATGCCTTGGAGTCATCTTTCAATATAAATAGCTGTGAATCTCCCAATGATTTTGAAATGAGCCTTTTTCAGTTTCTGGCCAGCATGTCCAAGTCACAGTCCTTGCTTCAGTTTTTAGAGTGTTGTTAAGGGAATTCAACCTGGCCCTTTTATACTATTTAATAGGAAGGTACAAGCTTTACTTCATATATGATCCATCCTGCATGTGATATCTATTTTGAGAGCAGTGTGATCAGATTCACATAAACAGAAGCATTGTATCTTTGAGTTTACCTGTTTTCTTCTGAGAAACTCCACAACATTTGAAATATATTCTTTTTGCAACTAGGCAATAATTTCCACCTAATAAATAATTCCAGAGTGTTGCTGCTCTAACCAGCTTAGTTTATGTAACACAAGATAAGAGCCACTCCATATTTCCCCTTGCCTTGGGTAATGCATTGTGCATTTGTGTAGGGGTAGGGTTTTTTAAACATTTCTTAAGAGTTATCTTTTGACCCAGTTTTTGGGGTAAATGTATCCAACTTCTGCCTTGCTTATCTGATTTATTGTAAAAGCCTGCCACAAGCCAGAAGAGAATTCCTCCGAAACAGAATAATACAGGAACAAAGTAGCTGGCCACTAACTAGGCTATTCTTAAAACCTCGGTAAATGAGCTCTGTTGACTGAGGATTCGTTGCAGCTTTCCTGCCGTGTCACAGACTGCAGTGTTGGTTTGCTTCTTATACAGGGAAATAAACAATGGATTTACAGTGGAAACAGAGATCTAAACATGTATTTGGTGAATAAAATGTGTGCATGCAAGATGTGAGTGCACCTGGTTGTTCGGAAAGATAAATTTGGCCTTTGTAATTACAGCTGCCAGTGGCAAAGGTTTCACTTGGATTTTACAGAAGATAAGTAAGGTGATTCTTTGCCACTTGACTGTTCTTAAGGAGGTCTGATCATCAATTACGCTTTTATTCTAAATCGGTTTATTACTTTTTATTATTCGGAACTAATGACAGACAACTAGTGATAAGTATTTATATTTTTAAAATGTTTGACATATTTTATTATATTAAACATTACTTTAAAATTATCCTCATCAAAGCCAGTATTGAAAACTCCTGGAAGTTCTTTTTTTAATTAATAATACAAAGTGAAATATGCATCAGTTGCATTCATGTGCTGTCAGCTACTCTAATGAGCTGTTCATTTGTCACACTAACTCATGTTTTTCTCATCCAGTTAAGACCTGCCAGAAAATGACTTGAGGTGTTCATATAGCTTCTATTTAGTTAAATAAAACTTCTAAACATTTGTTTTTAAAAACACTGGAAATTTGGATCCATAAAATCAAATTAAAATACTACTTTTGGATTTTGCTCTTGCATTTTCAAATTAAAATTTTTGATCTAAAAACCAGAATGAAGATATGTTTTGAAGTGATTTCAAAGAAATGGTTTGTTATTTAAATACCAAAATCTTTGATCTTCTCAGGATGTTTTGTTTTTCACAAACAACCCCATACAATCAATGAAAGGGATGTTGGTTTTTATAATTCGAGTAAACATAATTACAGCTAAAAAACTTTCAGTGTTCTTCTAAAATAAATGAAAAAGAACAAGGTTGATTGGGTTTGTTGGGGTTTTTTACATCAGATAGTCTGTCCTAAGACAGGACACATGGCAGGGATCCTAGGCAAATGCATGGCAGTATGGATACTATTCAGCATGACTACAGGAGAAAATGTAACTCAGATGATGTTTCTGGTTGCTTTAACTTGTTCTGCCCACTCGTGAGGAAGGCTGCTGGTTAATTCATGCTGTGGCATACACAAATGTGGATTAGAGTCACCTTTGGTTATGTCTAAATTACAAAACTGAACTGAATAATTCACATTTCATAGTCCTCCATATACAAACCTCTCTACAAGTACTTTTTCTATTAATATGCTACAGAAATCGATGCTTTTGTGTTATGTACTTTCAAGTTCATTTCTGCTGCAAAATGTAAGCCACAGAATGAACGAAATAATTATTGTGAATTTTGGCATATTTTGCTGAAAATACATACTTGACTATGTACAATGTACCTTATAAAACCTCATTTGCAGTTAGTATTAGGCTGTCAATCCCAGAATAGACAGCCTGATACTAACTAGCTAATGAGATTTGGATATGTGACTTCAAGTAGCTATGGTTCAGTAGCTACTGTTTGCTCTGGAATGTGTGGGGGAAAATACCAAACTTCTGTTAGGAGTTTTCACAGCTACTATTGTAGGTCAAGCAACATCAAATAGTAAAAAATCATCAATTTGTGAATTTGCTTCTCCGTGTCATGTCCACTGGGAACAGTGACTGGGAAATTCTCTCTGATCTTGCTTATACTGTCTCAGTTTAAATAATACTATTCTGCAGTTTCTAGATGCATGTGTTTAATTTCTATCTTTAGGAAGACAAATGTGCAGATTTCAGAGCCAGTGAGAAGGCAGAAATCTTTGTAACGTCATATTGGTGATTTTCCTTATTGTAATCAGAGTGCAGTGAATTAGATTGTTCAAAGAAATGCTTACTCAAGAAAAGGCTTGATCAGTTTTCTTTGTAACCTTTTTCCCTACCTTATCCAAGTACTTCATCAACACTATTCAGCTTATCTCCATAAAGCTTCTTGTGTGGGTTGTGGTCGGATTCCATTTTAAAACAGGAAGCACATGCAGAAGACTTAATAAAAGACCTTGATCATCTAGAAACTCTATGATGGACAGGAAATTGTCCTTACTGTAGTCCAGTTCTTCAGTCACCAGACTGTTCATTCTGTTCTGTCTGGTTTTGACTGAAACGCTAGTGTAATGTAATGACTATAGTAACTCCATAGTTAAACTATTTAAAAAATCTGTTAATAGGCAGTTTCACGTAATTTAAAATTCCTTCTTTTGCTTTGACTCTTATTTATTCATTAAAAGAAATGCTCTTTTATTTACTTATATCTACTACTTTCTCTTCATTTCTTTTGACAGCTCATCTTTATTACTGGTATTCTAGTCATAAACCTAAGTACAAGCTTTGCAATCAATGCTACCAAAAATGATGACTTTAAATATGAAATTGGGATTAATCGCAAATATTATTATCTAGTTCCAGACTCTGATTTAATTGCCTTGTTTTCATATGAATAACTTATATGGCTTTAGAAATGAGCACTTTTCCCTTTGTTTATTTGAAGGTAGACTGGACAATTTAGCAAACCAAGGATCTGGGGAAAATCTGTTTCCTTTTTTCTAGGCAAGTAGTGAACACCAGAGCAGTCATCTTTGCAGAGCACTTTAGAGTATATAGAATAAATTACAAACCAAAGTGTATGAACAAAACCTGAAAAAACAGTTCTCTAACAGTTTATACTTTTTATGTGATCCATCATTGAATAATAGTTTATAGAAACAAACTGCATAGATTTCAATGTTCTATTTGTAAGTTTAAAATCTTAATGGGACCTAAATTATTGTTTTATCTTTCGTTTGTCTGTTAAATGTCGATTAAAATGTGGTTTCTGGAAATACAAATAATTAAAAATACTCCAAAACCTAATAGTGAAGTATAAACATGAAACTGTGATAAATTACAAGAAATTACAATTTTATTAATTAGGTTTTATGATTAGCATTGTGGGCTTCTTGGGAAAACCCACCTGGTGAGAACTTGTACTTCATTAATTATTATGACCAAGTTCCAATTTCTGTTCAAGAAATTGCAGAGGTAGGCTGAAGAGGACTTTACAATTGGAAAAGGATAGATGGAGTCTCTGTTTGCACAGCTCTGTGCTATCTATGTCAGTTTTTCTGAACTGTAAATTGTCATCCAGTCCATAAATAATTTCTGACTCCTGACATTCCCATGTAATGAAATCTATAAAAGTACAAGTATTACATTACTTCTGGTGGTGATCCAGTCCACTATAGTGAGACAACACTTATAAATATCCTCAGGTTTCAAGTGCAATTCTAATTAAAACCTAGAATTTGGATAGTCAAGTGCTAATTAGTTCATAATTCCCACAGAGCACATGGAAAATCTAATCTTCCTCCCTTTTTTTCTTATCCTTTCAATGATAGCATAGCAGATGCAAAGCTTTGTGCTGCTGAAACACCAGCTGCAAAGGATACCTTCAGTAGAACAGCATTGAGCTGCATGAAGCTGCCATGCCAGCTGGGGCATTCAAAACGTTGTTACCTTTCCCTGCTCTTTTACTCAGATTTGCCCAGATACCTCTTTGCCTATGTCAGATGCTTCTAACCTGTCTCAAACTGTGAATATGCTACCACTAAATTATAAGATTTTTTTATTAGATTAACTTTCTTTCCCGAGTACTACAGGGAGATTATTCCATTTTAGTGCAATAGTGTAGGCAGCCTACAGAATTTCTGCATATGGAAAGTCAGCTTCAAATGTTTTCCTAGTAACAATTCTTTCTGGAACTAGGGAAGCAAAAGTTGTTGATAATCATAATGAGCCTATTAAGCCTCATCATGAGTTTAGTTCCATCAGGAAAAGTTTTAGATTATTTTCTCATCTCTTCTATTCTGTTGAGAATAATTAGTGGCATGATAATCTGCTTACCTAAACGAGGAATAATAATTACTTTCTAATCCCAATACAGTATGCGATTTAAAGCAAGGCCATTACACTTTTAAGTGAGTTTTCTTGTTTGTTGTTGTGGTTTTGTTTTTTGGTTTTGGGTTGGGTTTTTTCTCATTAGAATTAGGAAAGGCATAAGTGTAAAACAGGCAGTACAGTCAGTTAAGTTGTTTTGGGCTGTTTTTCATGAGCACAGTGCCACTGAGCTTGCTTGGTGCTCTCATGTCTAATAAGGCTACAAAAAAGTTCCAGACAGGACAGATTTGTAACTGCAATTACAAGGGTATGTTTCCAGCAGGATGACTATTCAGGTATGTGCTTAACATGGCATTACATCGTAATAAGTACCAGTACCCTTGCCCTTCTGATTGTCATTGCAGCTGAAGTATGTAGAAGCAGACAGCAAGGACACTTCCAGGGCTCTGATTCCAAAGTGAATAATCTGCTGCATTAACAACACCATTATGTATTTGCTGAAAATACAGAGATACCTTGTAATGTTTATGACTAGGAATGTCTGCCATCTAATGCTTCAGCTACTTTATACACAGTAAAATCAATAATGGTCTTAGACAGTTTTATAGTTTTAAATATTTCAGATACCTGTGCTGATGCAGAAGCTTCTTGTTCCTGAGGAAAGCCGGTATGCATTTGGTGTCTTAAATATGCTACAAGTTATTCTCTTAGAAGCACAAAAAGATACATGCTGAAAAAATCATGTCCCTATGTTCCTGTGACTAAAAAGAAAAACAAAATGGCTCATTACTGAATTTGTTCTTACTAGGTTTTAGGTCACTCGTAGGAATAGGTGCTTTATTTCATGGCAGCTCTTGGTGACTAGAGGCGCAATGATTTCTGTGTTGTTCTGAAGGTGTTTGGGGTTGGTTTGAATAGCTCTTTGTGACTTGGCTTTTCTGGTGCTTTCTCAAAAAAGGTGCTAGTCTAAATCACAGCAAGGAAAAGACCATGATTACTTCAAAATATGAAAGTTTTTAGGGTCATTTCTACTATTGGTTAAAAAAAGGTTTTGAGGAAGTATCAACCACAGAGTTGGTGTGCACATTGAAGGTGTCTAAAACAAGACAGCTTGGTCCTGGATTATGCCTGACATCTTTCTGTCATTAAAGTTCTACTTAATTTTGATGGAATTGTGAGAAATGGCTATACTTTTTCTGGAGCACTAAGCAGAAGCTATGCTTAGTTTCATATATTCTCTTGGAGGAAGTTGCTGTTTACTCTGGCATTGACAATTACAAGTTACAGTTTGAAGGACACCACAGGGAGAATTCTGTGTGTATTAAACCCTAACTCCATACTGCAAAAATGATTGTTTTTTCATGTAGATCATAAAAAAAAAGGAGTGGTAGCACCCTGCTGCTATCTAAAGGAAACGTCAATTTCTTGCTATAAGTGCACCAAAAATAAAAGATAATTTGGAATTAAAAATAAAAGAGCTATGATGGGGTAGCACAGATTATGACAATAAAGTAGAAATTTAAACTAGGTTATATGCATAGCAATCAGCATCAATTGTGGCAAAAGGTACTTACAAAATTCCGTGTGCTTTTTAACACTTTATTTCTCCAGAAGAACTAAGCCTCAATACTGATTCTCCCCCTGTGAACAGTAAATATAATATATTTTTTGTGATAATAGTAGAATAATGTTTCTTGTCATGGTTTAATGCCTCGTTTCTGCATCACTAGGGAAGCTGCTTAATATGTGCAGAACAGCAGCAAAATTGGTAATGGAAGAGAAGCAGCTCACAGTGTAATGCTTAAACAAGTACTATTGATAGAACAAACAGTGATCTAGCCTTGTAAAGCACCACCTTCTAACTGAAGAAGCTTGCTGGGTTTATGTAAATTTTCACAGAGAAGCAGACCATGAAATATGTTCTCTATAGAATACTTCTGCAGAGGATGGAGTATGTGCTTGCAGGGGAATGGATGTCTGAGGCTGCAGTGGAGATGCCTGCTGCATTTCTGGGTGGACTATTAGTGAGAACTTAAAAAAAATGAAAATTAACAAGCATTTTGTGTTACCCAGCTCAGGCTGCTTTACCTAAGTGCTTTGTAAGTGCTGTGTGTGTGCAAGTATGTAGCAGTTTTAGGTTTTAGTGTGGTGATAAGTCAGAAAATAGAGCCATTACAACATACTATGTTCTTTAATGTATTATAGGTATAGTAGTGTTTTGTATTCGCTAACTTGTGTATCATATTTATGTCCTTGTTATTTTAACATCTGTACATGACTCGGAGAGATCGGAGGTTGTATTAAGGCAGTTTGTCTCCTGTAAAAGTTACAAAGCAAAAATGATTACATACTGAAAAACTGGTTGTATCTAATTGCAAGAATAGTGTACTCTCAAAATCAATATCCTTGAAAGAAAAAAGAATTAAAAGCAATAATAAAATCTATCAGAAGTTAAATTGCTATGATATATTAGTGTATGTTACTAAAATGGCTTCCTATCTCTTCAATGGTGCATTGAGAAGTAAGGCAGGATGGATGGATGAGTCATAATATCCATTATTAAGAAATGGTTAGGACTCACCAGTATCCTAGGGTCATTAGGCAGCTTAATGGGAAATAATTCTAGACCCAGAAAAGGACTGTCTTGCCCCATACCTTCTCATAACTGTGTGGAATATCTATAGCTATGCCTTCTTTAAGGCCAATATGAACGCAGTATTACCTAGGTTATGTATCATCCTTCTTAACAGATAATATACAGTGCTTCCCTTAAGGAAGTAAAGTAAAAATAAGGCTTTCCAGAAATTAGTAAAATGGCTGCCATGCATGTAGAAATGCAAAAGTGAAGTATGTAATGAGAAGGCAGACCTTGATAGAATGACTAGCATCTTTTCTGGAAAGCTTCTTAAAGCCTGCCTGAGTGTAACCATGTTCTTCTATATCTTTGCTTTTAAGAGTTTAAATATATTGCGCAAAGCAGATGACGTGAATATACATAAATCTCAATTGTCTTTTCCCTTTCCTTATTCTAATAATATTTTCTTCTTACCAGTACTGCAATTATTTTTCTTTCTGTTTAATAAAGAGTTGGATTTGTTTATACGTTTCATGATTGCTGAGTTTCTATTTTAACAATATGAATGCTAGGGCTACCTAATTCTTCTAATGTATAGAGTGCATTGTTATGTTAGCGCAATATGGACCATCAGTGGCATGAAGGTACAGACTTCTCTCAGGTAGGATTAATAGCATTTGCATATAAAGAAGATTTACATAATCTTTTATAAGAGTGGATAGATAGCAGGTTGCAATTTAGTTTTTTATTATTTATTTAATTACACATGAAGCCCTGGCCAGGTCTAATTGCATCAGTGAAATGGTATATTTCTCACTATATGTTATGATTTTGTTAAATCAGTGAATTCCAGACTAAATCTTTCCTGTAGAATTTTTCTGACAAGCTTTGTTGTAAAGTGCTCTAAGTACTCTGAACTACTGGGTCCTAACTGCCTTGGACTACTCATCAAAAAATTTGTGAGTACCTTCAATCTTAATTTCTCTCCACCTTAATTCCTTTAGCTCTTGTCTGTCACACATTTCATCTCACAAAGACTCCATGAAAGTAGATACCCCAGTGATTAATGTTACAAAGTGGTAGTAAAGAGATGAATAATTCTCCTATCAAGAGGTGAACAGATCTGTCCTGAGAGCTGTGTTTGAATTGTGCAGTAAAAAATTAAACAAGTCACTAATGAAAACACACCAACAAAAGCAAATATGCGTTAAATAAAAACTCTGCAGCCAAGACCATATAAGCAAGAACTGTATAAATTGCATATATACAGAGGCCTCAGAGGTTGTGAGCGCAAGCTTAATTCAGTCATATTGTCTCTTCAGGTACGTGACTTTTTCAATCTCAACAGTGTTCTGTCTAGAATTTGAGTGTGAGGGAATATATGAATGCACGCATGATTCCTACTGATTGATCAGAGGTGATATATTTCTACAGCATGTGGGAAACTGTACAAACCATAATTAATAATTTTAAAGTATTTTCTTTTTACTTGTGAGAAATAAAAATAGCAAGAAGTGGCAACAGTCACAATTAAAATCCATTCTGCCAACATCACACACTGTTGTAGTGTGTTTTTGACTCTAGTCCTGAAATTCCTTGATTTCTTTGTGTTACTGACATCTCTATAATTAAACGAAGTTTGAGAATTATCTTAGAAATAAAGACCTGGAAAAACCCCCAACAGCTTCTAAGTGTCTCAGCTTGAGGCACAAGCATGTAGAAAATGACACTATGCAGGCAGTAATGACAAAAGCTACTTATCACTTATTTTGTCGTAGCAATCACCTTGGATTGAGGCTGTTTTCTTTTTATACCATAATAAATAATACTGCATTTAAATAAGAAAGCAAAAATGAGATGAGAATGCATAAAAGAGTAAATTGTGTATGACCCAACCAGTGAACACTGCAGACAGTACATGTTCTGAATAACAGTTGAGGTAGTTAGCTCCCTCTGAAAACTAATGCAGTGCTTATGAATAACTCTTGGGAATGAACAATGGCAGATAAATGGTTGTTTCTGCCATTACAGTTTAGATTCTTAACCCTCAGAAAAGAGACAAATTGCATACAGGATTTTTAAAAGCCTTGATGGAATTATCCTCATGTTTCTCTTTAAATTCCTTGAGGTAATCATCACATAACTCATTTTTAAATGAGAAAAAATCTGCTCTTTTTAGAAATAGTTTCAGTGTGAGATACAAAAAAGGCAGGCTTACAAGAAACATTTCTTCCTTTTCTTGCTTTACTGGATTAGAACTGAGTGTGTTTAAAGTGCTTCTCTTGCTCTGCATATCATGATATCAAAAATTTTGAGACTGCTCAGGTGTGAGGAGCGTTAGAGTGGTATAATTTACAGGATCACTGTGGATCTGTAATTTGCATTCCTGGCTGAGCCGTTCTGAGCTACGAAGTTCAAATAAGAACAAGCTCAACATGTCTGTCTATTCTCCACCTAAATGGAAAGGAATGGAAGAAAGAATTGTGATTTAGTCATACTGTAAAAGGTAAACATTACTAACAGGAAATGAAAAAGACATAAATTAAAAGTAAATTTACAAAGAACATGGAGAATTTACAGGCAATCTGGATATGCCCAAATACTCTGCTTTAAATGGCAGATAAACCTTGTATTCTTTCTGGTGGGTGAGGTACTTCAGATAATATACAAACATCACATACGTCTTTGAATGCAGCAGGTATGCCACAGCTGTATCTCAGATAGGATTGTAAAGGAAAGAATTTTCACTTATCATACTGCTCCTAACTCACCTTGTTGAACTCTTGACCTGCAGGTTAGTGATTACTTTTTGGTGCTTACATAGTGGAATCTCAAGTTTCTTGCACTGTTCTGTGCACATGCAGGATAGAACCAATAACACGTACTTACTACTGAGTAATGTAATTATCAGTTAATGTTGGATAGATCTTACTGTGAATAATGTGGGGTTTTTTTAAAACAAAGGTAGGGTCTACTCGTAATTATCATCTGAGTTGGAATTTACTTAATACCCGTTAACAGAGATGTCTATTAAGTGCGTCACTTGAATATGCAGATTACATGTTTTCTTTAGTAGAGGTCCTAGTGTATGATTTGTCCAGAAATGAATTTAGGTTTTAATGAAGGCATTGCAAACAAAAGAAAGAATAAGAAAGCCATATGACTTGCAAAAATACTTTTTATATTTCAAATAAATCTGAAGATGTAAAATGGTTTAACTTCTAGTAAGCATAGTTTAGAATGCTTTCTTTTTTTGCAGTGTTTCAATATATCTAGACATATGGAAAATACCTTTCTGAAAAAGTTAGGATCAGTCACTTCATAAAACACTAAACTCAAAGAGGTTGTTTGTTGTCTGTTGAAAATTTTCAGAGAGATTGTTGTTATTGCCTTCAGTGGAAGATAAAAGGTTCTTACTACAAATACGTTATTTAATGAGTTGGCTTTTCCAATTTTTAAGTAAGGTCTCTTTATAATATTTTAAGAAGTGTCAAAAAATTCACATTGGATAGTATGAAAGGAGTGGGGTAAGTACATGAAAGAGAATGTGTTTGTGCGCAAAGAATGAGTGTCAGTTCAAAGATACCTGTGACCTTCCTATTTAATGAACATAAACCAGGCATACTTCTGTTTTATAATTGCAGTTAGACCAGCAGCAATCTGAACTAACATTATTCTTTATTCTTTAAGTGCTCTGATTGTGGTGAAAAAGCAGCAAATGCTCTGCCAAAGCACTGTGTTTGAGATGAGGAAGAATAATGGTAGTTCAAAACTATAGTACAAATTGTGTGTGGTTATAAGATGCAAAACATAGCAGAATGAACATCTAGTCTGACAGAGATCTAAAGGAAAGCATTACATTGTAATGCTTTTCAAACCTGATTTAATCCAGGGTAATCTACCTCCACTGGTTTTTACAAGTTCATATTTCAGTAAGGACTACTGATTTTTTCAGGTATTCTCTCATTTCTTGAGAGATCAACTGAGTGCTGTGGTAAGCACAACAGTTTTGAAGGCATTACTTTTAATTAGCCGAACAGTAATAACATTCTTATTCAGCTGAATGATATTTTCTTATCTCTCTTTTTAGTTTTTTGTATATCATAAAGGTATACAAACTAAAACTGTTTTCAGTTAGAAAATGAAGAAACTGAGATAGAAAGTTTTTAGTTACCTAAGGTAACACAAGATACCAGTTGTATATTTAGAAATAGCAAATGCTTCTCCTGATTCTTGTACTATAAGTGTTATTTACATTGTTAGAGTATTTTATACCCCTTCTTCATAATAGTATTGATTAAATTCTGTCGTTGTAGAGGATAAAAGGCAGTAAGAAAAAATTATTCAAAAGGAACATCTTTAAAGCACATTCATCACAACTTTCCTTTAGGAAAAACTAACAGAACAAAGGCTTTATATTTAAGAAATATTATTCTCTATCAGTCTAACAATAGTACTAAATATATAGTAATCTCTTTCAATTTATGTATCCATAATTAGTAAGATTCAGCCATTAGGCAGATACAATGCAATTTGTAATTATTTTATTGGTGGAAAGCCTCCTAACTACTGCATAGTGATTCTGGGCATTCAGTGCACCACTCCGTTAGTAGCATTATTCAGTACATAAGATTTAATTTACCTGTTGCATTATTGTGACCTCTGGTTTCTTTCACTGGAACATTCTGTCCCACAACAAACATCCCAACAATTCCCTCATGTGAATATACTTTTGTCAGTCTACATATTCCTCAATTCTAATAAAGAAATATAAGAAATTTTCACTGGAAGCAATAGCCTTAAAGTATTTTTTGGAGCTTTTTATTACAATTGTAAGACAATTGTGCTTTTTGCCAGTAATGTGAGATAAACTGCTTATGGCATTGAATTCAGACTTGTTTCTAGCATTTTATTTAGAATATCCAGGTTATATCTTTAGATTTCATTAGAACTCCTTTTTCATCCACTTGCTGAATAACCTCCATAAACAGTCTGCCTTCGTTCAGCAGGACTGCTGAAAAATTCATTTGATCTTAATTGTATGTTACACATTTTCTCATGTGTTTTATGCTTATTGGCCTTTAAAGAAGCATAGCCATCACAGCATTTTTTTTTTTTGTGAAGTACTTTGCAAACTTCTTCTGTCTCTAGAATGCTATTATTTCAAAGATGAAATATGTGTAAATCAGGGCGTTTGTAAAATTTTCCAATTGCTCTGGCACAGTTTTTTGTACAACTGCATAAAAAGGATTTTCAGTCAAAGGAATTTCTGTTCCTAAAGGATTTAAAACTTTACAAAGCTAGATTTGTGCTCTCCATTATTCTGGATATTGTGAGCATTCTAAACGATGTCATCATGAAGAGCTTGTGCCTGAAAACCAGTCTTACAGTTCTGATGCATTATTGATATGCTTAATAAAACCCAGTGAGGTTTTGGGATCTTGGTGCTTGTTTACACATGTGTATATGGGAAAATTAATGCAAATGAGTCCTGAAATTATCTTAATTCATTTTATCTTTAGTTTAGGAGTGAAATAAGATAAACTAAATTAAGATAATTTTAATTTTAAATAAGAATATTAGGACAATTACTTAGGATAATGTAATTAATCCACTTCAAAGTTCATACATTTTAGTTAATTCCGATTAACCTTCCTGATCATCATCATGTTAGTAAATTCCTACAAATAACCTATCTCTAATGTACTAATATAGATGAACAGGAGTGCTTCTGGCACCTCCCTCCAGAATGAGAGCAGAGAACAACTTTCTTGAAGATGCCTTGTTCTACTGTGATATGTTACTCTGCTTTGTCTAACTGGGCTCACCTTCTGAGGCTTATTACAGGTTTTATGGTGGTTTTACTTATCTAAGGAAGCACAAAATACCCCAAACACTGCTATGCTTAGGTAACAGAATGTGCAGTACAAAAGACTGTCACTTCAGTATTACGCAAATATGAAGAATCTCACTTTTTCTAGACTTCTAAGCATTTGTATTCATACAAATGTATACTTCTCTCATCACTTCACAGCATCATCACTGGAGTCATGCTCCTTTATCATGTGTACAGATACATCTCATTTTGGGGTTTAGGGTGTTGGAGTTTTGTTTCTGTGTGCGTGTGTTTGGATATTTTTATTAGTGAGAGGCTGTCTCATCATTTTCGAGCCAACTATGTCACCTGAGTGAGACCGTTACCTTTGGAAGAATGTTAGCCTTCATGACTCACCGTGAATCCTCATTGCAAAGAGAATGGTTTCTAATTTAGATGGAATCAGGACCTGTGTTATAAGTTGTACAAATACTGTTAGAGCCTGTCAGGGCTTAAATCACTTCCAGTGCAGGTAAGAGGTTTTGAGGTAGATGTGTTGTGATGTAAACCCCAGGTCAGTCTGCAACGCTAACATAATCTAAATGAATTTATGAATGTTTTGTGAATTATATAAGGAAACCCTTTGAAATATTTGGCTTCATGCTCAGATTTTGGATCAGAATTGCACTCAGTTAGTCCTGCTCAACCCTACTTACTATTTATGCTATCTGATCTTGTCAGATTCAGGATTTCCTTGTCTTTTGTCCTATTTGCTATATACAGATTCCAAGTTAACTGTTCCCTATCACTTCCAGTGTGTACACTTTGTTCGTGCAGAGCGAATAGATCATGGACATCACATAGTTAGTGTCTAGTGGGAAGATACATTTGAATGAAATAGAAAGTCATTTTGACATACATTCTTTTCAAACTGAATCAATTTAATTGCACAGTGTTTTCATTACGCTGCACCTAATATTTAATTGCTTAGTACTATATCAACTCTGATAGGTAAGAAGTACATGCAAAAAGAGGAGTTAATCTTCAGCTCTTTTTCTCTAAAAATTTTTGAAGACCACTTTATCAAAAAGCAATAAATTGCAAGTTTATAAGGAACTCTCTTCAAGACCTTTAAATTCAAGGCTTCAGAATCTTTTTCTGTACTACAATCTGCTCAAATGTATTAAATGTAAGAATAGTCTCTAAAAATAGAATAACCAATGATCTAGTTTTTTCACAGTTTAAAAGTCATCACACAATACTGGACAGGTTATGTTCACACACCTCACCTGAAATAAATTTTACTTTATTTTCCAGCAAGTTTGCTCTCTTCACATGGTTTCTCTTCTCCAGAGCAATATTGCAGACAGCTTCTCTGTCCCTTTCTTGTTCTAACTTACGGACATTTACTCTTCAATCTGCACTTCCCATTAGCAGCAGCAGATTTCCACCTGGTTCTCTTTTCCTCCTTGCAATGTCCTACACTCATTCTGGATGCTTCAGCTTACAGGCTAATGACCAATTTATTCTGAGCTGTGTATCTCCTTGCTCACGTTTTCATTTAATTTACACCCCTACTATAGTGTTTCTCTGCACCAAAATAGCTTTTCTTTACTATTTTATTGAACACTCTTCTTTCTTTGAGGCATATTGTTGTTTCTCCTTTTCCACAGATGTCTTGTTCAATACTGCCATCAGCTTTTTCCTGCATGTAGCACCCTACATTTTTTGGACTTGTTTTAAAATTCTCTCAAATCTGTGCTTCCTTTTTATTCTTCCCTTGCTTCCATTTATTTTTATATCACTGCATAATATCTTGTCACTTTCTTCTGAAAAAAAAAAAAAAAAAAAGACAAAATGAGGTGTTTATCTATGCCTTCCTGTTGGTTTGACATTCTTTTCTCTATCACAAACATCCTTTTTTACAAAGAAGCACAAGCTTCTCATCTACTTCCTATTCTAACTGTACTTGTCCCATCATATTTCCTTATATTTCTTGCATTGTTTTATCTTTCCTTTTATTTCCCTTGACAGTAAAGACATGATTAAGCCTTAAGCCTCTCAACCTTTAAAAAACCCAAACACCTGAAACACTGCTTCCACTCTTCTCTATTTTCTTTTGTTTTATGCAGTATTCTAATTAAGGTTGTCTGGAGCTCTTTTCCCCTCAATCTTACCCTACTCCTGCTTCTGTGCTCAGCTAAAACTATTCTTATCAAACTTTTTAATCACACATTTTTAGCTGAAAGTCATTTTCGTCTTACCTGAGCCATTAGGTGCTTTTACCAGTTAGCCATGCTATTTTTATTTTTCAATATATATCTTGTCATTCCTCATGTTTTCTTCTTCCACCTTATTATGGAATTTATTTGAATCTGTCTTCCATTTGTCTTACTGTATTTTGTTTTTTAAGAGCACACACCTTTTTATTTCATAATGAGGGTTTCTTGTTTTGTAATAATACAAAGCATATAATTTTAAATGAGCTTAGCTTTTTCTTAAATCATTGTTGCGTTCAAAACTAGTAAAGTTTAAGTAATAAAAGAAATTCTAGAACATGTACAGAAATGGCTTATAGAAGTAAAATGGTTGTAATGAAACATGGCACTACCATTAAAAACTTGAGGACATTATCTGAAAGTGTAAAGCTAAGCAACCTTTCCAAGCAGTCAGTAGCATATAGAGTACTGTAAATTAAGGCTAGCTATAGGGTAATAATCACAGCTACCTGTAGGCAGTGTAAGTATTTTATTTGGTAATTACAATGCTATATTATCTGCTTTTTATACTAGTTTCATCACATAAACAAAAATGGGAGAGGAAAATTAACCGAAACACAGTACTTCATCTTACATTGTATTCTATAGCAAGTTATTTCAAATAATTATGTTGCATTTTTTTATGACTTTGTAAAAAAATCCCATAACATTCACTTATGTCAAAGTCCATAGGTAGAAATCCAAGATTTTCAAAGCTGCAAAAAGTGTCTGGATATTTTTCACCAATACCTTTGAAAATTGTTCATTGAAATCCAGCATACATGTTTGAAAAACTACCATGGAATATCATGCCATCTGTACACAACAGAATCTCTTTGTGTAAACAAAATGTTTCTAAAACACTTCATGACATGAGAGGAATGAAACGACTTGTGTAACATCAACGTCTGCTGTTGAGTAGATTAAGTTGTTTTAATGAGAACAACATGCTGCAATTCTGTGGTTTTCAGTGAAATAGCATTAGATCTGGCAGAGTTGCAATTTGTAGCTAATCAGAGAGGTTAGCTAAAAATCTGCTGGCACTGCAGTCGGAGTAGATTGGTATCCATCTCATTCTAACCGTATGCAAATTAAACTTTTAGGTGACCCCATCTTCAAAACATGCTACTTTACAATAAGATTTTGAACTTGATATTTCCCAAACCTACAACTGGAAATTTGATCTAGTCTTTAAAAGTTTTAATTGAAATCAACATGAGTACAAGGCAACTGCTGCATGTGAATATTGTAAGCAGAATTACCCAAAATATACCTACCTAAAATATAACTATTCTATGATTCGATACATCAGGAAAGACTATTTAGACTATTTTTGCACCTAACCTTAGTGTTAGAACATTATTAAAATTAATATTGTTTACAGGAAAAAGATACTGGATCATTACGGCAATGCATATTCCAAGTGTCCTGCTTTCTATTTGGACTTTTCTACATGATTTGACCTTTAGTACAGTAAATTTTGTTCTTGAACATTGAAAAAAGTGTTCTAAGGTTAGTCCATAATAAATGAGAATATAATTTAGAAGTAAGTTCAGGGCTCATCAGAAATTCTCTGCAGTGGGAATTAGCATATGAGACTTTATATAAAGTTAGAAAAGAAAAACAGCTATGTAATACATATTCATAAAGCTGGATCCATAAAGCTCACTCTAAAGTGTAGCATTATTGCATTAAAGTAATTCAACTTTTCAATGAAAATGCCCTTAAACATCAAATAATAATTTCTGCAATCTTGATTATTATTGTCCATACATGATTCAGTAATATCTTACTTGGAGTCTAAAATTAAACTCATGAATCTGTAATCTCAAATGTGTTTTTCATGTGACCGAAGGTAGAAAATAGTCAATAATTTACTTTTCATTTAACTTTAGATAGAAACTAACCAATTATCTTTCAGAACTAATACCGATACAGAAATGAAAACAGAAAGAAAAGCCTTTCCCCCAGGAAAAGAGATGCACTCTGATCTAGGGGAGTAACAAGAACAATGAAGAAAAACCTGTTTTATTACAAATGCAACCAGACTAAGAAGACTTTTCAACATTTTGTTCCTTCAAAACTTTATTAAAGAATATTATTTCACTATTTCTCTTTCCAGAAAGTCTCTGCTATAGTAAGAATATACAGTAGGAGCTCTTGGGCAGGAAAAGTTGCTCAGGGCAGCAAGACATGTGAAGTGACTCTTCCCAAAGCAAGGCACCTTCTGGTCCAATGTGTTTCCCAGACTTACACAGACGTTAGAGACAATTGTAGACTACGGGATAAAAGGTGTCTGTGTGGGATGGGGTAGGGGAAGTTCAGGCTTTGTGATGCAATTCTACTTTTATTTCCTTGGCTTATACAAAACTCAAGCTGCTGCTGAATCAGCTTTTAGAGATAGTTATGACTTACATACATGAAAATGTAGCGTACAGAGCTAAAACAACATCCAAAAAGTCACATTTTATAAAGCAACGTAACCAAGTGTTGTGGTTTACTGTATAGCAAGGGTCCCAAAGGAGTGACAGAGCAGACGCATGGAAAGGACAGGCATGTGATGATACTGGAGGTCCCAAATGCATAAATGCAGATCACAAATGGCCAATTCCTTATCAGTGAAAAAATGCAACCATGAAAGACAAGTGGAACTGGTTTGGGGGCATAACAACACTTTACATGTGTCAAACATGTTTTAAATGTCTTATGGTGAAAAGAAGATAAAAAGGGTGCATTGGAGATGTACAGCCCTTACAAAGCACATAGAGAAAGAACAGAAAGAAATGCCAAGCTCCAGCTCTGTCTCTGCTGTTAAGGATGCCACATCTGCTTATCTGCAGTGATGACATTTGATTTACTGTTCAGCTTTGGATTCAGTAATCATTTGTAAAGTACTGCCTTTCACCTGTCTTTTTGTGCTTGTGAAAATTTGCGCTATGCACCAAAACATGTGTCTTGGTAATTTCAGATCATGCAGTGATGTTCCTGGGGTCAGTGAGCTGTGTGGGAAACGGTTTTCGTAAGCTGGTGGCTTAAAATGTGCTTCCAGATCTTTCTATTGCACTGCAGCATAAAAACCCGAGCAGAGCTAGATCATCTGCTGATGTAAATTACTCTGTCTGAAAGCTGTGTCAGCTCAGGATCTGCTACCAGAATTTTATGCAGAAATTTACACATAGCCAGAAGGTTTGCTTTGCAGAAGCAGTTCAGGCTTTATTTTATACTGCTACATGGAAGAATATGTAAATTGTAGAGGCACCAGACTTTTTTCTTCTTGCCTCCAGATGTACTATTTCAATTCTGATATTGCCAGTTTGTCTAAGCAAGGCTGGATTAGGTCAATACTTCATGCTATTCCTGAAGCATCCTAGTTTTCCTTAGAGTCTCTTCATTGAATAAATTGCACTCTAAGTCAATACTGAGCAAATCACTGTGTTCAGAGGCACTATTGCAGACAATGTGTCAAACAAGAGCCTCTTTAATTTGAAAGTTTTTATGCGTAAGAGGCAGCCAAAAAATAAGCACTGGAAAAATGTGACCAAAAGAAATTTGCTTTTGAACTATGCAAATATACAAAAAACTCCTTTACTTTGGCATATTTTCTAAATTCAGTGCAACTTAAAGTGTCAGTTTTGGAGTGTTTAATAATTGTCACTGAAAATGAAAAAATAGTTTAATGAACAGATCAACATTTTTTGTTAATATTCTGTGCTTTCAAATAATTTCTCTAACTTTTATTCTTGCATGTTTGCCCTATATTCCTATAATGACAAGAGGAAATTATCAATTCCTGCATGAAAAAAGGTTTTATAAAAGGGAAAATAGTTTCATATTTATTATTCAAGTCCATATGATAGTGCTGTCTCCTCATTAACATTGTTCTGTGCTCTGCTTATTATAAAACTTTCTTGCACATGATTGTAATTCTGGTGGACTTTTAACTCCTGCTCAAATCTCGCACACTGAGTGACTGCTGGAGGCTTCTCACAAAAATCATCCAGCAATTCCTGTGCAGTATTTTGTCAAAGGCTATGCTCGATTGTTAATACTAGAAGTATGCACAGGAGAATGTTCTGAAGCCTGAAATGGAAGTTCCGTGAGTCTTAACAATGTTTGTCAGGAAAACAGTTTTAATGTTTCTCGTTCAGACAAATTCTTGTTTGTTGAAATGCTTTTCAATTTGTTCAGTGATTAAATTTACCATAAAGCAAAAAAATCAATATAAAGCCAAGTTAGATACACCTGCTGTCAGCTGAGGCAGAAAATGAGGGGGAAAAGTAAATTAATAAATTCTCATTCTTGCAGATATTTTATTACTGAAATGTTTTCTGAAACATAAAAAATATTCATGAGAATAGGAGAAAAGCTCAGCTTATTTTTATTTTTTCTTATACCTGTTCTTTTGTATTCTGTTATCTGAGCATTATTAAATGCATCAACACTATGTTTTTATTTACAGTTTTTATATAATGATATTTAAATGGTCATATTTGATGAGCATGTGGAATACTTTAAAACATACTTGTATGCAGTAATATTCTCCTGTAACCCATAGAAGCTGTGAATATTCTTACAGTTAGCATAACACCTCAAAAAGCAAATGAACACGGGGCAGGGCAATTACAGTGAATACTGCTTTCTGAGATACTACTGCAGAATAGCATATATAGCTGGCAAAGTGGCAAATGGCAGCTGAACCACTACATTCAAATAATGAACTTATCACTGTCAGTGGCATTAAAACCTGAGATGTTTTCTGTTCATTTTGTTGCGTATCAGAATCATACTATTATACACCAGTATCTGAGATGCACCAACCCTTAAATAAACAAAAGTTCATTCTAAGCTTGTTATCAGTTTTATTTGGTTGCATGAAAAATTCTGCTCAAGTACAGTTTGCTTGAAATTAAAATGAAAAATATTCTGCAAAATATAAAAGTTGTATAGACAGAAATAAAATCGAATCGTTCAACATTAAAGCATACTGCAAAGTATGGCTATTAATTAATAACAGTGTCACATATCTTGTCCAGATGGAATTGGAGACAGGAGCTAAAAAAGGCAAAATGCTACAAAAAATTTCATACAAAGCAGAATTTAAGTGAGTTTTTTAGAATGACAAAGGATATTACTAAAGTAATAATTACACAAAATAGTATCTATCACATTTACACACTTTTCTATATATATATGGAGTACTAACGTCTTCTCTGAAATATCAACCTTGATAATATTTTTAATAAGCTTAGTTATGTAGCAAATCCTAACTTGAATATTCAGGGTTGCTAGCAGAATCTGTAAAATCCTTGTGCTTTGTAGCTGAACACTGAACTCAACTCACATAGCCCTTAAGCAGGTTCAGCCATTTGCACAACGATAAAAGCTGTTGGGTTGGATTTTGCAAACTAAGGATGCCATGCAGTTCCTATAATCCACAGCATAAAGCAGCATTATAAAGCCATCTTCAGCAGGCACGCCAAGGATAAATTAAGACTCATGGTCTTACTGTCATACTGATAAGAAGCCTGCTGTTTGGTTTAGGTTAGAGATAGGTCAGCTCTGACCAGTAGAGAAGAATGAGAAGTATGTTTTCTTGTATTTATCATTGTCTGTACCACTGGGCTAAAAGATCACACATAATTAATGCATACCATTTGAAGGGATGAAAGTAGTAGTAATTCCAACCAAGGGATGAAAAGAGAACAGCTCTTTGCAGAATCTATAAACCAAGCTGCAGTTGTTTCACAATTGTTATGATTAGGAAGAATCTCAATTTTAAAACAACGCTATGTGTTACTTTGAAATCTGTGATAAGCAAGAGGTCACTAGAGATTTAAAGGTCAGGTGCTTTTCCCTTAGAAAGTCTCAAGATTGAGAAAACTCAAGAATGACCTTATTGCAGAAATATGGGGCTGACAGCTGCAGCAGTATTAAAGCTTTCCCACTTAAAGTCAGTGCTGGAGGTGGCTAAGAAATGGCAGAAAGATTCCTTGGCAATACTACAAGACATATGTCAGGGCACATTTTTGAAATGACAAAGTAGCTATTTTAACACACTTTGGTTGGTTCCACTAGTGATGCTGTCACCCATGTCATATTTTAGTACATCAAACACTGTGTTATATAAAATAGATTTTTAATTCAGTAACAGGTCTTCAAGTCAACTACTGTGCAAGGATTCATGTTTATATCAAATCTGGCCTGTCTTGACAGATACATGGTTCTGCTAATCTGTAATACTCAGAATATACAGAAAAGTTTTCTCTTAGCTTATGTAGTGTAGCAAAGTCAGTGTACAAGGAAATAGTTGATGTGATTACACTGTATATTGTGGCAGGATTGCGAAGTTATGAAGTAAATAATTTTAAGCAATTATTTTCCTCTGAGAAGACAGGGCCAAAGGGGAAGACTTTAAAAAAGCTCAGTATTTATTAAATATTTCCTCAGGTCACAATGACTCAGTCAGAATTGGTTTCTTAAGTATTTCATAAAAGTTGTCTCAAGGAAACTCATCTGTCAGAAGTTTACTCACCTTACACAGCTAAATGCTGTAGCAGTTCTGTTCAATAGTTGCACTAGGCTGCTTCATCAACAGCCCCTTCGGGATGTGAGGGACTCTGTAAAATGGTCAAAGCATAGTGCCACTGCCTTTACTACCTAACAGGTTTTGTTTCTATTTTTAAAAAAGCCTTTGTACCTTCTTCCTAAAATAGCAATAGGACTGTTCATAAATGCAGTATTAAATCTCAGTAATGGCATAAGTATTTTTTACTTAGTTTATTCGGTTGCCTGTTGTTATGCAAAAGAAACTCAATAGTAAACCAAAAGACACCCAGTAGGGTACACAACTCTTTCCCCCTGGGGAGAGAGAAGTCCAAATAATATATAGAACAGGTGAAGGAGTTCATTAAAAAGATTTTTCCCCTAATGTCCTGCCGGATAAAACTGCCTGTGTCAAGGAGAAATAGCTATTTAGACTGTAGAAAATAGAACACTGCTAAAACGATATTAAATTCAGGAAACAAGCGAGAGACAACAAGTAAAAGAGGTTGGAAAATGCAGTTTATAGAAAATGTGATGACAAATTTAAGTGTTTCCCTTCAGTCTTTACTAATTTCTTACAATGTTCTGTGCAGCCTTTTTCATATGAAGTCTTATGACCCAACATGGAGAAATAGGGAAACTGGATGTGAAGAGCTCTGTGACACAGAGCTTAGAGATAGCGGTTCAAGTGCAAGCTCTAGATTTCAGCATTCAGTAGGTTCATAGAAATTGCCAGTTGTTTTAGCACATTTAAAAGAAATAGACTGTGCAGTTATGAAATAATGCAAGTAAGAGTTTTCAGCGCCTCAGTAGGTATAGGCCACTTTCTACTGTAGATTGTAAAAGCTTATGGTGGTGGTGTAATTCAAATTCATAAATCCATCAACAGACAAATAAATGAGCTGCTTGTCATGCTTTCTTGCAGTTTTTGCTGGTTTTAAACAGTTCAGGACTACAGTATATTCTGCAAAAAGTACGTTATACGTTTCCTGACATCTGTATCAAACAATTCCTCTAATGTAATTACACTTTTATAGAATCATAGAATCATAGAATAGTTAGGGTTGGAAAGGACCTTAAGATCATCTAGTTCCAACCCCCCTGCCATGGGCAGGGACACCTCACACTAAACCGTGTCACCCAAGGCCTCATCCAACCTGGCCTTGAACACCACCAAGGATGGAGCATTCACAACCTCCCTGGGCAACCCATTCCAGTGCCTCACCACCCTCTCAGTAAAGAATTTCTTCCTTATATCCAATCTAAAACTTCCCCTGTTTAAGTTTGAACCCGTTACCCCTTGTCCTATCACTACAATCCCTCATGAAGAGTCCCTCCCCAGCATCCTTGTAGGCCCCCTTCAGATACTGGAAGGCTGCTATGAGGTCTCCACGCAGCCTTCTCTTCTCCAGGCTGAACAGCCCCAACTTTCTCAGCCTGTCTTCATAGGGGAGGTGCTCCACTCCCCTGATCATCCTCATGGCTCTCCTCTGGACTTGTTCCAACAGTTCCATGTCCTTTTTATGTTGAGGACACCAGAACTGCACACAATACTCCAAGTGAGGTCTCATGAGAGCAGAGTAGAGGGGCAGGATCACCTCCTGCGACCTGCTGGTCACACTCCTCTTGATGCAGCCCAGGATGCAGTTGGCTTTCCGGGCTGTGAGCGCACACTGCAGCCGGCTCATGTTCATTTTTTCATCGACCAACATCCCCAAGTCCTTCTCCGCAGGACTGCTCTGAATCTCTTCTTTGCCCAACCTGTAGCTGTGCCTGGGATTGCTCTGACCCAGGTGTAGGACCTTGCACTTGGCATGGTTAAACTTCATAAGGTTGGCATCAGCCCACCTCACAAGCGTGTCGAGGTCCCTCTGGATGGCATCCCTTCCCTCCAGTGTGTCAACCAAACCACACAGCTTGGTGTCATCGGCAAACTTGCTGAGGGCGCACTCAATCCCACATCCACCGACAAAGATGTTGAACAAGACCGGTCCCAACACCGATCCCTGAGGGACACTACTCGTTACTGGTCTCCAGCCGGACATGGAGCCATTGACCACAACTCTTTGCGTGCGGCCATCCAGCCAGTTCTTTATCCACCGAGTGGTCCACCCATCAAATTGATATCTCTCCAATTTAGAGACAAGGATGTCATGTGAAACAGTGTCGAAGGCTTTGCACAAGTCCAGGTAGATAACGTCAACTGCTCTACGCCTGTCCATCATTTCGTAGCCCCATCATAGAAGGCCACCAAATTGGTCAAGCAGGATTTCCCCTTAGTGAAGCCATGCTGGCTGTCACCAACCACCTCCTTGTTTTTCATGTGCCTTAGCATGCCTTCCAGGAGAATCTGCTCCAAGATTTTGCCAGGCACAGAGGTGAGACTGACTGGTCTGTGATTCCCCGGGTCATCCATTTTTCTCTTCTTAAAAATGGGGGTTATATTTCCCTTTTTCCAGTCGTTGGGAACTTCACCTGACTGCCATGATTTTTCAAATATGATGGCCAGTGGCTTAGCAACTTCATTCGCCAGCTCCTTCAGGACCCGTGGATGGATTTTGTCAGGTCCCATGGACTTGTATACGTTTAGTTTTTTAAGATGATCTCGAGCCAGATCCTCTCCTACAGTGGGCCTAGGGTCTTCATTCTCACAGTCCCTGCGTTCGCCTTCCAAGACTTGGGTGGTGCGGTCAGAGACCAGTGAAGACCGAGGCAAAGAAGTCATTAAGAACCTCAGCCTTCTCCAAGTCCTGGGTAGCCAGTTCTCCAGATGTCTTCTGAAGGGGGCCTACGTTGTCCCTAGTCTGTCTTTTATTCGCTACATACCTATAGAATCCCTTCCTTTTATCCTTAACATCCCTAGCCAAGTTTAATTCTAACTGGGCCTTAGCCTTCCTCACCTGGTCCCTAGCTTCCTGGGCAGCATCCCTGTATTCTTCCCAGGCCACCTGTCCCTGCTTCCACCTTCTATAAGCCTCTTTTTTCCTTTGAACTTTCCTGAGCAGCTCCTTATCCATCCAAGGAGGTCTCCTGGCCCTCCTGCTGCACTTCCTTCTAGTTGCGATGCAACACTCCTGAGCTTGGAGCGGGTGATCCTTGAATAACAACCAGCAGTCTTGGGCCCCCCTGCCCTCTAGGGCTGTATCCCATGGAACCTTACTAAGCAGGCTCCTGAAGAGGCCAAAGTCTGCTCTCTTGAAGTCCAGGGCAGTGAGCTTGCTGCACGCTCTTCTCACTGTCCCGAGGATCTCAAATTCGACCATCTCATGGTCACTGCAACGAAGGCTGCCCTGGAGCGTCACATTTCCAAACAGCCCTTCCCTGTTGGTGAGCACGAGGTCAAGCAATGGCACCTCTCCTTGTCAGCTCCTCTATTACTTGCAGAAGGAAGTTGTCTTCCACACAATCGAGGAACCTCCTGGATTGCTTGTGCCGGGCCGTACCATCACTCCAACAGATGTCAGGGTGGTTGAAGTCTCCCATGAGAACAAGGGCCTGTGGGCGTGAGGCTGTTCCTATCTGTCTGTAGAGCACTTCATCCACAGATTCCTCTTGATCAGGCGGTCTGTAACAGATCCCCACAGTAATGTCCCCCATAGGTGTTCTCCCTTTAACCCTGACCCACAAACTCTCTGTCGACTGCTCACCCATCCCCAGACAGAGTTCCATACTCTCCAGCCTATCCCTAACATAAATAGCAACTCCCCCTCCCCGCCTGCCAGGCCTGTCTTTTCTAAAGAGCCTGTAACCTTCCATTCCGAAGCTCCAGTCGTAGGAGCCATCCCACCATGTTTCTGTGATGCCTACTATATCATACTCCCGTGGTCGTGCACACATCTCTAATTCCTCTTGTTTGTTTCCCATGCTACGGGCGTTTGTATAGAGGCATATGAGCCGAGCTCCAAATGAAGCCGACTCATTGGCTGGAGCGGCTGGAATATCTCTGCATCGCTCTGAGCATTTATTGTAGGTGCTGGCAACTGACTGGGTGTGTTGGGATGGAACGATGCCCCCCTTCCCCAACACATCTAGTTTAAAGAAACCTTGACCAGCCTAGCAAGCCTCCTACCAAAACCACTCTTCCTCTTCTTTGCCAGATTAGCTCCACCAGCCCCCAGTAGACCTGGCCTACTAACTTGGGTTCCATATTCAAGACACTCAAACCCCTGACTATGACACCACCCTTTTAACCATTTATTAACCTGGCCAATTTAACCATTTATTAACCTGCCCAATCCTCCTAGCTTTATGAAAAGCTATGAATAGGGTAATGGATCAGGAAAGTACTATGAAGAAAAAGAGGGGAAGACATACAACTGGGGGGTGAAGGGGGCACAGATGATGGGACCGAAACACAAAACAGAAAACAAAATAAATCCTGTTCCAGAGAATACAGTTCTTGGTGGGTTCATTTTAAAATCTGGTCAGAGAAAATCTAGTAATTTAGAAATTGTTGCAACTTTCACAAGCAGTGATTGGTTTTCTTGTGGTTTCTGTTGATGAATTTGAAGCACTACCTGAGTAAGACAGAAGGCTGGTTTTACTTCTTTCCTTTTTTCTTTTTTTTTTTAAACAAAGAGAAGGGAAACAGAAATTAAAGGAAAGTAGTCAAATGGAGAAAGAATAAGCACTTAGATTCTGAGCAAGAACAAAAGCAAAGCACAATACTGTATGTCTCAAAAATATCTTCACTGTCCTAAGTCTATTTAATACAATGAAATTATCCCATTCCTCCTATTATATTTGAAATAGAGTAAAAACAAAACAGAAGAGGTAATAAAAACAAATCAACCCCCAAAGAACAACTAGGCTTAACAGTGAGTATCAAATTTTAATACGAGATGGTGCCCTGTTAATGGCAGGTATTTGCATTCCAACAAATTAATGGGCAGAAGGCATAAGAAATATGTGAAAGTTAGTATGTCACCATTGTGATTTTTATAAGATAAATGCAATCAGGGTAATGTGGATAGTTAAAATGCTAAAGGCGTGACAACCTGAACTACCAACAATACATGAAAATGCTTCCTGTTTTAGTGACATGTATGCTATCCAGATACTTTTTGAACACAGGCTGTATATGCATAGCGTTTCTTTGCACTTCTCTGAGTCATTAGAATTCACTGGATATCAGATCATCTGCTAAGCTGTTTATAAAAGGAAAGCACCTATAGATACATTCCACAGAAGCTTTGGCAATAAATTGGTAAAAATGAGTTCTTAATGGTAGGTTATTTTGTGGGGTGGAAGCTTGCTATATTGTGACCTTGCTGCCAGTAGATACACTGTTCATGCCTGGATGGAGTTTCTGACAAAATCAGCATGTAATCATAAGCATTTTATCAAAAGTTCAGAGAGAGAAGATACAGCCACTATGAGTTTGACAGGGTCACTTTGAAAATGCATTCAGTGTGCACTCTTGCATACCTGCTGTAGCAATGCAGTTCAATCACAGGCATTTCAAAAAATGACTCCGTCACTAGATGCTTCATCTCTGGTAATATCTTTGGATCCCATTTCCTTGTAAAGTTAATAAGGCATATTCTAAGGATAGATACCTTTGGCTAAGGTATAGCTAATATTGTATGTACAATTTTTCATGAAAATGAATAAGTAACTTCAAAATTAACATGCAAGTATGTGTTTTTTCACTATTGAGGGCCACTATTAAATGTCTTTCTTAATGTAGAATATGCTGAAAAGCAGTGTGAGAGAGAACAGATCTAAGTTTGAATTTATTTAAAAATTTTCTACACATTTCGGGTTATTTTTTGTAACTTGTCATATTATCCAGCTGATTAGATAGAAGACAAATAGATACTAATGAATGAATGGATGACTAGAAGCTAAAATGAAATTAGGTTCTAATCCTGTCAAATTGCTCATCTGCCTCCTCATGAGCTAAATGAAGAAGAAAGTATCTTGCCAAAACCAGCCAGCCTGGGAACCACCTATTCTGGCATCCCTGTAAGGCACTCAGCAACAAGTGAAGTTGTAGTCTAGTGGCTAATATTTACTGCTGAAGGTTCTTCCACTTCCAAAAACAAGTGATTTGATAATTACGTTCCTCTTCGAGAAATGCACACTATTATAGATATTGGTAGCTAAACTATGATAGTCAGCCAAAAATTACAAGTGCCTTAAGACAGTCTCTTTCCCTACTTAATTCGTGGTTAACTTGAAGGAATCCAAGTTTATTAATAAAAACATGGATAAAATTTAACTTATTTATATTCTGGGTTCATATGGTCTCTGCTCAGGGCCTGAAGCCTCTGGAGCAAAGGAATTGCCAAGACCCACCAGCCCAGCAAGAGATTTTCAGAGCAAGTTCACATTTTCCTTACAGACAAGTTGTGTATGCAAAGCAAACCTGATGTTGGGCACATCAGATTTATTGTGTTTGCACAGAATGTTTGCATGTCACATACACTACAAATCTAACTGGGACATGGAGACACCCAAACAGTGCAGTGCCAAAACTGTGGTGACAGCTACAAATTTGTATGCAGAAAATGTTTTAGAGTTGTGCCATACTGACAGAACTAGAGACCAATACATATTTTAAGAGCATTTTCTCACAGAGTCAGAGAAAACAATGTTGAAAAGTTCTCACCCAGCAAACATGAAGTCTCAAGCATGAGCCAAGGCGAGTAACTGGGTGTAGACCCAAGTGCAGGTCATAACTCTTGAGAGTGGCTTACTGACAAGCTTTACCACATTATTTACTCTGTGATCCTAACAGGCATGGGTATTATAGAGTAAGAAAATCTTATTTTTATATAGCTTGATTTGGCTAAATAATAACTTTCTTGACAGTAATGTGTGATTATTTATTTCAGCCATATTATAGTGTGAATAAACTCTGGGGCAGGACTTATCCTTTAGTTTTAAGATGCACTAGTAAAAGCAAGGTGGGGCAGGTGAGCAAAGGCTGCATGATAAAGAGTTACCAGCCAAGTTTAAACCATGACAGGCTTCCTTGCACACTAGTCACCCAAGTGTATGAAAACTCACCTACATTTTTGTCACTGGATATGTTATAATACCTACAAGTTCTCCATGATGACATGGCTCTAGATAAAACTAGTCAGAGTTGCAGAAAATTCTTTTTATGATTTCCTTTATGCTTACAGACTAACAAGCTAGCACCCTTTATAATAGCTCTACTTTCACATCACTGTCTTATATTTATGACCAGCATGTTAAAATTCTCCAATACTGAAGGAAATATTGCAAATATGATACTAGAATCACAGAAACATTTAGCTTGGAAACAACCTCTGGGGGTCATCTATAGTGAAATTTGAAATGCCACTGAAAAAACAGCACAACATTGTTTGTAAGTAAAAGGTTTTATTCTTGATCTTTATTTACATCAGAAATCCAAGACAAATCTTGTTCTTCCCAGCAGAATAAAAGAAGTAATAAGTACTTTTGTATGCCACAGGAAAGGCTGTGTTAACTACAACCTGGAAAGGGCAAGCTACATAAGTGCTTTATGGAGAAGCTGAAGTAGTAGATGTCCAGCAATATTGCTATTGAAACCAATGTCTATAGGAGTGATAGGTCACTCCTAGCTCTTAGCTGCTTTATTGTCCTGTAAGAAAGAATCATAGAAAGAATCTAATTCTTAGATTAGAAATTACATTTTGCTGGAGAAAGACTTTGACAGCAGTGCAACTTTAATAAAATATCCTCCCCAGTAATGTTTTTTATGAAAGGGTACTCCTAGTGAACATAGACCAATCAGAGGGAATGCTGGAATTGTGTGCTTCAAGGAGAAGTTTATACTTCTACTACTTCTTTGTATGTGGGCAAAATAATTTAAAAAGTACTTTCATTTCTGGAGAAGAAACTGAATAAATATTTCATTCTAGTGATTGGTCATGTTCTTCAGATTAGCGGTTTTGGTTGGTCACTTCCAAAGGTAATTTTTTAAGTGTTTCTATGCTGGGCAGACACTGTGTTTTCTAATCTAATTATTGAGTTTAATTAGTTTAGGTTAAAGGTCATTAAATGCCAAATTTAAGGTAAGTATCTTGTATAATTGCTTTTAAAGCAGATTCTTCTTAAGAATTTTACATTGCAGTTTCTACCCACAGTCTTATTTACAAATTATTAATTCAATACTAGCATTGCAGCATATATCATTCCCATTGCTTGAACTTAATTAACTATGCACCCCTGCTAATTGATTATGGTAGCGCTTTCATAGAGATTACTCCCTAATGGCTATCTCAGGATATTTCCTGCTAATTAATTAGCAAATTTCTTTCCTACATTGTCACTAGAAGTAAAAACAATCTGAACTTCACCTTTATGCAATAACACCTGTGAGTGTCCTCCTAAAAGTTTCAGAGAAATTGCATACTCTTTTTTATGTTTTTTAGTATTTCTTCTTCAAAATCAGGTCATCGTCTCCCCCCTCTACCCTTCCCCCTCAAGAAATTAACTGTATTACCAAAAATCCAGTTCAAAAAACATAATTGTAAGAATGGTTTCCTGCTCTAAGGAAGAAAAGGGTCAAACTGGATCAAGGCTAACTTACATTTGATTCACAGCTACCATCAGGAAATAAAGAATGAACTGTGTTCAATATTGCAGTAATCTTCTCTCAAGTGAGAAAAATTCTCAAGACGGAAAGGAGGTGGCTTAGCTCTGTGCAGAGGGACAAATTGATAAGGTACAAAATGCTTGATTTTGTGTCAAATACTAGAACTTTTTGCAGATTAAAGGATTATTGCCCAAAAGTTCAAATCTGACATATAATGTCTAAATCATTTATTAATGAGCACCTAATCTAAATAAGGGACTGTTGAGGTTAGCCATTGTGCTATATCCTCTGATGTTTGTGTGTGATAAAATTCAATGATACTTTCACCTTGTTTAGACTTGCAGATTTAGGAAGGTACCATGAAAGCTAGTGCAGTGCTGTTAGCAGCACCATTCGCCCTATCGAAACCTCCTGTATGATGGACTACACTAATAAACAAATGGTTTAGAGCATATTCATAATTTCATAACTATATATTTCTTATAACTTTGGTTTCATGCATGTCTGCTTCTGATACAAAAAAAGTAGACTCAGCCCCCTGCATCCAGCAACATATGTGATTAAGATCCCAAACCTAAATTTGATGTGAATATTTCAAGATTTCACAGCTTCACTTCTGAGACAAATGAGAAGTGGCCTATCAACTGATAAACTCCATCAAAATAGAGGCATATGTCTGTGTACGCTGTGCAACAAAATGTGTTTGAGAGAGCTGATTTTAGCCCTGTTTCTCAGGCAAACTGTTGCTTTCCTCATAGCAGCTCGGAAGAAAGGTGATCTCACATTACCAAAATACCAGCAGGTGACAGAGGGTATTAATAAGTCAGCTTTCATAAATCTCACTGCTAGGTTGATTTAAGTTCAGTTTTCAGACTTTGCATTCAAGTGCTTGAGATGCATGCAGACATTTCCTTTTGTCAACTGCTGTGGGTGTGAGAATCTATGGAGCCACCAGCTGTTCTCACTGTTCTTCCACCGACTCCTTTGTGTGTGTGTGATAACTTCCAGGAGAAGCATTGCAGGAGCAGCTGGTAACTCCTTCGATTATCACAGGAAGACCTGCCAGAACTTCTTCTATAACAGCCTTCTTAATGCTCAGGTTCTGTGCAACCGCCCATGTGCTGGCTCTGGTGATTTCTTCTAACAGAAGTTTGAATGTCTCCACATATATAATTGTGAAGCTTGTCAATAGTTGAGATGCAAATTTAGAAAGTCTGTTTGAAGAAAGCCATTAGAGTAAGTTATACAGCAAAGAACCCTTACTTAACCTTGAAGTTTAAAGGAAATGGAGCTATAGATCTACCTGTCCTTTTCTTCAGATCTATTTATCTATGGGCCTGCTAGTATTTCACACACAAATCTGGTAATTTGCTACATGCCATGAAAGCACATAGAAGTTTTGCATTTTATAATGTGGCCCTTTCGATTGGTCATCTAACGGTAATTACTCACAAGACACGTGTGGAAGGGAGGAATCCACTCAAGAAACAGAAGGGAAAGAGCATATCCATGTATAGATATAATGATTAATATTTTGCCTTATGTATCAGTAAATTGCAATCTGTAAACTGTAAAAATGGAAGTGTAAGAGTACTGTTTTCCTGAACTGAATTCTTCTGAATAGTGTCATGGGAAGAACTTTTTTATATGAGTTTACAAGAAAAAGATCATATTTTTAAAAGATACTTAGGTGGTCATACTATGAAAAGAAAATCAAAGCAAGTATTTGGCATTCAGCAAATATCTCATTTCTTTGGTAATTTTGTTCAGAACAGACTGTGTCTTCCTGTAAGCACACTGACTTTCTCATTTGATTTTTTCCCCTCTCTTGCATTTATCTTTGACATTTAATTTCCAGATGGGCGCTTAGTATGACTGATGCTTTTGTGTGTGTGTGTGTAATCCAATCCTGAATTCATTTTCAAGGCTGCAGAAAATTGATGGCTGCCAGTTAGGTACCAGTATTTTTGCATATCTATATGTGAAATCCTATATTGATTGATTAATTATTAAATACAAATTAACATACCAAGAATCACAAAAATCTCCACACATCTCTGAGTCTCATAATTTCTATTTTATCTGATATATTTTGATCTGTTCTTCGTTGACATCAGTGTCACCATAGTTACCACCAAGACAAGTTAGAAAAACATCTCAGTAAAAACAAAGGAGAAAATATCACTGGTATGGGGTCTAAGATGGCAAAAGATTGTCTAATAGTTAGAAATTGTAGGTGGTATTCAGATTTTTTGCATTGTGAGGTTGTTAAGGACATGTCTTATTTAAAATTGATGGACATGAAATCTGTGAGTTTGCAGTTTCAGTGTGAGAGTAGCCATTACCAAGGGCTAGAAATTGTTTTTATTTGGGTTTAAAAAGCCTGAAGGTGAATACTTGAGACAAACAACACCGGAAGAAAATCTTTCAAAGGATTTTTAACACATGAGGGGGGGTTTTTTTGTTTGTTTTTTAAAGAACAGTCATTTGAAAAATTGAAGATGAGGGAAAGTTTGACAACTGAGTAGGCAGAATAAAGTTCCAAGGAAGTGCTGTTTGCAGAAGTTCATTTCAATAAGTTGATTAAGGTTAACTTTGTAGAAAACAATGATTTAATTTGCAATGGACCAAACCTGGTCTGAGCATAGACATAGTCTTGTATAGCTTGTGGGAGCATTACATACATGGCATGACAGAGAGAGAGAGAAAGACAGTAAATGTGTATGTGCATCCTTTTGTTCCACCATTTACGTTTTCTTCTCTATTTCACAAAATTAATATTGTGCTATAATACTGTAATTTGGAAGGCTCAGTGATCCTGCGTGTGTGTGTGTATATATTAGCTAGTAGGTATTGCATGTAAGATAGTAAATAATGGAGTGGCTATACTCTTTTGTATAATGTTATACAGCATTGATGTCAAATTATCAAAGTTAGTTCACTTTCATAGATAATTCAGTAGTCCCTCTCTAGTCTAGATGAATGAAAAATTAACTATGACATTTTATATCTCTTAAATTATCTAACCTGAACTTTTTTTTTTATCCCTGCTGTATATTTTCTATTGATTGGTCCCACTGGTCCCACTTAACCCTGAATTTTTGTGGAGAAGTACTTCCTTTGAAATGGCTGTGAATGTGTTGGTTTCTGTTGAATTCAGAAGCGTAAAAAAGGAAAATTATTTTTAAAACAATAAGGTCTGTTTTTACAAATGGATTGTACTAGAGAAGATTCTGGACTTTTGGTATCAAATGAAGACTATTGACACTACAAGTGGATGTGGACAGAGAACTGATACATATGTACACTCAAATTCAGACACTGAAATGTGAAAATAGGCATAAAAGTAAATAATGCTGTATATTCCATAAATCTGGCACTTGGAGATTTAAAGAAGCATCTGTAGTTGCTTTATTTTGTCCTTCTACCTTCCTTTTCTAATGCAAGATCTGTCTGTATGATTAACAATGTTTTATCATATGCTTAGTGCAGTCTAAATACTTTCATTTGTAGATCTCAGTGGCAACCATAATGAAGTTTCTCTGTGTACCCATCAATCAGTTAATCAGTAAAACTTACTTTCTAGTTCATATTCACTTTAAAAGACAGAAAATGAGGTCACACATGAATCTTAGTATTACAAATACTCTCTTTCCAAATCTAAATTTGGGAATGAAATTTGAGAAAAAACACATTTTCTAGTTAAACTTCAGAAGATCAATGTAAATTATAACAAAAAAAAAATAAGTTTAGCATTTCTAAGGTGTGATTTGGTATGTGGGAAACATTCTAGTGCTCTAGCCATATCAAGAATATTATGCAAGTGATTTTTATATAGATGTTAATTGTATCACATCTGTCTGCTAAACATGGTATGTCTAATGCTTTTTGGCCATAAGCAATCAACTGTTGGACTCAGAAGAGAAAAACTATCTTAGAATAGAAGCTTTCCAGCACATGAAAAATATTCCTCTGGTGGTCATGTATATTTTTAGGAGATCCTCTAGGATTATATTAAAATTGTTAATAATTCTGATTATCCTCTAAATTTTAAACTTTAAACAAACTTTCAACATAAGAGCCTGTAATTAACCTATCTGTAACTCTGTTGTTTTATCTAATGATGTTAGCCTCTTTAAAAAGGACAACATTGGTATAGCCTCTGCTTATTGATACTACAAAAAACTTGCAGCTCTTTGTTAGCGCTATTCAGTTGTAACAAGATACTATGTTTTTATTACGTTTACAAATGTAGAATACTTTCATTTATTTATGTAATCTTCGTTGCTGTCATCATCTCTCCTGTGTATTAAGACATTATTTAGACTGGTGTAAAGCAATATTACGCATTTTTTTCAGTCAGTTTGGACATCCAGTGATTAAGAAGCAAAGTTTGAAGTATAACATTTGTTTTTAAGTAGTCTATTTTTTGGTTTACTTAACAATTGCATGTAATTCAGTGACAATCAAAGCTTCGTTGTGCTTGGAGGTGTATGTACATAGCAAACTAACAATACTGCATTAAATAACCAGCAGTCATCAATATTGCTTCACCTTGTTAATAAGGTGGACAATACCTTCTTTGGAAACAGATTTGACAACCAAATGGTGTAATAATAATAGTTTCCATGCTGGTCTGTTCTTTGTCATACACTTCTGATGTGAAAAATGTTTTGTTGACTTTCTTTTACCATGCATAACCCAATATTAATAGCTCTACAAGTTAGAGCTCATATGTCAGGTTTCAGCATTGCATGATTATTTTTATGACTGAGTCACAAAATCCTTAGTGACTGGAGCTAAAAATGCGAATAATTGTCTAAATCTACTGCCATTACAGGGCTTCAGAGATCAGTGAGGTTTTTCAAGACGGCAAAACTGTCACCATCTCTGACCTACAGTCATGGTGAGAGTGCAGGAGTCAGTAACTTGCTCAATTATGAGGCTTGGAAATGGCAATGCATGCAGTACTTCCAGGGCAGGGAAAAATATAGATGCATTTAGCGAAAATATGATTATTCATTTACTTTGAAAACTCTGTGATAGTTTTACAAATTGTTACTGGGCAAAAAGAATTCAGCAGCAGCCAATTTGCTGTTAACACAATTACAACTCAAATGGCTGACTAGAATTTTGTGTGTGATGGGAATCTGATATCCTGCCACAGGGTAGATGCATGGGAATTTCTAGCCACAACCCATTAGAAAAAGCCACCATACTGCTCCTTTGAGTTCCTAGCTGCAATTAGACAGCAGTGGGACACTGATGTGAAGCCTTTATGAATAGAAACCAGTATGCCCCTGGGCAAAAGAAGCATGTGAAGGGATGGCTCAGCAGCAGCAGGGGACAAACTCACATTTTGAGCAACACTATATTGCATGAAAAATGTTTTTTAATGTGAACAGGCATCTACATTCACCTGTATATTATAGGAGACTAACTCCCTAACAGCATCAGCACCACCATTCATGACCTGATCAAGGAGTAAAGATGGCTTTTAAACAACGTGTCAAATTATTCTGTTTATTTAAGGTTTGCCACAAGTGTCCTGGTTTAGCAGTAGCAGTCATTTTTTCTCCTTCTTAGTAGCTGTTGCAGTGCTGTGGTTTTGACTTTAGGCCTGGGAATAATACTGATAAAGCCAATGTTTTTGGTTGCTGGTCAGAATGTTTACCCTGACCAAGGACTTTGTGAGTCTCATGCTCTGCCGGGGAGGAGGGGAAGCTGGGAGGAAGCAGAGACAGGACATCTGACCCAAACTAACCAAAGAGGTATTCCATACCACAGCACGTCATGCCCAGGAGGTAGAACTGAGAGTGGCCCGGAGGGGCTGGAACGCGGCAGGGTGGGGGTGAGGTACCAGTCGGTGAGCGGTTGTGTTCTCTTCCTTGTTATTTCCTTTATCATTATTACTATTAGTGGTAGCAGTACTGATTTGTGTTATACCTTAGTTATTAAACTGTTCTTATCTCAACCCGTGGGAGTTGCATTCTTTTGATTCTCCTCCCTGTCCCTCCAGAAGCGGGGGGAAGAAAGGTGGTGGTGGGGGAAGTGGACTGCGTGGTTCTAATTTACGGCCTGGGCTTAAACCACGACACACAAGTTAAACTTCTAAATAGTGCTGGTGACACAGCTGAACCTTATTATATAGTAAATCCATTCAGGGTGCTCTTGAGGTTGGTTCCAAAACGAGGAAGTAAGGAAAACCTGCTTTAGAAAGGTAAGAAGTGATTCAGTTTGTGAAGTTTGCCCACCAAGTTTTCTGTTTTGTTACCTAAGGAGTTTGATTGATGGTAATTTCTTTCCTTGAAGACTGAGAGAGATTGGGTTGTATAGCCACAATTGGACAGATAAGGATAAACTATCAAGAGCTGTCAACATATGAATGTACTTAACTAAGATAAATCAATGAAGGACCTTAGTAAATGTCAAAAGATGCAGAGCTTGAAACAAGTGAATTATCAGTTTGCAGAGACAAGGTCTCTGACAGTGGGGTGAGGGAAAAAATCAAGAATGAGAGGAGGCTGTGTATTCATACACACTCAATTTCCATTGTGACTTAAGAATTCCTAACTCTGTTGCTTGTTTGCTTTTTTTTTTTTTAATAAATGCTGTTCTGTGCAGTCACTGATCAACTGATGTGCAGTCATTGCATCAACTGATTGCAGGGATGACAAAAGGGTAAAGCCTCTGAAATGATGTTTCATCAAAAAATTATATAGAACAATATTTACTGGGGATTAAGTGTCAAAGTACAGAGTCACAGGGGAACCATCTTTGTGAACAAAACAGTTGAAGTATGCATAGTTTATAGTTGGAAGCTTACCTTGAGGATACTAGGCAGATATGAAGCTGAGCTGGTATTCATACAGCATGTTAAAAACACCTATTGCTAGAGAATAACTAATACGTCAAAAGGTGGTGTTGCTGATACATAATATGACCTGTTAGATGAGTAGTTCTGATGAAGTCAGAACAGCTAAGTAAGCAAATCCCAGTAACATGGTTTATTTGTCCGTTGCCTGCATATAAGGTCCTTTCCAAACCTAACTGTTCTATGACTCTAAGATTCTATTTAACCCTAGGAGCAATGCTGATGTTGTACATCAGCAATATGCAACAGCATTCAGGACAACATGCACTTACTGGTAGATCTGCACTCATATAAGGGACAGATACCCAAAGTCAACAGTTTTACCATAGTCCCTAACTGCTGATTGAAGTTAGGCTTGAAAGACTGTTGATTTTAAATACTAATTGGTAATGAGTTTTAAATCAGCAGTATTTTGATCACTGCAGGTATTTTTAAAACTGAAACACTTCAGAGGTCAAAATCCCCAATCAAGATCCAATCATAGTTAAATATGTACTGAAAAAGAAATGAACAGAAGAACTCCATAGACAAAAAACTGAAATGGAATAGTACATAAAGTTCCAAAGATACAGGAGTAGAGGTCTCAGAATAGAGCCTCCAGAGTGGGGAAAAAAGCTTATTTAAAGAACTCTATTTGGAAAATTATCTTCCCCGATCATAAATAAAATTTTGGCATTGTCAAATTGGCGCCCATTTTGTCTTTGACACTTGAGTCTGGGTTTTATCTGCCAAAGTCCACATTCAAAATTCATTTGAGACAGTTCTACTTACTTACATTTTATTATATCAACTAAAGACAGGATAAAGTAGTCAAGTCAGAATCTGTGAATCTTGTCTGAATCTGCCACAGTGCCTTGTTGCTGCCAACATTTAGCTTTCTATGTGTCAGTTTATAAATCTACTTTGGAATTGCTCAAAGCATAACGAGTCCTTTCACTCTCATAACATGTCTTAAAAAGATCAGCAAATTAACATATGTACATTTCTCTGCTTCCAATGAGCCAAAGCAGAACAACATACAGATGAGCTGCTCTGATGCACTGCGAGGTTTAACAAAGAGCTGTAGGAAGCCACATTTGAGACAAAATTCTTTTGAGCGATGGTGTGTTTAACCAGATCAGGACTAAGCCATCTACTAAATTTCCACTCAGATGCACAAACCTTCAGCTAAACATGTATGTTTGTGCTTTTACAATATTAAAATGTAATTGAAACTGTCAAAAAATGTAGCAGTGTTAGTCTAGAGAAGTTACGTTAAATGCAAGAAGAAAGACATAGTAAGCCTGTTGCCCTGTTTGAAATCTTAGACTTATATTCACTCTAAACTGATGACGATTAAAGCCTTCTCCTCTGTCAGAATGGCCAGTGAATTTACAAAAAGGAGGCATATCCCATACCCCAGGCTCCTGAAGATGTACTAAACATGTAAAAAGAAAGTTCAGTTACCCCTATCAGAAGCATTCAATATGAAGGAAGCACTTATTATGAAAATATTTTTAAATCCGTCATTCTCAAAAATGCTTTTTTTCTGTCAACATAGCAAAAATTGAAACTATGTAAAAAGCCTCATTATCCCATAAACGCAGATCTGAAAGCCTTGTCAGACTGCCTATTGAATTAGCAAATACAAAAGTTGAGCACTCTGATTGATGCTGCCCTGTCAAAGCAGCAGCCAAGAGGATTTAGGTAGCTTTATTAAAGCTGGGTTGTATGGCAAGACTAAGTATTAATTCTTAATATGGTCGAACACAAGGTTGGAGCATGTCTGCTGAGACTGCTTTTTCCTTCTGTTAGATTACCAGATTCAAGCTTACTGTCAAAATGCAGAACAGAGGTTTAGATGCAAAGTACTAACTATATTCCAAAAAAAAAAAAAAGCTTTCTGTTTTAACTGTGTGACAGTTTTAAGAAAAGGACCTAAAACCCACCCCCAAACTCAAAGAAATAGAACACCTGAAGCAAAATATATAAGAGGTAAGAAAATATCGTAGATACTATCTTCAGCTTTTATGAGGAAGAGCACTTGAGTCTTCAAGAAAGGAGAATGCAAAGAACAGAGTTGACTCTAACAACTAACAAAACAGGAAAGGAGCAGATGTGGCTGCCCTGTTGTGTTTATGCCAGAGCTTCAGAGAACTGTGCCTCCTACAACTGCTCCATCAGCAAGGCAGCGTGAGGGTTAAGGCAGCTTCTGCAGTCAGAAAGGTCCCCGTTCCCACACACTGCCTTTTGCCGGAAAAAAAAGCACTTAGGACTGGTTACAGGTTTTTTCCTCGGCTGCCAAGATTGAGTTTCTTTTACATTCAGAAGGCTTGAAGTAGTACTTGTATAATTCTGTAGGCTTCATTTGTCTACTGCACATTCTGATTAAAAGGGAGTTAACTTATTTCTGCAGGAAAAAAGGTTGTAACAGAAAGAGCACCATAGTTAACTTGGTTATTGTTAACTGTTGCAGATAGAGCAAAAATTGAATAGGATAGAAACAGTTTTCAATTTTAAAAACATTCCTCAGGCTGCTCTTGTCATACTTTTAACATGAGTTAAATAGGAAATGCTTACAACTAGAGAACTCATGCTTTTTCATCGAATGCTATTTTTATTGCCTATATATTTTTGTGCATCCAGAAAATGATAGAAAACAAGAATGGCATTCAAGTACAAGCTTACTGCTCGTCAGCACCAAGGCTGTGAACTATTAAAGTGTCTTGAAAGATATATCTCTGTGAAACATATCTGGTTGTGTAGACTGCCATGTTCCTATCTAGAGATTATGATACTGTGTTTGTGTCCCAGGTGTGTGTGATGCCAAGTGCACAGTGTTGGAATGCTAGACAGGATTCTGAATGGGGCTGTAGCCCATTGTGGAGAAAGGTTAATTTGACTATTTTTAAGCCACATTTACATTTTCAGAATAAGCTTTCAGAGATTTTAATCAAAATTCTAGGGTCTTAGTTGTCCAGGGATTTCCTTCTTTTCTCCCCTTCTTCGGAGGCTGCTAGTTTGAACAAAATAGACTGTGTGAGCTTCACACCTGTTAGTTTTGCTGCCAGGGATTTTGTGATCATTTTCCCATTATTCCCAAGCCTGATTTATTTTTTGAAGTGTTTTATTTGTTTGCATTTTGTTTTTTGAAAGTGTGAGTATAGACTGCTCTTCTTCTTGGGCTGCTGGCTACAAACTGGATCACCTTGTGAGAAGGGTAGAGTGCATAATTCTTCCGTAACTCCTCTTAATTTAAGAAGGCAACTAATCCAACTCTGAAGTTGCTTTGGCATAAGGTGGGAAAGGGAGAAAGGATTGAGAATGAGAGACAGCCAGCAGGGAGCTGACATGCAGACAGATGTGGAGGCCTCAGAGGCAGCAGACAGAAACATCTTAGGGACTTAGACCAGAACGAATAGAGCTTGTAACAGTGTCAGAGTTGCTAGACTGAGAGCAAGGCTGAAAGAAAGGCCCTTTCAATATCCTGTAAAGACACTGTGACAGAGGGGGTGATCGGTTTATAAATCTTTTGGGTTTATTGTCTCATCCTGATTTTGAACTACGGAAGAACTTAATAGCTCCAGGTGTGTTCTAAGCAACCTTGACTTTTGCATTTGAAAGTCATTTTGTCTGTGGTCCTCATTATAAATAGAAAATCTACATGGATCCAGGCTTTCAAAGCCTGACTTGAGTCTTGCATCATCTCAAACTCAGAACATTGAAATAAGCACTGCTTTGTTGAGAAATGATTGCAGCACACTTGCCAGTGCACTCCTGGGAGTAATGAAACAGCAATTTTTTTCACTTTTAGCATTTTAAATAGGTTTTCCTACTCTACATTGCAGCTTGAAAAACAGTAAAAAAATCTCGTATATGCTGAGGAAACTTTGCTAGAGATTTTGGGAGTTTGTTTTAAGCTAATTAAATTCCTGTCTCTGGGAGTTGCCTGCACTTTGGGGTAAGTTTAAATCTGGACGATTATTAAAAAAGGTCACAAAATACAGGGACAATCAGGATTTAAAATGGCATTATACAGATTTAAAAAATCACTCAATTTGTGCCAAATAAAATGAGTATTGTAGAGTTTCTCTTTCAGAAACATAACTCACCAGTTAGAATCCGTGTCCTACTTATACAGTGTGGCAGTTTCTTCAAGTAACTTTGACAACCAGAAGGACACCTACATTAAGAAGTATTTGATGTCCAAATTTGTATGAACTAACCAAAACTGAGAGTGTCTGCTCAAGCTCTAAAGCGTACCAGTAATCTACAAGCTGATCTATGAAAAGAAGCATATCGTAAAATCAGTAAACATGTACCTAACATATCTCAAGCTCAGCTCATATAGTTCATAGCTAATTTTTGCCTGACAAACAAGGATACAAATTTAATGAGCTTTAACTTACAAGATAATAAAAGCAGTCCCAGGATAAGGAACACTACACAAAAAGAAACAGAGAGAAACATAAAAAGCTAATTGTTTTAAATTCTCTGCAGCTGTAATGAAATACAGTAAGAAACATCCCCAAGCATACTGCATTCGATTTGCTTGCATAGAAATCAAGAACTGGTTAAACAAGCAAAACTGAGATTGAGCACTCCCTAGTTCAATGGCTCCAATTTCAGCTCAATTTTTGCAAGAAAATGCATGCTGTTTACCCAGCATGCACAAATTAAAATTAAGCTAAAAATGTTTTTCTTTGTTCTTTTCTACTTTACTTTCCAATGAGCAATTTTTCTTACACAAACACTGAGCAGAGCAAATAACAAGCTCATTGAAAATATGAGTCAAGAACAAGTAGTTGATTTCTTATCTTTGCACTGCAAATTAGGCATACAAATCAAGTACAGTGTTGTCCTTCTTAAAATGCATCTTTAAGTGTCTGTTAGATCATACTTATTTCCAAAAAAGGGGGTTACTCTATGTCGTGGTTTAAGCCCCGGCTGTAAATCAGAACCACGAAGTCCACTTCCCCCCCCACCTTTCTTCGCTCCGCTCCTGGAGGGACGGGGAGGAGAATCAAAAGAATGCAGCTCCCACGGGTTGAGATAAGAACAGTTTAATAACTAAGGTATAACACAAATCACTACTGCTACCACCAATAATAATAAAGGAAATAACAAGGAAGAGAATACAACCGCTCACCAACCGGTACCTCACCCCCACCCTGCCATGATCCAGCCCTTCCGGGAACTCTCAGTTCTACATCCTGGGCATGACGTGCTGTGGTATGGAATACCTCTTTGGCTAGTTTGGGTCAGGTGTCCTGTCCCTGCTTCCTCCCGGCTTCTCCTCCTCCCTGGCAGAGCATGAGACTCACAAAGTCCTTGGTCAGGATAAACATTCTGACCAGCAACTGAAAACATCGGCTTTATCAATATTTTCCCAGGCCGAAAGTCAAAACCACAGCACTGCACTAAGTACTAAGAAGAAGAAAAACTGACTGCTGCTGCTGAACCCAGGACACTCTACCAGCTGAAAGATATATTCTAGTGAATTTTCCACTTCTGTATTATCTTGGGCTTAGGCCTTAAATGGACATCACTCCAGCCATGGAATACTTACCTGAGTATTATGGTTTCACTCATAGTTGAAACGGAGTCAGTGCTGGAGCAACTCAGTCAAATTTCAAATACATGTAAAAGTAATGTTAGAGCTAAGGATAGAGTTAAGGAATCAGCACTTCTCAGATAGAACAGAAAAACAAATAACCCCAAACATTTTTCTGCTAGTTTAATTGAAGTAGGAGAATTAACCAGGTCATACAGACTGAAAAATTTCAGTGTTAGATTATTCCGTGGTAACTTAGGTTGCTATGTTACACTATTACTACTGTCCTATCTGCTTGGCTAATGCCCATGAAAGTTAGTCTATCATAATGATATGGTATGATCTGAATTTCAGCTTCAGTCATTCAATATAATGAAAGTCTTATACTTTCCCCTTTAGAGCTTTAACAACAACAATCAAGTAATATTTCTTTCTTGCTCATCTGACAGGAGGACTGCACGTTTCTGGAAAAGTCTGAAAGAGGATCTATAATTCTTTGCAGCATTAGCTACAAACAACTGCTACTAAAACTGCATTTACAATTATTACAACTACTTTTTACTCCAGGTAATAGGTTACAAATGCAAATCTCGAAAGGTTTTTCTTAATAGCTGGAATTTGTGGAAGGCAAGTATACTGGGTGTCGGGTATAATTTTGCTCTTGCTAGTTGACTGAGAACTCCAAGGGAGTGAAAATGGTATGTTTTAATCACCTGCTTCTGTTACCTGTCAGTTTTACCATTTTAGTCATAGAAGTCTTAACTAGTATACTAAAAGTCATGCTACAAAGACTATTGCAAAGACTGATTAAGTCACCTTCCCTTAGGAACTCAGTTTGGTGAAAATTTATGTTAATATTTTGTAGTTATTTCCTCTTTTTCATTTGACAGTTGGAATACTAGAGATTTATTAAATAAAAAGCTTGTGGGTGTTAATTCTCATACTCCACATCCTTACTGCAGTTGACTAACATGTTGAAAAAACCATTATACCCCTTTCTTTTCCAAAACCCACATAATTACTTATTTTCCACTTGAATATCAGGTGTCAATCAAATGTAGGCCTTGTAATTACTGTTGTGCCGTAACTTCCATTAATTAAAATTATATGCATAACAACATATTGTTTCTAAATTCCTCAGAAAAACAGGATTCCAATTTTTAATTCTGCAATTTATTTTAAAGGTCATACTTTGATGCTAAAGCAAAAATTACATTGCACCAAATATAAAGCTCTGTTTGTTATGACTTACATTGAAAGAAATCTTGCTAATTTTATTCTGGCACTACTCATTCTGTACATGATTTTTGATAAGCTGAATATATTTAGCACAGAAGTACTTCAAATGTTCTTAGCTTGGCAGAACAATAAATCAGTAAATAGAAAAAATATTTAACGCTGCATCTGCTTCCTTCGTCAGGAAAAAACACAATGATTTAAAGTTTGTTTTCCCAATACCTAAACCCAATGTTTGCTGGTTTACACTAAACTGGCGTAGACCTGATATATCTCATAATATTTACCCAAAGTGCATTGTGTCTTGACAAGAACATTTTAACCTTTAGTAACTAGTAAAGTTCAACTGTTACATAATTAACCTGAAATGCCAAAAGGTTTTGGGTTGATTGTAAGCATTTTGGGTTGGGTTTTTTGTTTCCTTTGTTTGGTTGGGGGTTTTTTTGTTGTTTGGTTGTGAGGTTTTTTTAACAGTTCTGGTGCGTACATTAACAATGAGTGAATTTTCAGACTGGGCCATTATAATGTAGTTTTTCAGCAACTGAAGTACTGCATTTTAAATCCAAACTTTGCTTTCACTATTTCACTATCTTCACTGCAGAAGTAAATTAGATATTTCATCCAAGTAGGAGGGATCCAGGAAACCATGCAAGTCGTTCTATACTGCACCACAGACCTATTGTCCTGGTCCTGAGAGGAGCTTGCAAGCACAGGTTGCTTCCTCTTCTGAGCAGTAACCAACCTAGGATAAGTAGTCTGGCAAAGCCAGCTGCTTTATAGAGACTAAAGATGTCTTTTTAAATGGTGCACAGGCAATGAACTGATGGTGTGTTTGATCTGCAGTTCTCCACCTGTTCAGCATAAGGTGAATTTTGCAGTGTAGAGTCTTTAGTCTTATTGAACCATCATTTGGGGAAATAGTAGCGAATTCCAAGGAGTAGGCCCAAGTCCTAGTCTTACTGCATGGACATCCTCTAGCTATTGCACATCGGATATTGAGAAGCTTTCAGCAAAAAATGAGACATGCTCAAAGTGGAAAAATATTGTTTGTCCATTTATATGTGAGATAAGTATAATAATTTCTTCTGTGTTCCTTGAACTTAGTGGACAGATTGATTTAATTTATGCTAATTATATGCTTAGCAAGTCTAACAATGTCAGCAATTCAATAGTTGCAGGGGAATATTATGTGTATCCAGCTGTGCAATGCGACTTCCAAGAATAAATCTAAATCTTTGTATTTGGCTGACTTGCAATAACGACCCTTTCAAGAAAGGAATGCCACAATCCTTTAATTGCCACACAGTAGAAAAGCCATTTTATCAAAGAATCAATAGGGTAATCACTTACATAATTTACATCATTTCTGCAGGTTGCACACACCTGAACAAGCTTTTGCTTTAACATGGAGTTTAGGCTTGGTCTGCCTTAAACAGTTCACACAAAGCTCCTAACAAAACCTAGGTGTTGTTTTTATGATCCTAACATACAACTAGGTATCAAAAAGAAGTAAAAACAAGTCATGGAATTACTTATTTATGAAAAACAATTGTGGATTTTCAGTTAGGAGCTTTACCACACATTATCTGTGTAAAACAGGTGCCGGAGAAGGTGGGCTAGGAAGTTGGCTGTGTATGGTTTGCAATCAAAGCACAGCCCACAGACTTAATCTTTTCATTAAAAATGAGAAAAACGTTTCTAAATTTTTTAGTGCATCCATTCTGTTTAATCTTCTCTCAGCTCTGATTTCACAGGGCAAGGCCAAACTCCGCTTTCTTTCATCTAGCCTCAGACAATTGGCTCCTTTTAAATAGGGAGCTACAAAACTAACAGAAGACAACCTGCAATAGCATGTTTAAAGAGCAACCATCTAAAAAATATTTCAACAACCATTCCTAAATGATTCTTAGGTTTCCTGAACCACTTTTGATTGCCGGTCCCGAGGGTGATGTTTCCTGGTCACAAATAGGTACAGCCTGGATGGAACGGGATAGGGGCAGTTTGGTTTTCTTTCTGAAAAACCACTGCTCCAAGAAGGTGTTTCAGCCCTGTTCTGGGGAGAGGATTCTGACAAGCAGGATGGGAAGTTCATTCTCCATGGCCCCTTCAGTCACTGGCTTCTTTCTTTTCCTGAGGCTGCCAGCAAAAGTGCCAATTAGTAGCAATTGTGATGGTGATTTCTGAAGTGCAGTTTAAAGGATTTCTAACTGGGTTGAAGCTGTTGTCAGTTGACTGACTAGAATAATAATAATAATAAAGCTCACTGCTTCAACAGAAGCTTGTTAGACTTTTCTGTGTGATCTGCTATGGATAGCCTGAACGCAACAGCTTTTGCATTCAAAAGAGGGATTTTCCTAAAAGCATCAGTGAGCACTCTGCTGTTTTACCTGCTCTAAAAAAAACCCCTTACTTTTAAATTCTGCTAAAACCAAAAATAAATAAGGATCTGGAAATAGGAGGGGGGCAAAACCAGAAGAAACCTGAGGGGCATGCATAACTAAGTACACCAAGATCCCTTCAGTGTAGTCTTATGAAGTGGAAAAAATACTATGCCTTTTTCATGTCCAGAGTTACAGAGACAGAACTATAAGCCCTGAATGGGTTAAAACACAAGGGCCGTGATATATTGAAGCTTTATGTTGCTATTTTATCGTCAACATCACAAACTGACATATACTGACAAGCCATCCAAAGAAATAAACATTAATTATTTGCATATAATAAGAGAATGCTTGAACTATGCATGAACAGTATGAAGCCATCTTTTTAAAAGGCTTTGTTTAAAACATTTTCTTTATGGGACCATACATATTTAGCTCCCTTTTTTATTTTTCCTTCCTATGTTGATCTTACAGCACAGAGAGATCTGTTCTCATGGTAATGAGCTCACACGAACAACCACTTAACAAAACACATAGCAGTCTTAGATTTCAGAGCCACATGTATTAGTTGCGTCAAACATCAAATCTTCTTTTAGAGTTCCCAAAGGGCTTTTTAAAACAAAACCCACATACATGGGCCTGAGCCAATTGCAGGAACAGAGCCAGGTCTTGCTGTGCTGGACATGGCAAGCAGCCCCTGAGCTGGGCCTGTGTCCTCCTTCCCCTTCCTCTCTTGAGGACCTTCAGGTGTCCTTGAGGCTTTGACTGGCTTTCCCTCAGTCTTGAGGGCTGTTCCTCAGCTGGTCACTTCTTATAGAGGGGACATGACTGAAGGAGCACAAATAAAGCAAATCCCACATCAGGCACTACAGTGGGATTGTGCCTCCCCTGCAGCCTGCCTTCCCCAAGGAGGAGAGGGGCTTCATTTGCCATGCCCCAATCTTTCTATCTGGCTTTTAGCAACATGCTAGTAAAATCTGATGGGAGGGAGTAGGGTTTAAGGTCATTATCCTTTGAGCAGGTGGTGTGAAGTAGTGACTGTTTGCATCTGTGAGGCATGGTCTTTGTCTTGCAAACACTGGAGATAGGGTGAGCTGTGATCCTCTGTGGGTTGAACCCATAGAAGTTAGTCTGTGAGTAAAGATATGAGGTTTGGGTTGTTTATGTATGCGTCAGATCACTTTGTTACTTGAGAGGATTTGAACTGATTCTTTCACAAAATTAACACAGTTTGTGATGTTTGTGGTGTTTTCAAAACAGCAAGTCAGAAGACTGCTTTGAGAGCAGAGATGTTACATGCTCGTGATGTGTGGTGACTTAAGGATATTTGTCCAAAAAGATATGGGGACCACCACGGAGAGGTAGTTCCAGAATTGTTTTTGTGAATTAGAGTAGCTATTGCTTAGCACAACTTTTACTCAGAGAGTAATCCCCAATTATTTCTTGCTATGTATGTCTATTTAACAATGGGGTTTACGCTGGTGTAGAGCATGGAGTTTTACAGAGATTTATGTTACAGCACTCCTATTTCCATTTTTAATATGAGTTAAAACTCCTAATATTTTAATTCTGGTTTTGTACATACAGAATTACATTCTGGTTATATAAGTGACAAGTGCTTCAGAGGCTGAGGGTGTTCTGAAATACGCAGTAGCTGTCCTTTGGATAGGAAAAAAGTAAAAAAACGTGATTAGTAGTATTAAAACAGAGACCATGCATGTAAAATGAGGGGGAAAAGGCCTCTCAAAAGAACCACAGACCAAAAATACAGGGTTTGCCCCGCATTCTTTTCTAGTGCGTGTTGAAGTTTTACTGTTTGTGTTCATAGTTATAATAAAAAATACTTTTGCTGACTATAAATGTGGATCCAGAATAAAACAAAAAAAAAAAAGTTTTGTCATTTTCCAAGTATATACATTTTCCAAATACAGTTTTGTGCACGAATGTGGCCCATCTGGGTGTGTGTATGTGTAGAGTGTCGTGGTTTAAGGCCAGGCTGTAAATCAGAACCACGCAGTCTACTGCCCCCCCGCCCCTTTCGGGGAGGAGAATCAAAAGAATGCAGCTCCCACGGGTTGAGATAAAGACAGTCCAGTAACTAAGGTATAACACAAATCACTACTGCTGCCACCAATAATAACAACGACAAGAGAAATAACAATGGAAGAGAATACGATACCGCCCGCCGGAAAAGACAGCCCGACCGAAAAGGGGACGTGCCCTTCCGGGTAGTTCCCAGTTACATCCCCTGGCATGACGTGCTGTGGTATGGAATACCTCCTTGGCCAGTCTGGGTCAGGTGTCCTGTCCCTGCTTCCTCCCGGCCCCTCCTCCTCCCTGGCAGAGCATGAGACTCACAAAGTCCTTGGTCAGTCTAAACATCGGTGTTATCAGCTTTTGTTCCCAGGCCAAAAGTCAAAAACACAGTGCTGCAACAGCTACTAAGAAGGAGAAAAAACTGACTGCTACTGCTGAACCCAGGACAGTAGAGTTGAAATGGGTGTGCTTCTTTTTCATGAAACAATAGAGACTGACAAATGTTTTTTATGTAAAATTATTCATGCAAGGATCTAATGTGTTTCTTTCTGGCTAAACCCTGTCTGAATATATAAATATTTTAATGTAAATGTCTTATGTGAATTTTCCTATATATACCAAGAAAGATCCCTGTGATTATAGTACGTCACATATTTTGGGCATAAACAGTTCTCCAAATTCAAAGTTATGATCACAGAACACTTCTGAGTAAACAAATTCAGCCTCTGTTTCTGGCAACCATGTCGCATGTCTTTTATGTCAGGCTCTGTCTTAAAAATGATTCTTATAAGTGCTTGGAGCTATCAAGTTCCTTTAATAGTTCTTAAGTTTCCTAATTTACATGCCAGTTTATTCATGGCATTTGTTTTGTACCAACGTTATTATTTTAATTTGATAATTTTTATTCTTCTGATCCCTTTGTTTTTTAAAATGAATTATACTTGTATTTTGGAATTCATTTTACTAGGCAAAGGAGCAAGCATCCTTTAGTCTACTTTGTTTTAGAGTTCATCATTCACCAGTCAGCCTTAGTAGTTCTTCTCTACACCCATGGTAATTTAACTTCTTTTTAGTTTTTTATTGCTGCTTACAATAATCAATCAAAACCCTGTGGATAAGACCTTCATGCATTGAACTAGGACATGACTGCCTCCCACTATCTATAGAAAAATACTAAAAATGCTTAGATGGAAAAGCAATGTGTTCATGTTAACCAGCAATGCTTAGAGACAGGGGCAGCTGTGTAGAAAGCCATTCTCCCCCAGTCAGAAATGTTATTTAAACTATATAATGTAAGGAAGAAAGGGATACTTCTTCAAAACAGAGGTGGGAAAATTGAAGTGTGGGGGGGTAAGTGGGAGTTGCTAGGGTGGAGGAATTTTGGCAGACAGTCATCCTGTTAATTAATATTCAAAAGATATTTTCATCTTGTAACTTTTCCTATGAACTACCCCCTGGGCGACCATTTCCTGTTATTAATACACTTAAATTTTAATAGCATTAAATTTTATTCTGCCATCATTCTCAAGGTCATCTAGTTCCTCATGTTTCATATTCTAGTGCCCTTTGAGCTGATGACTTTCAACAGTCCTGCCACCAAAAAACCCCACCAGCACCTCCTGCTTTTTCGTGGAAGCCATTAACATTAGATAAGAAGCCTCTAGCCCACTTATTCCTTTTTCTTTTGCGATGTCTTTGCTACGTACCCTTTAAGCAGTTCCTTATCTATCTTTACAATTCTTTTACTACCACTTTCTGCAGATTAACTAATAGTTTTCTATATGTGTCAAATACTTAATATTAAAGTTCAGATAGGTTAGTTCTACCACATTTCCTTTACCTATAAAATCAGTTATCATTCTGACACCCAAAATCGTGGGTAAACTTATGTTCTGTGTCAGCCCATTTATCATATACCTCTGTGTCTTTACAAGGAAAGTAATCTCTTACAGGTTTGTTCCCTCTGTGTGGAAAAGAAACTTATCACAGAAAGAGCTGAACAATAAAAGCCAGTTTATTTCTGTATGTTCAAAGCTTATTTTAGACAGAAGTAATTCAAGTGCTTTCTTTTTTTGTCTAACTATAATACCCGTGGTTTTATGCACTATACTGAGTGCTGCCTTTCTGACTTGTTTCTCTGAATAATTCAAACTATATCTGAGTTACTTTCCTTGCGAAAAAACAAACCTCTGACATGAGCATGCAAATGCAATAAAATAGAATATTGCCCTGTGCCTAGGAGTATGTTATGGGAACATTTTGATTACCTGAATCATGAGAACAGTCCAAGTATCTACAGTGGAATTTCCTGCATAGTGCAGGAAAATCATATCCACTTTGTTATTTGCAATTTTGCAATAATGATGGCCATTTCAGGAATAAATCCAAGTCCTATATATATATATATTTAATCTAAAGGAATATTTTATTTCCTGTTTGACCTGGCTCAGCAGGTGATAGGAGTCAAAAGTCATTACTCAGAGGCAGGTTCCATCTGGTCAGCTCCATGGCAGTATTCTGCTGCTCTGAAGCTCAGTGGCTACCAATTTGATTTATTCCACCGTGCTTTCAGTGAAACCTAAGTCTTGCTTCTAAGTTCCTGCAGCTGCTTTGAATCCAGGAATTTCGCACACACAAAAAGAAGAAAATGGTGTGGTAAAATACTCAGAGCAAAAATGCTAACAGTACCTACGTCTCCTACCTTGAACTCTGGGTCTGTAAGCAAACAAATTATGCAAATCTTAATAACATTTTGGAATGACATATAGAATCTTATCTAGATGCCTGGTTTTTATTTTCAGTATAAAGGTTTACCATATTTCTTGACATTGTTGCCACAAAAATTAACATAAACAATAATTTAATATGATGAAGATACTGTAAGATGATGAGTTATTACATGTGTTATGTGTAAACACAAAAATGTGTGTTTTTTGTGAAATCTTTCCTTAGTTTTCAGGGTGTTTCTTTATTTATACTGTTGGGGTTTTTTTTATCAACAATCATTATCATTGCTTTTAATTATTACTCATACAGTCTTATGCTACAAAATCCAAGATACTTGCTTCAGAATAATTAGACAACGTGTTTCTTCAGCAGAACACCTGTTTCAAGAAGGTTCCTCTGCTTCTGTCTGCCCTTCTCACTCGTACATAAGGTTTGCTGCCATCTCGTGTCCTCCTACCTCCCATACCCCATATGCAGTGATACATCTCCTTGTGAACACTGGAAGTGGTAAAGATGAACTCTGCATACACACAAAACCAAAACAAAACTCACAAACAAAACCACCAAGTTTTTTCGACTGTTTAATTTAACTTAACCAAGACCTGCAAATACCTGTGCTGGTGCAGTATGGAGGGCCAGCAGAATTAGTGACGAGTGATGGGCTGCGCTGGGTGTGTTAAACCACTTCTGAAGATAATGTATTGTGTAATTACATCCTGTGTCAGCTTTTGAGGGACAAGCTATGTGTCACAAAACTGGAATCTGTGCTGCCTCAGACACACTGTTTGCAGTCACTTTGAAACTATAGTTAGGTGGACTTTAACACAGTGATGTTTTCAGTGATGATGTATCCTCAATTAGCAGTGTTATGTAATATAGCAGTAGCTAATTTTTGTTTTGAGCAAACTATCCATTCACCTATTAACATTTCATCTGTGAAAATTGCATTTGGATGTTAGTGTTCTATTCAGATAAATGGGGGCTGTTCACGCCTTGGTAAGTGCCTTGTTTCAATTTGGTTGTGAACAAACAAGACAGCCATGAATTCTTATGCAGCAGCGAGTCTATATTTGGAAACAGAAGAACTAGCAATGTTTAGTTAAAATGTTCAAAATCTTCCTGAATAAAGCATAACCTGTAGGAAGCTCTGAAATTCATAAGCTTCTCTTTCTGTTTCACTTCTGAATTGCATTTCCATGAAAAATTGGTTTTCTTTTTGGTTTATGCCACCAAAATAATGTTGTGCCATAGGGAAACAGTACTATTTGCATTAATTTGCGTTTAGGATTCCAGAGTAATTTGGTTCCCATACAGCACAATAGAAATCACAGTGTGTGAATTTTTGTATTTCTCCCATTATTTTGCAGGGATTGAGGTATAGAAACTAATATAATCTTGCAGAAATTGTCTTTAGGGGCTTTATAAAGCTCTCCTCTCTTTGCCTCAAAGAATTAAAAATTAAATAATATTTAAATCAATATGTTTGTCCTTAATTCATTAGATATGATTTGCATGTTCTAAAGGCAAACTGTGAGAAGTCTTGCATCTGAACTTCTAGGATGTTCAATGCTCCTATTAAAGCAGAGCAGCTAGGTATGATGAACGTGAATTGTTGATTGATTTGAGAAAATATAGTGATTATACTCTTTGCATTAGATTAATTGAATAAACCTATAAATATGTAAGTCGTAAAATCCTGTCTATTATCTATGAAAAAGTTAGATTTTATTCTGCTCTGACAAGTCTATGGTATCCTAGCCTGTATCTAAGCTGTCAGAGATTTCCACAGATTTGAAAATCTGTCCCCTGTTCCCCATATTAAATGTCACTGTCAGTTTACTCCATGAAAAATGAAGTTTATTTGATGTGGTTGTCATGATACTTGTATAAGCAGAGCACCTATCACTTTTTGCTGTAAAGAAAAAAAAATAACATAATATGTAGTCAGATTTTATTTTTTCTACAGTATTTTTGCAGAGCAAAGCTGTAGCAATGTATGCTTTCTTTACTTAGATAATTTTCGGAATGCATAAATATGTAATAGTCTAAAGAAAGAGTGTAGATAGTATAGTTAATGTGCTACGCAGTCAGATTTACTCTGTCTGGATCAGTATAGCTGGAAATACTGCTTGGAAGCAGTTGTATGTAACAGCATGTTTGTTCTTACCTATAGCAAAAATTCATGGTCAGGTAGTTTTGAGGAGTGATCTGTAACTGTTCACCCTAAGCATTTATATAAATCTCTCAGGCTGTTCCTTTCCTTGCAACAAAAGGATAACACTGACCACTTAGTGAACTATCACTAATGAGAACCCTCTTAGGACCTGAGTCATCATTCCAATCAGGCTGCCGAGTACTGAGGAGCAGTGAAGGACCTAAAAGCTATTCCGTTTTTCTAGGGGATTCTCCTTTGGGGTAAGAAAAGTCCATTGTGACAGTCTCCATTTGGCTTTCATACCAGTATGCTCCTATGGCAAAAGATCTATGCGCTTAACTTCTATGTCAGTGAGACTGACTGTTGTTCCCAAGCCCATGAGGACATGGGAAAACCAAATACCTTAGTTTGTTCATGTTGGGATTTTATTGCTTATGAGTCTTTTATATGCTTTCTCCTAAAATAGCAGTAATGGTGGTTCTACCAGTTGACACTATAGGCACTGTGAAAAGAATGACATTCTTAGTAAATGGCTTAGCCTGCAGAGGCAATGTGCACAAACATGACTGGATCTTCCATTGTCATTATGGAACAAATTCACACCTTGAGAGCAGTGTTTCTTCAGGTGATATTCCAAACCTGCATGTGCCACATCAGCCTGTGCCATTAGGCATAAACCTTTCTAACTGATTCACGTTAATACTATTTGTGTCCTTTGGTTTTTTTCCTTGTTAATTCCTCTGCACATAACGTGTATTAATTTCTACCAATGTTGGGTTTTGGCACTTGCTATTGTATTTTGGATTGTCTCTACCTCTGTATTTTCTCATTGGGTAGCCCCTCCTAAGTTAGTCATTGTACATATACATTCTCTTATGTTCATACAGAAAGCATCATGTATGAGGGTCACTTTATCATGTGTGTTTAACAACTACGTTTGCAAATAATTCAGTTCTTTATGATTTGTAGGACTCCATTTAGTAGTACAAATTTGTGCAGGTCCAAGCCACAGTTTCAGGAGTCCATACATATGCTAAAGAATGATTCCTTTCCCACAAAAATGCTCAAAATCTAAAGTGGCCAGTATGTTGTTGGCTAAATGGCTATATATAGCAAAGCCAGTGTATATCTATATACTGCATTAATATTTTGTCTTATTTAATAACGAATAGTATCTACTGAGTTCACAGAACACCTTAATTCAGGTCTAGCATGACTGGGCTTCACTGAAATGTGTCTCCTGTAAAGCTGTTAGCACTGTCCTTAATTATGACATGGCCCAAATCACCTGACACCAACAAGAGGAAAACCAGATATTTAATGAGGCATATAACAGCCAAGAGGCAAATCCCACACATGACATTAGATATAAACTTCATAATGAGTGTTTACAAGTTATCGTGAAGTAAGTGAGATTTGGTGTTTGAATTAAATACCTTGCCTATTTTAGGAAGCCTAACTTGAAGTATTAATGTAAGTTATGGCGTACACTGGCCTGCAATATATTCTGGTAAATTGAGGCATCATTTGAGTGGATATTTTAGCCATCAAACTTGTCTGAGATGTTGTTATAACTGTGAAAAAAAAAAATAGTTTGCAAGTCTGGCTGGATTATACATTATTAATAATAGCCTCTAAGACATATCAGGCACTGTACAAAAACATAGCATTGGCTGTAATGCCAACGGGCTTACACAAAAAAAACAGACAGATAAGGAGCAAGGATGTGACTAGAAACCTGCAGTTTTTCCTTTCAATCACTATAATTTTCCCCCATTAAAAAAAAAGAAATCATTGCCCATACTTCTTTCAGATTTTTTCTAAGTTTCATTTATTTTTGTAGTACAGCTCTCACTCACTACAGGCCTGATTTGTTTATCCTTATTGTTATACTCACGTGTTCCCCATTAATGTTGTATTTGAGTACTGCAGAATCCTTCTGAACTTCATAAAGCAATTCTGAGGTCAAAATTTATTACAGGGGAGAAACAAATAGTAAGGTCATGCAGAAGGTACAAATATAACTCCAGTGAAGGAAGGGGTCTCCGAGGGTTGGACAGCTCTCCAGTTATTTGGTGGTCTATTCTCCCACCTACTGCGTGTTATGTTCTTTATCTTCCTGCCACAACTTAAATTTACTAAGTACCAATTCTCACCTGATGTTTAACCTACTACACATCCGAAGGAAATAATCCCCAGTTTATTTTTCAGCAGCCTAGTCAAGTCCTCATTTTTGTTCATTGAACTCTCCTGATGGAAGAGAGATGTGGTAAAGCTGTGATATGAAATCATGGAAGATGTGGAGAGGATAGGTTTATATTTTCTAAACTCTTCAAGGAGGAAGGGCACAGAAATGGAAAGCTGGCCTGTTCAAAACCAGCACAGGGAGATTGCTCTTCTCTTGGGACTAGTGATTAATCTGCATCACTCATTGCCATATGGTATCCTGAACATTAATAAGAATAAAATAACACTCTACTTGAAATGCTTAGTATTTTAAAATATGTCAGACTATTGAAAGGATTACAGATCTTCATGCTTCCTTGCATAAATGGTCTTGTGGCACATGTGGTAAAAGGGACACTTTTCACAGGGTAGATTTGTCTCCTCAATGAAGAGGTCTGGGTTTTTTCCTGTAAGATGTCACTGTTCAAGGCAGGATTTGGGATTAGATGAGTGACTGCTTTGATCTGTGCTGGCCATTCCTCTTGACACTCCAGTCAAGGAGTTCTAGGAGTAAAACTTTTCTCCTTGAAGATTATTGATCATCTGGCTGCCTTGGGAGATTGAAGGTTGCTCCATGAGCTGACAGAGTGCTGTGATAGGTTGAGGGTTTCAGTCAAGCTTTAGGCAGCAGTGAGCATTTACTGGGAAATTATCACCTACTCAGAAGTAGTTGATAGTAATGAAAATGCTAAGGAGCCATTAACTCTGAGTAACCTGTGCTTCTGTAATTAAGAGGGTATCGAAAATCTACAGAAGATTATTTTATAATGTACTAAAGATTTCAGCTTTTCTTTGTTTCGCATCTTTAATAGTGAGAGCAAACCCCCCCCGCCCTATTATTCTTAATGAAGGTCACTATGCCTTTGACAAATAGATGGTGTCATAAAGTGGGCTGTGAATTTTTGGGGAAAATACTATGCTTAATTAGTACATCCTTGAAGAAGTGAAGAATAATGGTTATGTAGAGCAATGAAACAATAGGATTGTGTTTTCTTGTCTGGAAGTGACATGATTTTACTTTGATTAATACTACTGGTGGTGTATGATTGTACATATGTACACTGTCTCCCTTCTGTCCTATATCTCTTCTTTGCAAGAGAACAATCAAACCTCAAAACACTACCCAGTGCCCTCTTTCAGGACACCTTCACAGCACAAAAGGTATGCAAAGTCTTCAGTCTTTAGAGAGTCCTGTGATACAGAATGGTAGTTAATAGTTCTTAATTGTGACCAGCCTGGCTCAGCATTTTTAAGATGAAAGTTTAAGCAGCTCTTACTGTACAAATTTAGCTTATCTAATGCTCACTTGAAAAGTGTAACCCAAAATGTCAGCTCATAGAATAGTATATGGTCTTAATTCAATAGGAATACTTTGTATTTTTGGAAGTGTTAAGCTTGGATCATAGTTATTATGGATCAGTGACACTGCATAGAAGAGCAGCTTACCTGGAAACCAATAGGCCAGAGGGACAGCTATGCATATTTGGTCATATCATGTATCACAACAGATGTTGATCCAGAAACTTTTGTTTCTAAACTTCTCATTAATGCTAAAAACCTCTACATGTGTAAGCGTCTATGACTGCTAAAAGTGTCTTTTCCTGAAAGTGACAATGAGGTTTTCACAGGAGTGCATACAGTGCTGGTAAGGCTGGGGTACTAGGAGGCACACTGTCATAAGGTCATGGACCTGCCTGACTTGTTGTAATTCTGAAACATTCAATTTTTTATGGATCATTTGGGAATTACTTTTTAAAGCAGTGTGTTCATGATTCACAGAGAACTGTATCTGTATCTTTATAGCGGGACACTAGGGTGTGTGAAGCATGTAGATGGTGTTTGAGGGTTGTCCTGAAAGATTTGGAAGACTGAGCTGGGAGGCGTGATACTTGATGCATCCTCTGCCATACTGGCTCATGGAGTAGTCCCAGATTTTTACCTAGTTGGGAGATCCATTATTTCCAGTGTAAAAGAGATTTTGGAAATGAGTTAATGTGTGCATAGTGTGAACAGGAACCTCAGAGCAAGATCCAAGGGCGACCCATGTTGACAGAATTAGATACTTTTCTCTTGTTCGATTGTGTACAAATTGAAATGTGACTTAATTGATCCAGTAAGCTTGGTGCTTTTCCCTTTGTTCATTTAATGCAACAAAAGACCTTCCAGTGACTTTCAGTAGTTTCTGGATTGAATTCTCAGGCAAACCCAATGAAATAGCTGACTACTAAAGGAGCTAAGGCTGAAAAGCTTTTAATTTTACAGTACTTTGCAAACACTTAGGGGCTCAGATTCAATAAAAATAATAATGCTTTTGAATTTTGTTATTCTTCTCTATACTGTATTAAATTATGTATTAATAAATGCTCTATTGAAAGATGATTCACACTTATGTATGTTTAACAGTGAAACTTAATTCCCATGTTAAGTGGTGTATAAATACATAATTAAAAACACCCTTTGATTGAAGATGCTTATAATGGACAGATAATTAGAATGCACAACATTCACCTTTATTTTCCACTGTCTGAATAGCTACTAAGTATTGACTAGTTTTGTCTAGCCTAGCAGCTATCCCAAACTATTCTTTGTGAGTGGCAGAGAAGAGATAGGAGTGGAAGGGCAGATGAGGTGCAAGTGTTATCTCTGAAGTACAATCAGATTGTCGTTTTATTCTGTGTTACCGTTAGCAAATCACAGTTTGATTCTTTAAATGCATCTTTGTTTGAGAAGGCTTGTAGCCAGGGAGCATTGTAAGAAAATACATAATTCTAAAAGAAAAATTCTTTCCATTGTTCCAAAAAAGAAAAAAAAAAAACAAGAATTGCAAAGAAGTGCTTTTATTACTTCTTTCAAATATGTATGAACGTGGCACAGTTCATGGATCTCTTCAAAAGAAGTTAGCCATTAAAGGCTCTAACGTAATAACAGATTTCAGTATGATCCAGTAACATGAGATTCAAACATTCTGGCCATTCTGATACTTTGTAGGAAGACACAAACATCAGTGAAGGATTTTAGATCTTGCTTTCTGTTTAAGAAAGAGCTTCTAAAAGAAAAAAGCTGTAAAAATAAAAATCTGTACAACCTTTGAAGAAACAGGTAATAGTTAAAAATCTTCATTTCTGGTTCTGTCTAACCTTGAAATAAGTTAATTAACTTCTGTTCACATCTGAGATACTCTAATATCTGATGTATTAGTATCACTATGTTTTACTTCTTAGGCTGTTGTAAAGGTGAATACTTCAAGCATGTTAAAAGCCCAAGTATATGCATGAACTTGTAACTCACTTTTCATTTTGTCCCATGCCCATAGAGACTCCAGTTAAATACAGTCTTGATATGACAAGAATTGAGGTGCTTTGTGTTCTGCAATTAGTTGTTATTATTATTGTCATTATTTATTATACAAATGGATAAACTAAAAATACTACATTACTTATGAAGTATAATTACATCAGTTGTGTTCTCACTGATTTCTTGTACAGTTGAGGCAGGCATCCCTAAAGGAGAGCTTTTGCTATAGGGAAAAACCTGTAGGTATTAATGATTATGCATTTAAAGCACTGTGTGGGGGTGAGTATATATGTAGAGTTCTTTGAGAACAATAATGAACATGAACACTCATTTGCATTTGCAGTTCTCGGGAACACCACTTCACTGATTCAGACCATTCCTGAGCTGCAAATGTTGGCAAGCAGGGACACTGTAGCCATTGGCTTGGTCTTTGCAAAGTTGTAATGCTGGGGCAAATGGCCTTTTGGCCTGACCCTGTGCAAGTGTTCTTACATACTGAGGTCAAGACTATTCTCAGAGGGAGAATTCTTCGACACTGAGATACATGTGTATTAGGAATAATAAATACTTCTTATAATTTGGAAAATTTGTTAAAGATCTTGAACTGACAGGGCAATGTGTACAGACGTAGAGTGCTTACCTTGTGCTAGACTGGCCCTAAGCTTTCAAAACTTTAGTTTTCTGTTCCTCATCTCCACCTCATTTATAGTAATATGTTCCTTTATTGTAAATGCTTAGTTGTGGCTGCAGGTAAGTCAGCCAAACTAGTTTTGCCTTGGCAAATTTAGGTACAGTAGCAGGCTGACCCTAGCAATATAGACCTTGTTCTAATTAACAGGATGAGATTAACATCTCTTTCTCAGTGTAGATGTGTAGACAGATCATCAGTTTTCCAGCTTAACACTGCAAGCATTTGTATGGCAAATCTCTGCGTGCTATTCTTCTCTTTGGATACATTAGCTGGAAGATGATGCACCTTATACAGAGTATTTTCTATCAACCTATTTTTTTATTCACTTTCTTGGCAACCTCCTGAGGAAACAAGACATATCAAAATTAAAGCAGCAGCAGAAAAAAATCAGTTACTAAGGTGAAGTTGAAAAAAGCAAAAGTGACAGCAGTTACACGAAGAAGCGCTGGCTCTTGAAGTTAAGCTGCTCTGTCACATACCATCAATTGGACTATTATCTGGCACAGGAGGACTGTAATAAATTGTCAGATTTTCTTCTTAGCTGAAATGATGGGATGGAAATTGTGCTGCGCACTTTTGAACAGGAATTGGGGGGGGGGAAATCCAGCACATAGCTGATTTCCTCGCATGCTGGAGCTGCCATGATGCACAAACCCAATTTCCAAAATGTAACTGTTGGAAATCTTGTGTTATAAAAGCAGAGATGGTTAAAAAAGAAGTTCTATCTCTTCTCTATGAAAATAAGGTCAAGGAGGAAAAAAAGTCACAAATGAGAGACAAACTAATAAAATATGTGGGTTCAGATATTTGTGAGGCTTTTTGCTTTGTCAGAGAAAATGATGACGAATGCAGGCATTTGTATATTTCTGTCCTGGTTCTGTAGTATTTTTATTTGAAGTTAACTTTTATAGAACTATAGTATCAGAGTATTGGTCTCTAATAGCTGGATCTGAAGATCATTGCCTTTGTGGGGGTCAGGATATGGAAAATGTGTTAGTACATATGGAAATACTTTGTGGGGTTTATATGATCTGGTTCAGACTCTCTGTGATGTTTGTGGAAAGCAGCTGATAATATGTAGTGATGGCATGACCAGTAGCTAAAAATACTCTTTTAAAATGTTATATGTTCTCAGAAGAAGATCTTATTCAGTATTGTTGACTATTGTATTGTATGACTAATATACATATCTGTATATAATATGTGTAATAATAGGGTATTGCTACTCACTTTTCAAGGCTTTGATGAATCATAAACCAGCTGCTGTAGTCAACAAACCTGAAACATTTTGCGTGGCCACCATCCTTCAATCCTGGCTGAGACTTCAGGAGTCTTGCACAGTTTTAGGGTTTTCTGAAGTTTTTTTAGTATTTTAAACAAAAAGTTCTTAATTGACAACTGCTCTGAATAGAAATAGATAGAAATACCATCAGGGGTTGAAATGATAAGTGAGTAAATTTAGAAGCTGTTAAGGCTGCCAGATTTGTTCTTTTGCTTCGTTATGACCATTAGCTGGTCATTCACCTTTTCCTCTGTTTTCTGGTCAGCTGTTTTCTGGTCAGCTACAGCAGTAGTTAGTTGTGTAAAAACTCACTTCTGAGCCCTTTCAGAGAGCTTGGGAATGTTCAGACAATTAATCAAATGTATACAGCAGAAGAGAATGCGAAAACCTATTCACTACCTTCAGCTCTCCTTTTGTGAGTCTTTGCAAGCCATTTCATGTGCAATGGTAAATCTGTGAATTAGAACACGAATTTATACCTCCATGTACTGTATGAAGTATTCAGTGTGTGTAATGTTTCTATTATTAGGTAAGGCTGTAAAATGTGTGTGGTATTTACATCTGTTTTTCTTGGCTAAAAGGAATCGTCATATATCAGAATGTGTATTTTTATATCAGTTCAAAGGTCTCTGTAGTAGAGTCTGAAATAAGTTTCTTTCCACCAGACAATGGAAATTTAATCTGATGAAATCAATAAAAAAATTGTACAAACCAAATAAGAAAGTGTGGAACAACAGGACAGAGTACTAGAAGCCAATGGAAAACACATCATCGGAAAGATGGGGACTGTAAAAGAATCAGCAAGTCTGACAGAATTTGATGAAACAGAAAGCATAGTTGAGAGTCATGAGATGTGAAAAATCAAGATTATTTGCTTGCATTATTCCAGTGCCATTAGAAACTGAGCCAAAAATGGAGGTGCCAGAGCATGTCAAAGAAGTGTAAAAAAAAAATCATCAAGCCCAGACTCTACTGATCTATGAATTTTTGAAGGAAAGTACTAACATGAGCAAACTGTTAACAAAAGTGTGTAGTTTGCATCTAAATAAACAGTGGTAGAAGGAAGAAGATAGCAGCTGCTGTATCTGGTTTTTACGTAATGCTAGAAATTATCCAAAGACCATTTCAAAATGAGAAAACATGTTGAGAAAATGTTTCAAAAGATGTAAAACCTCCCACCAATGTGAAAAGAATTCTGGAAAACTAAATTATGCTGCATAGTTTCTGTAATGGGACATTTTCCCATTCTGCTTCTTTAGGATTTCCTCAGTTTGTTGACTGAATAACAGATACATTAGGACCTGTTCGAATAATTCCTTGTAATATTAAAAGGTTAAAGTCTCTGCAAATTAGTAGCAAAAAAGTTGTCATGAATTGTGAAGTATATCATTGCTTTGGATTAGAAACTTGATAAACCACTAGAAATAGGGTAAGAATAAGTAAGCAATTTAGAACTGTGTTGCCTCAAGGTTCTACTGTGCTACAATAAAGACTTGAAAAACAAATTACAAACTGAGTGATGGCACATGAAAAAATAGATTAGTGAATGTCAGAGAGGTTCAGGGGTGTTGAAAGATTTGATCTCAGCTGAGAAACTTTGGATTCACCAGTTTATGGTAACTGGTATTTTCATTGTTTATGCCTGTGCATCATATAAAGTATTGTTGCAACGTGTGTTTTAAATCCTATTGAATGTTGTAAGTACATGTTTCTACTTTTTAAGTTTTCTTTCTTATTGGAAAGTATGGCTTCAGAGGAATATGAACATAGTTTCATTCTTTGGGTGCAAAATTTCTTATTCTTATGTCAAAGCCCATAATTTCATACAACCATAGAATCATAGACTAGTTAGGGTTGGAAAGGACCTTAAGATCATCTAGTTCCAACCCCCCTGCCATGGGCAGAGACACCTCACACTAAACCATGTCACCCAAGGCTCTATCCAACCTGGCCTTGAGCACCGCCAGGGATGGAGCATTCACAACTGCCTTGGGCAACCCATTCCAGTGCCTCACCACCCTAACAGTAAAGAACTTCCTCCTTATATACAATCTAAACTTCCTCTGTTTAAGTTTTAACCCACTACCCCTTGTCCTATCACTACAGTCTCTAATGAAGAGTCCTTTCCCAGCATCCTTGTAAGCCCCTTTCAGATACTGGAAGACTGCTGTGAGGTCTCCATGCAGCCTTCTCTTCTGCAGGCTGAACAGCCCCAACTTTCTCAGCCTGTCTTCATACAGGAGGTGCCCCAGTCCCCTGATCATCCTTGTGGCCCTCCTCTGGACTTGTTACAACAGTTCCATGTCCTTTTTATGCTGAGGACACCAGAACTGCACACAATACTCCAAGTGAGGTCTCACGAGAGCAGAGTAGAGGGGCAGGATCACCTCCTTCGACCTGCTGGTCACGCTCCTCTTGATGCAGCCCAGGATACGGTTGGCTTTCTGGGCTGCGAGTGCACACTGCTGGCTCATGTTCTTTTTCTCATTGACCAACCATTTAACTAATGCCAAGTATTTCTTTAATTTAAGAAAAAACAATGTGAGGTGGTGCTATTGCAATTGATTCTTTGGTGCTCTTGGTGTGGGTATATATCTTCATTTTGTGGCTAAAGCAGTGGGCAACAAATCTTTACAAGCCTTTACAAAGCTTACCAACCATGAAACAGATTTCACGTACCATCTGCTGTGTGAAGGACACATTAAAGTAGTCCCCATTTCTCCAAAGCATCAGCACATTCATGCAAATCCCTATTCTCCTGCCTGTGCTTTTGAAAGTGATGGAGTGTACTATCTACACAGTTCATTGAATCACATTTGAACTGTGCAGTCTTGTTCACAGGAAAACTTGATAGCGAGATAACACCTAACATGCAGCACACTCACATATATTCCACATTTTCACTTGCAGCAGAGGTAGTCAGCTACTTAATATGGATAATTACTCTGAGAATTATTTTTATCCAAAGTCCCATTAAGGGTGTAACAAAATTTTATAAAAGCTGTTAAAACTTCTGGAAAGGGTAAACTGCTGACATTCAGTGCTGGATTAACAGCAGTTCCTCAAAGAATTAATCCGTTATTTGTCACAGTTGAAGTTACTTTATTGGAAGTCTATTTGAACAGAGAGTCAAAAAAAAAAAGAAAAAAAAGAACGTGCATTAATAATGAATTCAGTGGTTTTCATTCATATTACTGGCTGAACCAAGTCATTTTAGTCCACTTAAATCAGGTGTAAAGACTTTTTATCCAAATAGATTACAATGACCATACATACACCAGAAGAAATCTTTCTGGCAACACAATCTAGTGGTACATTAACATATGTAGATTGTGACCTTTCTGTAGGCTTTTTCTTGTTTCATACCGGCAAGATGATCTGGGCTTAAAAAAGCAAACACACTGGAAGGTTTCTTGATGATCAATGTTTATTTCTTTTAACGTAGTGATCAAAACCCCCACAGTGTTATTAATTGTCAACAGAAAAGTGGTTGTCAGCAAAATCCATAAATATTAAACTGTCATCATAACCAATAGACCACAGGAACTACCTAGAGAGACTTTAGACCTTTAGAAACAGAATGGCAGGCAGTCTGCAATGTGTCATGTCTAAAACTCCTCATATGTTCCAAGTAGAGCTTCCATAGGTTTTTGCTTCAATTTACATGTATTGCTTATATTCTACTTTGATATTCCGGTGAGTATTCAATACAGTTCTAGCATTTAAAACAAACCATTCCAAAAGTATTCATTCCTTCGTGTGCTCCTGAGGATCCAGCCATTCCATGTAACAAGAAATCCAATCCTGAGCTTTGTGTTGTGGATTTTGTGCTATCAAAGTATGTACCTGGAATGGCACTTTGATTCAAGGAAGCTTTTTGCAGATATATCAGTTTGATTGCTTTACTCAGAACTTTTATTTTGGAAGGAAATAGCTCCTTGTTTAAAGGAAATAAGGAAGTTGTCTCCTGTGTAAAACTTCCTCTTTACTTGCTTGTAGGGCTTTTATCTTTTTTGTTGGGTAGTGAAGTAAATTCCAGTTTAAAAGAAATTAAATTCTGTATCTGGGATGTCTGGGTTTACCACAGATGGAATTGGGAAGTTTCACTGTTTGAAGAAGTTTTCTCCTTTATTCACGTCTTGCAGCTCAAAGCTATCTCCGTCATATAATAAAAGAAAACAACTAGGTAACAGAATGAAGCAAAAAAGGCAGATTTTTGTAAGTGTTAGCTGTGGGGCTTTCATGTCCTTCAACATTGATTTTTACTAAATGCCATAGGCATAATTCTATTCATTCTTGGGAAGTGATTCCCTAAACTGCAGTATAAAACTTGGCTTATCACCTTAAAGACAACCTTAGTCATTCTGGAAATCTCATAAGGTAGTCTCACAGGAAACATTCCTTTCATTTGCTTACTCTGGTTCAGTTTCTCGTATCATGCTGTCCAAAGCCAGCTTGCTTAGTTTTATTCATTCTAACCCCTGTTCTATTCATAAATAAGCTTTAAAGAGGCTTCGTGGTGCCTCAAATCCAGCATTATAAACTATATTTTAAAATAATAACACAGAATGGGGGGTAAAAAGTTTATGATCCAGTTCAAATTTGAAAGCAGACCCTATCTGTCCAAAATAAATGTTTGTTTTCTGTTAAATGTGGATTAAAAGGAAGAGTCACGTTTCTTTCCAAGAGAAAGTAATCCAGGAATTATTTCAAGATTCATTAAATCACCTCTGTCAGTTAAACATTACATCAGGCTGTTGTTTTTCCAAATACATAGCATGGAATTTTAAAGAGAGAAGAATTGTATATATTACTGGAATGCCTAGGAAGTGAATTCAGCATAAGCACTGTTCACAGAATGTGTAGTTAGCGACAGTGTCCTATGCTCCTGTTATTTGTCCTGCTTGAACATGGTCTTAGTGTTACTTTAGAAAAACTTTAGAAAGCCTAAAGCTAGGAAAACACCAGAAAAATTAAGAGAAATAGCAGATTAATCTCTCCATGGCTGTGTAAACATAATTCTGTATATTGAATTGAGGGGGTGCTAATCCCTTACAATCATGTTTCTTCCAATTAAGTTGCAGGGCTTTAAATATTTTCAATCACAGGAGGCTGGAGAAGCAAGTGCAATGTCAGGAAGGAGAGGAGGGTGGTAATCCTAAATGAAAGTAATTTTATTAGGAGAGAAAGCAAGCAGCAAACAGAAGTTCTGAAGTGGAGAAGTTCAGAAAATAAAAGATTCTGCAAAATGCTCTGACCCCCTAGGGAAGCAAAGAAATAAAATTGGGATTTTCAGCTTGATTAAAGTTTGATTTATGAGCTGCTTTTTTGTTAACAGCAGTGGAACAGGAGGAGGAGAAAAAGGATTTAACTTGTAAGGGAGAAAATTCTTTTGGAAATTGCCTTCAAGTCCATGGAATTTAAAAAAACTGACAAATGGAACTGTTTCATAAGTACTCCTCTTGTAGCCTCTATGCTCTCCACTCCCCCCAATTCATACTTAGTGATAAATTATAAATGACAGCGAAGTAATCTAAAACCAGCAGATGAATAATTTGATGTTTTATTATTGTTCAAGAGTGAATAGCTTAATAGTGGGGCATATCTTCTGTATTTATATTGTATGCAATCTTACTTATGTGCCACAACAATGCCTCAAAAGATCTAGATCACAAGCTTAATTTCCATACGTGGGAGTCTTTTGCACAGGGGTTATGATATGTAGGGGATGAGGAGGTGGAAAAGAAATTCAAGAAGTGCTAAACCTCTGTGCAGTCTTTCACAAGCAGAACTAAGATGAAGGAAATATCAAATAATGAAGAGTCTCTGAAGGTTTTTCTCCTACTGGGAAGGAGCATGGTTAAAGTTAGGATTGGCAGGGCATGGTAAGTGGTACTGCTTTCTTCTTGCTCCGTGTATGGAAAGATTTCTCCATGCTAGTTGTATCAGGCTCTTACCCCAGTTTCACAGCTGGTGGTGTGAGCTTTCACTCCACAGCAAATGGAAAAACAAATCCTTATTTGAGACTGCTGTCCTTTTCTCTGCAAAGTACTAGGTCAGTGAACTCTGGACCCAGCAACATAAATCAGGATGCTGTTTCCATGGGTCTAGTTCTCCAAAATGGAGTCATGGTCACATCCTACCTTAGGTTCAAAGAGAGATAATGTATTAGAAGTTAACAGTAGTGCACTAAAGGGTTAAAATGCTGCCGTGCTTTGTAAGTAATAATGTTTTCACATTGGCTTACAAATTGAAGTTACTTTTGTAGAATCTCTTTTGAAGGTAAATTTAGGAGTAAAATCACTTTTCAGTTTGAAATTGCTCGGACACTGAAAAGTCTGAATTGTCATCCTAAAAATTCGGGTTGCTAGTGATTTAAAACCCCTTTACCTTCATTTGTAGATAAAGAACTGAATCTGTGTAAGCTAATAACACAGAGAGTTCGGGTTTGTTGGGTTTTTTTCACTGAAAAGACATCAGAAGTTTTAATTGCTGTGATCCATAAGATAGTTTTGACCACTTTACAATTACATGAAATCTTTCATTAATTTCAATTTAACTTGAATTCTGAATAGACTCCCAGAATTTCACACCAGTAAGAATGAAGTTGTCACTGTGCTAGGTGATACAGTAATTTCAGTTATAAACACTCAGACTGTGCATTTGTCAGTAAAACATATTAAGTAATATGCAGTAGCTCCTGAAACCATCTGTCACCCATCATCAGGGCTTCTTTATTTCTAGAAATATACCTATTCACTATAAGGGCAACTCTACACAGTTTGCTAATACATACTCTCAGGGCAAAATGGAGAAAATATAAATAACTGATTTTTAATTTTTTTTTTTTCTTAAAAATATAAACCAGTATATACTGCATATATTTGTATGGAATTCTTGGATTTAGTATTATGTTGGCTGTCTATCAGTAGATATTAGCATCTGACTAAAAATAAAGGTATGAACATGCATGGCATTATGCATCTGTTCAGCCAGCAATTCTCTATTTCACTGCTTCACCAGAAGTCAGTATGAGATGTGAGTTTCCCAACTACCAGCCAAATCAAGATTTTCCATCTGGAAGCCAGTAGGCTGAAGCTTGTCTCTAATATCTAATGATGATAGGCAATAATATATCAATACTGTCAGTATATCACAATTTCAAACATCCCCTGTTTGCTGTTCTTATGTATATCATACTTTCAGAGGTGCTCAACCATATGTATGTCATACCAAACCATACTGGAGGTGGTAGGCACAGTTGTTAACAGCAGTGTCTTCCTGCCTCCTTTATACCAGGTTGCAGAATCTGATCTAATTCCCAGCACACGTGGCACTGGAAAGTGAGGAGATCTGTGGCTGGCTTTATCCCATTTCCTTTCACCAGCATCTTCAAACACCTTTCTCTTCCCATCAGTAGGGCACAGAGCAGAGGGAGTTCCTCTGGGATGTTCCAGAGGAGTTCCTCATGGACATGGTGGGTGGGAGGCTGAGACAAAGGGATGGGTCAGGGAGGGGGATACTACCTTCTTGAAGAGGTTACAGCTCTGTAATGAGAAAGCAAGTTGGTGGAAAGAGACAGAGAGAGATTTGAAACATCCAAGCAGTTCACAGATAGGTTATGTAGCAAATACGTTGGCATGAAATTAATATTAAATGTCTGTTAAAGACACAGTATATTTGCTGAAGAATCTCAGCAAGTACTGCCACTGCAAGTATAAAACCTAACTCCATCTTTGAGGGTTTTGCTTCATAAATGTGTAGGCATGAGGATAAAATTGATCCCTATATAAAAAAAAATAAAAAAATAAAAGACTGCAAGATTGCATACCAAATGTATTTAAGAAAGGCAGAGTACTTGTCTTCCATCAGTACACATATATAATATCGGGTTGGATGTAGTGACAGTGAGTAGTGGTGTATGTAAATTTATGAATATCAATCTCAAAAGTCAGAGTCTGATTACAATCTAGTGTCTTTTCTGGGTTGAAGGGTTGCCTTTATTACAGTATGTGCAGTAGATGACTTCTGCATGCAGAGATTTGTCCCTACAATCATTGTACCTTTAAGACTATCTTCCTGTCATTTGGGTGTTTCTAAGCTGACTCTTTACCGCTTAAAGAAGTTGGACTGTCACCACACTCCCGGCTGCCACTATTGAGCTCTTAGAAGAGAAGTGGGCTTAAGTACTGCTGATGAGTGTTATCTGTAATTTACCATGAAAAGCAGAAACTTTCAGGGTAAAAATTCTGCCCTCTCATATCTTCTCTGGGTGGTATTTTATTTTTAATGTACTCTTACAAGGTAGCTTTGAACTCGACTCACATAAAAGAGCCTCCAGCTGTACATCTTACAAAAGGCACAATGACCTCATTTAATCATTCTTTTTATTCCTCTGACTTGAGTGTGATCTCTGTTCCAGTCTCACTGATGGATCTGGGACTTTTAACTTCATCCAGATTTATTCTTGATCTAATTCAGTAGAACACACAGCAGAACAGATTTCCAAAGTGTAATAATAGCCACTTAAATATTGCTTAAGCTCATCACATAGAGACACAACAGTTTCAGTTTCTTCAAAACTATTTTACATCTTCAACAAACATGATTATTCTTCCTCCTGCTTATTAAGGTGCCATCTAAGTCACAGCATGTTCACTATAGGCCAGATGTAATTTTGTGATCATTGTTGCACCTTTTGTGTCGGAATGAATTTTTTTCGAGTGCTTGCCACCATGTTGACAAATGTTTTTTGTTTTTCTTAAAGAGAAATAGGGATGCTTCAGCTTGGAATATAAGCTACGAGTGGGGTACTCGCCTACTCATTCTCATTAACAATGAAATTCAGCTTTTTGGATCATGTAACTGTTGTTCCCAGGCCACAACATTCTTTCACAGTGTGAATTCCTCCACCTATTTTCATCAGATTGGAGTAGATAGATCAGCAGTAAGAAGTTTATTGTTCAATTTCTCAGAAATACTCTGATTACTGAGCCTGCAGAATAATAATGCTTTGGAATTTATGGAATGCTGTCTTGAATCTTTGAGTCAGGTGGGAAAATTTTCCCATCTATTTCAGTATGAGTAGAACTGCAGGTCAGCTGAAGTGGAATTGGATTTGAAAGCTGGGACATCTTTTCTCGTTAGCCAGTGCATGAAGTAGGAAATAGGTCTCCATAGCATAGATCCATCTGTGTGAAGTAACTTTTCAAGAAACTCTCTTGTTCAGCAGCATCCCTTTCCATTCTTCAGTAAGCAGCTTCCTAGAAAGCAAATGTAAAACAAAAACATTATTAAGGTAAAGTGTGTCCTGAATCAATCACAAATTATTCTTTTCCTGTAGATGGTATTTCCTGGTGTTCTTTGCTAGGAAGGGCAATTTTTACTACTTTTGAAAAATAAAGTAACTTTAGCCATGCAGCTGAACCCAGTTCAATTATCTTAACATGTTGGCTCCTAAAGTGTCAAAATGGTAAGATAAAAGAATATGCTGCATGAGCTGGCCATCAAAGCAAAATCATATACAAACCTAGAATACTCTGGCCATCAAGCTTTGGTATGGTACATGCAGAAGAGAATCACAAATGGTCAGAGTTCAGAAATTAGCAACTGCACTGCTGTCACAATTGTGCCATGACTATGACATGTCATTTCCTCACTGTGATTAACTGTGCCTTACCAGAAGTCCCTTTTTCAGTAGAAGAAAATGGGAGAGTGAAGTTTCTTTTATATTTCACTTAGTTCATTGTACCCATAGACTTCAGTCTGTCTGATCCAAATTGGTTAAATGTTAAAGCAATTTGGCCTCTTTCAGCTCCAATTTCTACTTTCAGAACCTGAAGACCGTGAACTCTGTCTTACTAAAGGGTAAACTCAGTTTTATTTTCTGTTATGTAAGCTAATTTGTGAGGGGTTCTCATAATGTCATGTCTCCAAGGAGGTTGCAATGAGTGTCTTAAAGTTCAGGCCAAACATGGGAATTTGCTGTCCGTGCTATAGTATTAATTAGAACTAACTTGGATCTTTTCAAAATGTCCAGACTCTACAATTCAGAAAATGGGAAGTCTCATCTACAAGTGATCTGAGACTTTAAACAAATTCCATGAGAAGTGTATTTATAGTGGAAATTGGGATTCCTCTGTTGAATCTCTAGCTGTTCCATTGATTCATTATTTTTCACTTAGCCTTCAATTCTTTCTTCATTAATGGTTGTCATATTGCTTACATTTTTATAGGGGCATGGCACCTAATTATTACATTTGGCAGACTGACACAGCCAAATGTATTTTAATATATAATAAGGTATTATGACTTGAATGAAAACAGCTCTTATTTTCACCAGAGTTCTCATTATGTAGTGTTGCAGCCAATCTTAGCAGCCAGTCCTCAGAGATAACTAGACCAATCAAATACCATGCAAGTACTATTAAACAAGATCCTAAGATACAACTTCTTTTAATGATAATAAGACAATAATTTATATATAAAGAAGCAGTGCAGTGCAGGCTATCAGAATGAGTCATTCTATTCCACTCAACTCTGAAAAAAAGAGAATGTGTACAGCTCACTTAGTCTTGTTGCAGTATTAGTTATGCAATTTAGATGCAGTTTCACTTGTGCTATTCATTATGGTCAACTTTGATTCTCCATGTTTTAGTTGTGCGATTCCTATACTGGGCTAATTCCCTCAAAGAGCTTCTGTGTCATTTTGGCTTGTGGGGATTTGGGGTTTTTTGTTTGTTTAGGTTTTTAAAAATTAAGTAATTATTTAATTTAATTAATTGATAATAATTTTTTTTTTTTTTTTTTAATGTGCTAATGCATCCATTCCCTGGACATATCCATCCAATATTTTTCGGATAACCTATTCATCTTGTGGACCATGTATCTTCTCATAACTTGGTTATCTGTAAATCATCCATCACAATAGGTTTTTCTTAAGTAACAGATTAACATTATTTTGAACGGTCTTACACATTTTTTGCAAAGCACAGTTCAAGGTTGCCTTAATATATTTTTGGTCATCCAAGTATTGTTACTGTGGGCTTCCTGAATTTCTGGGGATCTCTGGAAATACAAGTTACGTAGTAGCAAAAGAATATATACCTGTGCACATTTGTGTAGTACTTTCTGAACAACTTGTTACTAACATCTCAACATCTCATATAATTGTAGTTCTCAAAGAAGATTGCTTAAAACAATTTGATTTTCTTCAACCTAAACCAGTACATGCAGGTTTGCCTTTTACTTTTGGTATCAAAGTTCACAGAAACATACAGCAAGTAAAATGCTGCAAAAACCTATTATGCTTTGTTCAAATGGAAGGATTGAAGAGAGTTTTCAAGGTAATGAACACAGATAGGTTTGCCGTTATCCCATAAGGAATATGCTTTTCTGCTTTTGCATGGCTACTTCATGACAGATACATCCGAGTCATCATTCCCTATACCAATTTCAGAATAGTCCATGGCTGAGTGCTGCACTAACAAGAGAACACAGCTGTGATTCCCTACAGTGCAGTGGTAGTCATGACTCATGTAGTTGCTGGTTGATGCAGTAACCATCCCTCTGACGTGCCCGGTGAATCCCCTGTAACTCTTTATGATGGATGCTACCTGGTTTGTTTGCTCACAGCTCACTGTATTGGTGCTTTGTGCTATTTTTCGTGTGATGGGCAGCAAACAGGAAGGCAGACTGTTTTACTGTGGCTGCTGTACATTTTGCATCTGAACACCCTGGGTTGTAGAGGAGTGGGTCAGGGCATGGCAGCTGTATTTGACAACAGCTCATGTCCAGACAGGTTCTTCTCAAACCTGTCATCACTTGGGATCTACTATGTACTTATATATCACTGTTTTAATGAATGGCAGTTGTCTTGATAGCAAAACCATTAATTGATTATTGATCATTTTCATAAGTTTGGCCCTGCACTAATAAAATACTATTACTTAGTTGTTGCCTCGTGCCTATGGGTGAATGCATAGTAGATTTTCTGCTGAAGTACAATACATATATGTTTGCAAGCAGTGACTGGTTTTTATATGAGCTAAGTTGAACAAGTAAACTTGTAACATGCAAAAAAATAACTTAAAAATGGAAAAGATAATTTTAAGGGACTTTTCTGTTTTCTGAAAGCAATAATCAAACAAGTATTTAAATACTTGGCAGTTCTGGGCTTTCAGGTATTTCAAACACAATTTTAGCAGCCCTTTGGAAATTAATTCTATACTTCTCCATCTATTTACATATGTTCCACTATGAAGATACTATTTTTTTAGTTACATTTAGTGGTAAATATTGTATGACAGTAGCTTGCACTGAAGACCCAAGACTGCAGAACTGAGGAGAAGGAGAAAGGAAAGCTACTCCTACTCTTACCTCTTCAAATTTGCAGAATAAAGGACTAGCCTTAATCAAATGGGTATAATTTGGTGAACTTAATAGCATAGTATTGGCTATAAGTTCTTTTCTGAGCTTTGTAAATGAAAGTCAGGAGTTCAGTGGAGTATTGTAAACTGCGTCATCTGGGAATTTATAAAGGGAATACGTGGCCAAAGGATTTTTCTTCAGGGCTTCAGCTGTTCAGGAATTGTTGAATCCTATGAAATACAGATCTAAGCATATAAATGGTCAGAAACTTAAGTTTTGTTAAAATGAAATATTTTTCAAACTGAACTTTTTTTTTTGGTGCCTGATATTTCTGGAGGAGCAAAATACAAAACAAAATTGGCTCTGTAATAGCCACCATTAGGAAAGCACAGATCAAATGGTTAAGCTGTTTTTCAATTGTTTACAAATCTCTGGCCTTCTTTTTTATTATCTGAAGAATACCACTGCAATCCTGTAACCCAGAAACAAATCCCTGCCCATGGTGAGAAAGCTGAGGTAATCTCATTCTTCTGAACATTTTTTAATTAGTTTTGCCTGAATTGCCTTTTTACCTCCTTCCAAACAAGAGTTCTGAATATAACTTGTTGCTATATATTTTCTTTCACTTGACTTAAACCAGAAGTACATGTTTTAAGAATGAGCTTTTATTCATTACACAATTTTCTACGTATGCTCTTTTTGTGACTAAGGCTGTTCCAAAAGGATGGGAGATGAGTCTGTAAAGTTACTAGAGAGATATTTTAGGACTGTAGACCCTGGTTTATCTCAGCTAACCCCTGGTTGGGGGCTACCAGGGATTAGAGTAGTACTTCTCTCCACCTTGGCCTTGTGTTCCTCCTCCTATTCTTGCATTTATTCTGATTGCCAGGTTCATTGGTTTGCTTTCAACAAATTCTGTTTAAATTTCTGTTAAGTGTCTACTTAAATCTACCTCTATTTTAAATCTACTTTTCTTTTAGCATTCACAGTCCAATTTGTTTTTTAAGTGACCTGAAAGCCACACTTGTATCCATAAATAACATAAATTAAAACAGAATCTAAGTTTTAAGTCTGCTTCTTGACAGTTATTCACTAAAATTGGAGGTAATGTAATTAATTACTCAGTTTCTTAACAGAGTTTTAATGCTGGAAAGCTTGATACAGCCCAAATGGAAAAGCGGTATTTGATTTTTATGTTGTTATTGCTGGATTTCTATGTAGAAAAAGCCATACTACAATTATTTATACTATTAAGGCATGGTTAAGGGGTGATTGCAGATCTGTGGATTTACAGATAGCAATGCTTTCATTATTCAGTTGTGTGTTTTATGAGCATAGGATTTGTACATTGCGATAGTTGCTATGGTATCCACATGTGTACCAGGAAGATTGTAGGGGAAGTGTGATTTGTGTTAACAACAAACTGAATTAAAAAAAAAGAAGGGATTGGAAGTGACTGGTAAATTTTTAGCTGTGTTCCTCAGAAATACAGTGTAAAGCTAGAAGTCTGATTCCCCCCTGCCAAGAAAATGCTAACATGGAGATATGCTAATAATTTGAGCATGGGTCCCAGAGTGTTTCATATAGCCTGCTCTTTTTTTTCTGTTACCTGGCTTCAGAATGCTCTCTTCTGATCTTTGAATCTATAACAAGTTTAACTCCATGAAGGGAAGATGCAGTTTGCTAATACCTATTCTAAGAAATACAGCAAAATGCTTGTTTTATCGGAGTGGCCATTGGCCCTGTAGTTACAGATCACATCTTTGTATTTCCATCTCATACCTCTGGCTGAACTGTCAGTACTTTTGTATGAAATCAGTGTGTTCAGTTCCTTGAAGTAAGGATGGGGAGAGCTGCCACTACTAAGGGGTGGTAACCCCTACCTCTAGCTGCAGTACGAGCTCTGAGCTCGGGAGCTGTTCTCTGCTGGACAAAGCGTGGCTGGGCCAGCTGGGCATGTGGTAACAGGGAGAGAGCAAATTGGGGTGCATGGGACTGCACAGCAAAGTGGCAGAGCCACAGGGAAGGGAGAGCTACATTCCTGTTTTCAATGTGAGCTTTTTCTCTTTAAGTTTGAATTCTGTATCGCTTCCAGTTGAGAGGTAACCACTTAATTCTATCTAATTAGAGGGGGTTTTGATCTATTCTCTACTGTACATGCAAGATCAGTGTCTTACCTTTGCTGTGAACTCTAATGGATTAATCATTTATGTTGCGTGGTTTGATTGCTTCAGCACTTATTTACTTTAGACTTCTAATTGACTTTATGAATGTCATTATTTGTATTGTATGATTCGTTAAGGACAAACTGATACTATTATGATTTTTTCAGTAAAAATAACAAAATACCTATAGGAAACATTGTTCAAATAGAGTATTACGTGGGTAATTTTTTTTCTAAGAGATTATAATTTGAAGAATTTAAACATTTTTATGTGCAGGACAAAACCTTTTGTACTCACAGTTTCATAATTTCTCTGATTTGCTAGTTCTCAGTTCTGTTAGGTAGATTCTCTGTATTGTTTTCGTGCTAGTTGATGAGGATCTCAGCTTTCTGAGAATTTGGGAAGACTTCCTGTTTGAAGGAAGCTTCTACCTGTGTGCATTGAGATAGAAAGCTAAAAACCACATGAATCCTGAAGATGCAAACCCCATAAAGGTACAGATGGATGCAGCTCTATAAATTGTTCTCTAAATGTGACATTTTTCTTGCTCTTTGCTTTTCTGAGAGTCATCTGGTTGCTTAGGTTTAAGAGACATGACAATTCTTGTGTGTCATTGGATGACTTTGATGCCAAAACACTGCAAATGTAGTGTAAAAATGCGCTTTACATGCTTAAGAAAGAGGGGCATATGTCAGGCTGTTATGCTAACCTTACATATTTGTCTCTAAGAACACTGAGATACAGGTTGCTCCTTCTCTGTCTAGTTTAACCCTGACCAGTATGAAATGAGGGAACACCTGAAGTTTTTATTCTCTTTCGCTTCATCGTGCCTTGTTGGCCATGAGGGGAGCCAAAGTTTGTCCTGTACTTAGCTTTTAAACTGGTTGCACAAGAAGGTTTGAGTAAGTTCTGTGTCATATCCCCATATCTGCCAGCTAGGCAAGGAAACCTGACCTTTTGTAGTACTGCTTTTTTTAATACTTGACTGTAGGACTAACATAAAATAGCATTTTAATTATTCTCACTGTGATTTGATTGTCTTTTACAATGGATTTGTCTCCCCTATGGATGCCTATATATTTTTTAGTGGAATGGTAAAATATTAAGACTCTCTATAGCTACAATATTCCCTATATATTTTGCAAAACAGTTCATAGTCTCTGGATACATGGCATTCTAGTGATGCAAAGTTTATTGTTTTATCTCACATATATTATTCATCCATCAATAATGAGTGATTTATGTATCTTTTTCTTTCTTTAACTTACTATCATTAGTTGTAAAGTAGAAAGTTTTTCCTTTTACTCAGTTTATTTCCTGCCAAGAACCATTTTCTCCTTCAGTTTAACACTTACCCAATTTATGCAGTGACCATCTCCTTCCTTGACGAGCAAGAGTCTTCTACTTAAAATGTAAGAAATATTTATTGGCACACAGCTTTGTTTCATAAAGAGAATGTTTCCTTAAGAGAGTAATTGGTTGTTGTTGTTTTTCCCTGCTTACCAAAGGAGCTTATCAAGTCCTTTTACAGAATCCTTAACATTGTTGTTTTCCTTCCCTGAATATAAATAAATGCTGCAGTCTGGAGGAGAACTGATTCCTAAGCTATCTGTCTCTTTCTTGAAATCCAAAAGAAGTCTCACAAATTGTGAGTTATAACTCTCTTTTCAGTTAAAGATAATCTGTATTTGTTGAGTGCTGTGAACAAGATGATCACTTTGCCTGCAAACTATATCGGTTCAAAGGCAGTCAAAGTCTCCTTGGTTCTTCTAAGAATAAACCAGCTTAGAACAACATTCAATAATGCAGTAGAGTTATAGGTCAAATTTATTGGGCTGTAGAATGAGAAAATACTTTGAAGAATGGTGTGCTGATGATCTGTCAGTATTTGGGACTAAAGAGGGAATCAAGTAGACAAAATCAAGTGGTCATTTGTCTAATTAGAAGTGACCTTTATTAAAGCAGAGCTATGTGAATTAAATGAGTTATTGCTCATCTGTTAATAGCTTTCTTTATATCTGAGAATTTGGTAAATCTCATCTAGAATGCTAATTCTATCCTTCCACCTTTTCCTCTGAGGCATCTTTTCATTTAATAATGGCTTTTTAAATTGATTTTAGATTTAGGACAGAGCCCTCTTTTTTGGGGGGTTATCTTTTAATTTCTGCACTGAAATATATGTAAATACTACCTTCAGAGAGAAAGCAGTAGAAGAAGTGGGTACTTTAGGCAGAATCAGATCTGTTGCCGTCAAACAGAAGAATAAAGTACTCTGCTTGAGTAGCAAGGTAGCATCAGAAAATTGAACTTTTCTCTATTTCAGGAGGTTTTTAGGAGTAGTACATTTAGCATCTAGGCTTGCCAAGCTGGTGAAAAGGACTTTAAACTAAAGTTGCTGGGGAAAGGGGAACCTTAGTCCAGCGCATTCCTACCAATTTGTGCCAGTGAGAGATTCCACAGCCTGGAAAAGGATGCAGATCAACAGGAGAGCTCCTAAATAGGAGCAGAGATGAATTCCAGCCACTCCATCAAGTAAATTGGCTTCATGAAGGGCCCAGCTTAAATGCCCCTATGCAAACACACGTAGCATGTGGAATAAATGAGGAATTAGAGATGTACACACACCTGCAGGGCTGTGATCTTATTGGCACCACAGGGATGTGGTGGGATGGTTCCTGTGGCTGGAGTGTTTGAACAGGAGGATACAGGCTTCTGTGGGAAGCTTCTCTCCTATGAAGAGAAGCTGAGAGAGTTGGGCTTGTTCATCCTGAGTATGAGAAGGCTCTGGGCAGACCTTATAGCAATCTTCCATTACTTAAAGAGGGTCTACAAGAAATCTGAAGAGGGACTCTTTACAAGGGCATGTAGTGACAGGAAAAAGGTAATGGCTTTAAACTGCCAGAGAGTAGATTTAGATTAGATACGTGGCAGTCTGGTTATTTTGGATCACATGTGAGATATGTGGCTTCCCATAGGATCTGCATGGGCAGCTGTTTAGACCTCTCAGAATACTGACTTCAAATACATTAGAGCTTTTTGGTAATGTCATGTAGAATGCTATAGCCATAACCAGGAAGCCTGTATTTACTGATTCATGTGCAAATTACAGCCATTCAGTCTGTCATTCTTCTAACTCTTTGGGTTAATAACTTACCTTGTTTTAATAAAGGTGATTCTGGGTTTGCCTTGAGATGCTGGCCACCCAAAGGTCTAATAGTTTCAGGCTCAGCTTTGAAGAAACTTGAGGAAGTGCAAAGTTACTGTTGTTACTGTGAACGCAGAGTACAAAGATGCCTTGATAAACTAGTAAGGAAATGAATATACAAGGGTAGAAGGGATTACAGATAGAGATAGAAGGATTAGGCTGTGAACTAGCAGCAAGACTTGCTGTAAAAATGTAGCTTCAGGCTTTTGTTTATTATTTGGAGAAATTCTATTTAAATGCAGATTAGGTTTTCTACCTAGAAGTACAACTTATTCTTTGTTTAGAAACTCTACAAAGACGAATGAATACAGAATGTTCTTGTTTTCATTTCTTCATGAACTTTGACAGTCACGTTGCTTATCCTGTTATCTGGATTAGATATGCAAGCTGTGGATATAGGAGTTTTAACAGTTTGTTTAGAGACCTCAGTTTAATTAATCAGTGTAAGATTACCAAATTGCCTTGGGATGAAAAACTGCGCCTGAGAAGTTGTAATTGGCTGCTGACTAAACAGAAGGTCCCAGCTCTGCATAGGGTGTTTGGGAGGGAGGGAGGCAGGGCAAAGACAGGGGAAAGAAAGGGAATTAATAAGAAACAGGCAATAAATTAGAAAAATATTGATTTTTTAAATTTTTTTTTATGTGAACTGAAGTATTTTCATTCTGTATAGAACTTGACCTTTTTTGTATTGCTGTACATGCTGTAATCAATCACCTCTTCAAATAACATTTCACCTTCCTTAGAAATCAGAATGAAATTAAAATAATTCTTTATCAGTTCTGCTGGGTTTATGTAAAGTAGTCTGAAAAGACTTCACTTTAAATAAAATACCAAATGCTAAAAAACTTTCCTCCTGCATATTGCAGGCTTACTTACTATAACAGTATGAATAAAGTATAGCTAAGGGGAATATCCCAATCACTTCCCATGGGTTTATTTTTATTCCTGTATCCATTCTGCTTGCATTGTCACCAGCATCTCCAGTGATCCTTACTGATCTTCTCAAAATTATGATAACATGTAAACCAACTTTTTGCTAATCGTCTTGGCTCTCTAAGCTAAACAACCCCCCCCAAATATAAACCCAGACCAAAAATGCCAAAACCATGCCATATTCAGAACACTGTTCAAGGGTTGTTTTTTTGTTTGTTTCATGTTTTTCTTCTACCCCAGCATAATTTGTGAGTTATTCACCATGTTCTATGACAGAAGTTCCGCACAGTGATTGGTATGAACTGTCACTGGGATGCGTGAACTGTCACTGGGATTCATGTACAGAAGCACTTGAATTCAAATATGTTTCAGGATCTGAGATTTTGACTCTATTTTAGAAAAGTAAGAGTAGTTTGAGTACTTTGGATATAAAAGTTGGCTTTTGTTGTGTTTTGTCTAATACATGACAAGAAGTCCACATTTGGCTGGCTGAGAGTCAGGTATGTTCTCTGAGATCTGCTTCACTAGCCATTTAGCATGATCACTAATCTTGTATTGATCATTTAGCATGGAAATAACATGCAAAGGCAGTGGATTTAATGTGGTGTTATGGTAATAGCATACCATTTCGCAAGGTAATATTTTAGTGTTATCAGGTTCATAAAAGCTTGTCAGTTGAGAATATAATGAAGATTTCTCAGTGTATTACCTAGCTTTGGTATGAAGAAATAAAAGATCAAGCCTTTCTTTAAAGGTGGTTGATGAAACTTTTTGCCTCATACTAGTTACATACTAGGTGCCCTGTCATTTTTTGTTCCTTTATTTCTTTTTAATGGAAAAGCTAAAGCTGTAACTAATATAAAAGATGATGATTATTCAGGAGATGAAGAACCCTAGGCCAGTAATTTACAGAAAGTAACATGTTCTTAAAAGCTCACACAGTGCCATTCAAAATTTTAGGGCCATTTTAAATTATGAATTTAAGCAAAACTTTTCTGTGCCTCCTCTTCAGCAAGCCAAATGTTTCCCTTCATCCATTTTTGTTAATATGATAAGCTCTGCATAAAATAAGTCAGAAAAAAATGGATCTGTAATGAACCACACATGACTGGTGGCAGAAAATGGTGCATATTTCAGAGATGTAATGAATCGCATGGTTAGCAGTGAATGAACATGTCAAATTCTTCTATCAGACAGGGTCAGTGGACAAAGTGAAAGGCAGTTATTAGAACAGCTTATTTTTCCTTTAATGTATCATTACACAGTTGCTGGTGCTCTTAGGCTACATCAGATATTTATATTCTTTTTCAAGAGTTTCTTGTAACATTTTGTTATTTGACTGGAATACAGCAACTATTAGCTTTGATTTGAATATGTGCTAGAAACTATGTGCTTCAGGCATTTTTTTAATACTTATTTTCTCTTTTTGGCACTTCTACATGTGTGCACTACCATTTCAGACTAGTTGGCTGGACCAGCAAAAGTTATGAGCTCTAACTTCACCTGTAATTAAGTTGTTAAGATTTTGTAACAGGTTTCTTTGTGGAAGGAAGGGAGAAGCTTACATCTAGGAGGCTTACTGTGAGGCTGTGGAATTTCTGAAGCCCAATTGTACCTAAAAATCTTTGGACAAATGGCTTTTCTAGTGGGTACTTGAGGCTCAAATTAGAAAATAATGGTTTTCTGAACAGACCAGCAGATTGTTGCTTGTGAAGATGAAACCTTGTAATGAAGAGTCTGGAACTAAAACCTGATTTACCAGAACTCTTTTGGTGTATGTCTTGCTTCCTCACTTCCCCCCCTCCCCCTCCCTTTCATGAAGGGGAAGATAGTCATATCTGCTATTTTTCTGCTTTTCTCTGCATTACAAGGATATGACTGTTCAGAGCTTTGATTCTTCAAGTTGGCATAAGTATAGAGACCAAACGTGAAGCTCTTACGTCATGTGATAAGAGTTAGATACTCCGTCCTCTCCCACCCTCCTTTGTATCTGTCTTTCAAGCCTGTTTACACTCTGTTACATAATCATATTGTGATAATCTATACTAACATGAAATGGCAAGCACTAACTCATTTTTTGTATGCTGCTTAGTTCCTCTGTATGAGCAACATAGACTTTCTAACAAAAAGGGGTGTAGGTTTATCCAAGGAAATTCGAATGTTGCATTGCAGTACTATGGATGTAGCTTAAATGCTTCTCCACAGTCACAGGAAAGCTGCAGAGTTGTTACCCTGAGCTCCCTGTTGCTATAGCCATAATGGTAGTTATGCCTGAGTTGACTTGGGTATAACTAATTGAGCTGAGCATATTGTGCTGACTGCAGAATAGACCTCTGTGTTGCTGTGCATAGCCCTTCTGAATTAATTCTGAACTTTCTGCCATCTGTATGATAATAATTTGTTAAGATTTACATTTCCATAGATGATGATTGTATTGGAACTAGAAAGAGAGAGCAGACTTCCTGCCATCAAAAGTATTTTATACTTACTTGTGCATATGTCTCCTTCCCTTCTTTCATTAGCTATCTTTGTACTTGGCTTGTTCCCTACTAAAATAAGTATTTAACTTTGATGTATAGAAACGGTAGCCTGTCTATAGTGGTTAGGTAGGAAAGGTCACAACTGATGTCAGAAACATAGAGGGGGAAAAAAAAATATCTTCAAATAACTCATCAGTTAAAGAAAATAGCTCAGCAGTTCTGAGGAATACTGATATATGTGTCTGGTTTTAATTACATACGGCCCAATCTACGTTTAATTTATGTACAAAATCATAAAGATTTTACAATGGAAACAATCATAACTAGAGTCCAATCTATTTTACAAAAGAATTAAAGTTTAATTCCGAGAAGCACTTTGAGGAATTTCTAGAAATTGGTTTACCATGTAAAATTTTATGAAATCATTAAATTTTATTACAGTAGAGTCAATGATAGATTTTAAGATATATCTTTTGGAAAGTTTTGATACCATATAAAATCGTGAAAGCACATATAATCCTGGGATTTTTAGTGGTTTATTAAAATAATGAGCTCTTCATCACTATTTAAAGTGTATCTATAGTTTTCTGATGTTGTATTTGGTTAGATTTACTAGGGACAGCGCAAGATAAGTCATTAATATGTCTATTTTTCTTGTACATTTTGAAATGTAAAACACAGCTCTTTAGTGGAGGGAGAAAACTGAGTTTTCGCTAATATGTTATGCCCTTCAGGTTTCTTCAGGTGTCAAGGGCATCACTCACTACTCCAACAGTTATGCTTGGAAAGCTTAATATAATATCAAATGCTCAAGTGTGCAAAAATTCAGTTTAAGCTATCTCAAGTTGCCCACCCAGAAATAATGGAGACTGCATGATTTTGCTTTATTTCTTTATGCCTCAGTTTCCCAGATGCCAATGGCCTCAATAAAGAAAACAATGCAAGTGTGATAGTATTTATGTTCATGAAGCTTTTGATTGTGCTGTGAAAAAAACAAAAAAAGTACACAGGGAAATGAATAAATCTGCATTCAACACAAGTCTGTGGAAGTATTAATTAAAAAGGTGTATGGCCACATGCTGATTAGAGTAGATAAAGAGAAATATCGAATAACTACTTCCTCTCTGAATTGGGCCCAGGGGTCCTATGAGAAAAAGAGTATATGATAATTTAATTAAAGTTTGCATCAAAACACGTTTACACAAGGGAGCTGAATGAATATTGCAAAATTTGCACTTCCTAACTTTTCAGTGTTTCACTGGGAAATGTGAACATTTTTTTTCAATATAGTGGTTCTTAAGTGTGACATAATGTACTGATCAGATACTTGGCATGTTCACCTTACTGAATTTCTTAGATTCAAGGCAGTAATACAATAAAGTAAGTGTAGATTGAATCAGAAATAAGAAATATTGACAGCAGTGCATTTGGAAGCACAATTCTACTGGTTCTGGAATGTGATAGAAGGAAGGGGGGAAAGGCAGCTAGGATGTATGTTGTGATTGGGTTAGCCAGATAAGCCTATGTATTTACACATATTTGAGCATGGATTTTTTTTTTTCCCCTGTTATATTTATTTGTTCTCCTGTTTCTGCTGTTACATCCAGCTGTTCCTGGAATTCAGAAAATCTGTAGATACGCAGAAAGTGTGGTATAATACTTAGAGTAGTAGATTACCGAAAAACTATTAATTATAGTTTTATTAATTATAAAATAGAAGGGATAATTACAACAAATTTTAAATAAAATAAATCTGTTACATTATGCAGCATTACAATGAAACTTTCTGCTGCTTGGATCTGTTGATTAACAGTTTGTGACCCTCTGAGTATCAGTACTGTTTTTGTACAGCTTTGCCACTGACACTCCTTGTGTTTGTGTGTTGGTGCCCCTCCATGTCTCTAGGCCCTGCGGGATGCAAATGGTGGTAAGCAGAGCCTGATTATTTCTGCCTCAGGGCAGCACAGAGGGTGTGAGAAAGGACCTGTCAGTGTGAAAAATAAAAAAAAAAATACAACACAGTGTCAGGAACCTGCAAATTTTGGGAATTAGACTCTAGGGTTGGTTTGTTTGTTTTCCCTTTGAGACTTCAATGTCCTTTTCTGCAGAAGTTCTGCAGTCATTGCAATTTCATCTTCCAGCATTCCAACAGCCCAGTTGGTGGGAGGCTTTTTCCCAGCCATGATAAATTATTCTCTGTCAGAATCCAAATCTGCCTTTTCAAGTCTGATAATTTTTGATGAATTTATTCTGTTAACATGAGCTTGAATAGAAGCAATAGAGGCTAATAAATTAACTTTGAGCATATTAATGATGTCTCTAGGAGACTATGGAGGAATTAAGGAATAAATAGATGAAATAGGTTCAATAACAGGATGGTGAACACTTAGTCAGCAACTGACTGGTAGTTTTTCATTTAGGTTCTTTTATATCCTATGGTCCTTAAAAACCCTAGAAAGATTTGAAAGCAACCTTTTGAAATGCAGACTAAGTATGCACTCCTCCTGCAATCCACATCAGCTGTAGAAAAGAAAGCTGTCAAATGTATTCCATCAGCTTCAGAAACTCAGGTTTGTAGCTTCTTAAAAAGAAACCTGTGCCAAACATGGCAAGAGCTTTCTATATATATCTGCCAGAGCAGCACCTACCACAAACATAAAATATCCTTTCTGTAGAGCTTATTCAAAAATAAACATAAATTATGGACTTTTGTGGATTTGCTCTTGTAAACTAGAGATTAGGCTAGTATATGAACTTCCATTCCTATCAAGAACTGTTGAATGCTCCATCCTTGGCGATGTTCAAGGCCAGGTTGGATGACGCCTTGGGTGGCATGGTTTAGTGTGGGGTGTCCCTGCCCATGGCAGGGGGGTTGGAACTAGATGATCTTAAGGTCCTTTCCAACCCTAACTATTCTATGATTCTATGATTCTATGGTTTTATCTGATATGCTGAACTTTAAAGTGTGCCTGCTGTGTCCAGGATTTCCAAACTAGTTTGAAACAGACTTTCGAAAGAGCTAGATGCTAAGCTTCAGCAACTTTATAAGAACTGAATGTTTCTTAAATCTGTTCCTAAGAGATCCTGTGTCATATGCAATAGAGAAATGGCTGATTGAGGCTCACATACTATAGAAAGTGTTAAGTTCCTTGACATATCTGAGCGCTAGTATTTAACCTCATTTAGGAATGTATTTTAGGGTTTTATTAGCCTTGGCATGCTCATGCTAAAGCTTATCAAAGAGGAGCAAATGTTACTTTTTTTCAGAGACAATTATGGTCTGTTAAATGTATAAAACCACAAATTATTGTTTTATGCCAGGACATCTTGTTATTCAGATAGGACTGAGTCAAAACTTAACGCCTGCGCTCTGAAATTTGAAGCCTGACAAATATATCTCTCTTCAGAATCCTTAATATAGACACATATAGTGCAGTTATAAGAAGATGATGTTTAGATAATTAAGTTTATAAAAATATACCTTAAAGATCAACCCATTTTTTATTCATATTTTAAAACATATCTGTCTTTGAAGTAAGGAAACTGAATTTCCTGAACAATTGGATACTTCATGAACACCTATGACTGTTCCCTAACACTGTCTTTTAGAAATCATGTATACTATGAGAAATCCTGTTCTTTAAAGAGTTGTGTCAAATGTTTTTATGACCTAAATTATTCTCATCACATGTCAGTTGTCCAAGTGCTGAGAGAATAATCTGGTTTATAGAAGGAAACTACTAGTTTTCTAATGCTACTAGCTAAATAAGAGTATTTTTATATTTTAATTGAAAATTACTTAGGAGAACAGAAAAGAGTATTGAAGAAAATGTGAGTCTTTGTTGGAGGTTGTTCAAGGGGTACCGACGATTAAAACTAAATATTTTCTGAGAGAGAATTTATTTTCTTTCCGCAAAGGTAAAGGGAAAGGTTTGTAATATATGTATCTATTTCATGTCAGCAAAACTCCTTGATGCCAAAAACGTCTCAATAGTTGGAAAAGGTTTATGTTAAGTGATATGAGAAACTTCCAATCAAATAGCAAAACTTCAGTGGAGAAAATGGCCACAACTGAACATTTAAAGAGGTAGTAACTATGAAACTGTTGCCTTATCAGAATGGTGCCAAAATTTCTGAAGGTGCTAGCAGTGTCTATAAATGCCAAATGGGGAAGTTGTAGCCATCACAGTAAGCAGTTTTGAACTCAGACGTAAATGATGGAAACTCTAGTCAGGTATCCTTTTTCTTCTTTCAAATGTCTATTCTGAATGAGGCTCTGAGCTAATGTGCAAAGATTGCTCCAAATCACTCAGAGCCACACTTCTATGCCTGACTGGAGCACAATGAAGTTTGGATTATGCTGTTTTAAATTATCACCCATTTGAAGTAATTTTCTTTATAAAACAAGATTAAAATGACTGTAATTCAAAACATTTTACCTCAAATTGATGTGAAAATTGTAGTGTTCGTATTATTTCCATTTTTCAATTTGACAAAACATTTCACTCCATGTATAAGCTTTTCTGTGTTGTCACTATCTTAAGAGGGAAAATATGCATTTTACTCTGTGCATTTTACTCTTTCCTGATGTGTCTTATTTCTTAACACTACTTATTTAACTTTTTTTTCAAACATGTCTTTATGTAGTCTATTGTAGTATCTGGGGAAAATATAAACAGATTTAAGAGGTTTGCTTACTTCCTTTCTACTCCACAGAATCACAGTTTATAATTTCATATTGTTAAATTTGTTGTCTGGTCTTTCTGCATGCCTAATGATAAAACAAAGCAAAGAAGAATTTGAAGTTCTAGCTTGATAGAGCTGAAACTCAGATTATGGTGACTTTCCTTTACATGAAACTTCTTTTCATTTGTTTTCATACTAATACCATAGTAGAATTTTTTCTCCATACTTTTTCCTTAAGGTTTCATGTCTCCTGAATAAATCATTTCAGGAAAGAGTAGTCTTTTCTCTTCCCCTGAAGTTTATTTCATAGAAAGGCAGTTATATCAGTAATCCTTTTTTAAAATCCAGTAAATTCTGAGTTAGTTACTTCAGTTCCATGTAAAAAAGGGTGTTTCATCTAATGCAGCTTGCTTCATACAGAGTTGTTGTAGTGGCAAAGTACAGAATAGTGAGAAGTCCATGGCTAAACTGTTGGCAGTGAGAACTACAACTGTAAAGTTCCTGGCCTAAAAATACAAATGCCAAACCTTATCACTTAAAGTAATAGCAATACATATGTAAGCTATCAGACCCTCAAACTCTAGGAAAGAGCTTCTTTTGTGTGCTCAATCTGCAAAGGATAATTCATTCCTTACTAGGGGGTATGATTTCATGAGCTGAAAGCTTTAACTAGTACATATGTATAGGGTAGATTTAAAGTGATTATGGAAATGTCACCACAGGACAATACATTATTAGTAGTCAGTCCCTCATATGTTGTATGCTGTCCCCTTATGTTTGCTGATAATTAAAAAGCAGATTGGGATGTCATGGTGAGAATGACTGTAAAATGTCCCTTTTATCATTTGCAATAAATATGAAGTAGTGGTCTTCCTGTATCCTTCAGTGACTGTTCTATTTGCGTTGGTGACAAATGACATCTTTCTCCTTGTAATGTGCCTGCAGGGTTAAATGACTTTATTATTATTAATGAGTCATTGCTCCAGCTGCCCAGAAATAGAGGGAGTAGGAAACATAAGAGATTTAGACCTGAGTAATTACAAATGTAATTATTACCTTTCAAATTTCATTTTTACAGCAATCACAAAGTTGTTAATCAAACATAGCCTTTTCCATGTATTCATACTTTTTGGGGTCTTTGTCAAAGGGATGAGTAGCTGCGTGGTTCCACCGAGGGTGGTCCGTGGCAGATTGACAAAGTGGTAATGACAGAAAACTGCTCTGAAAAATTTGTTAGAGAATATTGTCTAGTCATCAAGGAGTCTGTGGTTCAGAGGGTTTTCCAAAAGAAAAACCTGCCTGAGCTGCAGCTATATGGGGGAGAATGTCCTCTTGGGGAGGACAAAAAGTGCAGGAGGGGAATCCTTTTGTCCTGTGGAGATATGAAATGCAAAAATTGTACTCCTCCAGTCTGTCCTTCCACAAGGTTGTAGGTTGTCATTAAATAGTCTGAAAAGTACAACAGAACTGACAGGTTACTGGACACTTTAGGGGCATTTAGAAGTATGCCCTCTTGCCCTGCAATAGTTATCCTAATTACTCGTAGTTCTGGATTTTCAAGTTTTTAAGTGGAACAAAAGGCTTGTTCTTCTGTATTAATGGTGAGGGAGTTGCAGGAAGTTTAGAAAAAGGGAACGGTTGTGGATTGCGTTAGGCCGTGCTGCAGATGCTGTGAAATGTAAGCAGTGCTGTTTTTCAGGATCATAACCTGAACTTGAAATCTACTGTGAAATGGAAAATCTGAGGAAAAGCTTTGGAGAAATGAGGACATTTTCTGTCAGTAATACAATTTCTGCATTATTCTGAAATATTAAAGATTCTCATATTTTTAAAATCTAGATGAAAATAAAATGAGGAAATGCAAACTATTAGTTTCTGTACCCCAAAATGTCATTTATATAAACACTGCCACAAAACCGTTGAACTTCAAAACTACGTTTTTGATGGACTTGGTTTTTGTCAAAAAAACTTTAGCAAGCTATGCTTATATATTGAACTGAACTAAACAGATACAATGTTGATGGTCCAATCAAATGTAATATCTATCAGCATTCAAATAAGTGTTACTTAGGCATCAGCATTGGTGAATATTGTAAAAATATTTAGAAGTATTCACAAAATAAAGTCAGGGTATTCATAATAAAACCAAATTATTCTTAGTTTATATTGTAATAAAGAAAAATGCTTTTATTTTTCCCTTGAAAAGCAATTGCAGTCACAGCATAAAAGCCATAGAATATTTTTAGAATATTGTGGGTTTATTTTCTTTGCTGCTCTGGAGGCCTTTGACTTTAAACTTCTGTTTGTGTATGTTTGATGAAAACACAATTTCAAAACATCTTTTATTGTCTGTTTCTCAAGTTATCATGGGAAATAAGTTTATCAGCTTTTCTAGTGTTGGGGTTTTTTTATGGTTTCTTTTTGAAAATTAATGTTTTGTTAAAGTGTCTCAACCATGGACAAGTGTCCACAGTTGTTCAATTACTTAATTTAAAAGAATTTCTTAATTTTCTACTTTCAATCAATCTTTTATTTATTTTTACTGTAAAATCAATAAAAAGAAAACAGAGCCCCATCTGGCATATTGATACATCAAGAAACTCTTGTGGAAGTGAATAAGGGTATAAATAGAGATATTTGAAGCAGAACTGTCTTTTATTCCACACCTATTCCTTAAAGGAGTTACGTTTGAGATACCTCGCACACAGCAACTGAAAATGAACTTCTGCTTGTTCCCTTCATCACCCCGTCTTTATTCTTCATTCTGCTGAGCATCGCTCGCCTGATCTGCTTATTGTCAAGTGTTAGAATGTGTTATTAGAGTAGTATGAGAGTATACGAATATTTTCCTGTAGGTGTGTTATCAAGAGTAAATGCTGCTGACCTTACTCCACCTAGAAATTCTATTCCCTTCTTATCTTTTTGAAGCTCATCCTTTTTCCTATCTCCAAGCCCAGATCTTTGCTCTCTTGCCAGAAAGCCACAAAAGGTAATTGATTTTTTAATTTCAATGTGCATTGCGTGTTCTTAAGAAATGTATTTTCTGCAGTTTCCACACCAAATGGATTTATGTAGATTCAGTGATTCTTAGTTCTCTTTATGAATTTTCACCTTTTTAAGGTATTTAGTGATTTGTAGTTAAATCAGTAAAATACTACTCCTTCACACATGCTCAAATTTATTTAAAACTTAAAGCTTAAAAACTGAGTATATTATATTCTTCTGTATACTTACACTGTAGATATTGCAAGCAAAAGTTTTCTTAATTTTAAAACTTAATGGATATTTGAATGCAAATATGAATGAAACTCAGCAATCACTTTAGCTAGGTTTGAAGAAGAGAGAGAAGAGATATCAAGAATTATCAGTAGAAATTACCACTAAGTTAATTTATTTTTCTATGGACTTGATGTAAAAAGCTGCATTTTAAAGACTGCTCATTTTATAGTTCCACACAGACAACCTTTCTTTACAGACAAAAACCTCAAGCTCTTTCAATATATTTTTTCATAGGGTTTTTTCCTGCTTTTATGGGGAAAGAATAGTAAGGGCCTTATTTCTGTGATGTATTTTCTCACTTTGTTTTATTCTTTTAACATGTTCAGTGCCTCTTTAAATAGTATTGATACGCTCCTAAATTCCTCAGCAAAACTGCATGCAGAATATTCTCCTCAGTGTTGAATTAAATGAAAGACCATACTGTGTTGAACTTGCTCTGGCTTGAAAAAAGAAATTAAATTAAGCAAATACACATCTGTTTAATTGGTGGTAATGGATCCTCACATACATTCCTAATGAGGTATTTGAATAATGATTTGATCACTAAAAGGAGATATGAATGGTATTTCAGAGTTTACAGAGTTACCTTGTATTGGGTAAGTGATTTTTCTGTTGATTAATCCCCATTCTGTTTTAACACATGACTAGATCACTTTTTTAAGTTAAAAAAAGTCCACATTATGTTAATAAGAAAATATATAATCAGTTATTTATATTCCAGTTTTTAATTTGTTGATTGTATGTTGTGATATTTTTTTAACTTTTTTCTAATAACATTTAGTGTAGACAGTTAAATAGTAAAAGTAACTTTTTAGGAGGAAATAGCCAAAGGGTGTTAATTCCCAAAGAAGCTACAGGCACAGAAAAGCTGTTTGCCTACTATGAAGGGATGACTTCCACTTGCTTGTTTAAGAGTAGATTTCAAATGCTTAGTAAATAATGATCTCTAGAAGTTCATATGAGATATACTATTCTTCACGGATCTCCTGTATCTCACAATTCAAGTAATATTTAAGGATATTTAAGAAAGCATAAAAGCAGTGTGAGAAATAAGGCTTTAGAAGCATCATCATATTGGAGTATTTAGTGAAAGTAGTGTTGCACTTACTGCTTCAGACTCTTTAATAATGCTTGCAGATACACTAACATTACTACATCTTCTTGTTTTCCTGGTCACTGTGACAGATAGCATTGAAAAGAACAGCTCATTTTCCAGAGAAGGTAGAACATTGTCAGTACTCTCAATTCTTCTGAGCGGGTCGGAATAAGCGAGCAGCTGTGTGGTCCTTAAATGCTGGCTGCAGCAAGCCCACCACTTTAAGATGAAGATATTATAGTCATTCCAGGGTGATAATTGCTGGGTATCTACAACTTTCTACAGACTCTTGTTTCCCTGATTGCAAATAAGAGTTGGATCTTGAGAGGCTTAAAATGAAGTTTTACAGATCAGTAGAGAAAGTTTGCTGCTTTAACAGTGTTCTTCTGAAAACTCATATTGAAAATGTTTCATCTTCCAGGCACCTTCTCTCTGAGAAGTGCTGAAAAATGACAGCTGAAGTTCTTTTTCATCCAGCATAGTTTTGTAGGATGTTTGGTTTATTACAGAAACTTTACATCAATAGAGAGCTTAATATATGTCACCTAAAATGCATAGTCTTCTTGGGTACGGGGGAAGAAATGCAAATGTCACTCCTTGCTGTGTTTCCAGGTCGAAGGTTATTGCTGGAGGAGAAACCATTTTTCATTATGTAGTTTCACCTTGTTTAATTGATTGGAATTTGAATTTATATTCTGTGTTAAATAATGAACTATGTATTAATAATTAAGAAGTTTTAGTACAAATGTGAAGCAGTTAATTAAATATTAAAGAAAGCACGTTGTACTACCCAGTATTGTAATTAGTATACTAGATTTTAGGCTACTTATTTTGGATGGTCATTATACTTTACAAGTTATGGTTAAAATTCTCATTGATAACTCAATATATACTTCATAGGCCAAGAAACATGTATCCTTTGACAACTGCCATATTTGTTTTACCGTAATTAGCAAAAACCGTGGACATTAAAATTGAATATAATTGGACTGTTGAAGCAATAAGGGTCAGTGCCATGTATCTACAACACTGTCACGTGTTCATTAGGCTGAAACAGAAGAGGTTGCAAGAGGTTTGGTGGCTTGTGGTGGTTTTGGTGGGTTTTTTTTTTCCAGGTGTCTTCCTGTAGAAATCTGCAATTATTGAAACTGAACTTTTTATGGGAGCATTGGTTTTAGACCATTTCTTGGTTTTGATTAGTACAAGATTGAAATTCTAATCAGAAAAACAATAAGAGATGACTTAATGAAAGATTAACGTGCTTTATTTATTGTATTATTTGTGAGGGAAAGATTCACTTCACAAGCATAGTTATGCAGGAATTACCATATGCTGTCTCTTGCCCTGATACTTCCTCCATTCTCTGTCTTCTTCCTCACCGAATTTCTTCAGCCATCTTTGATAACGTTTACTTGACAAATTGAAGCCAGGTGCAAAATAACGCACCTCATGCCTCTGGGATTTTATAATAAGAAGCCTAACGCATGGCAGTTTTTAGGATTAAATGCAAATTAAAAACGTGGCTATTTGTTAGGATATAAACTGTGTTTACTGGAATGGAAACAGAACTTATTCTTGAAAGATATCCAGTACAACATGGCAAGCCAAGGTAGCACGTGAAAATGTATGATTTCCTGTATGCCTGTTGATTCCTCAGAACCTCTGGAGGGTCAATCTTCCTCTGATTTCTCACAAGCAAGGCAAGCTCTGTACACACAGCTGAAACCTAAAGGAACTGATATGTCGTACTTGTACTTGGAATAAAAAGGTTCCAAGGTTAGAACTTAAGTAAATATTTTAGATTTTCAATTTATAGAGACATATACAGGAAAAAAAATATTCGTAGGAAACTTCTCCCAAAGGCATTTTATTATTAAACCAAAAAAAGTTGAGTATGTTATAGCAGCAGTTATTTAGGGTTTCTACATTCAAGCTTCTTCCTCCTGACCTTATTAAAATAACTCAGTTTATACTAACAACTATTCTCCCTTTCCTTTTTTTATTGTTAATGTAATTTCTGTTCTACTCATACAGTGGAGACTACTAAATGATGTTACCCAAGTGGCCCCTTTTGTTCACCAGGGTAATTCTAGACTATAATTTCCCTCTATTATGCTTGAATTCCTGCTTAGATTTAGTACCACATTTAGTAAATACAAAAAATGGGGGGGGGACACGACCCATTCCTTAGGAACTGTTGGCTCAGATGAGTAGTATAAGGTTGTCATCTTCATCACTCTGGTGGGTTCCTGCTGAGCAGAGAGCCCTGAAAGTGCGATGGGAGCTGTTTAATATGAAACGCTTCAGTAAATGAGAGGCACTTCTGGATGCTGACAGAATAGCATTGGCACTGCAAGCCATGTATTCATATATGTGCTGTGTTGTGAAAATATGAAAAATAGCTCAGCAATGGCATAATTATGGGCAATTTGCTTAATTGCTTGCTAATTGTTGCTTGCTTTATTATGAAACAAGAGTGCTCTAAATGTAACACTGGATGGTTTGCATCCAAAATGTGTCAAATTCAATACTGGCTTTTCATTAAGACTTCAGCTACATGGCTTTAAAATTCAAGTACTCTATATTCTGCATTTTGTTTCCTTGTATTTTTTAAAATTGTTTTTGAAACTTTCTTTGCACAATTTATAAGCCCCTAACCCTGCATCAGTACAGCACAGTCTAACAGTTTTTGAACTTCTAATAAATCTGAGTACTTTGCTAATGAATACATTTACTCATGTCTTTTGATCATTATTACACATGTGGATAGAGGTGGTGATGTTTTAAGGCTTCTCCAGGAGCTCATGCTCATGTTCTTCATTGTTCAACTATTAAAAATGCGCATCTCCCTTTTAACACATGCATTCAGATTATTTTTAAAGGGATATGTGCAATTCTGACAGTTTGGCCTAAACTTTTGGAAAAACTATCCTTGTCTGTTTTGACCAAGATAATCCTGCTTTGAGCAGAAGGCTGAACCAGATCTTCAGAAGTCCTTTCCAGCTTAATTCTTTTTGCAGTTCTGTGAGGCAGGTGCTAACTTTATGCAGGCTGAGAAAGGAACCAGCCCTCTTGATACTGTCTTAGTAGTATGTCTCTCTTTTGGAGGTGGAGGGGAGGGCATAAGGATATAAAGTAAAAGGTATTGTGTAGCCACCAAGTACATGCTCCAATGATCTTAAAGGTCTTTTTCAAACTAGATGATACTGTGGTTCTATGATTCTAACTTTTCAGCATTCAGAGACTGCTGATAACAGAGCCATACTAACAGCCTGTCTTCCTTTGAGAATTCATTCTGAGAAATAGTTTTAAAAATGTAACATAATTTCAAGCTGGAAATGCCAAAGTAGGCAGTATTGTGCCACATATCTTATAGAGTGAGGGGGAGAGTAAGATTGTAGAGTCCTTCAGCTTTCATTCCCCAAAAGCAAATATGATAACTATTTTTATTTACTATCTGTAAAACACTATGCAGACTTTAAAACCACAGAAAGTCTCTAACCAAAACAAAAAGGGAAAAGCCAACAAATGGTATTTTTAATTGTTTTCACTGAAAGATAGCTACCTGGCAAGGTTGGAATTCCACATTTTCTTAAGCGAAAGCAAATACTCTTACTCAAAATGCTTTGACCTATAAATGATAAAGACTGTGGAACAATGAAGAAAGACTTTTAACTATTGTGCGTTTAGTTATATTTGACAGTTCTGATCTAAACATTTCATAAGAGCTGACAGACATCTTCTTTAAGAATGTTCTCAGTTCTGAGGCAGACAATTTAAAAAATAGTTTCATTCCTAAAACAATCTGAAGTTTGAATCAAAGTGATAAACTCACATGTGCAGGAGTGTGGTCTATTCTGTGAATTAAAAATTCTCTTTCATATTGCTTGTATGTCATGGTTGAGGAGTCTCCATGTAGTATGAAAATAATACATAAAATTAAGGGGGTTACTGAGCGAAGTAAGAAATGAAGTAGACTGGTAAGGGTTCGATGGAACGTATTGTTTATTCATAATATGTGGGGGATATGCACCCTTCTATTTCCATTTATAAACAAGTCATATCTTATGTGAGAAGATGTTACTAGATACTGGACTTAAGTAGTGAAAAAACATAATTTCTTCTGAAAATATTCAGAAGAAGGAACCAGTCAGTCTCACCTCTGTGCCTGGTGAAATCTTGGAGCAGATTCTCCTGGAAGGCATGCTAAGGCACATGAAAAACAAGGAGGTGGTTGGTGACAGCCAGCATGGCTTCACTAAGGGGAAATCCTGCTTGACCAATTTGGTGGCCTTCTATGATGAGGCTACGGAACTGATGGACGGGGTAGAGCAGTTGACGTCATCTACCTGGACTTGTGCAAAGGATTCGACACTGTCCCATATGACATCCTTGTCTCTAAATTGGAGAGACGTCAGTTTGATAGATAGATCACTCGGTGGACGGCTGCACACAAAGAGTTGTAGTCAATGTCTCGATGTCCAGCTGGAGGCCAGTAACGAGTGGTATCGCTCAGGGGTTGGTGTTGGGACTGGTCTTGTTCAACATCTTTGTTGGTGACATGGACAGTGGGATTGAGTGCGCCCTCAGCAAGTTTGCCGATGACACCAAGCTGTGTGGTTTGGTTGACACACTGGAGGGAAGGGATGCCATCCAGAGGGACCTCGACACGCTTGTGAGGTGGGCTGATGCCAACCTTATGAAGTTTAACCATGCCAAGTGCAAGGTCCTACACCTGGGTCAGAGCAATCCCAGGCACAGCTATAGGTTGGGCAGAGAAGAGATTCAGAGCAGCCCTGCGGAGAAGGACTTGGGGGTGTTGGTCGATGAGAAAATGAACATGAGCCGGCAGTGTGCGCTCGCAGCCCAGAAAGCCAACCGTATCCTGGGCTGCATCAAAAGGAGCGTGACCAGCAGGTCGAAGGAGGTGATCCTGCTCCTCTACTCTGCTCTTGTGAGACCTCACTTGGAGTATTGTGTGCAGTTCCGGTGTCCTCATCATAAAAAGGACATGGAACTGTTGTAACAAGTGCAGAGGAGGGCCACAAGGATGATCAGGGGACTGGAGCACCTCCCGTATGGAGACAGGCTGAGAAAGTTGGGGCTGTTCAGCCTGGAGAAGAGAAGGCTGCATGGAGACCTCATAGCAGCCTTCCAGTATCTGAAGGGCGCCTATAAGGATGCTGAGGAGGGACTCTTCATTAGGGACTGTAGTGACAGGACAAGGGGTAATGGGTTAAAACTTAGGGGAAGTTTAGATTGGATATAAGGAGGAAGTTCTTTACTTTAAGGGTGGTGAGGCACTGGAATGGGTTGCCCAAGGAAGTTGTGAATGCTCCATCCCTGGCAGTGTTCAAGGCCAGAGCCTTGACAGAGCCTTGGGTGCCATGGTTTAGTGTGGGGTGTCCCTGCCCGTGGCAGGGGGTTGGAACTAGATGATCTTAAGGTCCTTTCCAGTGCTAAATATTCCATGATTCTATGATTTACCTAATCGGTAGAGGCAGTCATAGGTGTTCACTACCACTGAGTACTTACCAGACTATGCAGAATAATCACCTACATTAGTATTTTCAAGTGAGAAAGAAGAGCTCAGCAAATTCTATTTTAACCCACATTTAGCAATGACTTGCAATGATGCAAAATAGAAGGAAGCTTAAAGAGTAGCAGTTAGGAAATGCCATGGCCAGTTTACACAGCCTCTGATAAACGGCTACTTGAGCACTGAACTTCACACTCACCCAGTGTGTGGCTTGAATTCCTCCTCAGATGGTCCTGTGGGGATGCTTAGCTGAGCCCACCAGAGAATCCTTTGTTTAAAGTGGGCAGCAAGTGGTGGAGGGAAGCCAGACAGGGTGCTGAATTGCAGTGACCTCTTCACGTGTAAGTCTGTAACAGAATATTTGGAAATCAGCTGCATTCTATTGTAAATTGGCACCATTAGTATAATACATTGCTGACATAAAGCCCTCTTCTCTGATAAAACAGGGTATTGTTAAAAATGTATTTTTAATAAGTATTGTTTAGACAACAGTATAATGGCAGTGTCAAGTAGCTGTTTAGAAGGATTTCAGGTGCTAAAGAAGAAGGAGAATTATGATACATTAGGAAAATAGAAAATGAATTAGACCAACAGGAAGAAGCTACATTTCATGGCCTGGAAGAACAGGCAAAAAAGATAATGCCTCATGAATATTCATGCAGAAAATTTCCTGCGCTTTGTTCTAAGTTCATTCAAAACCAGATGAATGATGCTCTAAGAGTAATTTTTACTTCATTGTGCTAAAAACATAGTATTTTGTACTGCTGGTTTTATTTATTCTTACTTTATACCAAACACAGACTATTTAGCATCCCAATTATCCCTGCTAGTATTGCTGTTGCAGCAGATCAGTTGATGAGATTTTTCTAAGTTCCTTTAAATGCAGGTATGGGGAACCTTGCCTGCTTCACACTATATTCAGTGTATATTTCACATGTTATTAACGATGAAAAACATGCCCTGGCAATCAAGATTACATGTACTAAATACCAACATTGAAAGAAAGATTATGACTACTGCAGAAGGTGTAACTTCTAAACAATCCTGTATTGGCAGACTGTGGTATAACAAAACCCCAACTCAAAACCAACATAATTTGCATTCATAAATTGTGATTATGTGCAGGATTTTTAAAGTTTGTGGGGTTTTTTGTTTCTTTTTCATAAAACTAAAACTAAAGTAAAGCATTTTTTTTATTAGCAGAATAAACAAGACTGTCATTCTCACAATGTTCTTATTCTTAGGATGGTAACATATTCCAAGTCTACAGGTAGTCATGGCACAAAATTACTGTGCTACTGATCTGTCAAAATGGTGTAGAGAATGTTTTATAAGTGACCTTTTGTTTCTACAATTGCCTTGTCTAAAGCTTGAACATTCAGTTTTTATTGCCAAATGCTTCTTTTTATGGCTTAGCTTTGTTTACTCTTACTAAAGTCTGAGAGATAGTACAATATAAGTATTGTAACTGCTTGCTGTGAAGAGCTAGAAATGCATAAGTATTTCCAAGTAAATAATTACATGCTTTTCACTTCAACTGAATTAATAGCATTTTAAGAGTGATTAGAAAGCCTCAAGATAAAAAGAAACACTGAGGTATTGGGTATCAAAAATGTTTTTTTAATAAATACAGAAAAGATCCATTTCTGTATAAAATTGGGATAACTCAACACTGTCAAGGTTGTGTCTGATTTCAGTGAATTACCTTGATCAGAAGAGAAGCAAACCTGGATAATTAAAGAGCTTAACAAGACTTGTATATACTCAAATTTATGTCTGTAATAGCAGATAGTAGGACACAAAAAGATTAGACTAATCTAACAGTAGTAACTTTTTTTTTTTTTCCCCAGGAACTATTGCTATTGCTAATTTATTTCCATATTTGTATCTCCTGCTGCCCATCAAAACTGAATTAGTATTTCAGCAGCAAGGTGCCAATCTCTGTCAGGATTACATTGGAAAACAGTGAGACAAAATGACTGAAGACATGTTGAAATGCCAGTAATAGGGCAGAATAGTTCTTATAAACAATCGTTTCTCTAACTGGCACATACTCATGCAACATAAGAAGGAGAAATAATCGAGAATATAGCATTGATGTTACAACAAGCAACCAGTTGTCTACTTAAACGTGGTAGATTTAAAAGAGGTTTTCTGTATTTTGGGCAGCAGCATTATATATTTCAATGCCTGAAGGAAAAACTTCATACATTTGAGATGTAACATAGAAATATATATTTGTGTTTTGTAGATTTACACAGATTTCAACAGGCAAAATATTTATTAAAATAGAAATGCAGCATTTGTATAAACAAAAAGCTCAGAGGGGAAGAGATTCCTACTCAGAACTTGGAATGGCATAAGTAATTCCTAGCAGCATACCTTCCCCAGTGGTGGTGAGACAGAATCCAATTTTAAGTGTTACTTTCATGAAGACAGATATTAAAAATACCTTCATATCATTCATTGGAAAGTTTTGTGAAGATAACAGTGAAATATCTAATCAGATACTCTTCTTCACTCATGATATATTGAAATTATGTACACAGCAAGAGAATATAAAATTAACACATATAGTGTGAAAACTGTTTAATGGAATGATTTGTAAAAGCTTAATTCTATTAGTTTGAGATTTTGAACCTTGTAAAGCCACAGTTTAAATGAAAATGATCAAGAGTGTTTATGTATTGCAAATTATGTCTTTCAGATTTAGTGGTTTACTTTGCCTTTGAAGAAATTATGATTTCTATAATCCTTTTTCAAGGGTACAAACCTTGCATCTACTGAAGTCTGGATCGATTACTAGTAAACTACAGAAGTTACAGCATCTTTTGCTATTACCCTTTGATTTTTCAAGGTTTTCAGTATCAAATGCATGGAGAAATCAATTCTCTTTAAAATGGCTGTTACGCTGTCTTTCATTCTTGAAGATCTTGAGCGCATCTTTGAAGCGAATGTGCCGTCTTTGTCTATGTGTCCAAATTAATTTTGTTTTGCCTAAAGCAAAGAAAAACAATAAAAAAAATCCAGTTTTCAGAGAATATTTAAAAAATCCTAATTTTAATAATTATATTTTTCAAGTAGTTGTATGCAAATCTACAGAATTATGGTATTATATTGTTGCAAAGCTTTTAGCTTTATTATACAAAATTTCTAAAAGTGAAAAAGTTCATTGTAAGTAGAATGTTACAAGGTTTGTTCATTAAACATTTACTTTTTTTCTGATGATAGCAAATGACAACACTAATAGATTGCAAACAGCTGAACCTTTACTTGAGTTGTACACCTGGAGGTGTTTTCTTTCCAAACTGTGGCCACTGTTGTAGAACAGGGATTGCTTTGTTAACCTTGATTCTCTGTACACATCACTCTTCGAAACTCTGATAATGGCTTGTCTTCTTCCATCCTCCCAGCTATTGAAATAAATCTCCAGAAAGCGTTGGCTGAAGCTTCTGAAACCTGCACACAAGAGTGTCTCATCCTAGGCCATTCTGACAACTGCTGGATGCCACCTTCGTTGACACAGTATCAGCAGTCCAACACCTCTTTGCCATCGTTTGGCTTTCAGCAAGGCTGGGGGCGAGGAGCCAGACCCGAAGGACGACACACTCTTGGGAGGCCTCTTCCAAAGGACGACACTGACAAAGGCCAGGGTGGGCCCAGGCCCCAGTTCTATAACACCTGCGAAAGACTTTGTGCCAGTGAAGATCCTGTCAAAGTCATTCCTCTGGCAAACTTCGCTGCATCCCACCAGGCACCGGTGTCTGGGAGCAGCACTATGTTTATACATGAGCACCAGCTATAAATGCATATCTGGCAAATCTGTTACTTCAGGCTTTAAGTGTGACTGTATATAGTCACAGCCTAGCACTGTTCTTAGCGCTTATACAAACTTGTTAGGCTTGTGAATATTTATGTATATAGAATCCTAAATTTGAAATTGAAAAGCTAAATCCTTCGGACTTAGTTAAAAGAAGTTTACCATAGTTCTTGGTAAAATCCACAAAATGGGGAAGAAAACCCACAACCCAGAAACTGTCAAGAGAAAAACACAAAATTCTCTTAATTTTCTTATATGGGCCTTATAGTACAAATATCTGTGAGTAGTTCTTCCTCCCTGTCGAAAGCAATTTCTTAGTACAGTTTGGGGAATATTAGTCTAAATATAGCTTACTCAGCTTTTTCTTTATTTTTATAATATAGCGTATTCATAGATTTCATCTTCCATATGCTTAGCAATAGAGATAAAGTGGGCAATTTCTCATTTGATTACCTTACATAATAGAATGAGAAAGATCCTAAAATCTGATTTTTAAGAAGGATAGTATATCTTTCCACCGAAACTTATCTTTTCTGTAACTAAAAGGGAAAATATACTTAAAGACATGACAACTGCTTTTGATTTTAATTTTTATTGGGTCAATCTACAGGTATTTATTCTTTGAAATAATGCAATAGATTAAATAGAAACTGCTCAACTAGGATTTTCTGTGAGAAATAAACAACATGACAATGATAGGATAAGCAAGATCAAAACTGGAAAAAAACTTGCAAGTAACTTTTTCAATTTCCAAGATTTTTCTTTCTACAATAATACAAGCAACAATATGATACATATTATGCTTTTCAAGCCATAAGCGTATATTTTGTTTTGGTTTGTTTTTTTTCATCTTGCAGAGCTTGCTTTGGCTACTGTTCATATTAGTTGAAGTTTATTTGGGCACTGCTGAAAACAGTAGGAAAATGGGGTAGTTTTTCTGGTTGATGTGATGTGGCTGCAAGCTGCTGGTGTTTAAAAGATTATTATTGTGATGCATATGGCAGGTTTTTCCAGCTATATTCACCTATTGTAAGTATTCAGTAAATGGTTAGCTAGATTATTAGTTACCTCACCACAACCTATTAGATGGAGGAGTGCTTGTCATTGTGGCTTAGTTTATTAGAGAATGACTGACTGAATCTGAGTACTGAAAGCTGGATAAGTGTAATCATAAGCACACCTCAGTCAGATTATTTGATCAAGTCTCAAGTTGAGTCTTGTTAAAGATGAGGGATTTTTTGTTCTGTGTTCTGTGTACTGGAGGGTATTTAATACCGGCAGAAAAAAGCTGGTAAAATCTACAGTGGATGAAAAGTAGGTTCGTTTCTTAGATGAAAAAGCACTTTTACCTTCTAGGATTTTGTTGCTGTTCAGCCATTCCATCATTTACGCTATGTACCTACCAAGAATTTTTTTCTTTAAAAAAAATGTGTAACTTTGTTTAGTTTTACTGCTACATGAAGTGAGACAATCGAAGTTGTATGGAAGGGGAAAAAACAGTGTGTGAATATTTCCTATGGATAGAACTCTATGTAGGCTTCATATTGTAACTTAAATCTGTAATTTATAAGCAAAACTGTGTGTAAAAATGCTGTAATATTAGCTGCTTGTAAAATTTACAGAAGTTCAAGTTGTCGAGGGTTTCCAATGAATGCTAAAAGAGCTTCTCTTATGTGCCCAGCAGGTATAAGTAGCTTTATATATTGCTGTCCCCACTGTAAATCTATTCAAACCACATTTATATTTTATGTGCAAAACAAAAGAAGCTTCACTTTTAACCTACTGATAGAGTTTAATTAATGGACATCAGATTATCTAATGATGTACTTCTTTTCCTTTCCTTTTTTTAATGTAGTTTTCAGTAACATTTAGAAAAGATGTGGCACACCGGCTTCCAGTTGCATGTAAATCCTGGAAAAAAATAATAATCCTTTGGGTACTGACACACAATAGCTGACAACTCATTTCTGATTCCAGGACAATTAAAAATGTGACAGATTAATTCATACCTAATATATACAAAGCTGTTTGTTTTTTCCTTTAGAGACTTCATGATGAGGAAGTCCTTTTCAGGGATATGCAAAAAAAGCTTATCTGTAGTTTACACAGATTTACCAAACATATTAATTGTGCAAATTTAGAATAATGCTGACAGCTGATGCTTCCTATTGTAAGCAGAGGACTTCAGGTTTTATTACAGAAGGCTGCCACAGCAAATGTTTACAGAGTTGGCTGCTGAATTGGAAAAGTCTCAGTTTTTTGGCCTGTAACATTTCCATTCTGACTGAAAGTTGTAACTGAAATTTTCTGGCAAAAAATAGCATTTCTAAAATCTTAGGATTTTCATAGGAAAAGGTGAAGGAAACAGAACTAGCATTTTTTCATAGGTAGGGAAAAAACCAAACTTCACATTTGAATATTTAGGAGGTTTGGAGGGGGAAAAGGGGGAAACGCCTAAGGTACAGTAGCAAATAATCATACCCCTGTCTCTTGAAAACAAAAGAATAAAAAAATCCCTACAAAATGCCAAAACCAAACAGCACAAAAACTTGCTTGAACAAGCAGAATTGTAAAAATAAATCTGATTATAGAGGAAGTATTAAGTGTTATATCCATTAAATCGTGTTGTGATAATCTAAAATTGTGTCAAACAAGATGCAGAACAATTAATTATAAGTGAATGTTGTGTCAGGAGTGAAATGGTTCCCTCATTTTTGTATATTACCTGTCTAATATATAAACCCATGCATTTGAGGCAACAATTTTCTTTGAGTGGCATGTCAGTATCCAGAGGAATAACGTTACTAGAGACTCTTTACACATCTTGTCATATATATAAATAATTTATCTAGTACATAGACTGTATATTTTTGTGTAATTTTTTTTTTTTTTTAGCCATTTAACTTATTTTATCTTACTTGTGTGAATTCGTGGAGAAAACAATCCTATATATAATATACAGTAAAATGGTAGTTACATGATTAGATTTGTTTCATACAGTGTAACAATAAAGAAAACCTTTGCCTTCAAAGTAATGTGTCACACAGTCTAGCCTAGGTTATTCCCACACCTCTCTCCTTCCCCTCGCCCTGCCCCCCCCCCCCCCCCCCCCCCCAAATTCAGCACATGCTTGTTGCATTTCTGAGTAGTGCATCAAAGTTACGGGTAGTGGTGGCAGAAAGGAAGGAACTTCTTTCATACTAGAAAGCAGTCAATGATTGAAAAATAAAGAAATGAGTTCGAACTGTTTGAAGTAAAATATGCTGTTTCTTTGTTTTCCTGAACTCTGTTGTATCATAAAGTGCAACTTAATTCTGAAGAAAGAATCATTAGGCATGTCTGCTTGGCCAGACAGAGACTACTGAGCACCTGGTCTCTCTGGGCTGTGAGCTGGCAGGATGCAGGTCATTTAGCTAATTATCATGGCAATGAGCCCATGCTAATAGGACCTGAGGGCTTATGAATGTTAGCATAACAGCTAGCTTGACATAACATTAGTTATGTGGTTTTGAATCCAGCCAGGTCTTTTTACTGGTGTAGGGCTGTAGAAGAGCAGCCGCTTTGTATTGAACATCTATGACCCCAGTGTGTATAGATCTGTTTGGGTTTTTTTGTAAGAGAAGTGAAGTTTGCTCTGATGAGCAAGCTGTAATCCAGTGTGGAACCCTGTCAGTGCTGAGCTACCATTATTACACTGCTTCCAGCATGGTCAAGCCAAAGACAGTAGACCTAAATAATTTCTGGTCAGTAACAGTTGATTAACTCAAGGTTGTTTGATTCAGGCTTCTAAAGCTGGAGTTTTTAAAACTTGAAAATTTACCCTTGACTTTGTTTGCTCAAGTTTTGCTTTTGCAGCTTTAATACCAATCCTTAATGAATTATTATCAATGAAATGATTGCAGTGCAGTTTACTACCATAATTTAATTGGATAAATAAAAAAGGAGGAGATTGGTTTGTGCAGACACAAAGTGAAGTTGAAGGCAAAGATTTTATTTGGTATACATAGAGAAAAATGTGTATAACTTATGTTATCCCTAGTGAAGAAAGAGATTGATGATTTCTTGTAAATATTTGAGTTTGTATTTCTGGGAAATCTCCTTGCTCTATGGCATACTACAGGATCTGAGAGTGAGCAATGTATGTCTGTGTATTGAAACAGCCCTAACCACACGTTAAACATCATGCAGTTGGACATCATATACTACAGTCCAGCAGCATTTAAAGTCCAGTAAATCTGCAGTAGGTCTATTTCAGGTTTCTGTACAGCATGTGGTCTTGTTAATTACAATGCTGATTAATAAACTAGATTCACAAAAGCAGTTCTCTCTTTTGCCCTGTTTTCTTTCTGTTTCTGAAATATAGGGGATTTAAAAGTATTCCACCAGCTACATTCTCACATTTCCAGCTTTCCAAAACTCATTTCTGTGTGAAGCCCCAAACTGTCAGAAAGTCAAGAAAATTTAACTTCATTTGCAGTTGCTTCATGCAACTGAGTCGCAGGCTTTTGGTAAACAGCAGAAATAGCCACACACAACATGTACAGCAATCTAGCTTTATATTTGCAGAAATATCTTCCATTTTTGTGTCACTACTTTTCCTACCAAGCTCCCTTTGTCTGCTATGCCTCTGATACACTTACTTATAGAAAATCATTATGAGCTGGAGGCAGGAGTGTTTATGGGTTTTGTTTTTTTAGAAAATAAGCTATTTCTCATTGATAGAACATGGTTAATAAGTTGTTGTTGAGCTAAAGCGATTATCCTCTCACCATGAATGTGATATAATGAAATAACCGTCAAATAAGGAATGAATGAAACAATATTTTACACTCTTTTCTACATTATTTATGTCCATATTTAAAAAGCAACTCTCTTGATCGTTGTCCTGACACTGAGACAGTAAAATCTTATTCTTTGATGCAGCTAGGGCTTTGCAAGTGTAGCTTGCTTATCTGCAGGACCTTTTCAAGCAGGAAAGTAGATATAATTTAAATATACTTATTTTGGCATCAAAACTGTGAACAAATATATTCCTTCACTGACAGTAACTGTTGAAACATTAGTTGTTATGCTAAAGAACTTATTAAGCCTACAAATGAAAAATAAAAAATGGATTTCCGTGGTTTGGATGGTAAATTCTTAAGCTGGGATCAGTAATATTTTGAAGGGCAACCTCAAGAGGCAATGAAACTGGAATTTCAGAGAGATCTGCTAAACCAGAATAATAGAGAAAGGCAGAAATATGTACTATCTGAAGTTGTACATAATTTTTTGCGAAGCTACAGGGGGATTGTAGAAGTAATGTTTCCTGGGAGTCATCTTTTTGCTTTCCTCCCTGCAGGCACAAGAAATACCTGGAACACTTCTCTTGATATGCTGAAAATACTTGAATCCCAGGTATTTGCTTTGTTGCTCTAGGAAGTGTAGTGCTTTCACCAAAGGGCTTCAGCATTGAGGGAGGGCTGGTGCAGTGTTCAAAAAACAGCTCTTACCTATAAGATGGATATCAAGCCCTCCTGCTAGGTAATTTGTGGTGAGATAATGGCTTGTTAGAACATATATATGATTTATTCAAAGAACGCATGTTTACCAATAGCAGGCAATTTTGGAGCTATGCTGCCCATATGATCATTTAGCATTTTTGCCTTTTCTTCAGGTTTCTTGCAGGTGCTGCCTTAGGACTGAGCTGTATTTTGATCGATCAGCAGCTACTCCCTTCATCCTTGGAGGTGCTATGTTTCAAGCAGAAGAAGGAAATGAGCAAGAAGGTACTTTCTACAGTCACTACAGGACAGTTGTCCTCCCTTATATGGTGGTGAAAATTGTGTTTTAAAGAAGGTACATACAGACACCCCTTGCAAGTAACACCTTTGTTCCCCAAGATGGAATCTTTTTGCCGTGGTCCTGATCCATTTGTGATCCAGTAGGAAAATACAACATGTCTGATAACTGCAATGAGACTAATGGTATATTTCCATTTTTATTTTTATTATTTTAGTGATGTCGAGGTCTTTTGATGGTGCTAATTTAATGCTTAAAACTCTCACAGTAAATACTTTTATGATCTGAAAGCTATATCTTTAATTCAAAGCAACTCAAAGCAGGAACTTAAATCTGTAGGTCCATGCTTTCTGGGTAGCTTTTAACTAAGAATCGATGCTACCTCTTGTTACGCTTTTTCTCTACCAGAATTAAGAAGTCTGTTTTTATAAGAATGAAAGTTAGTATGTACACCTATCAAAGAGACAGATAAATGAAGTGCCTGGAAGCACTGTACTAGACTTCAGCCCATAGCTTTAAGCTACCAGCTGTGATGTGTTCTAGAGCAAATGAGTAGGATGTGCAAAGAAAAAGACATTTTCTAAGGCACTGAAATTAAGTTATTCATTGCTACTGCAGCTGTTATATATGTAGTAAAAGAGTTGATTAACATAATGAGATTAAACTAAGAGAAATTGCTTTTAAACTGTACTTAGCTTGAGTTGTTTAGTTATCAGAGATGATAAAAGACTGTACCCAAAAGCTTGTATAAACTTTCCAAATGTCAGCTGTTCTATAAAAGATGTATTTTTGCTTCTCTGCTGTGTAGATCAAGCTTCAATTTACAGGTGTATGGAAATACAATAAGTTAGTGTATAGTTCTCGTGAGACTACTTGAACAGAGGAGAGCTAAAATCAGTCTCAAAAATGAAGTGATTATAAGTGGGATGGGCAGGTGGGGGGAGAGGTGAATACTTTTAATGCTTTAGGAGAAAGGCTATAAAGACACAGGCAAGCAGGTAAAATGAGTGACTGTGCCAGCTAACAGATACGCTAAGAGACACACTGGGTTGTCTGCAGACTTGCAATGGAATGCCAGTTTTGTTAGTTAACATTTTGCAAAAGTGAAAAAAAAAAATATTTTGCAGAAAAATAATCTGTTAAAACCAACATAATCAAGACCTGTAATGAAAAAGAAGACACAGCTGGAACACTTTTAGGCCTATTTAAGAAGGCCCTAGTTCCAGGTAGGGTAACAGGCTAATTTCTAGTAAATATAAATGGACTCTTGCTGTGCAAGAGCTAATGCTTTCAAGTGGTTGTAACTAGAGACACCAGAATGGACCATAATGGTTTATAAACTAAAGTTCAGTGAGAAAATAAAGATGTGTAATCAATCTACATAGCAATATACACACTGTCAATTAAATTTTGTTTTCAAGTTATGTACAAGAGACAAATTTCATCACTGAGTGACACACCAATTACTGTATACAATCTAAAAATACTCATTGTATTATGTGGGTGTGCACAAAGTCAAAGCTGCCTGTCTTGGCAGATACAAGTTGCTATTTGTTTGTTTGTTTTAATTGCAGTGGAGACATTTAGCACTGTGCCTGCCTGGTAACATAGGAAATGTAATACAAGACCTTGACATCTAAAAAGATTAGACTGTCTGAGCTGACTGGCTCATAAAAATGATGCTGAGGAAATTGGCGAAGGAAACAAGTCTCTGAAATTCTAAACAAGTATTTTAAATGCAGAAAAATAATTGAAAGGGTCATATTTGCAGCTGATATGCTGCAAATAATGTGCTGCACAGCTATATCCGTATAAAAGTAAAATTTTCACAGTGAAGCATGGTAAGAAAGCACTTTTGTTAGCTGAATTCACTCTCTTGCAATGATTACACACAATCAGTCTTCCTGGATTTTTAAATGCTTTTCATCATATTTCAGTCTATTGAATCATAGAAGTATTTCTATCAGTGTAATACTACTGAATATTAAAGAAAAGGTTTTCCAACCCAAAAGCTGTCACTTCAGTCTACAAAAGGCAGTTATTGAAGCCTGTTACTGTTTTGGAAATGCCTGTCTGAAATTCCCTCAAAATATGCTTCTAAAATATGCAGAAAGGACCAAGAAAACACAAATATTGAAGGTTTATGCTGTAAAATTTGAGTGAGTTTGCATATAAATGTTTCATGGGATTTATGAAATGTAATGGAAATTCAGGAATGTTAATGTTTTCTTTACACAGAAAATCTGAAGTAAAGTGAGAACCTGAATATGATTACAATAAAAATAAATCTAGCCAGTAGGCTGAATAGAAACAAACATATAAATACATATCCATATTTGTCTATTTCACATTGGAAAAAATAATTCTGTGCACTTCTAATTAGAGTAGCCAAGGACAGACACATTGCCCTTAATTTTAGGGAGGTGTTTTGTCAATGTTAATTGTATAAACCATCTCTAAGGAGGGTATTAGGATAAAGGTACCTGCAGGGGCAATTACTTTAATTCTAAAATTTTGGTATTTGCACGTCCAGGTGATAGTGGAGGAAAGCTCCATCAACATTAGAAAATTAAGATTACATGTCTGCCTTTTAGATGGATAAAATCAAATTAATCCCGACCTAGTTTTTACACATATTCTGTATTCTAAGTATAGATATTAAATAAAACAAGCCCAACCCCTCTTTTCCCACCAAGCATGACTACTAACCTCTTCAGAATGGTTTGCCTGCCAGGATGCACCTGGTTGTGTTTGTCTTTCATGCCAGCTTCCTGTCAGAGGTGTATAGAGAGGCTGACATTTGATGTATGCAAAAGAACAGAGAATAGGTTTTGCATTAAAGCCAAATCGGCAAATATTTTTGTTTCCTGTGATGAATTTTACTTAACTAACACAAGAGCCAGCCATGCAGAGAAACGTGCTCTGTTAGTGCAAAACTGAATCTATTTAAGAAGGTAAGTACAGTTGCTGAGTTTCCCCTTCCCTTTCTTCACTCCCTTGCTAAATGCTGTGCTGGCACATCATTTTCTTTTCTGTGACAAGTCTTTTGGAAAGCTAACAGGGAGCCAACTGTGCTTAGGCATTTGCACCTGTACCACAGAGGAACCAAATGAAAACATTAAATAATGTTTTCCTTTGTGCAGGAGAAACATTAAGAACAAAAAATTTCTAAAAGAAGCATTGCCATTATGCAGAGAAATTGATAAATAGTCTTGGCTCTTCATAAAAAGAGAGAATTCTGCTGAACTGGGAAGCAGTGTCTTATTTTTATGAGTTTACCTGTTTGCTGATTGCTTACATCTGAACAACTTGTGGCTGCAACAAACCAAGAAAACAATTATGTCAATTAAATTGCTTTCCCTTAGCTTCAGTTTAACAGCTAAACAAAGGTCACACGCATGGAAATAGCACTTCAGTGAGGTGGTCGTCTTGGGCTGACAGAGGTGATATCCCCAGGTCTCCTTTACTTGGAAATATCTTGGGATGCCATTATCCACATTGTACAGTCACACAAATCTGTCAGTGCCATTACTAACAGGGAAAGTACTAAAATCTAGTTTTCCAGTAAATTGATTTAATCTATAGCAGCTCCTTCTATGCACATTTCAAACTCTTCTCACTTAAGTTTCACAAGTTTACTCCAGCCTGCACCTATTGTTTTGACAACTTATTATCAATTATTAATTCATTACTTGCTGGACTGTTTCAACACTGTATGTTCTCCACATGGTCAAGAATGAGCTGCCAAAAGCCTATAACTTAATAGCAGCTGCCTTACCCATCACATCTGCCTCGCATGCTAGAGCATCTGGCACTAGAATTAGGACTTGTTTGCCAAGCTTGGCAACTTTCTGCTTTCCAGGAAGGCCCTCAACTTTCCAGAAACACCTATTATATAAGGTCACGGTTACCTGTAGTTGGAAACAACTTAGTTAAAGTACCGCTGTCTGTAGTTACACCAGTGGCAGGCAGAAAGTTTGTGACACAAGCAGTGGTGATTTCAGTCTGACTGAAAAGCATCTTCATTAGCATTCTCCAAGGCAATTCTTAGGTGATAAATTACCTGAGATGCAAGTTTAGCATGAGGAACGTGCACAGGCAGTAAAAGTGTGGATGTGTATGAAGAAAATGATTAATAATAGATGAGTTACATTTACCTGGTTCTCAGTTCAGATGGGCATAAATATGCACTGTAACATAAATATGGACTCTGTATTCCTTTATATTTTTAAATAATTTCATCTCCATCTTCTCCTCAACTTTAGTTTTGTATTATAAACCTTTTTAACTTCTCAAAAAAGAAGTTAAATAATAACTCCTCTTACTGTTATTCACCTTTTTCTCATTTTTTACCCAAATCCTTACAACCTAGTTGCCAACTCATAGTTGCCTTCACAGACCAATGTGAAATAAAAATATAATAATAAAAAATGAAAATTCAAAGTTCTGCTTGTGATTTCAAAAAGTTCATATCCAGAGTATGAAAATTATTCTTTTATACAGCTACATTACAATTCTTAACTTGAAGTGCAGGCATAAGATAAAGGTACATATTTATATATTGTATTTCACACAGACTTTATAAACTGGATTTGCCATTTTCTTAAATGGAGTTTATGGCAACTGTACTAACTAAAGGGCTTACAGATTTTTATGCAGAGGAATGTGCCCATTTTTGCTCAGTTTATGAACACTAATTTAAAAAGCCAGAGCTTGTGACTATTGATTCTATAACTGATAGTTTGCATAAAGGGTTTAAAATGTAGTGATCAATTGAGTTCTGACCCTCTCGAGAGGCTTTAGCTGTTCAGCATAAATCTAAGAAGTTTGACATAAGTAGAATGTAACTACATTGCTCAATAAAAACAAACAAAAAAAAGCTGAATTAATCAAGGTTATTGTAACCTTGTTTATTAAAAATAAAAAAAAAAACCTATTTATTGCAGTAGATGGTGTATTAAAATTACTTTTTAGTCCTAAAGTGTTAAAGTAGTACTATTAGTTACTGGATACTGCAGCAGCTTGTTATTTTCTGTACAACTACCAAAATTTAAGCCACAGAATATTTTAGCAAAAATAAAAACAAATTTACCTCTCAATTTCTGTTTAAGGGAGCTTGCATTCTATGGTAATTTAAGTATGATGTTAGAAATGAAGCTAGAAAAGTGCTTGAGCCTTCCTATTCTTGCTATAATTATCAACAAGTGAAATGAAGACAAAACAGTTATGCTGAGTGTTCAAGGAAGGCAGTCAATATGGAAATTGTCAACAAAAGGCATCCTGGTTTCTAACGCCATCATGAAGTTTTAGGAATTGAATGCCATAATGGAATGAAATAGCACTAAAATTTATATTAACATGATAACTTTTACAGTCAACTTCTTATGCTGTCAGGCGCTCGCCATTGGGCTATCTAAAAAACTGTATCCTTAAAGAGATGTAAATATAAAATGATGTAAATGTTCTAGAAAGAAAATCTTATTTTCAAAAAAGTTTGGACACATGAAGATTTTACACAGAAGGGATAGCAACATTTTAATCAGTTGAAATTAACTTACATACCTACATATCCGTCACAGGAGGATGTACAAGGAGATAGCAACAGCATGGTCAATAAGGGATTAGGCAAATGCATGGGCAGCAGATCTAGAAGCAGATACTAAAAGGGATGGACAGGCGTACATCTTCTAATATTGGTAAAACAAAAAGTGTGAGCACTGGAGTTTTGTGGGGAGCCTGCACAGCCAAAGATAGACTAAGTTCACTTGCTTCTTCTAAGCAGCATGTCTAGCTCTCCCTATCAGAGCTAGAACACAGCTGGACACGCTTCTGGTCTCACTGAGCAGGCCACTTCTCGTGTGCTTGTGCAGTCTGTCAAGGACATCTGACAATTGACAGTGCTCACAGCTCACTGAGATTAATTGTGTCTCCCAGGAGCCTCTTCTTTACTATGTCTGCAAAAATGGCCCCTCTTTACAAGAGTTTCAGCATAAACAAATTTTAAAAAAACTTTTCCTCTTCCTTGAACACAAACTTTAATATCAATCCGACTTCGCAACTGTGATTTGTCATTTGAAATAACTAATATTACTACTGGTTCTAGTACTTTTATTTTCCTTTCCCCATTGCAATTTTCAAACAGTATTTGATAATTCAAAGAAATTCCATGTACTACTTCATAAAAATACTCAAAGCTGTTCTCCAAATACATACTCATCACAGTGAAAGCATAGAATATGATTTCCCCCCTGTCATTTACTGTGCAGTAAGCAGTGCTGTAATTCTCTGGCATTGCATCATCTGTTCAACCCAGGTTACTCACCCTTTTGCATTATCAAGATTGTCTTTTTCCTCCCAGAGAAATAGCAGTTATAATAGACTATTTTCAAAATGACAGATTAAGTGGCTCCATGGTTCCTTAATATCTATTCAGAAGTCTTGTCTCCCTGTGTATTTTTATTGCTTTCTTTAAAATGCAGCTTGTGAGAGAGGTAATACATTATTAATGTTACTTGTCATAAAATAAAATAAATACTCACTTTTGAAGAACCTGATCCACTAATCAAGAGTAAATGAATGCATCTGAATTATTCAAAGAACCTCAAATAGTGCAACTTGTACTGAAATTGAATATTGTGAATAGAATATTTGCAATGTAATAAAAAGCATCTATAGTCATATTAACTACTCCATTTTCATAACAGGAAATGGGATTTTTATTATTATTTTTAATCAGTGTAAATATTTTACCTACCTTACCAAGGACAAAAAGGTCCAGGTGAGGTTTCTGCACCTTCTCACCTTTAACCAGACTTCTAAAGTAAGTATTATGTTAAAAGCAGTTGTTAGGGCAGGTGCCCTATGTTTCAAAGGAAGCAGGTAAAACTGTGCAATTGAATTATGTGTCAGTTAATGGTGAGCTGCAGGTTGGTGGTCAATAAACAGCTGTGCAAAGAATATGTGAAAAATGCTACCATTGGTTGTGAGAAAGTGAGCATTGCTGAGTTGATGAATTTTGAACCAGTGAGTGATAGCATCAAGGGCAAGACACAAATGAGAGGCTCTTAGGCATTTAATTAAAAACAGCTCCTGCAGCCGGGGTTTGTTTCCTCCCTATTACAATCCATTTATGGCAGTGAATTTTCTGGCACTGCTTCAGGAATTTTTCACTCCATCACCCTCTTTTTCACATAGTGATATTTATACTGTATCCCCTAAGATATTTGCATTCACCAGTAAGAGTTTTCTTTGGGAAAAAAACCCCACCAACAAAGCAGCTGTGCCTCATTTCTAAATGCATATGCAAAATCTGATTCTTATAAATAGAAGCCTCCTAAATCCTGTGCAACAGTATGACGTGTTCAGATTGACAATTTATTTAGATTATTTTATTCACTAAATTATCCTGGATTCAAACAGACCTGCCCAGGAACTACTAGAAATGTCAAATTGTTAAAAGTAGTGATAGTCACCAGAAAGACGTAAGTAACCAACTGCTTTAGGAGAATGGAGTTCATGATTCTATTCCTTGCTGGTTCTGTGATCCAGTCTTAAATTCTTGAGATAGTCAATTCTTCCTTCTTGGTTTCAGTTTGCCCATTCAACATAGGAGTGGTTTACTAGTATTTCACTATCAATGAATATTTCTCAGGGGGCAGACAGGGTGGGAGAGGAGGAGGATATCTTCAACAAGACATACATATTCTCTTAATGTCTGAAAAGGAATAGCATGTTGCTTCAGCCACCCTCACAGTGACTGAGATGGCACTGGGGCTGGTAAGTTAAAGAGCTGCTAGAATAGCTTGGAACAGCCTTTATGACAGGAGAATTTTGTTTCTGTAAACCTAAATGCCAGTGCTGAAGGAACATATACATTTTAATATGAATTTAACCTGTGTGCTACAATATAAATCATACAGCTATTTTTAAACTACATCAAAAACCTGGAAGTAGTACACTTCCAAACAGGATTTGAAATTGCAGCTTCCATTTGGGAATCTTAGATTTGGCAGACATACCTTCACTCATGATCCTATTACCAGAGATATCAAATTAATGCTTAAATCAAGTAGCAAGTAGCAAGTTTGAGACCTCAGACTCCTATGGAAATCAATGGGTTGTTTCCACTGAATTCAGTGGCCATCTGTTCAAATGGAGTGTGCTTCGAATTTTGTAACAAAAAGAAAATTTTTTCATCTCTAATAGTGTTTTCCCCAGAGGAAAGCCACAAGCTGGAGCTATGGGATTTATGAAGCCCTTTTGTTTAGTCCTGAAGGAACAAAATGTCTCCACTTGCCTATATTCCCATTAGCTTTATGTGCTGTGTCTCTGGAATAAGGATATTTTATCTGGTTGTGTTCCAAAAACATTGAAAAATATGATTTAATTGAAATGTATGAAAGAGTCAATATATTTTTCTACTTAACTTTGAGCACGTTTATATGTATACAAAGATTTCATTAAAAATATTTTCAGTGAATGGTAAGTGCTATACTATACATCTATACCTATATAAGTAAACGTACTTTTTCATTCTAGTGTGAACAGGTCAAAGCAGAGGCAGAGAATGCATTTGTCACATCTTCTATTCAATCTCATCTGTTTTTCCATCTATATGTATTCATCATAAATCTTGTAAAACATGCTGAAATGCACGGGAAGGGCAACCTCAATAATGTCAGTAGATTTATGCATCAGCAAGACTAGTTTTTAACAGCAGCATTACTTTCTATTTCGAACCTGTGATAAAACTTCTGCTGCAGTTTGAGAGTTATCTGACAAAACATTTCGTTGTTTTAAATGTGGCAGGAAGATGAATGATTGAGTTGGCAGAATACTACAGATAAAAGATTAGGAACGTTCTTTATCCAGAATATTTTTTTACATATCTTGGAGTGAAATACAGATTATCCCATTTCAATCTTAAGACTTTATCTTTGTTTTGCTGGGGGCTGGAATTCCCAAGAGCTATCAAGACCCAGTGAAGTCAACCTAAAGATTTGCATCAGCTCTTGATGAGCCTCAAATCATCTACTAAATGAAAAAGGCTTCTTCTACAGCAGTGAAAAAAACTGTATCTTTTTTTAAATTATAATTATTTTAGGGAGACTTGGTGTATCTCTCACTACCTGTCAAAAAGGTAATCTATTTAGTGTTAGTTAGTAAAAGCTATTTTATATTAACATTTTCTTTGAAGATAAGCCTTCTTTATTCCTGCCGTCAGTATTTTGAGTATGTTAGTTGCCCTGCTATTAGTATTCTACACACCACCTTTTTCCTTTCAGAATATTCAGGCCTTATGCTGAACATTAAAATAAATAATAATATTAAATTAATAATAAATAATTTCTTAATCTGTGGTGTATTTTTATATAAGAACACATCTAGATAAATAATTACAAAGGTACTGAGTGTTCTAAAGTGGTATGCTATCCTTGTGTGCTTTGATTTTGAGATCTGTATCTGGCAAATGTTGATGTAATCTCTGGTGTAGACTGAACTTGGGAGCTACACAGGAGCTCTGTCTGGATGAAGAAAAGGCTGCCTGGCAGAGGACCACTTTCTAGGCTGAGTTGGTTGCATCCTGATTGTGTAAAAGTTTTGGGAAGGATTCAAAATGTAATAGAAACAATTTGTAAATTTGTTAAAAATGTTTTCTTTTTAAGTATAACATAAGGAATACAAAGCACTGACACTGTTGGGGAAAAATATCTCAGTTTCTTGTCTTATCAGTCAGACATAAAGTATAATTGTTGCAGCTGCACAAAATGGCATGAATCATAAGGATGACATTATCCTGTCTTCACTCATTTCTGCTATATCTCGCAGATCTGAGAGGGGCAGCTATTTTTAATACTGAGAGCTTTCATATGCCAGGTCCCACATGAACTAACGCTGTCCTCTGTCTTATGCAACATCTGTCGGATCAGCAGCAGGTAACATGAGATGCTCCAGACCCAAAAGCCAATGACACCTGACAATACAGCTCATCAATCAGGACCAAACACAGCACCATCCAGGTCCTTGAATGACTGGAATGTATGCACAGGTAAGAAGCAGTTGTCTTGGTACTTTCAGAAAAGCTGATACTCTCACTCACTAACCTTTCCTCATGAGCAGATGTAGCTGCAGCACAGGTCTATGTAGCTAAGCCTGAAATCTCTTCAAAGCCTACATCTACCTGCCAGTCACAGTTTCACGGGGTCCTGTCACTCTGTAATGACATGTGTAAAGTGGCAATAAACTCAAAAGTGCAGTGATTAGAAGTATATTAGAAAATGATGAGTGGTGTCTGACAGATGAAGAGGAATTAATTGCCTTATCAAAGAACTAGAACAAAACTAGCCAGAGTTCAGAGCACGCAGAAAGAGGTGGCTCTTCAGGTGGTTACAGTTCACATCTGGCATCCTGGTCACAGGATGCTGCTGCTGCTTAGAGCTTAATAGGTTCAAGAGGAGACATAGCAAATCCTCGGAGAAATCCCCTGTGTTAGTTATTAAATATATGGCAGCAATGTCAGCTCAGGCAATGCTGAACCTGAGGGAGCAGCAGGAAGAACTGTGCCTACTTTAGCCTTTTCTTATTGCCCCATCAAGGCACACCTGCACTGGGCTGGTCAGACTTATGGCTTGCATCCCCTACCACTTCTCCTATGTGCATTATCCACAGCCATCCTGTCAGGTTACTGAGCACAGGTACAATTAACATGATATTGTTTAATCTATGCATGCACACCGGTATAGATCAGTTGGAAGGGACATTTAGAGGCCACCTGGTCAACCCCACTGTGTAAGGCAGTGCTCAGATTAGGTGAGCTTGCTTGGGGCTTGTTCAGCCCCTATTCCAGCTCCTGATCACCTTCCCTGCACATCACCTTTCCCTTAAATCTAGTTAGAACTTGTTTGCTCACTCATTTGCTCATGATCCCATACTCATGGTGCACTTCACTTCCCTGAGCACCGGACAGCTACTTTCTATTGCTTCTGAGAGACTCTAGAAGGTTCCACAACCCTCAGAATCCATGGCCTGTGATTGGCAGGTTGGTGGTTGGCAGCCAGCTCCTGATTGGCTGACTCCTGGAATAAAAGGCCTGCAGGGCTGTCTGTGGTGGGATTTGCTTAGTGAGTTGTTGTCTATGGAGCAGGTGGGGGTTTGTGGGAAGCTCTGAGGTACCATGTTGCAGGCTCAGTGCATTGTCTGGGGTCCCTCAGGATGCTAGAACTGAGTTGCATGTTCTGGCCAGGTGTGTGAGTACAAATGTATCTTCCAGGCACAAAGTTCATTTACAGTAACACAGTAGCTATGATATGTTGGGGGAATTCTTCCTTTCCAATTCTGACTTTATTTTGACCCCTATAAGCTGGGCTGAGCTGTGCCTCTGTTACAAAGCCTTCTTAAGGATTTTAGTCTATATAAATATCATGATCCTCCTGAAGGAGTGACACTGAACACCAGCTGTGGGCAATTCTTTGGCCACCATGGCCTTTTTACTGTCTTCAGTAGGGTTAGAACCATCAGCTTGTTCAGCTTTTGGAAGAGAAGCCAAAGGGCTGGTCTTGTTGCTGTCTATAGCTACTTGATGGGAAGATCTAGAGGAGGCAGAGCTGGACTCTTTTTGGGAACACACAGGGAAGAGGCTGAGGCACAATGGGCAAAAGTTGAAGGAAAGGATATTGCAGTTAGATACAAGAATTAATTTACCCTGGAACAGCGGATCTCAGGGGTTCTGGAATCTCTGTCCTTGGAGGCACTCAGAACTCAGCTGGACAGCCCTGCAGTGAGCTAGATGAGTAAACCAGATGTGCTCTAGAGGTCCCTTCCAACCCTAATCATTCTCTGATGTCATGAATCCTATTGGTAAGCCTTTAATACATCTCTTCGTTACTACACATGCAGTAGATTTGAATAAAAGTATTAACAGAAATAGCCTGTGTGAAATTTTAACATCCTTCTTAGCATTTCCTAATTTCTTTCTGCATGTTTTTCTTGATCCTGATTCCCTTTTCTGAAGAGAAAAGCTTGAAATACTTTCCTGCAATAATTTCTGAATAACATTCCTGGCAGAAAAAACAAAAACAATCCCCCCCAAAAACACCCAAACAAAAAATCCCACCAAAGTTGTTTTGAAATTCTAAGTTTACCAATAGTATTTTTTAAATTTACTTGTTATTTTCATGACCAGTGTTCAGGGTTCAACATTCACATTGCAAATGGAAGAGATTAGTGAGAGGCTTTGTTCTGGTGTTTGAGGTCAGGCGAGAATGAAAGAATAATTTGTAGACATACTAGAACTGTGACCCAAAATGATTAAGAATTTTATTTTGTTAAAGTCTTCAGTTTTTAACTGTTTCACAACAAGAATTAACACATTTTGGTCACATCCTAGACTAGAGAGGGAAAGCTAAGCCAACCAGTAAAACAGGTTGGTTTGGGTACAGCTGCACTAAGAGCTAAAAATCTTACTCTGTATAAGCTGCCATGCCTTCTCTTTTAGGCTGCTTTCTGAAATCCTTTTTCTTAATAGCCCTGTCCTAGGTTTTTATTATTTAAATATAAGCTATCCTCATGTACTCCTGTTTCTTTGCTTTTTGGGGAAAAAAACAAAACCCAAAGAGCTTTCCTCACTTCCCAGTCCTTTTCTGATTGTAATGCTGAACCCGCATTGCTATGTTTCTTTAAGATTTTGGAAAAGTAAGTGATGGTGTGGGGGGAGGAGGGGAGGAAAAGGAAATGGTGCCTTTTCTTAGTTATTTTCTAAAATATAAAATGCAGAGTATCAAGTACAGCATGCTTAGGGCTGTGTATCATTGCAGTTCTGCACTGTTTCTGATTGAGCAGCTGAAATGGTAAATAGACAATATATAATCTATGTCTTCCTTCTATGAGCTTCCCTACCACTTTTGTTGAGCTGTGTCATATAAAATCTCAAAATCACATGAGAAAGACCTTTCGCTGGAAAACTCAATGGAGGAACATTCAAAAGACAAATTATAGCCTCAGAACTGTATGGATCTTCTGAGACGCTATATTTGCCCTAAGATGGATTTCATTCAATATATATCTGAGGAAAGATGCTGAAATAGTGTAAATAGTCTCACAGAAGAGGCTACCCACTCAACATGTAGGTGTTGCTAAAAACTTAGAGGGCACTTTTACTTACTTGCTAACATTCGTTTTCAGTCTTTCTGCAAAAAGATTGTTGCTAAAAAAAAAAAAGTTTGGCTGTTACAATGCTATCAGGCCCTATAATATACAGAAATTCTCTTTTTCACCCTGTGTGCTAGTCCCCAGAATATCTCTGTACATAATAGAAAAACAATAGAATAGAGATACCTGTTGTAAAAGGATAATGAATTTTATGATGTGGTTAGTTGACAAATAGCAGATGACAGCATCTCTGGTATCGTGTGGTGTGTGTTCCATTTGTTCTTTTGTTGGTTTTGGGTCTAAGGCTTTATTTAGGATTCCTGTTGTAGATTAGTCCCAAAGGCAGTGTGGATAGGTAGGGACAGACACCTTCGGGCGTGTGCCCTCCCACTCAGATTCCCAGCCTTCTAGGGTAGGTAAGTAGATGCATTAGTTACTAAGATTGTGTCCAGTAGCAACCAGCAGGTGTTGCACAGTCAACATAGGAGTCTATCTGAAAAGCTGTCCAGGTGTTCTTGGGTGTATAACTATGAAGATAAGAAATGTTTCTAGGTCCTGCTTTAAGGACAAATCCATTCCAGGACCATCTCACCAGCTCTATTTTGCCGCAATATAAGACTTATTGTTCTGAATTGTGTCAGAAGTTCATACAGCCCTGGATTCCATGTTCCGGAGTGGCTGTAAATGGATGCTTGGAGAAAAGCTCTTCTAACAGCTGAGTTTGACATCAATACTTTCCTTAGTTTCAACTATTTTTAGTTGGCTTCTTACTAAACCTGATGTAGTTTCTGTGTAGCTAATAATACATAATTAATACAGGATTCCTTTTCCACAATCTATCCAGACTCTTACTTAATTCATGTAAACTTTTGGCATCAGTGATGTTCTTTGGCAAGGAGTTTCACATGCTAATGACATGTTACATTAATGGTGGACTAATGTAGGTTGGAACCTGGATCCTGATAGATTATTTCATGCCATCTTGTTCTTATACATGAAGGGCTGGTGGTTAACCAACAAACTGATCCAGAGCCACTTCCTCCATGCCACTCAGATTTCTGTTGTATCTGAAGGATGCAGAAGAGTCTTTGCTTACTTGGTCATTTCTCATAAGGAAGCCTTTTCATAGCTTTCATCATGCTTGTTGCCTTCCCCAGGACCTTTTCAATGTCTAGTATGTTCTTTGAGGTGAGAGGATCAGAACTGTATGCAATAACCCCCAATGTTTTGGTCCTGAATGATCGTAGTCAACTCAGAGCCTGTTGTTTTATATATGAAATTAGGATTCCCCTGCTTGCCCAACATGTATCACTTCATGGTTTTCTTCTTTGAGTTTTCACTGGGTTTAGTGCCTAGCTGCTTTAACTTAAAATCCTTCTGCAGTTCTTTACAGCTGCTTTTTGTCCTTACTCCTTCAAATGACTTTATTTTGTTGAACTTCTATCACCTAACTACCTAACTGCTCAATCCCTTTTCCACCTTGTGAATGTTCAACAATCACAGTACACATCCCTGCAGAATGCCATTAGTGACCTCCCTTCTTCATGAGGGCAGTTCATTTATTCCTACATTTTGTTTCTTGTCTTTTAAGCCATCATTTATCCATGGCGTTCCCTCTTATGCCATAGCTTCTTAGTTTCTTTCAAAGCCTTGATGGGGGAATTTGTTGAAAGCCTTTTAGAAAGACATACAGAATTTTATCAACTGGATCACTTTAACTGGACAAAGGTGACCTTTTTGGATAATTCTTTTAGGTTTGTGAGGTAATTTCCTTTAACAGAAGCCAGGTTGACTCTCAAAGTACATAATTTTTGTCAAGGTGTCCATTACTTTTTTTCTCACAGTTTCTATAGATGTCAGATTTCTAGATGTGTAATTTCTCACATCTGTCCTGGCATCCTTCTACAATTTGGTACCATATTTTTCCCCTCCCCAATGCTCAGATGCTGCCAAGGTGATTTTAAGTGAATGGTTATTCACTGCATAGAGGAATTTAGTTATTTGGCTTGCCTTAGAAGTCTTAAATGGATGCCAGTTAGTTCTTATGGTTTGATATTGTTCATAATGTAAAAATATCCTGGAATCTCTTCTATACTGTCCTGGTTTAGCAGTAGCAGTCATTTTTTCTACTGGTGCAGCACTGTGTTTTGACTTTTGGCCTGGGAATAATACTGATAAAGCTGATGTTTTCAGTTGCTGGTCAGAATGTTTACCCTGACCAAGGACTTTGTGAGTCTCATGCTCTGCCAGGGAGGAGGAGGGGCCGGGAGGAAGCAGGGACAGGACGCCTGACCCAAACTAGCCAAAGAGGTATTCCATACCACAGCACGTCATGCCCGGGGATGTAACTGGGAGCTACCCGGAAGGGCACGTCCTCTTTTCGGTCGGGCTCTTTTCCGGCGAGCGGTATCATATTTTCTTCCCTTGTTATTTCTCTTATCATTATTATTATTGGTGGCAGCAGTAGTGATTTGTGTTATACCTGAGTTACTGGACTGTTCTTATCTCAACCCGTGGGAGTTACATTCTTTCGATTCTCCTCCCCGTCCCTCCAGGAGCGGAGGGAAGAAAGGTGGGAGGGGGGAAGTGGACTGCGTGGTTCTGATTTACGGCCTGGGCTTAAACCACGACATATAGTTGCTTCAGTTTCAGTCAGATCCTTCAATTCCTCCAAAGAGAAGGATTCTGGAGTAAGAATTGCCTTTCTGCCACAGGGACCATATGCAAAGAATTTAGCTTCTCTGAAATAGTGTTTGCTTCTCTGAATGCTTCTCTTGGAGTATATGTATTGCTATTTGAGGTTTTCTGCTTTTGATGTGTATATATATATACAGGAACAAAAAGATGGTGAGCTTTGATTCCTTTTGCTTGTTTTTTTTTTGAATTCCTTGGTTGACTTACTGTGTGCGTTTAATCTACCAAAGTTTTATCATAATTTTTAACAGGATGCCTTATTCTGTCAAATAAGCTTTAGGGAGTGCTAAAACATTTTTAAGATCTTTAAAGAAATAGAAATGTTTTTTAATACGTTAATGTATGCTTATTTCCTCTTTGCTATTTAATTTGATTCCCTTAAAGTGTTATTTTTCAAAATTCTTGTTTTTGTTCATGTAGCATACATTACAACATAATGGGCTGGATCACCTCTCCTTTGAATACAAACTGAGAAAGTTGAGCTTGTTCAGTCCTAAGAAGAGAAGATTCCAGGGAGACCTTATAGCAGCCTTCCAGTACTTAAAGGGGGTCTACAAAAAACCTAGAGAGAGACTTTTTACAAGGGTACGTAGTGACAGGACAAGGGAGAAATGGCTTTAAACTGGCAGAGGGGAGACTAGGATTAGATATCACAAAGAAATTCTTCCCTGTGGGGTTGGTAAGGCATTGGCACAGGGTGCCCAGAGAAGCTGTGGCTGCCCCATCCCTGGCAGTGTTCAAGGCCAGGTTGTACGGGGCTTGTAACAACCTGCTCTAGTGGAAGGTGTCCCTGCCTATGTCAGGGAGGTTGGAACCAGATGATCTGTAAAGTCCCTTCCAACCCAAACCATTCTATGATTCAATAAAACTACCCTGAAACCTGTTTTCCTTCCATTGCTAGTGAGTTAGGAATCAAACTTATGAATGTGTAGACAAGGCCGTCAGTGCCATGGTTTAGTGGTGGTCATGGCAATTCTGAGGTAGTGGTTGGACCTGATGATCTTAAAGGTTTTTTCCAACCTAGCTGATTCTATGTTCTGTGAAGGACTTGAAGTGGTTATGGTCTTCTATTCATTGTTGTCCATTAATTATAACACTACTGTTCAGATAGGGATTTATCAGGTAAACTGAAATTTTCTTTCATTTCCTTTTTGGATGATTAATTTTAGATTTGCAGTACCTTATCTAGATCTTGGGTCTTTCTTTTAAATTAGTTTCCCTGGGGTTCTGAAGTTTTATCAGATAGTGGATTAGTAAACAGTTGTTCAGGCTTCAAGCTCTAATGTTTCTGATTAAAGCCACAAAAGATTTGCTTTCCTATTACAAGTTGAAGCGAAAATACCAACTCAGGATTTTCTGCATAAAGAAATTCTTTTTTCTAGAAAGAAAAAATTAAAGCCTGTATTTATTCAAGTTGCTTTCTTTAAAGATTAAATGAACCTGGAATATAAACAGCTTACTTTACAGCTATTCACTTGGGTTTTCTACTTACCGTAATTTACCAAGGCTTTCTAACATATAGTCCACATCTCTAGTCAGACTATCTCCAAAATAGCTCTTCAGGCATACAGTGTTATTTTGGCTAACAGTAAGCATTTCATCTCAAACCTTGCATCCTAGATAGAAATCATAGTTAATGTTTACAGCTTTGACTTGCTAGCTACACAACAAGTTTGGGAAAACGTAATTATCATAGAATCATTAGAACAGTTAGGGTAGGAAGGGCTTTTTTGGTACCAGGGGGTTTCCCTAAAGTGTGAATGATGGAGACATATGTATGACCTTCTGATCCTACAGCACTGAATTAAAAGTCATGTGATATGCTTGTGATATGAAAGGAATTTAGCATCACCCTGAAGAGTTCAAAATCTGTTGTGCTTTGTAGAAATTTCTCACATTGTTAACTTCTTATTCCTCCTAAGGGCAAACAGATCTAAAAAGTGAAATAAAGGCCTGATCTCCCATCTACTGTGATTGTGGTTACTTGTGCTTGACTGTGATTTGGGTTACTTCTATAGTGAAAGGAAAAACCTTGGGAGATATCTGGCTCTTGTAGCCTGAAGAGGCTAGAGGAAAGCCTACTTTTGTCAAGACCGGTAGCTGATACCAAAAGCAATTATAGTGATGGCTAATGCTTTTTTTGATGCTGGAGATGGCTTTGGGATTCTTATGAAGGTATTAAGACTACAGTAATAATGTGTTACTGAATCTTAGTTTTAGTAACAGTCCTAATGCCCCTTCTATTGAAAGGTGGACAAGTTTCATTTAATAGATCTTGCTGGCCTTGGAGAACCAGCATTGGCTTCAGGTCGGTGGGAATCGTTCAACATTCTTGAACTTTTCTAAATGTCACTTTATCTTTGTACTTTGGGTACTGGTCTCTTCCTTCCAAATAAATAAATAATTGCAGCCAGCTACTTATCAAATGTAATTTGAGCCTGTCAGAATTTTCAGCATCATTCATTTCCCCGTCCCAGACTATGTGTTCATTTCCCATACAACACTTATCGAAACAGTTGGAGAGTTTAGCCTGCAGACTAGGCTTTGGCATCTCATTTAAGTGCTAAATTTGATTTTTCATTTCCAAATTAAGAGGTTATGTGTTCTCATCGTCTCCTGACTCCTGCTGAGTTTCCTTCTCAAGAAGCAAGATGCTACTGATTTCTTCCTTAATGCAGAGGTAGTAGTGCCAATAACACCCCTCAGATGGGTTTGGAATAGGGTGTAAGCCAAAACCTAGGAAGAGCTGCTTCTCACAAAATGTCTCCCTGTGCCGTGGCAGTCTTACTGTATAGGCTGCCAAACAGAGATGAATAGACTGTTTCCCACACCAGAAGTAGCTAACCTGTCCTCTGAACAGTGGTCAGCTTAAAAAAAAAATACTTTTAAAAGTTTTAAAAGCATTTAATGAAGTGTTTCATTCCTTTTCATCTTAAATTCAGACAATGCATTGACTCTACTTGCTTCTTTTATTTTAATTGCTTTCTTAGGATCAGGATAGTTTGAGATGCAGGCAAAGATAGATAAATAAATATTTGCCTTTTAAAGAAAAAATAAGTAAAATTTGAGTTCGTTTACACCCACCAGTACTGGGGTTTCATTGTTTTCCATCAAATAGAAGGCATTGCTTGATGTCTCCAAGCTTTAATAGTTCCAATATGAGGTTAGTAACTCTCATTTGTAGAGATATTCTCTATATAATGAATAAGAAAAATCTAAGGCAATAAAATTAATGAGAGAAAAAATTGGTAAGAAATCAATGACAAGTCAATGACAGCTGAATGCAATTCATATAAATTTGACCAGTACTAAAAGCCTCAACTAGAGAATTAATCTGAACTTCCTGAACTCTTCACTTTTATTTCTGCTCTTTCTTCGTATGTATATTATTACTGTCAGGAAAGCCTTTGCTCTCCAACAGTTTTACAGAAGATGTTAGGAGCTGCAGTAAACTTGCAGTCATGTACAGTAACTTCCCTACAGTCTTTAAAAAAAAAAAGGATGATGCCATCTGGAGTCCTGAGAAGATTAAACAATTTGCCTTTTAAAATGTGTTTGATTGCATGTTTAAATGTGTTTTCTTATACATATTGTATTATCATCACACTATGAAATCGAGAATTATCAAACAGCAGACAGAATAGTTCAGCAAAGTTGTAATTTATTGATTAATGTAAGATACGGGGGTGGAGTTCTATGAATGTGCTTTGGAATACAAGAGCAATGTGATGCACACATCATGCATTTCAGTGCATTACATTACAGTGTCTTCAGTGATTTGGTCTTGTATTTCATCATGACAGCAATTGCAGTCATCTTCTCTAATGTGATTTTTGCAGCTTGTTCTCTATACCACTTTATGAACAGAAGAGTAGACTATAAGATATTAAATAAGCTTAAGCATAGCATGAGGATTGTTGAAATTGGGAAATCTAGCTATGTAGTTGCAGTGATATATCTCTCAGTATAAGCACATTGTTTCAGGATTTACAGCATCATTTTAGAGTGTTATTTGTGTCTCTTTGGCAGTGGTCCAATTATCCAAATCCATCAAAAAACAAAAAAAAAAAAAAGAAAAACCACTAAATTCCTAAGATAGATACCTGTACTAACATAGAGAGTGGTATAATTATATGGGTTTGAGTATACCAATACATTTTCCCGGGCAGACATTCTTTAATCATATTTTGGAATTTCTATTGATTTTTCTTGTTAGCAATGGCCAAAACATGATTGAATGTAACATCTAACTTATGCAACAATGCCCTGAAATAGCACTTAGGCATATCAGCTCAGCCCTCACAGTGACACAAAATCTGAGTACAAATTCTCAGCAGCATCAAAATAACTAATAAACCTTTCATCTCTCAGGAAGTTAACAGAAGATCATCAGTCAGGCAAACACTTTCTCCATCTTTCAGGATCCTGCCTCATGTTGCACCTTTCCTTCAGAGAGCTGTCTTGGAGTAGTTTGGTGGTACATAGTATGAATTTAAAGTACTTTCTTTTACTGGTAGAAGTAATGGTATCTGCAATTTTTTTCTTTTCTTTTTCTCATGTAAACCTGTGTAACCACAGCCATGTGGTTTAATATATATATAAACCTGTGTCAGTACTTGCAGAAATTTTAGTGGGTACAAAATCCATCTGCAAGTCTGTATGTATGTATGTTTATATAAAAATTACTTGGGGGGGGGTTTGAAGCATTTAATTGTAAATAAATGTTCTGTATTTGCATACTTTTTTTACTAAAAAACTTTAGTTCTGCCACCCCACCCCCAACTCTTTTATTCAAGAAGCTACTGATGTTTTTTAACTGAAGTCTACAGTACTAATATGTCATCAACATGATTAAGAAAGGCATATCTCTGTGTGCTATCAGTAATTCAAGAAATAGTCTGAATTTGAAAATAAAAATGCTGGTAAGGTATTAGAAATTTTAGGAAAGATCTGTATTCCAGTTTTCTACATTTTAAAGGTCTTCCATTAAGACAGAGATTGTTTTATAATCCATTATGCATGGCACCTATTAAAAGAAATGTGGCTATTTTTCTTCCATTTAAAATTTGGCAATCAATATTTCAAGGTTATCTTTAAATGAAGAATGGCAAGATATGGCAGCATTCCTGTAAGGTTAATTTTCACTTGAATGTGATGAAATATTACATTGGTCTTCTGCATTAGTTCTGCCATGTATTCTGAGTTCTACTTGGCCTGATAAGGCCAAAATCCTGCAAGTAGTGTGACCAACTCTTAATTGCAAAAGAAAGAGTGAGATCAAGAAGAGAGGAGTAGTGCTTGCCTCTTTGGTCATAATGATTTCTCAGTCTGCTGCTTGTACCTTCACCCTGGGACAGCAGCCCTCTGCTGTTCATCAGTGGTTTGTTGCTGCAGTTCAAAGAAAAATGGTAAAGCAGCAACAAAGACAATTAGCAATTTGATCACCTCATTGGTACACTGTGCCATGTGTTGTCTAAGAAAGCCATGAAAGCCTGAGGACTTGTGGAAGGCTACAGTTTGTGTTTATCATTCATATTTTATGGATAACAACTTTAATTTTCAGTTGTGAAAGCAGCAGCAAGTGATAGCTGGGAAGCTGTCAAAATCACTGAAGTGTTTAGCAGTGTTATTCCAGTGACTGTGCTGAAGACTATCTGTGGAATTCAAAGCCATAAAACATAACTGAAGTTAGGTCCCTTGCTTATCTATTTTCTTTGTCTGGAGACAAATATGAAAGAAGTAAAAAAGAAAAGGATATCTGAAGTTTTGAAATAAATATAAATTATTTTCCAATATTGTCTTACCTTGGACACTTTGGCATTAAATACAGGAAAATAGTAACATAATGATGAAGAAACCTGTCTGAAAGAGCTTGAAAAGTCACTAGGACCATCCGTTCCTGTAAGCTATTATCAACTCTGTGTCTAGGCAGTGTGTTCCAAAAATTACTTACCTGAATTGTTACAAAGCTTTTTGTAATGTCTGTCTTGCTGCAAGATGAAGTAATCCACTGCTGTTCATTGTACTCTCGTGAACAGGGAAAGCATGATCTTCCTTTTTGCAATAGTGTTTTGTACCACCTGCACCGCTATAACTTCTGCTCAACTCAATCTTTCAGTCTATCTTCTTAGATAAGGAACAAGTACTCAGACTCACAGGGGTAGAGACCTGTTATCTCCTTCCTACTAAGTAATATTCGTATCCTTAACACTTATGGCACTTCTAGCTGAACTATACGGGCTCCCACAGACTAGCTGTTATAACAGAATTTTTGACAAGTTGAGTGTTAATGTTGATGTTCCCTAATCAAATAAAATTGCTTCGTTCTCTGTGAAAACTTACGAGATTTTCCTCAGGGAGTCATACTGAATACTGAGCAGTCCTGTGAATTTGTCACAGAATAATTTATTCCCAAATCAGACTGTGGCTAATCCAGGCATATTGTAGTATCTGTTAACATAGGAGGTGTAATATCTAGAATATATCCCAGAGCTGCGGTAAATCCTTAAAGTTCAATGTTATAATGTTTTGGATAAGACACTTATTGGGAGGGGGTAAGTCTGGTGAAAATGATGGTGAAGGGATGCACTTTGGAAAAAAGTAGCTACACAGTGGGCATAAATGAAGACATGGTTGGGACATACCAATTGCAGTTAGTGAACAGTAATTGAGTAAATAGTATGGAAAAGGACAACGAGCATTTAAGCATTACAGAAAAAAACTCTTTCATAGCACAATGATGGTGCTATTAATCCCATCTAGTTTAAGAGCTTCACTGAACTCTAAGGTCTGTAAAACACCAAAACAATTTAGGAGCCAGCTTGAGTCTGTGAGGCATGACAAGCTGGATATCTGAAAAGATTTAACTGTACCAGGAATGCCAAAAGTAATGTAACCAGGCTTTGAGAATCACAAAGAACAATAATGTTGCATTATGTTGACCACCCTGCTGCAGCAATGTACTTGCTGTTCCTTTATTTTACTGTGTTATAAGATATTAACAAAATTTAACCTATGAATTCTAAATAATGCACTGTGCTGCAAATAGAATTTCATTTCTGCAGGAAAGTGGATATTCAGTTTTATTTTATGCAGGAAAAAAGAGAAAGATAAGCAAGACTTTTTAATAGTGAGAAAGAATAAAAGTTGTGTTAAATGAATGTCTTTCACTCTGCTCTGCCAGTCCCCCAATTTTGATTTAACTGTTAGCCTACACGCAGGAGTTTTTATAGTAGCTTGGGAAGATGAATAGGGATTAAAGCCTATTTAGTGCCCAGAAGCTGGAAAGAAACAGGGTGAGGAAATGCGCTCTGGACCATGTCTTCAGTAAATTTCTTAACTTAGGAAGAACAAAAGACTTGCTTATTAGGTAAAATAGGCCACTGCTACTTTGGATAATATACTCTAAAATTCGACACTGTGACATCTAACGAATTCCACACTGTGACCTAATGAATGTATGTTACCATTATCTACAGAAGTTAACCACTGGGTTTTTTTTATGACTACTTTGAGAAGACCATAGGGTTTTTTTGTATCTAGACATGTAATAAAATTGGATGGATTGCTGAGATTTGTGCTTCTAGATGAAAAGCCTTTTAGAAAGCCTAACAGATTTCATACTTCAGGACTTTATATGCAGATTCTGACATAGTCTTTTCCTCATTGCTGTTTCTAGGGAGGTAGTGTGCTTTGCCATAAAACTAAGTTGCTTTCCCCTCTCTACCTCCCATACAAGACAACTGTACATGTGATATCTTGTAAAAATTGAACTGGTCAGTTACCTCACTTCAATGTCATTGTCAGAAATTGCCATGTGATAAGCCCAAAGGCTTCTTCTGATACAGGCATACTCCTCTCTCCCTCAGATAGATTAAATTTGCTAGAAATGAAGGAACTATCCCCTATTTAGGCAAGGTGAAGTAAACAATGCCACAGAAGCATCTGTAAGTTCAAGGTTAGAATCCACTCTACTTCACAATCAATAAATTAAGGTTTATTGTCCATTGCCAGAATTGAAGCTATAGTTTAGGAAGTACTACAGATCTGAAAGGAAAAGACTGTGATATTGGAGCTTTTTTTTTTTTTTTTTTTCCTATCAAATTTAAAATTTTTAAGGGCTTTCTAAATCCAGAAGTTAGCATGTCTACATATTTTAAGTCATATAGTGATCACACACTTTTCAGTTTTATTAGGAAACCTAAAGCATTTTATTTTGGGGACCAAAATAAGTGTAACAGTACTGTTGGAAACATACTTCTTAATCAGTCAGTTTAAGAGTTTGTAGAGAATGAGCACGTATAAACCACATCTTTTCTCCCCTGTGGAAGATATTCCCTTCTCCCCCCAAAAAAACCCCAAGAGGGGCTGCATGAATTCAAGCTGTTACACTTCTTTCCATGGTCGCAGAAGACTTCTAATGCGTTAAAGACAGGTGGAATACAGAAATGAAGATCATCCATGGTTTTACATTCAGAAAGCTCAAAGAAAGACCTAAATCTCTTTCTTAAATGAAATATACACAAAGAAAGCAGAAATAGCTCAAATAGTATTAATTATTAAACTTAAGAATGAGGAAGCAAACAACCAAATGACCTTGAGAAAGCACACAGTGTTCCTCATTCTGAGTAATTTGTTATTGCCATCTCTGCTCTACATAGGCTTTCCTTCACCTACTACTAGACTGCTTACGAATTCTGTCTGTACTTGAGGCAGGCAGGCGGTATTTGATGATAGGCTATCTTATTTCCTCAACAGTAACCACATGATGGTGCTGCAAGGCCAAGTGGAACAAATGAGTCTGCCAGACTGCATACTGAGCAGTGACCCATCCAAATATATCCTCTGTGATATCTCTACTCCTGAGAAAAGGAAGGCTAGAAGAAAAAGGTTTGTACAAGCAAGTGAAAGTCTATAACCAAGATGTACTACTGAATTGGAGTTGCCTGGTGCATACCTTTCCTATTTTCCTGGCTTTTAAACAACTGTCTTATTTTCTCTGTAACTTGGATGGTGTACTAACATTAATGGTGCACTGACACAACTTTGTCTTCAGTAGGACAAAGAATAGTAGAATGTTGCCTTTGTGCCTCTAGACAAAAGCAACATTCTCTTCAAATACAGCTTTATTCTGCTTTCACAGAGCAGTATACTTGCAGCTGATTCACATGTAACTCAACAGACAGAAGAAGAAAGAAAGTAGTTGTATCTGTATATATCTGTATTCTTTTTACAAACACTAGCAGAAAAAATAAGAAAAAAAATTGAGGTCATATCTTACTAGAAAACAGTTCTGTAGTTTCTTAGCCACACCTTTGAATTCAGTCAAAATATTAGGATATTTTAGGAGAACATTTTGCATTTAGCACACGGCTGTCCTTTTAAGAATAGTATCTTTTAGGCTAATAACCATGCAAATCTACACATCTCCTGGACATCTGATTTTGGACACCTGCTGAATCTTATCAGGCTCTCATAGCAATATGGTCTTGCTTTTGTAAAGCAATTTTGTGCTTCCAAATATTTAGAGAAAAGTGGAAGAAACCAGAAACAGAACATAAAACAAAAAAGAAAGAGGATCCTTATTTCCAAACTCACTCACCTCTAACTCATCAACTGCAACACAAAGAATATTTCCAGATAGCACAGCAGGGTGAAGGAATAAGATGACAAATTTTTCATCTTGATGTATTTGTTGCAATTTTGAAGTGAAGACTTTTTTTCCAAGCCTGTCTGCAAAGTCTGTGGAAAGTGTGGGTGTGCATCAGCCCACTGTTCCTGTTCAGAGACAGACTGGAATTAGGAGTGCCCAAAAGTTTAGAATTGTGGGAAATACAGTTCTAATGCCAGTAAGGAACCTGAGAAAAGTCAGCTGCATTTACACAGCTGAGGATGATCCAATAGTGATATCCCATTTCTGAGACACAGAAATACATGTGCTCAAGAAGCGTGTCCAGAAGGTACAAATAACAGTGCTGGCCAGCATAACGGAGATCTGAATAGATGCAGTTCCAGCACATAAGGTCCAAACACAGGGTTCTCGGCTGTTTCAGTGAAGGAAGTTTGCATCTTGAGCTGTACAGGTGGTGGAAAAAAAAAGAATACAAATCAATGTATTGGAGGAAAAATCATCAGCAGGTTTATAGACAGAAATCATTTTAAGTTTTTCTCAGAGAAAAAAGCTGGCTGTTTCATCCCCTTTCCTGATACATGACAAATCTCTTCCTGCAAGATTTCTTTACAGGCTCCCCTCAGTGAGCAAAAGAAGTCGTTATCCTCCTAAAACCCTTCAGATCTCACTCAGGAATGTTTCAAATCTTTCTCATCCTCTTAAGTTTTTCTTTGTAGCAGTATGAACTGTTGCTATCAAAGCAATCACCTAGTCTGTATGTGAACAAAGAAAGGCATTTCACAGGTTTCACATCATGCTACAAACAGTTCAGACAGCTGGATACTTTCTCTGTCTAAATAATTTCCTGATGCCTGGAAAGGAGCTGTAGGACAGGATAAGGTGCACAGTAGTTTTGGAACCTGTATAGGAGAAGATATCTTCTTAGTTCATCTGAAACTGTGGTAGAAATGATTAGTTAGGGAACTGATTACTGGTACTGTGTTTCCTTTTCCATAAATTAATAATTTTAATTGAAAAGTTTCTATTTATTTATCAGTGTCATATCACAATGTGAGACAGTTTTGTCAGAGTGACAAGTGGTTTTTCAGCTTCCAGGCTTGTCAGCTGCAGTGATGTTAAACGAAGAGATCCACTTTTCCTTTGAAAGGGACACAAATCTTCCTTTAAGATGACATGGGTTTAGTTTTGTCATCTGGTTTGCAACTCTTACTGTCCTAATAGGATTCTTTAGACTCCATAAGATGCTTAGGGAAAAGATGGCCCCACTGTAGGCTGTAGCATAGATACCTATGAAAGTAGAAAAGGAGAACAAGCTTAGTATAGAGTTGGGCTCCTGTATGTTATTTCATATCAAATCAACCCATTGTTTGTGTTGACTTACAACATATTTTCACACTTGTAATGCTTTGGCAGAGGAAAAAAGTGCTATTGCCCACCTTGAATATATTCTATTGGAAACTATGAAAAAAATTAGGATTTAAGATTCTTTGGTTTAGGGATCAGTGGATATCAGTCCACTGCAGTGGCTGCTAAACAGTTTACAGAAATCCAACTAGCTGTTTTGAGTTACTCTGTTAGAAACAGCTGCATAATTAAGGCATTGGAAGGATCATAATGAGACAGTTCTGTTTGGATTCTTGGCTACTCAGACTGTGGTATGGACATGCTCCATGTACCAACAGTATCCTTTCTCCTTTGCAAACTTTCACACTATTACTATAGGTTATATGTATCATTTTTGTTTTTAAGAGCAAGAAATATTGGATTTCAGATATTTTCTCAAAGGTCGACATCAGCTGAGCCTGAGTAAATTAAGGCAGAATTGGACTTACAAGGGGAAATATTTAAAGTCATTGTCTGTCAAGAAGGGTGAGTCCTTACCTGGTCCCTGCATCAATATTTAACCATTATTTCAGCACTTGACAAGACTATTATTACAGACAGTTGTCATATATACAGTTTGCTACTTTGATCTGGTATTGTCAGATCACATATTTTATATTTGAGCTTGACATGCCAGGCTTTGCAAGTTTTCTATAACTTAAAATAAGTAGTTGCCCAGGCATGTGAGGCTTTCTTTATCGGTAGTGGAAAATGCATGAACAGTGAAAGATAACTTTGAAAAAATGGAAACCCCACCAAAAATAGTGGATTGCTGGGCCCTTGTGATATCTGGACTCATCCCTGTCAGCACTCAAAATGTCTGTGGCAGATAGCATGACTTTTTAGCAAATTCTACTGAAATTGTTACCCTTCTTAGCTGAGAAATCAAGAATTCATACTTGTTTGATTATAGGATAGGGAAAAGCAATGGTAACTGTTCCTGTTGCGCTGCAGAAGACCATCTGCCATGGTGCTCTGTTAGGCAAAGTTTCTGATCTTTAAAACTCTGAGCATGATAATCCACCAGTAGAATTACCCACTGGCTAAGTGATGACTCAAAAATATTCCAGGTTTTTTCTTGGCTCTAGACCTGAAAGGAAAACTCTCAGATCATCCAGAAGTGACTCATTATAGAAAATAGACCTGACATCCTCCACTACTGAAAATATTTCTGCATTCTAACATACTCCTGCTTGAAAATGGTCTGTTGAATTTAGCAGCTTTATGTGAAGCTAATCTGGAAGCTGCATAGAGTGCACAACAAAAGAAAACCATTTAGAATTCATTCCTTAGGCTGTCCTGGGACTTTAGGTGGTCTATTTAATTGGCAGTGCTTCTTTCCATCCCACCCTGTTCTGGGCTAGGGACTGCTGCATTAGCGTCATGCATGTATGCATGCTTGTGCATTCAGGTCTTGACCTCTGGTATGTTCACCCAAGATAAGGGAAAACTTGGTCCAGATGAGAAACTTAATTGGCTACTTCTGCTCATCAGTGGTTTTTGCAGCTTTGTATTAAAATCTGTGAAATAATACTATAGTCTGGATCTTCCTCAGTACTCCAGGAGGATGCTAAGCAACAGGAAACATGGGCTGGAAGAATGAGCATGCGAACAAAATGCAGGAACACTGCATGCCAGAAGCAATACCAGTATGATTTTAAGCAAGTTTTCCAACACTATTTCCAGCTCATCTCTGTATGGTAAGAATGAATGAGTTAATAGTGCTGTAAAGATATAAGTCAAGATGTACGTAAGTAAGAGTTATGAACAACATAAATGAATTCAACTGCATCCATTAAAGAGAAATGTGCTGTTAAAAATCCTGCACATAAGGATAAAGTCAAGACTAAAAAGAAACAAGCAAGCAATTTTTAACCTTATTTAGGTCTGATGCCTTTCTGTATAGAGGGCTTAATCTTTTAATACAGAGCTGTAAAGAACAATTTCTTTTTTATAGGGTACGATTACAGTCTAAGATGATTTACTATTCAACTTCTATTGCTGATAAGAGTTGGACTGTTAATTTTGCTGGATTGGTTTTGGTTTGGTGGTCTATCTTGTTCAGCCTCTCATTGTATTTTCTACCTCCTAAAACTTCTTCATGCTTCTATGTCAGCAAGTAACTCAGCTATGTAGTACAATTTGTTGAGGATGTAGCAGTAGAAAAAGCATTACCCCCTTCAGATGTGACACTTGGTGTATTACCTGCATGTGCAGTATTGTCAGGGGTGTAGTTTCTGACCTGCAGTGCATTATCTGCTCTACTGACTTCAGGGCTGTTTATCGCCAGTGACATATTTCTCTGTAGGAACCTGCCATTCTTATTGTGCCTGCTTTAAAACACTAAATGTAGACATACGGTCTGAAACTGGGTGCAAATTCAAGAGTGGAACGAAAACAGATTTTTCTTTTTCTAACAATTCCCTTCAATGTTGTCAGCTAAACATGGTGCCTAGTAAGCTGCTTTTGCTACAGTAACAAATACCATGTTAAAGAGCCGAAGCAGTGCAGGAGTGAAATTAATTATGTATGCTTTATGCTTGTCCGACTAACCATACTGTATTCCCAATGAAATACTTAACACATCTGTGCATTCCTAAAGTCAAATAACATCACTATAATTTGAGACTTATTTTGAGCATTGAAAAAAAGATCCTGTTACACCTACAGGAAAGCTATTCTTTTGCAGGATGCTTTTGCCATTCATATGCTTTGATTGTGCGTTATTTAATTTAGTCAAAAATTCTAATTGAGCTTATTGGCAGACTGCCTGATATTTGACACAGTAGGAATCTTTAAGTTTGAACCTTTGGGGATGTTTTCAGAGGAACGTATGTCTTCTATTTCATGCTTTATTGTGGCAGACTGATGAGAACTTTTAAAGCAAATGACAGTTGACATAAAATAACTCACACTGGAGTTTGTTCTCCCCCTGTTGCTTTTTAAATGATAAATTTCAGATATTCTATTTTATTTAAAATATGTGAGTATTTGATATGCTGGTAATAGATGGCAACTGCAGCAGAATAATTCAATGACGAGAGAAGAGGTTGAGTGTGAAAAGAACTCTTAAGAGAAACAGTTTCTGACTAAACAATCAGCGGTAGACACCAGAGCAGTATTCAGTGTCTGAAGGAGTTAAACCAGACCCACGTTATTTGACGGAGCAGTATGTGTCATAATCTAAGCAGACATAATAGGATGAAATTAAGAAATATGAATATTTAGGCTGCAGACAAGACTATTTCCTGATTATAAGACCTGTTCTAGTTTAAATGGTCTCTCAAGGAAAAAAAAATTAAAAAGGCAAAAAAAAAAAAAAGAAAAGAAAAAAAAAAAAAGAAAAAAAGCAGCTCCTAGCAGGGAATATTTAACACCATGCTAAACAATATGCTAATCCTCACAGGAACATTACAGAATTGTCAGCAGGATGAACTAGCTGATCCCTTCCATCTCTGTTCTGTTTAATTTCAATATCTCCTAAGTTCCTGCTTATGGGAATATGTACTTCATTTTCCTGTTTTCTTGAGAGCTGTCATGTCTAGAGCCTAGAGAAAGACCTACAGCTGCAGGACATCCTCTGTTTGCTTCTCATTGCCCTTGATTTTCACAGGTAGACTTGTCAATTAATGGCTCCAGCTGAAGCATTTGAGCTCAATTTACCTAGTTACATACTAAGTATATCTGTGGTATCACCCAGATGCTTCCTACTGATCTGGAAGCATCACTTCTCCAAAGCTCCAGGACTCTGCAAAACAATGTTCACAAACAAAAAGTGTCCTTTGAAGACTTGTCATCTCTCCTCTACTCTCCCAGGGAGAAATTGGAGGATTTACATCAATGTCTGCCCTCTTTTTTTGCCTCTGGAAACATGGAGATAATGACACTTAAATAGGACTTCTGTGAAAAATGAGACAAAATTATGCTAAGAATGGGTTTTTAAATGTTCTTCTTAACTCTTCAAAGCATTTTAGGTGAGATAAAAGCTTTCTACTTTTCTGCTAGCCACTACTCTGTTCATAAACCTATTTTAAAGTATGTTCACACATTGGGGAGTGAAATACTATATTTTAAGCTTTCAGATTGATGACCTAAATTAAATTATTAGGTCAGGATTAAATTATTTTAGTGTATTAAATGTAAATAAATTTAATATTAGTTAAAAACAATTCTATAGAAATTGTTATTAGTAAACAAATTCAAATCAAATCCTCCGTCCTACATCCTGTTACAACTTGCTTGAGTTCTTATAAAGACAACTGGCTTTAGAAGCTCTGCTGGTCTCTGGTCCCCCACAGTTTTCTGATCTTAAGTTCAGTGATCTTTTGAAATGTGGAAATCCATTTGTATGACTTGAAATTCTGTTGTCTTCAGAAGGTTCTTTAACATGCTACCCTCTACAGAAAATTAGTTGGAAATTGGAAGCAATCCAAAGTTATCAGAAGCCTCTAAAAAGATGAGGTTTTGGGGTGAAATTCATAGACTTCAGAAAAGCAATGAAAAAACAATCAAAATCAGAGGTGCTGGATATCCAAGTCTTCAAATGCTTCCAATTTAGCCACCTTTTCCAGATATATACCTGTGGCATATCTTTATATACTAATTAGAGCATTGCTCATCCATAGCAGGTGCTAAACATATTTTTGTCAAAATAACAGCTTGCAGCTTCATTACTTATTGCTATTAAACAGAATAATCAGAGATACTTCTGAACAGTTGATTTATAAAGAACAGAGTATGATGTTTACTGTGAGATTCCCAATGTTATAGGAAGTCTTCTTCATATAACAGTCTTTGGTCTTTCTAATTTCTTCAGATCCTGAACCCTGAGCTTTTTAAAGAGTTTTTCATGACCTCTCTCACCTTCCATAAAAATCTCTGGATAGTTTATCAAACTCAGTGAGGACTTTTTTCCTCAAAAAAAAAAAAAAAAGTCTTTCAAAATTTTGTCTGATTTTATGGAAAGTAAAATAATGAAAAAGCAGTGCTGTGTAATAAATATTAAAAGAAATATATTTCTACGATGTGATCCCCATTTAATTTATGGTAAAATTATAATGTTCCCATTAACTTCAGTGTAAAGTAGATGATAACTGTAATGATACAGTGTGTGCCGCTGGAGAAATGAAGTAGCAGCTAGTAGTTTGTAAATTTGCAGTCATTGCAATATTATTGTAAAATACTCTTCCTCAAAGTCAAAACTCTATCAAAATAATATAAATAATTAGATGTAATGAAGAGTTATCGACCCATTGAACAGGTATTTTGTATAGTGCATATTCATCCTAGTTATAATAGTGAACCTTATATAACTGCGATCACTTCATGACTCATACTAGCATTTGGGAAGGAATTAGATACAGTAGGTCTGACTCAGAAAGGCTTCATGTAAATACATATAAGTGGGGTAGAACTTAATTTACACCTTATCTGTTACGGAAAGCCATTCTATTCTTTGGATATCAAGATATGAATGACTTCTGAAGATTTGCAAGATTCTGAGAATAGTAACAGTAAGACACCAAGAAGAAAAGATGTTTGCCCATCCAAGGAAGAGGCATGAAAATGTTTACAAGGTTTTTGGCACTGAATAACAGATCATCAGAATAAAGACCAGAGAAAGTATTAAAGCATAGAGTCCCAAGCAGCACTGATGAACAGGCACCAATTAAGAACTTGTTACAGTACATGTGTGTATATATATATATAGGCTCAATCAATTTGTTTTAACGGGGCACCAGTGTTCTCTATAAAATTTGAAGGCACTCAGTACTTGATTGAAATCAGCCACATATAACCCTTGTAGTCAAATAAATATCAGTTTTTCAGAAGTAATCAACTGAAACTTATACGAACCAGTATATATAGAATAGCATAAAATAAAAAGTACATACTATGTAATTATTAATATACTTTTAATAATTGATGTGTCAATACTGAAGACCATTTTAGTCAAAGGAATTTTTAACAGGTCTGAGAGTGGAAATTGTCCAAAATTTACTGTGCTGGCTCTAAACATACAGAAAAAAAATCTAACACATATTTACTTTTTTCTCAGGCAGTCTCAGCTTTGTTTTTTTCTCATGTTTTATTATAAAACTGCTTATGTTGTTAAAGTTGTTATAAAAATAGGACATTATACAATATGCATCCAAAGTGATGTAATTCCTTTCTTCTTCAATTTAATTCATACTTAATTGTAGGTTAAAGTGGGGTATGCCATGCAGTGCTCAAATTTCCCACAAATGGCTCCTCTGCATGTTTTCCTGAAGCTAGGTTTCTAGCTTTTGACCATTTTACTGCAGTCTCATTCCCTTCCTCTGGTTTAGGACCTTGAGAGACTGGCAATGTGTGTGATCTGTGGAGTAGTTGGACCTCCATGGACAAGGGTCTATTGCAATCCCACATATAAACTTGTGGATCTTATTTCATGGATTTCATTTACTCTGACTAAAGAAAACTGAAAACCTATTTTGAACAAAGTACTTTGATTCTCCACTGTATTGCATACTGAATAATTGCTTACACTTTCAAGACCTTTCCAGGTGACTATCAATCATTAGATTGTCTAGGATATACTAATATGAGTAAATACACATGTCAAAGGCAAAATATGCTCATATTATATTCGTACATCCTAATGAGTATCTTCATTTCACTAACAGCTGGTAGGATGTAGTTCCTTCATTTGGACGCACTGTGAGAATAGAATAAATAGAATCATAAATAAACATTTCTAATAGCTTAGTTGTTTCTTGAAGTATATAAGATCTGTTGCTGGAGGACATAGAAAGAACATTTATTTAATAGGGTTCTGTAACTTCATATATATATTGTATATATTTCAGCATGTAAACTGCTACAATGTATTATCATGTATACAAAACCCAATATGCTCTATATACAATCCCATCTGTTTTAAATGTGATGATTACTGATCATGGCAGACGGCACACGTAGTGTAAACAGTTTGCTACACACAAACCAATATATTCTAATTACAAGTCAATAAATTTCATGTACAATCCAATTAGCTGTCATAGACACTCTTGTATTTAGTAAATGTAACTGATCTATTTCAAATTACTAATTTAAATAGACCATTATTTAGTTGACAGTCCAACATATTTGAGGATAGAAAATAGCATATCATACAATAGAAATAATATAATGAAAATAATACTTCAAAGTACAAGCTATTTAAGGTTTGTTTGATAAATCAAGTAACTTCATATATGAGAAGGTACCATGAATGCCATTGAATTCCTTTTCCTATCAGTCATTCTGCATTACTTCTTTTTGTAGGAAATCATCTCCAAATCTGCATGAAACACTAGAACTAGAACTACAACTTCAGGATATAAAGACTTAGCTCTAAAATTAACTTGCACACATGGCCAAACTAGCACCAGAAGGACTGCAGAAAGTCTTATTCAGAAGTGCGAGAGAAGAAAGAATTAGGTTCATCCACTATGGTACTAGTGGTTTAAAAACCAGAATCTAGGTATCTTTGGGAAAGGTAAAGCATTTCCAGAAGCACTAAATAACTTCAAGAAAAAAAGCATTAGATGAAAAGCAAGGCTCTTCACAGCAGTTTGGTCCAATGATCAATTGAAATCCAGTAGTAGGAAGGTAGGAAAATAAGTCTGTTTGTTTCTATTTTCCTTCTGTAGTGCTGGTTAAAATTTGGTTTCTGAACTGGAAAAGACAACAAAGGTGGCTTCAATTAAATCTGTCAGTACTGCTGCTCTGGGGAGACATAACAATCCAGAATGACAGTATAATGGATGGAGCATGAATGTAAAATCACACAGGGTTGCCTGTACAGTACACACAGCGTGTAGCATAGGATGTTGAATGAATAAAAACCAGCTAAGATTACTCAAAAGGTCTGGGCTTAATGTAGCTGCACTGATTGTAGGCAGACGAAATCCTAAGCAAAGAATTTGGTCAGGTCAGGTCAAATTTTTTGTGGAATTGCCTAGAAAGATTTGTCTTGGAAATCTTTACTCTGAAGGTCCTGAACACTACATTAGTCACACCTGTGCTGCTGACTTCATTATCACTATGTGTAGCTTTTTAGATTCCTTAATATTAAAGTCAGCTTTGGGCTGTATGATGACTGTATTTAGGCATCAAAAATCTAGCATGTATCAACTTGGAACTCAGAATGGGTAGGATGAGAGGAAGAAATTTCCAGTCCTTTCTTCTGTTTGTAACTGCTATGATTATTCCAAATGGTTGCACACAGCTCATAAATAGCATTTTACCTGGAGTAGATGAATGAAATTTGTAGTCTTGTCTCTGGCAATAGTAAGTAGATAAGCTTTTTTTCATTTTACAGGTGTTATTCCCGGTATTAGTAAGTTCACAGTTAGGTAATTTATTTTTCTCCTTCGGAATATGCAGAATTTGACTCTTAGAACTACCTTAAAGGCTCCCCAAAGAAGGAAGATGACACTAAAGGGGAATTTATTTCAAAGCAAAATTGTATTGCTTGCAAGACAAAATGAATAAAATTGAGAATTCCTAGCAGAGAAGCCTTAAGACTCCTTAGCTTAAAATTATTCCCATCTCCCATTCTAGTCCAATTTCTGAAGAACAGCAAAATGATCTGAAAAAAAACCTCTGCATAAATAATTGATTTCCTTTACTCTAGATGTGGATTCTTTCTGCATAAAAATGTTCTTGTGGAGTACATTTTGTGAGGCTGGAAGAGCAAAGTGTTTGCTCTTTTGTTTAATATGCAGTGGATTCCTTCAGTTATCCTAGCTGTGCTATATAGTTCTGGCTAAGGGAAGTTATTATACACCAGTTAATGATGGTTTTGATCCTGAGCTAATGATTTCAATTTGTATCACAATTTGTTTCTTCCAGATTTCATTGCTCATGCCATGCTTAGATCTAGGCAGTTCCACAAAATTAGACACTCTGGGCATAATTTAAGAAAGTAGCTTTTTAATAAACCCCCAGATGAAGTGAGAGAACCATGTTAATAGTTCCTTTGCCTTTGCACATTCCTGAAGACCAGACAGGAAGGACCTGATTTTATCTTCTTCAGAAAGAGCAAATAGAATTACTATGTACTTCTCCAAGGTGCAGATGCTATATCACACAATCCCTGATAACGTGCATTCATGTACTTGGTAGCCCACAAAAGTGTGACTATTTTCACAGGTGTCTGCTCCAGAAGAGAAATATCCTAAAGCATGTCAGAAAAACTTTTAGCATCCATCCTAGTTTTATTTTAGTGGAATCAGGTCATAATTGTAACTCATAGACAAGGAAAGCCTGGATTTTATGGGGGTGGGAGCAGAATATTGAGAATTAGCATTTTGTACAGTTTTGTAGTCTTGCTGATGCCTTTCTGCCAACACGGATGTATGACTGGTATTACCTCTGGTGCACCTGGAACCTGGGCCTGTCAAAAAATACAAATCATAATATAAAATAATCAGCTCATGAAAAAGTTTAGGCTGAGATTTGTTTCTCATTTGTCACATCAAAATCAAGAAACCTTTTATTCAGGAAGCAGGAGAGTATTTGACATTAATCCTGCTGGTATGCAGGGAGAATAAATGAGGAATTTTTGTTGTTCGTGTGTTCATGTAGCATATTAATGGTTTTGATAATAGCATGAGGATGTCTGGATACTGTCTAACTGTTAAATTAAATTGTTATGGCCTTAACACTGGTTTTGTCTGCCTTTATTCTAGTAAAGTTACAGGTTCATATGATTGTTAAAAGAGTGGAGAATAAAATCAAGTGTAATTCTGACTATGGTAAAAAAATTATCCTCTGTAAGTAAAATTAAATCTGTTTTGTTTATTGGTTGAGAGACACAAACACGTTCTCCCCCCCCTTTTTTTCTTTTAACCAGTGACCTGCTTCATGTTCTGTGATATCTGTGGGGCAAATATGTGCAATTGTTGTTTAATGACATTAATTTTAAATGGAAATAATTCAGCATACTAAAAAGAAAACTACACAGAGAAAAAAACAAGAAGCCAATTGCCTTTTAAAATAGACATGTTTTTATTTAGACTAACAGGCCTCCTACAGAAGTTGAAAAATGCAACATGGACTAAATTTAACTTTGCTACTGTCACCAAAGATAATAATGTGTCTACCTTCTGACAAAATAAACTAAATGACACTCACTTGACTAGCACTTACCATCAGTCAGGTCCCACGGGAAGGACTATTCATGAGTGATGGTAGTTTGGAAAAAACAAATGTGTACCCCTCATCCTGGAAAGACATGTTATTGAAAGAGACTTATGAACTGCAATATTGATGCAAACCACAGAGCCATCTCCTAAGCTATTAGGGATGGCTAGAAAATGGTAAGTTTGTTTTGTCAGATATTCAAACCAATTTCTTACTGCTGAGTGACTGCCTACAATTGCTACAATGAAACATCCTCACATGGATGTTTCACCAATAGAATCTGAGAGCAGAAAGATCTGGTTTCTCATCTATCCTGTTAGTCTTATGCTTTGAAGCAGTCAGATTTCTTTTTTTATCTATATTTTTTCATCCTGTGGTTTGTAAAACAAAATTTGTAATTAATTGGGTTGGGTTTTGTTCTGGTTTGTGAGGTTTTTGTTGTTTTGGTGTGGGGTTTTTTTGTTTGTTTGTTTTTTTGTGGGTTTTTTTGTTTTTTTGTTTTTTTGTTTTTTTTTGTGAGTTGAGAATAATCCACTTTTTCTGCAGTTAGCTAGTTCAAGAATCTCATCTTGATTTTTGCAGTTAGGAAACATGCCTATAATCAGATGGTCAGTTAGAGAAAAGCAGACCTGGAGCTGGGCAAAACTGTTTTCAAGGGTAGAAGAGAGCAAACATACATATATGTGTATTTATATGTATGTATGTATGCTAGAACTCCATATTTAATAAATTTGTATGTAATTTGCAGCTGCAGGTCAATGAAAATAGAGGAAGATGTGAAAGCATGTTAGAAAACCTAAAAATGGCAGCAGATAAATAGAAAGATAAAGAAGGAAAAGAGATCCTCAAAATCAGCATCATACTCCTCAGGGCAAAGGACTGTGATGAAATGCTGTTCTTCACTTTTCCAGCTCCCTCCAACCAGACTTAAGTCATCATTAGGACACCCAAGGAGAAGTGGAATGGTGAGTGTAACCCTAGAAAAACGGGTAGAAACTTAGAAGCTTGCCTGTAATGGTGTTACAGTGTCCAAGGCCAACAATTGCCCATTGGTTGTCATCCCAAGACTACACATTTCTACAATGCTTCTGCTATCACATCAGGCATGTATTCCTCTACACAAAATGATTATGCTGCAGTCATAAGTAGTTCATAGTACACAATAACTGAAGTACCTGTTACTATTATCTATATAAAAAGAAAAGCTGTACCATACACAATGAGTACCAAATAGAAATTAGGCATAGGCACTGGGTCTTTAGAAAAGTTGTTATTGCAGCAAAACCAAGAAAAAACAAACCTCTGGGCAGTTCACATAAAGCTTGGACAGAACCTGACCTGCCTCGATCCTGACACCTTGCAAAACTCAGGACAAAGCCTGTGGCCTGTTATTAGCAATGGCAGTTTTGTACTCCTACAAAAATACAATTTCTTTTCAGTCATGGCATGAAGGCTACAGCTTTTAAGCTTGAAGGCTTGTAACCATGCGGAAGTGAATGAAATGTTCATTTTTGTGCTGCTGATTCTGGAACAACACTTTTAGCAACTGTGAGTAGAAAATTAGGAGTTTATTTAAGATAATGAGCCTTACAGCACTTTCATCATGTAAATGCAACAACTAGAGACACACTCAAATCAAGATAATTAAATTTTATTGCATTAACTTGTTAAATTCTTTTAATGGCATTAAAGCCAGTAGACACATTTTTCAAAACTCTGCCTGAAAGACAACAGCCAGTGACTTACGTCTTCAGTTTCTGTTAGCTTCTGAGCATTTTCATGGAGGAATAAGCAATGCAAGAAGCAGATCTAGTATAAAAAGCAAACCAGTGCTATGGTGTGGAGATGATAACCCCTCGTAGCCACCACATCCCCATAGCATCTCTTTCAGTTTAATTCACTTTCTCTTAGGACAAAGGCTGGTCAACCATCACAATAATGTACATGGCTGATGGTTTTTTGTGTAAGACAGCAAAATGTATCTTGCATTTTTCAGTGCCTAAGTAGATAACAAATAGAAACATCCTTTCAATCAGAAGACAATAAATGTAGTAAAGATACTGCTTGGTAGCATTCTGAACTTAGCTAAACTTATGTAGTTATATGTATGCATAATGACAGTTGACTAATATTTATGGCATACCTGTAATGTCAACTTAGTACTTTCTGACCTCAGTTTCAGATTAGCTTTATACTCTGATCTTGGTTTTGCAGCTAAAAAGAGGCAGCAGGAGCATGTCAGTCTGTGCTCTATGGTTTGTATTTTACACAAAGCAATTTAATGGATAATACACAGAGCAGTGGCTGCTTGAACATGGGATCCTCCCATTTCTTTTGTAGTCATTAGACTTCGATGCCATGTTTAACTACCCTATATTCAGCTCAATTATTTTTTATGCCTTAAATATAAATAAAGTAATTTCAAGAGGATGGTGACTTTTTTTACCATGTGTGGTAAAATTGCTAAAATGTGTTAAATAGTGGACTGAGATGCCCGAAAATTTCATTCTAGAGGCCTCTTTTCCGTAAAGGAGTTCATCCCCCTGTCTCAGATGTAGAACATGGGAAGAGATGTCCAGAAGGGAATCCACACTAAATGTTCCTCAGCTGGGCTGAGAGCACTGACAACAAGAAAATGCTACCAAAATCTCCAAATTATCAAAAAAGTGCAAGTTATTAACTCAGAAACAGTTGTACCTGGCACTTAGAAATCTAAAACCTATTCAAGGTTAACTTTACATGCCACAGATGAAGTTGTCTTCATGTATTAAAGGCACATGAGTGCCACCAAGTAGAGAAAAATATTAATGAGGTCTGTTCAGTTCCTACCTGTTCTTCTATAGATCAATCTGTCATTGCTGCCTTTGATTTTACTGCAACAAAACATAACTTTAGACTTGAATATAAATCTGACTTGCAAAGTTTACCCATTGAAAAATAAGACATGAAACTGCAAAAGAGAAAGTCATAAAACAGAGTGCTTTCTTTACTGAAGCCAATCCTTTTTCGCTCCTTAGAGAGTGAGATAGTATAATGTGGAAAGATTGCATTTCTCACATTCTGGAAGAACAGTTGATTTGTTGTTCTGACAGCCTTTATTTGGATCTCAAAGAAATGGGTTATAGGAAGTATGAGGAAAACATTGTATTTGCCATGAATTACCCTCCTTGGAAATCTATAATATGGAATAATTTCAGTCAGTCAGTGTCTTTTGAAAAATGTTCCTGGCATAAGAGTCTTAATTTGAGAAATAGGTATTAAGAGAAGTTTCATCAGTAAAACTTTGCACCCCACACCACTGGAACAAAACAACAAACCAAACCAAACAACACAGGGAAAATCTGTTACTGGTAGGACAATTCTGGCTGGAGATACAAGCAAACAAATTAATTCTAGATGCAAGATTCTAGAACCACAGAAATATAGAAAATTTTAAGTTGGAAAGAACCTTTGGACATTAGCTGGTCTACCCATTTAAAAGTGAGGCTTAGTTTGGTGAGGTTGCTCAGCACCTCTTTCTTTCAAGTTTTAAGTATCTCTAATAATGGAGATTTCATAGTCTCTCTGGGCCCTTTTTCCAATGTTTGACCACCTTCAGCAAGAAGAAATTTTTGCTTAGCTCTAATAAAAACCTTCATTTGCTATACTTTTATGTCCATTGCCACTAGTCTTGTGCACCTGTTAGAAAAGTCTGGCTTCATCTTCCCTGTGAAACACTCACTAGGTAACTTGAAACAGACACTAGATCTCTAATTAAAAAGTAAAAGAGAATAATCAGTTCTCTTGACCTGCTTATGTTATTATGTTACGCTTTTGCAAATATGCAGCATAATACGAAGTTAGTGTTCATTGCCACAAGGACATGCTGCTGTAGCATTTTCAGCTTTTACACCAGGACCCCTAGAACCTTTTCTGCAGAACTGCTTACTAGCCAGCTGATGCCCTCCCAATACTGTTGCAAGGCATTCCAAGGATGTGACTTTACATTTGCCCTTCTTGAATGTTCATAGGTTTCTCTCAGTTCATTTTTTCCAGCATTTTGGATCCTTCTGCATGGCAGGGAGGGCAGCCATGGAGGCCATGCAGTCAAGCCAGTTCACTGTCACCTGTAAGCTTGCACAGAGTGCCTTCCACCCACCACCCAGGGAGTCAGCTATATGAGGGGCTGTGGTAACTGCCTCTAAGTAACACCACTTTTTAATCAGCTGCCAGGCAGACTTCAAACAGCTGATGCACTTCAGGTCTGAATTTTGCTCTTACTTTATTTTTAGAGTAATTTCTTCATCTATTTAAGGAATTCCAGAAATTAACTGTAATTTTATTACTTGTTATATATGATAATAATTTTAGTTCTTCACATAGCTCATCGAGAGTACAGCTAAAATAAGCGTTGCATACAGAGTATGTCCTGATTATCTACCTGTTAATATTCCATTGAGGCTGTATAGAGCTATATAGGTGACATTTGTTGTGTTCATTTATATCACAAATAAAAAGACATGTTTTACCTTCTCATATGAAACTTTCAAGTCTGGCAGTCCTTACAGTACCATAGTGCCCTCAAACTTGCTTTGGAAGTCTGAGGCAATCCATACTTTTCACTGTCTGTATGTGTTGGCTGGCTGACAGCTCCCCAGAGCTCAGGTGACCCAGACTATCATAAATTTTTACCTCAGTTCTAGGCTTTAACCATAGCCATCTTTGCCTGAGAATCCTAATATCAATCATTTTTTAATTTTTGACACAGATATGAGTTTCTGGTGTTAAAAATAATGTAAAGAGTGTATTTAAAAGTATTAGAAATGGTGTGTTTTCACTCTGCTTTCTTCCACCTTAACTACCAGTGTTCTCTACATAAATGCAGTAGAATGTAAAGAGACCTGACCATGCAGAAGATGAAACATATTGTAATGAGATGGCAACACATTCAAGATAGTGAACATCTGTAATAATCAATCCTTAGCTCTATTTATCACTACCGTGATGCTAGTCTTGAAACAGGACCATAAAAGTGAAGCCAAACTCATTCAGAAACCCTTTTTCTGATAAGCACAATCTCACAGAGGTTTTTGCGTGAGTAAAACGAATGTACTTGATTGAATGTTACCAAACAGTAGATAGGAAAGCCTGGCAACAGATTATCAGCACTTGGGGGGAAAAAAACCTTGTTATGTTATAAAAGGAGTCACTGAGGTATGTTTGGCACACAGTAAAAAATAATTTACTTTTTTTAACCAGTATTCCTGAACCTATCTTGGTGAATATGCTCTCATGGCTCTAAAAAGTCACGCAGTTATGTCAGTCTCACTGAAGAACATAAACCTTCTTAAATATAAGATTCCAGTAAGAAAGCTACACACAAACAAGGTTTCTTAAAAATCCAGGCAATCCAACAAGCACGTCATTACATTGTTTTATAATCACAAGTTGATTTTGTCAAGTGATTTAATATACCATGTATTAGATTCAATTCTTAATGTATCTAATTCAATCAGGTGATGTTTCTGGTTTGAAAGGTGATGCATCTTGATTAAAGTGAGGTGCTGGATGCTATGAAAACTACATCTTATGCAGCAGTGGCAGTGGTCAATTCACTGAATGCTACATAAAAGACAGGAAGTGGCATCACAAATTTAATGAGTAAAATCATTTAGAGTATAATCCACTGCATGGACTTTATTGCTGCACTTCAGTATGAAATCACATGTGTATACAGTATGATAGCTTACTTTCTGTGTGAATTTTATCATTAACATGATCTGAAAACAAAGAGATTATTCCAATGGAACAGAACAATCAGATGGTGAAAAAGCTGCTATGTTTGAGTGTACAAACACACAATCTGCTTTAACAGCAAACAAAATGGCTACGTTTGGTGAGAGACAGAACGGAGATGTTTGGGGTAAATGAGGAGAACTCACATAGTTGAAAACCACTTTATATTTTGAAGGCTTTGCCAAATTTGTCGCAAAAATAAATCTCTGCAGATAATCACAAAATTTTGTAAATTTTAAAATCTGAATGACAGATCAGCCAAGCTCAGTCAAGCATCGTATTCAATCTCCCTGTGAATCTTAATGTACAAGTTTAATGGATCAGAAAGATGAGAGAGGCTGGGGGCCAAAGGCAGAAATAAACTTTGGCACATACAGAGAAATGGACAAAGCTATAAATATTACAGTGGCATGAACCAAAGACAGGCTGCTGTATTTCAGGTTCACAGTTTCCTGACATTTTAGGCAAGTATGGTTCAATTGCTACAGATATAATATGACAAGAAAGTGCTGGGTTTCCTAAACCAGAAAATGAAAAGCAATGTTTTTCCCATTACTACTGGGATGTTTTCAGAAGACATGTGTGTCTGAAAAATACCTCTTTTTTTGTTTGTTTTATTTGACATACTAATCGTACTCAGAAAAGGCAGAGGCATTAAGGCTTGAAGAAGCTGTGCTTCTTATGCCATTCATCCAAGGATCTGTATGGTCCGTGTTATCTTCAAGTCCTATTGACACTAAGTATCTTCTGCAAGACTAATAGGAGCAATGAGAAATATATTCCTGTCCTGGTTCTGTCTTTTGCTGTAAGTGGAGCCACAATGCAACTGAGCAGTTTTTCCCAAGGCAACATAATAGACAACAACTTGATAAAGAGAGTGCAACCCCAAGGATTTTCCTTCTGTACTTCAGGGTAACTCTCCATACCATAAAACATAAAATTACTGAAATAACACACACACAAAAAGAATCTCCATCTGCTAAATAAATGGAGATAATCAAATACCGGAAATGTAATTTCTATGTTATGGTACAGGTTCTGTCTCATGCGTTCACAAGCTTTCTCAGTTCTGGAAGTTTAAGAAGATGAAAATTTTAACCTCCACTGCAACTAATACAAGCAGCATGGAAGGCTCCATCATAAATTGCTTTTTCTTTACCCTTTTCTGTCATTGTATAGATAAATTTTCTTCCTAATGTAGCCAGCTTTGTTGCATTCTTGAACTTAAAACAAGACAGATAATCACCTTTGCACCATTAGATTTGATTAAGTTAAGCTAAGAAATTGTAACTGGAAAGCACTGAGCTGTACATTTCATAGTCCAAATTTAAATGAACATGAGTATTCTTCAATACTAATGAGTTGAAGTGGTTTTGTTTTTACAGTTATGCAAATAATTTTGCTAGTTGTTTTCTACAGAAAATTAATGTCAGGGATATATTTAACAGTATGTAAGCTGGCATAATACACAGATACAAAAGCAACCAACCATGCAGACAAAGTTCTATTGTTAAAATTCAAACAAAAAATGTTCCATCTTTTAGACTTGTGTGTGTTAAGTGCTCCTCATACAAAGTAGGGTATGATAATAGTAATTAAAATAATCCAATTTAATCATATTATTATGAAATAATTCTAAATTAATTTTATTTTTTTTTAATGATTTTCAGGTTTCAGACACATTTTTGTTTTGGTTTTTAATTATTAAATTTCTTTCAGATAACTCAAGTGGAAGAAAGATAATACAAATACTGTGTCTTCTGCAGTCTTACTTTATACAAAATAACTAGCTTAAATAAGAGGGCTGTTTAAAGATAATGGGATGCTTTCACAATTTAAGTAACTTTCTGTGCTACTTTCCAGATGAAATAGCCAGTATGCAACCAGGGAATGTGACAGCAAGTCAGTCACAAAGACACACACAGGGTGGTTATAAAAGTGACACTCTGAGCATGTACGTAGGATCTCTGCAGATCTTTTGCTGCCAAGATGACAAAATTACTGCTACATGAATGTGCTAGACAAAAGCTACCTTTGGAATAGATACATGAAAAGCACTCTTATCTCCTGGTTGTACTGCACTTATACCCAAGGGAAAAATATTTCTTTTAGTAAATAATATAGTCTGTTCATACCAATTAACCCAAACTCATCCACTAAAACCTATTTTATCTGGCTTCTAGGAAAGCTAGTCAGTGAAGTTAATTCTTTGCTAGTTGAATGGCCAGCAGGTTCTTTTATAACTAGATAAGGACTATGAAATTGTTTTATTTTCAGTTTACTCATGTTCTTACTTGTGCTATACTTCAGCTTTGTGTGCTGTCACTGAGACCAGCAGTAAAAAGCAAGGATTCCATTATGGGACATACTGAAATCTTCATAGTTACAATTCTTGTTTCTGCTACTAGGAGGATTTGCATCAAAACTCATATTTTCTTGTGGTTTTAAGTGAGGAAAAAATGTATCTTCGGCAGATACTTCTGCTTCCCCACTCCACAGTGTAGGTCTCCTAGCCCATTACCTAAGCTCAGAGAGATAACAAGGTCTTAGCAGATGGGTTCTTTCCCCAAGAGAAGCAACCTTTCTCATTTGGAGGGCAACAGTGCCACAAAACAATGGAACTCCAGAAGCAAAACTGCTGTAAAATGCTTTTAAAGCAATGTGAAGTTTCATTTCTGAGGGGCAGTTTTTTGGTTTGCTTGGGTGGAGATGGAAGATGACTCCGAACTGTCTGCTTGCTTGTATTAGGAAACATGACATCTTCGTTATAGTGAAATGCAAAAATCGTAACATAAGACTTACGAGAGCTTCAGCAAATTTTCAATAGATTTGTTTTGGGAAAGAGGCGTATAAAGACAGGTTGTCCTGTCCTCACAGGGACCTCTACATGAAACACTTATTTTGCTCTTGTATTTAGGTAAACATGAAAGAGAATACTTCAATATTTTTGGATCTGAATTGAGTACACTGCACTGTATATTGAAGGATAATATAAGAGAAACCTTTCTCACTGTCTGTGCCTCTAAAAATGCAAACTTCCAGTGACTTTACAATCCCTACATTTTCTCTCTCTGTCTTTCATGTTTTAACTTTCCATTTAATACAAATGTATATTATTTTAGGCTTTATAATACTGTAAGTTATTATAAAACTCCTCATTTTCTTCTTAATGAGTCTCCAGATTGTTAGCTATGTGTGTCCAGATACATATATTCACAATGAGGAATAAAATGAGTTGTTAGAGAGAGGAGAAATATCTGACAAGTATTTTTTTCATCTCTGCGTGAATTATCTTTATAACCCAGATCCACACTTTGTTGGTGGTTAAGGTTGTTAACCAAGGAAAAAGAAAGAACCTCATAGCCAAATTAAAAGAAAATTCTTTGAGTTCCTTATCTTTACATGAAGGAATAAGCAAGTAAAAGGTGCTTAGTTATGCGTGTTTCAGTAGATATCATGTTATTAAACAGTGTGAATGCGAACTGAAAACTTGATATTTTGCTGAGGCAGCCTTAGGGTGTAAGGTGAAGAAAATTTGGCAGTGAAGTCAGGTAGGAGTGAAATATCATCTTTTTAATGAGTCATCTTTCACACATTTAGCTTGAAAGAGTAGCTCTGAATAATTCTGCTTTGGAATGAAGTGGCCTACCAAAGCCAAACAATGTGAGAGACTTGGACTTGAAAACATACTTGCCATCAAGGCAAGATTCTGAGTATCGTGTTCATGACAAGCAAAGCTGCCTGAAAATATGTGGTTTTGCAAGCCCATTCCTGAAATGGAGCAACTTTGTTTGCATGCAGGATCATCTGATTTTGAGGATGCTTAGGCATTGATTCATTAACCCAAATCATTTTCAATGAAAAGTCACAGGTGTCTACTAGTTCATAACTATTAGCCCTGGTTTAGATTTGAAATTACTACAGATTTCTCACATTTCCAACATCTTCTGCCTTTCCAGCAACTTACTCACAAAAAATAATGAAATAAAAACTCTGGAAAGCCATTAATATCTGCACTTTTCCAGGATATAAGTCTTGATCACAAACTCATACAGTTATGAAATACTTCCTATCTTCTCTAACATTGTTAGGAGAGTTCTGTATTGTTTCTCAGTCACACTTCTACGGGTAAAAATGCCATTGTCCTTGCCTGTTGGTATAAATCCCTGATAACAGGTGAATAAGATATAGCTTCAGAATGGGAAGAATTTAAAAATGAAATGCTAGCTAACAAATTTGTTAGACCAGACCACGATTAACTCCCACAGGACTGAATTTCTGAAGGTGTTCCTCTTACTGGACATGTGTATCCTAGTGTTTGGTACAAAATAAACCTCATATGTATAAACAAGTTCATTAAAATTGCAAGAGCCTGTAGCACATTTGTAACAGCTTGCCCAAAGGTTAACATTTATAGTTTTGCTCTGCCAACATCCTGCTTTTATGGGGCACATTTGTATGCTAAATTGCCTATTATGTTAAGCTGTAAGTTCCCATTTAGCAGCATCAGGAATAAGATTTGACTGTAAGTGTTTAGATTTTATTAGTGCTATGCTAGTCTTCTTAACAACTCAAACTTCCCACAGGCTGAACATTTGCTCTATCCTCTGCAGAGGTTCTTGTATTTAGGAAAAGCTGAGGATAAGAAGCATGGGAAGAAAGGTAAGACACTGCTTGCTGAATGGAAAAGGTGCCTCTGTATGCAAGACCTAAATGTCATGTTTAAGCAATGATTGCATCTAAAACAACCATCTCATTTCCATTCCCTTCTTGAGTTAACAAGACCAAAAGGGGCAGCTGAAAACATTCCAAGAAGGGGGGTGCTTTTATTGGTAAGTAAATGTATCTAGTTGCTTTGCTTTTACTGTAGGTTACTTCCCAGTGCATGATCCAACAGAATGAAGTGTGATATACCAGCCACATAAACTGAAATAGCAAATTTTAGCTGCATACGCAGTTCTCAAAGGTAAGAGAAATGTATTTGTTAATGAAATAGTGTATCAGTCAGTCTTGCCTTGCTAACAGGTAGTTCTCAGGAGATCCTGGAACTGTTGTGGTTTAAGCCCAGGCTGTAAATTAGAACCACGCAGTCTACTTTCCCCCCACCCTTTCTTCCCCCCACTCCTGGAGGGACAGGGAGAAGAATCAAAAGAATGCAACTCCCACAGGTTGAGATAAGAACAGTTTAATAGCTAATGTGTAACACAAATCACTACGGCTACCACCAATAAAAATAATAAAGGAAATAACAAGGAAGAGAATACACCACCTCATCGACCGATACCTCGCCCCCACCCAGCAGTGATCTAGCCTTTCTGGGAACTCTCAGTTCTACCTCCTGGGCATGACGTGCTGTGGTACGGAATACCTCTTTGGCTAGTTTGGGTCAGGTGTCCTGTCTCTGCTTTCCCCCGGCTTCCCCTCCTCCTCCCTGGCAGAGCATGAGACTCACAAAGTCCTTGGTCAGAGTAAACTTTCTGACCAGCAACTGGAAACATCGGCTTTATCAGTATTAACCCCAGGCCAAAAAAAAACCACACAGCGCTGCACCAGCTACTAAGAAGTAGAAAAAATGACTGCTACTGCTAAACCAGGACAGTACCACAAAAGCCTTTCAGTTCTAGGTCACCTTTTGTCAGAGTAGGGGCCTGATTTTAGATATTGCTTTAAAAATATCAGTAAGTATTTGCTATCCTTAGTAGTGACTGAAGTCTGTCAGTAGCAACTGACTGTTGGAAATGACTTGAAAATAATAGCTCAAGTCCTCAGCCCAGGCTTTCTCTGCAATGAAAAAATAAATAAAAATAATGTGAGAAATTTCTTCTTGAATGCTTCTGTCATAAATGAGAATGTAAGAACAGCAAGATGATACTTTGCTCCTAAGCTTTTTCTGGCATGCTAGAAAACAACATTCAAAAGAGATGTGCTTCACAAGCTGACCAGGCCAGTTTTGCAGACTTATTTAAGTTCACATAGTGAGTGTAAATATGACACTTTGTGTTTGTAGATTGTCAAAGAGCTCTGGAAACATAAGCCATTTAAAACCATTATTGTAGTAATTATTAGACTACAATTAGCTATTCAGACCAAGCATGAATGGAAAACACAAAAATGGAGCTTCAGGTTGCTCATGCAGAAAAAGAAATATTTTCTGAGAGCAAATCGTAAATGTATTTTGATAAAACAGAAGTTCTTACCAGTATGAACGATAAAGGCAATGTGAAATCTCTCAGCACAATCCATACCTGAGGAGGGCTACCTCATTTGCTGATTAAATATGATATCAGAGAGTTCTGAGTGTGTTCTGCAAAACTCAAAGATTTTCAGTGATTGTAGGAGTCAGAGAGAGGAAGGTGCTTTCCATGTAAAATATGGTATCATTTCCAAGAGACAGAGGTCCCACATGAATGCTCTAAGGTCTCTGTAGGAATCTAACTGAACACCCTGACTTTGTTGCCAGTAAAGGCTGTAACCTCTAGCAAATGCAGACAGTGCTCTACCTATTAAGACAATCCATAGGGGAGAGACTTGAGTAGCTCAGACAGTTTTTTAAAAAAATGACCTATTTAAAGTTACATTTTTCAAATCATTTAAGGAAAAGACTTAGTTAATGCTACTTAATCAAAGTTCTCTGCAAATAACTTAAAGGTGACAGGTCAGCAAAGACAAGCTTATTTAAAGACTGTATTTTAAGATTTAAAATGCTAAGAGTCTTACTGAGTCTAATCTGCTAAGAATTATAATAAAGTATAAGAGAAGTTCAAACCTTATTTATTTCAAGATCAGATTTATTATTTTTCGAAGACCTTGCAGGCAAAGAAACAGACAAGAATTAACACAGCAACTATGTCTCCGAAAGTGTGCAGCCTACCTACACTGGTGGTTGGATGATGATGGTCACTCCCTTTATCCAAAATACTTGGGGATTTCTGGTTCTCTATGTTTAAATGGGTTTCTGTGTTTTAAGCAGTTGAAGTTATTTACTTCAGGAGTTGTCTGTTGTTTCTTATTTTAATACAGACATCTGTACAACAGCATCTGTAAATGTGCTGCCACACAGTTCTAATTCCAAGTTCTTCTTGGTTTCAAATTTATATATTTATAGCTGTAGTTTGAAATTAAAATGGTGACCTTAACAAGCACTATCATTATTACGTCTTCAAGGGACTTAGACACTCTCTCATTCACTCTGATATTCTAGATCTGAGTAGCTTGGTGTTCTGGGCCTATTACTTTGCTGAAGTCAGTGAAAAAAAGGGACTATTGCATTGCCCTGTGTTGTTTTCTTCAGATACATTTCATAATATACCACTGCACAGTAGGATTCTGATTTCAGGTTAGCAATTGGAATGGTAATTTAATTAGAAATGTACACCTAGAACTTTACTTTTCCTATTCAGAGTTACGTAGTGAATATGTAATTGAGGAACAAAGCCCAAGCGATTTTCTGTATTTTATTAGGATAGGAAAGAAGTGTGAGATATCCAGTGAAGGTTTTACAGATTTCAGGAAGGAGAGAGAGTTCATTGCTATAATATGGTGCCCACAGCTGTGAAAGTCAAAAACACCAGCTAATGAAACAGAGTGAACCACAAGTTCAAAATTCTAAAGAAGACTTGACATAACCACTGATATATTACTAGCCTAAATCCAAAATATAACTCAGCCTTGCAGTCAGGTCTGTGAGAGTGACAGGATCTGAATGCCCTTTTTATATCTGAACACTATTTGAATTACAACAAGTTCAGTAAGGGAAAAGCAGGGCTCTGAGGTGGGGTGGGAAGATTGCACCATTGTGCATTCTCTAAATCAGTGCTATCCCAGCAAAAATAATCCAGGACACATTTTAGATCCATTTGAAGATTTGTGAGGCATATGTGTCAAGCATATTAACAACAAAGCAGCAAATCCAGACAGCTTTTAAATACCAAATGATGTGCTTTAGTTTAGAATGAAGCAATCAGTGTTTGGAGAATGCTTTTAATAACACTGTCTCTCCTTCTGGAAATTAACTATTCAGTGCAGGAAATTTCTGTTTGATTATTTTGACAGGTAAACATTGTATTTATTGCATTCAGAAAACAACAGAAATTTACATAGCTGAGCCTACACACACTCTTGTAGCATTTTCCTTCTCCTTTACAATTTATAATAAACATGAATTATATATGGAGACAGCCGTGCTTTGTTTAAATTGCTGCACTAAGTACTCCTCGACGGCAGTAAATCAATGCTTTGCTTTCTTATACATTTGAATGAATGTAATAACTGGAATAAACAATTAATCTGATGGATACACAGGAAGTCTCTGTAGCTAAGTAGGGCTAGAAGAATAATACTGCTCCATTGTTCATATATTTGTCATTTGTTGATGATCACACATTATTGACTGTGTGTTATTTGTCTAACTTTGATTCTCAAAGTTATTTGAACTTACTTAATCAGTGTTCATTTAAACTGATGCCTGATAAAATTGTTTTCTTGATCTCCAACTAATAAGCCAATTAAGATCAGCTTTGGAAGCTATTAACCAGATTCCAGTTTCTATTTTTGCTACTTAATTTAATGCTGGTACTACAGTGACAATCAGGCACTTAATGTGTTAATATTTTTTAAAAAGAATGACAGCATTTGTATAAAATATATAGACATTCATACATATATATGATACTAAATATATCCCTATATATAAATATTAAAATGCCAGTGACTACTCGCTTATTAACTTTAAAGACCAGCATGAGCTCCAATTGTGCTATAAGACTGTTTGAAAGTGTCAGGAGACAATAAGTAAGTAAAATTGTTCAGAAGAGTTTTCACTAGGCTTCTGCTACCTGGTGCCCTGAAGGTGTCATGGACATCATTAAATTAATGGAGGAAACAAGAATGGATGTGCAGTGACATTCTGTGGACAAGCATGAAACATTAGATAATAAATTTGCAGAGCTTGTTCCACTTTGTCTCTCCTTACTTTAGAAACTGAGAAATTGGAATCGCTTACATGAGAGAAAGAAATGCTAGGTGGAATGTTTCTGTTCCTATTTATTTCTCTGTCTTTGCTAAGTGAAATCAAGGGACAAGGAAGGCAATCTCTTTAAGACTATTATCTATCATACTTGCTGAAGCTCTTAGATTTTTTCATTAAGTGCAGAGATGCTGCACTTAATGAAGGAGTTCTGGAAAAAATTATGGTTAGGACTGGCCTTGCACATTCCCAGACCTGATTGTTGCCTACCCAGACAGTAAATGGAGTCAGTTAATAACTTTGTCCTAGGCAAAATGTTTACTGTGGTTTGAGGGCTGGAACAAGCAACCAAGACAAGTGGACCTTATATCTAGGGGGAAAAAATCAGGTATTTCTCTGCCATGAAGTTTTGCTTTCTCCAGTATAGCATACGATCTTACATCAAGAATGTTAACCATAATTTGTGCAACTACATCACTGAGATCAACACATGGAAGACATTCTTGGTTTCTGTTTGAGACTGAGAGTGACCATATTTGTCTGGGAGAGGACACGTCCAAAGGCATGAGCTTGCCTTGAGGGGGCCAGAGGCTTAATTGACAGCAGTACTATGAAAAATATTTTTCTTTACTTTCTGTCCATCCTGTGAAAGAATTCTGAACAGTCGGTGTGCAGGCAGTGGTATTGATGTTTAAATGATCAAAACCTCAGCTTTGAACATATTTGTCTCGAGGCCTGGATAATTTCTTATGCTTTATCAAAAATGAAACCAAGCCATTGTACAGCTGCTGAAGAAAGGCAAAACAAGCTCCTGTGGATGGACACATATGTTATAAAGATCCCAGAGTCCTTGCAATGTTTAGACTTCTCACAGAGGAGACTTCAGTGTAATTGAAAAATAACCTAAAAGCCTGATTCTGAATTTTAAGTTTCCATGACTAAGTGGTAGAGGTAAAGCAACCTTCTGAGAGATTCTGAGGCTCCATGTCATGCAGCTGAAATGATTTGGCATCATGTGAACAAATACACCCTATTTCTTGCAGTTATATTTGTGTACAAGAAGTGATTAGCAAGAATTAGATTTAGATACAGATATTAGATATTAGATATTAGAATAGCCCAAGACTGCAAAAGAAGGGAGGAAGGAGATCACATGGCGAACAACAACCAGGCAGACCTTCACATGCTAAATGGTGAATATTTTGTCTTAGGCTCTCATTTCCCCTGATGTACCACTGTGCTGGATGCACAGAGCAAGCTTGGAGTCAGGCACAATCTATGTATTTTGTTTGCTTGTTTTCATTGTGATCTGTGTGAGGGAAGGGCAAGCCACAAAGAACTTCTTTTACAAAAATTAAAAATGATGGAAAGCATTTTTTGAACAGTATTCAAAAGGTTATTTGCTAAGAAGCGTTTCAGTGGAATATATTTTACATTCAGGTTAGACAAGATTCACAGACAGATGATTAATTTGCTATAAACTCATAATCTGATCCTCATATTGTCTTTGCATTACATGGAATTTCTTCTGCCCTTTCGGATAAAGGTATCCAAAGGTATCCTTTTGGATAAAACTCCTTGTACTTACAATAACCGTATTGCAATAGCTGCACTACACTTAAGATTGTCAGTGGTACGGTTAAATTATCTTTTATCTCGAAGTGGTAAAGAGCCATCTTTGGACACATGCTTTTCCCTCTGGCCCTTCCTAAGCTCACAGGAATGTATAGCTGCATCCTCAACCAATTTTTTTTCACAGGAAGACAAATATAGAAAGCAACTCTCCCCAACAGCCTCTTGTCCTCAGACTAGAAGTCAACTGAAATTTCCCCACCCAGCCTCCTGTTACGCTTCAGCAGCACCTTAGGCATGTCCTGAACATTTAGGAAGACAACATATTTCAACTCTCTCCCATTCAACTTGCCAACACTACTGAGAAACATAAGGCTGCTTTTCATTTGACAGCAGTGTACTCTGCTGTAAACAACCCAAATGAACAAGAAATTGAGTCTATGACAAAAGCGTTCAGCTTTCTCATAGTCACTGAGAATTATGACTCTGTCCTGCTATGTGCTGAGGCTGCAGGCACAAAGCCTGGCTCTGCATCAGCCTGCTTAAATTGGGGTTGCTTGCAAATTTGGAGTTCTAGACTCTGCATTTATGTCGGTGTCTAGCATGCAGACTGGTCAAAACTGGTAAACATAGGCCTATAAATGAGAAGAGCCAGAGTCAACAACTGACATAAGGTCATGTTCTGTTCTGTCCTGGATTTCATCACACTGGCTATGAAACCACTTACTTCTTCCATCAAAATAAAGTTTCTCACCTGTAAGGATCTTCTTATGGGTAAAACCCAGAAGGTACCTTAAACAGTGTAAAACACCTGAAATTTGAAGGTTTGTCTCATGTTTAGGGAAGTTAGAAGTCCAGAACGTAAACCATATTCAGTTTTAATTTGTAAATAACAATAAAGGATGGGTTTCTGTAGGAATAGTCCATGAGTTTAACTGTTTGTCTTTTTGTAATTAAATGAAAGGCTAGATTTGTAGGAAAAGCTTGTGTTTTGCTTTTCTGTCTCAGAAGCAAGCAGGCCTAGGGAACACAAGTATCCATGGTTGGGGAGATGGCAGGGGTGGGGGGGAGGAGTGCAGCTTCTCAAAAACTCATTTTAGTTTTTGAGTCATTTTTTATCCTTTTAACAGCTGAGGTAAAGGTAGATTAGAATAAGCTCAGCATCAATGTAGAGGTTAAGATGGTAAAAGATTATTTTTATTATTATAAAAGACATTTCCTGAGATATCTAATTTAAAGAAGTTATCTGTTCCAAAGAGGTCATATTGCACTTAAGTAGGAGCCCAGATTTTAGATAAAGATTTACTTCATATCCTAAAGTCAGAATTGTCTTTTCTATGGCAGAAGGTAAAATATTACTATAAAAAGACAATAATTTTTGAAGCACCCTGGAATGCAGATATTGCACTTTTACTCTTTATGTCCAGAAAGAGTTGTGTGGTTTAGCAAGGATGGGGCAAAGCATACCACAAATTCCTTCTATTAGGAGGAAACAGCATTATTATGTTAGCTGTTTCCTTGGTAATATTTATGAACAACTACACAAATTCCTCTGCTGGGGAAGGAAACATCAAGAGTTGGTTAATATCAGTCTTCTTTTCTCTTTTAATTCTTCTCTCATATTGTTTTTCCTTGTACTAGCTAACAATTTGTTCATATTGCTTTTATCTTCCTGTTTCCTTTTTTTGTTTCCCCCAAAGCTATGCTAAACCAACAAACTTGTGAACTCTTTTCCTAACATGTGCCTTTATTTCAGGTCTATCACCTATTAATATGTACCCCAAACAAGGACCGGAGTGTTGGAGTTTATCATGCACCAGATGATTACAGCAAGATGCTTGCAGGTCAGAAATCCCTGCAACCTGGATTTTGTTCATCCCAGTATATTAAAATCTAGATGGAAAAAAGTCCCAACAAACCCTTTTCATTTTGTCCTTGAAACCTCACAGACAGCACTACTTCATGGAAGGAACAGAGATACTTTTTCCCGTAACTGACAGCAGGCCTGTGTCACTTGCTATAAAGATCTTTATGCACTTTAATCCTTAAGGTTATTCACTCTATTTCCACTTAGGCACTTATGCTCTCTCTCTCTGCCTCTTGTGCTGTCATATGCATTAGTGTGCTTGTAGGTGCAAGTGGGCATACCTAGCTGAACTATTACTGTCAAATGATGATCTTCTATTTTAATTTTAGTCTATGCTAGAACTTTCTTAAAAATTGTCATAAATACATGAAGTAGCCACAGTCACCAAATTCATAACTGGATGTCTCATCTTTCATTTTTTAATGTTTAGGTCTTCTTTTGGTAAAATAAGAAGGTATGGTAACTCATTACATATTTCTCCAAATTAATTAATATCAAATGGATATTTCATTAAAGAAAGTGCACTTGAAAAATTTGAAAAACTTGAAAAGTTTGAGAAGCTGGCTAGTTAAGAACATCCAGAAGTAAACTTCTGCTTTTTTACAAAAACATAATTATCAAGTGACATAGATGAAGTAAGTATGATGGTTGGATAAGGCTGATGATTACCAAAAGTGAAATGGTAATGAAAATAAAATAGGGCTTTGAATTAAGATGACCTAATTTTATTTCCCTTCTCCCACTGACTTGCTTTAATAACTTTGAAAGACAACGCTGTTCTGCATGACCACACCAGTATCACATCCTCTTCCGAGATGAGTCCTCCTCTGCATTTTTTGTGAAATATAGTGAAATCAAAATGACTGCTAATTGATTTTGTAAGACAATTTGGCAATCATGAAGGTGAGCCTGGTTTTGATAAACCCAGAGACTTGCTGGCATTATTTTTTCTTATATTAGGGGGAAAGAAAAATGTCAATTCCCAGATACCATTTCCAGGCTAATCTAAGGCGTGGGTGTCCTTACATTTTGTTTAACCTCTTTACAGATGTTTGATGGAATGTGGACAGATAATTGAGTGCAGGATCAAGTCTTATTCCTGGAATGGCTTTTAGGGCTACTGAAGTAAATTTTCTCGGTCCGATAACATCAAGAAAGCTTTAAGTAAAGGGAACATCTCATATTGTGGTCAAAGAGATATGAAACATAGCACTGTAATAACCAAGACAGTCTTGTTGTTATCAAGAAATATGCCAAAGGAAGCCAATAGCATTCTCATAAAAAAATTAAAATAAAATAAAATAAAATAAAATAAAAATACTGCAATCAGAATTCAGAAAGGGAAAATTGATTCCACTTTTTAAATCCATAACGCTGCATGCAGTAATAAAATGTGTTAAATCCAGTAGCCACTATTTCCTTTTCACTGTATATACAATGTACCCACTGTCTGCTTCAGTTCTGTGGAAGGTGATAATGACTTGCTACCAAACCAAAGAGAAAAGCAAACTGTTATTATTCTCATGGTAGTAACAGGGTGTTTTTGCAATGAAGGAGTGTGTGTGCTCCAACTATTTGACTTCCTGTCAGAAAATTAGATGTTACTATGCTGGTTTTCTGCTTTCCAGTCAATGTGCTTACAGCACTGCAATTTCTAATCTTTCTGGTGCACAGGCTGACATTGCAGCACCACAGTATAGTCTGTTACCTTCTGTCACATTTCCTTAGATCTAAAGTAACATGTATATACTAAGACACAACCTGATGAAACACAGCACATCGGCAACATAAAGTCATGCTCTTTCTTGGCCTTGGAGACAAGTGTAGAAACTGAAATTCTAATAGAAAAGGCAATAGTGCATTTGTTCACTGCATTTATTGATTAAATGAGAATATTCTTTTTAAATTATGAAAAAAGTTGGTAATATTTAATGAAAACATTTGCTAAAATATGTGGCCTCAACATGTTTTTTCTCATCCCCTATTCCGCAAATGTTAATGGGATAGTCAAATGAACAAAGGGCCAATCTAATCATTCCTGCTGCTTATTAGAAACCGATTCAATATGTGATTAAACAATGTACAAGCCTTGTTCTAATCCTATTCATGGAATGAATTTTATTCTGTAGAAATATTTTTTTTTGCAGAAAGATCATATATAGAAAGCATGTCATGACAAATTTATCAACAAATTCAATTAAACTAAAAGCTAGAATGCCTGCACTAGCAAAATTGTAGAAGAGAAATTGCTTCATGAAGTTAATGATAATGCATTCTATCTACCGATGATACAGCTTTCTGATTCCAGTTAAGGTTTAGAAAGATAAAATAACCCCCACCAAATCGGAATCCTTTGCATTGTCAAAACACCAAAGAATATGACCCTTTTAAACTTAACATGAACTGAAGGCTCATAAAGGTCTTACTAAAAACAAATAGCAAGGTGTTTGTTGCTGGCAGACAATAATGGATGGATATGTTCAGGAAATGAAGTTACTTCCATGAGAGGGGTCTCCTCTGCAACCACATAGCAGACCTTGCACAGAGTGGTTCATGCCTCATCTTTCCCAACTAGAAAAATTGGTCAAGTATTACAAATTCCCTTTCGCTGGTAGGGGACTGAGCTGGTGGAAACATAGATCAAAACCTTTTATGAATTAAATTGGTATTATTAATAGAAGTCAGGTTTCATTATTAATTACTATACATCCACATATTCCCCAAACAGTTCATTCGTATACATACTCACATGGGGTGAGTCATGGCTATGTGGATGGAGCAAAGCTGGGAAGCCAGCCACATGGAGAGCCACAGTGACACCAGCAGCTTCTAGGTAGGTGTGGAAGACATGTAAGGGTGTATGTATAATATAGGTATCTTTGAATAAGGCAGCCACCACCTTCTTGGATGTGGTCTGAGTGATATGACCAGTTGTTGATGCTACTGTGTACTTGGACAAATACAGCAGACTTTTGGCGTTTTATCCATTTTTGCAGGTTCAGTCTCCAGAGCTTACCAGACCTTGGAAGGCTTTTAAACACTATCTCTCCACACATACTTACCCTTTCTTCAGCTATTTTCTGGTGACTTCCTCTCCATCCAAAGACATCGGTATCTTCTGACCCATTTCATGCAATTTCACACAGAAAGGTGTGACACATGACTGAACTTTCAGAAGTGTGTACACAAAATGCTGTGATTACACTCTCTTCTATTCCTGCCAGGTCATGCATAGAGGATTGAGATGCATATCCATATCTTGACTATCTGCACTATAGTGACAATGTTAATTCATAATCAAGATTAAGTTTCAATGCTCTGCTGAATTAATGTATTTGCAGCCCATTTCTGGTCAGGTACTCAGGTAAGCTGAAAAAGCCTAGGAAGGAGAATAAAAAAGCTGAAAAGGTTCCATTTGAATTTATTTCTTCATTTTTAGGTTCAAGATGGGGAAAAAGCCCCACTTATTTAGTTTTTTACGATATCTTTGATACTTGAGAAATGAAGGACTCTCCTTTTCTACTGGGGTACAGCTGGGTCTTGGCTTGCTCATAGTGATCATTAGAAAAAGAATAAAAATGTTGATTTTGCTGTTTGAGCACTGGCTGCTTATTATTTTTTCCATGATGTGTACAGGTTGCTGTCTGTTTGTTAAAAGACAAAAGAAAAATCAATACAAGTGTTGAAAAGGAACCTTGTGTATTCAACTTTGCAAAGTTCTTAAATAAGCATCAAGAAAAGTAGTAATAGAAAAAAACATGAGTGCCAGACTTAATTACCAGACATGAAGTAATATTGCTTTTTCAAGTATAGAGAACTTAGTGGAAAAAGAGAAAGTATTTTCAAGGAGAATAAAATGGACTGCTAACACACATTTGCATTTCAGTTATGTTTATATCCTTTCATTTAATAGTTGATTATCTTAAGTGATTTGCTGATAACAGGGAAAATTAAGACAGACAAGTTAATTCCTCATACTTAAAATAAAAAGAAAAAAGCATGATTTTTATTTCAGTTGTTGGCAAGAATTACTGAGTCACCTGTAAAATCTTTTAGGTTCTAGTCTCTGAATATTTCAGTGCATTCATCTGGGCATTCTGAAAATGAAGAAACTTTAAATAATTTATGATCCTCTCAAGGAAAAAAAAAGTGGTGAGTCTGCAATCCTATATTTTGGTTCAGTTCTTTAGGCTAATTCTACAAGGGAAGTAAAACATATGGATATATCCCCTGCCTGCTCCTGAATTATGATACTGATTGACTGATAAAAAAAAAAATCAACAGAGGTAACAAGCTGGCTATTAATTCACTAGATTTGAGCATAAATGAATTGTTTGGTTTTCTGCTGTATTAATCTCTAAATCTCACACTGATGTTCCTCACTGATTTCTAATTAGTTATAGGGGTTTTTTATATACCTTACTTGATATCACAATGCAGAAAGCTTAAGGAACAAATAGAGTCTTTTCAGGTAAGCAGAAGCACATCATTCACCTGAGAAAATTTTACCTCCTAAGAGTAAAAATAATGATGTCTAGTGCTAGGCTTTTCCATGATTGCTATCCTATTTTACGTATAATTTGTATGTTGCTTGCCAAGACAGAGCTGCCCAGCACAATTAGACTTTCATGTACTAACGAGAGCAGGACGGGGCTGCCAGCAAAAAAGACTATTGAACCAATCCTAAATACAAAACAGTTTTCTGGGAGGGTGAGAAAAGCTACATCTAAGGATAAGTTGGGGAAATAAAAAGCCAGCTCTGTGATCTTTTGTATACTGACACCATTTCACAGGCAATACATAATAGGGGAGAAAGGGGGGGAAGGACACTAGCTATTAGATACTAATATCTGCCTGTTCTGTAGCTTTCAATTACAGCCTTTGGCATTTATCTTGTAAAGACAGATGATAGTTAAGCAAGAGTGCAAGTGTAAGTGTAATATGAGCTACTGTGATGGACCGCAAGAAGCTTTAAGCTTCAGTTATCGTTCCCATTTCTTTGTCAATCTTCTGGTCCTTCTCCCATTTCCCCATCCTGCTCCCTTTTAGAATTAAATCATTTAATTGTTGATACTAAATTCTCAGACAAGAAGTGAGCAGAGCAAGAGAAGCATCCTCATAGTTGCTGTAGATACTTAAATAGGAAACACCAGAATTTAGAAACTGTTGGAGAATAGTGCTTTGTAGATTAATGCAGAATCATATAGAGAAAGGTATTTGTGAGCCTGCATGTTTGTTCCATGAACAGTTTTGTTTGTTAGCCTGCCTTGAAAAAGCTGACGCCGAAACTCTACAGTCTAGGCTTAGAACCTGTTTACTTTTTGGCATAGATTAGCAAGGTTTGCCTATTAGTCACTGGGCACAAAATAGTACCTCAAGACATAGTTAATTCTTTAAGTCCTGTATAGTTATTCATTATAAGAAAAGATACTTTATCTACAGTTGACTTTGCACAAAACAGCCATTACCAAAGGGGTTTTTTAGTGTGTTTTGAATACTCTTTGCAATGAACACAAATAATTTTTCCATATCACTTTCAGCCCCAATGAGCTTTAGAGGTTTCAGAGATAACTTGATAACCTGCCACCAGTATATACTGAAAAATGAGAGAAAATGCTGATCCAGAAACCCTTTTAATTCAAGCAATTAAAGAGGTACAGCTCTGAGCAAAGCAGGCTGTGTTTATACTCTACATGTTGTGCAATTAAAAAAAAATAAATCAAAAGCTCTTTGGGACTGTGCTTATTTTTTAATGAAATCAATGTCAGCATCTAGTTACTAATAAGAAACTCTCAATAACAGATCCTTACAAAAAAGAAAGTTATTTCAGCTTCAGGCTGATAAAAGGATTATTAGAAAACAGCTCTGTGTGCGTGCATGTGTGCATGTCTGAATGTTTAAACGGTCTTGAAAAATATTACTTTAACAACGTTCACCTCAAGCCCATATAAACAGACTGTCTCGACTCACTGAAAGCAAATGAGAACATCATATATCTACCTGTGATAGATACAGGAGCGTATCTTGGACTGATGATAATGGCTGTAATAAGCATACAGACACAAAAATAATCTTTTGGAAACTATGGCCATTCCGAGATTTTTTTACACCTACTTACTGCCAACTTACCATACTTGCAAGGATTTTCTGCAGTAACATACTGCACACTATGCAATAGACTTACTATGTAAAATACCAACAAAAAAGGTTGACATAATGACTCATTATAATTTAAATCTTATTACACAAAGCTTCATTCAAGTCAAGTCAATATACATAGTACAGAACTGCAGGGTATGCTGTAGCCTGGTGTGAGAGGAATGAGTCATGCAATTCTCATTATGGTTAATAGAAGAAACACATCTATTGCCTCATGTAATTCCCTGGAATTTCAGATCTCAATTCATATTCAGATCACATTGGGCAGTGGCTATTCCAGTAAACAAAGTTGAACAGCTACATTTCAAACTTTAACTTTAATCCGATTCTGAATTTTTGGAAATGGCATTGTCTTAGACTGATGACTTTTAGTACAAGTATGTTATTGGCAGCGGTGATTGCTCCTAATTGTCACAGGAGTAAGCGGAGTCTTTCAGAAGCTTAAAAAGAGAGGGACACAAACCACATTAACATGGATCATGTGTTCCTCTACTACCATTATCTTTACTGTCAGACTACTAACTTCTCCCTTTCTAGACTTCTATTGTTATCCACCCAGAACTGGTTATTAGTGAACCTGGCCACTCCCTGGTTGAATTTTTGGATATACTTTTAATTATTTTTTATAAACTATGCTAGAAGCCTAATAGCTTATATACTTATGGTTTTAGTTGCTTGTTTTACTAATGGCTTGTTCCAGCTAATTAAACGAAATCTCCAGGAAATCTCTTTCTTCTGGTAAGTAGGTTGCACAAACAGCTTGAAGGAGAATGCATCCTTCCAGCCATAAATCTGTACTTACAAATTTCAAGCCTGTTTGCATAGTCTAGAGTGGTACACATGTAACTTCAGTTTTATTTTAATAGTGTAGATTCATGTACTGTTGAAAGGAGATATTTATCATCAATTATTGCCAATTTTTGAAAAAGCATCCTGTAAAATACCTTTTATAATGGATAATGCTACTGTAGATTATTATCAGGCATCATTTTTATTCAGAATATACACATCAAAAGGATTGAATTCCCAAAAAAGTGCATCTTTTCAAGTGAGCAAAGTGATTCTCCTTTCAGTGCTTCAGTGCCATGAGGGGATTTGATTTATGAATGTGAACTGCAAGCTCCAGCTGATCTTTCCAACTTTTCATTTTTAACTAGTTTTTGCAGAGGAACCCCTTAACTCAATTTTATGTCAGATAACTCGCATTGCTTACAGTATTCTAAACTTAGAAAAAAGAAAGAAAATCTCCAATTATCGGAGATAGATATTTTGGAAAACAAAGTTCCATGTATTGTGAAAGCAGAATCTACCTCAAAAAAACCCCCCGATTTTATTAAAGATGAAAGCTATACAGAACTTGTGTTAGAATTCGCTTCCAAATGAATTCAAACAGCTCTTGCTAAATCCTCAAAGAAAGGTGTAGGTTACAAGCGCAGTGCTGCTTCTGCAGAATGGCAGCATCATCAGGAATTCAGCTTCATTGCTGAGATTTAGCAGAGGAGCAGTAAAGCACTCCTTATCCAAAGGGCTTGCAAAGGCACTTTCTAAAAGAGCAGGATTTCCATTGTGTCTGTGTTGTGAGCTTGGCAGAGGTATTCATCAGCCATTATTGATCTAGAAGAAGGCATGGCTGGCATGGGGAGGATTGATCTGAATCCTCCCTTGACTAAGTTAACTATTGAGGGATCTATTCATATCAAGATGAAGCAGCGAAGAATGACCTACAATGATAGGACGTAGGTTTCTCTGTCTTTCTTTACAGTGTGTGTGAAAAACTCTGGCTTCTTGTTCTTGGGTTTGTTTGTTTGTTTCCTCCCAACTCCTTCCATTAGCTTTCAGACATTATCTTTGCTAAGTTTAGCATTTCCTGATTTTGTTAGGCAATTCTTAAGGGAACTGTAGAATAGCAGTTTCCTCTCAGAAGATGTGGTAAAGGGATAAGAGAGAAAGAGCTATTCACTTTTTATTCATGCTGCAGTCTTACTTGTGACAAACTGAAAGTGGCAAAAGGCATCCAGCAGGAGTCTGGCTTAGCTGTGTTTTCTTAATCAGCCCTCCCTGTCCCCACATGCCCTAACATCTCCCCAAGTTATTTCTGTGGTCAGTATTGCCTTCTTTGCTTTTTCTGTTAATGTATTGCTTTTCTTCCAGAGGAATCTGCAACTTGTCTTTCTTGGAGACAGGACCATGAGCTAAGCGGACCCAGGAGAACTGTTCTTGCATTCTCCTCGCTGAGGTCCCTTACCTGGATAGCAACTGGGCTTGGACCTCTCAGCTCTATAATCACGTGTGCCATATTTAATCTGCACAGTTTAGTCCAGCTTCCATACTTTATCTACATCTTTCTGCAGATTTTGCAAGTACAGAGTTTCCTTACTGATAGCCATCTGAAAGGCTTCTGCAAGCGGCATTTCTCTACTCTCTTTGTTCCCTTTCCTTTTAATTTTTTTACCCATTTCTGCCACTTCACAGATAACTTGCCTGTCACGTGCCTTTATGGGCTTTCCTCCAACTCATCATTTCACATGAGCTACTGCTACATCAAGCGCCGCCACTGATTAGCTTCTGATCTCAGCTTGTTCAGCTATTTACTAGAGTTAGGGACAAACATATTTGCTCTTTGCCTTGTGCTGTTCTTCACAGTCTAGAGGTCCTACCTACAAAAACAGATACAAGGCCATTTCAGGGTTTTCTCTGCAGTCTTTTTCAGGAAGAAATAAGTACCTTTTGCTTATATGCTGCTCATTCCCTCTTTATGGCTTCCACTTGGCTGAACAAACACAGTTGAGAAGATTTTATCTCCTCAGAAAAAAACCACAAAACCAACCCAAACCCCAGATGTAGCTTTTGTCATTTTCCTGTTAGTCTCATTTTACAAGACTGTTACTGTCCCCACAATAAATTTAACAAAGGTAAGACTGTGGGTGTACAGAGTATACTCATTATAGGAATTAAAGTATTTATCATCTTCAAATTCTGCGCACAGCAATAACTAGCTTGCATTTGGTATGCAACTAGAGACTTCTTTTTCTTTTTGGTTGTTGCAGTGACTAGCACAACTCATTTCCAGATGTGTGGGAAGGGCCCCTGTATGCTACACTTCAAAAAATAATAAGATTATTCTCATTAATAAAGACATTCAAAAGCAAGACCAAGGAGTTAGAGTTTGTCTGTGCTGAAATAATTTGAAATAAACATAAAACTGTTGTTGCAATTTAAAATGTTACCTTTAAATCCAGATTATTCAGACCTGAGAGCTTCCTAAAGGAATAAACAGAAGAGAGATAGTATTTTAAAATAAAGAATAAACATGATTTTGAGTAGCTCAAGATCTTTACTTCATTACTTGGTCTACTTTATCTCAAGATCTTTATTATTTTAAATACTTCAATCATAAATCCCTCTATATATATATGAACTTACTTTCTCCACTTACTGTGCTTTAATTCATGTGGTGGAGCACCAGGTGTTAATGGGATTTAAGTCCCAGGGACCAGATTAAAATCAGTCTAAAGTAAAATTCCCTCAACTGCGCATAACATGGTTGTTGGGTTTGCATTTGTGGTTTAAAAAAACCCCAAACCTCAACAAAAAATCAGACAGAATATCACTTTGTTAATCATAAGAAGGCAGGTTATATACCTTCTTTTGCATGGATTCCTGTGAAGTGGACAGTAGAAACCATAATCAGTCTTTTTATGATTAATTAAACCAGGAAAGAAATATTAATAGTCCAGTCCTTCCTGAAAGAGGACACAAGTTTGAGACGGAGAAGAGTACTGAAATTCATAACAGCGGATTTCAGGATCTGATTATGTGGCTGACATTTTTCATTCAAAAAAATTTGTATTGTGACCCAACAAAAAGCTCTGGCTTTTGAGGGCTTTATTCTCTTTCATAAACTTCTCATCTTTGCTGCTGAAACTACCAGACTACTTACTGTGTTCAAGATAAAGTACTCATTCGAGGGAGTTCACCTTCAAATCATCCCTTATTTTGCCTTTACACCTGAGTCACAGCATATTGATTTTACTCTTACATTGCACTGAGTTTGACTCTTGCTTAATAAGCAAAATTACTTTGCTTTTTTTTTTTTTTTTTAAGTCCTAGTATTTGTATTTTTCTTTTCTGAGCTCTAATCTGTGACTTACAATAGGCCACTACTCAGTGAAATGGTGAGGATCTAGCTCAGCCTAATATTGTTAAAATAGAAAGAAAAGCCTAACCGCCAGTCTGACTTCCCAATAAGTTGAACAGTACATTCTATTCACCTGAAAACTGTTCAGGTAATTATCTTATACAATATTTGATGCCTTCAAATTGTTCAGTCCTGGCTGCTGTTCTCTGCTCCATACTGTGCAGTTCCAATTTATCATTCACCTTCTGTAATGTTGACTATTACTCTGAATTATACATCATACTGCATTCATTCCTGTGCTGTCCTGGATATAACACACAGTCATTACAACATCCTTCATCAAATTCTTTTTTTCTTCCAAGACTTTTCTTGGTTGTCTAAGGTGGTTACAGGTTTCTGATCTGTGACCTGAAAATACAGTGCCAGCTCTATTTCACACAGTTAACAAGTGAACATGTTCCACAACATTTCTTACAAGTGCACATGTCACTGGAGCCCCATAAACTCATACGTTTCCCCTGGGTCTTCTTGCTTTTTAACTTACTCGTTCCCCATCAAAAGCTTTTGTCATATTTTTGTAAGAAGAGGTGTAAGTTTGACCACATCCATTTTTTATTAAGAGATCAAGTGAGGTATTAGACCCCAGTCACTTTTCCCTTTTCTACTCTTGTGTAGAAAGAAAAAAGAAATTTGGTCAGGATAGATGGTACTCTCACACAATAAAGAAATATGCTTTTAAAATAGGAATTTGAGACCGAAAAAAATGTAATTAACCTATTATTCTTTAAAATTATGGCCTGCCTCCATACTCAGCTTTGTATTTAGCATACAATCACAGTGAACCAAACTTGGGTGGCCTGTAAACTAAAATGAAGCTCATGAAGATTAGCTCAAACTGGATTAGAAAGATTTGTCTCCTTTAATGGGGTTACAAACAGGAAAGAAAAACCTGTTAATAGAACATATTTTGGTTTTCTTCTTTCTGACCATGACAGCTATGAGCAGCTCCATTCAGGGGAATAAAGACCTCATTCAGCTTGTTCTTTAGTGGCAAATTATCACACTGCACTGATCAAGTCAAGTATTTTAGTATGCTTCAGTTTTCTTCTGGAGAAATGCCATTATTCATTACTTAATACCTCAACTTTTTTGTCAACTTTAGTATCCGTATAGCTTTTACAGATTTCTTTTGGAGGAATTTCTTCACCAAAAGTGAAAACAATATCAGCATCTGTTTTGGAGAAGTGCTTTTCCAATCCACTGAATAATGGATGAAAAGGGAAAGAGTGTTGAAATCATGCAATAGTTTCTACTGTAGACCTCGGGTTTGTTTTTCTTTCTTTCATTGCAATGCAACTGAATTAGTATCAATGCCAGTCCTTTGTAACTTGTTTTTAAAAAATAGATGTTTTGATGAAATGATAAATGTGTCTAGAATTTGCATAACTGCAACAAAGAAAAGAGGATTATCAGTTCTTACATCAGCAAGATGCATTGGCACTTTTACTAAAGTGGAAGATCTGACAGAATTTCTTAATTAGGACTATTTCTATACGTTAATAAAAAATTGCATTTAACAGTAGTAAAATTTTCATTTCCTTTAATTAAAATAGTTTTTAGCAGTAGTCTTATGCCTCATACATCAAACTCCAGAGAAGCAATCGTCACAATAGTTGGTGTTAAAAAACTCTTTTATTATGGGCAATTTATTATATGAAACAGTACAGAATTGCTACTCAGTTGCTCTGTTCTTAAGCAGATTAACAGTACGACTGCTGTGCATCCCCTCAATTAAATGTTATTCCTTGTAATGCTAGCTTCTGATGATCTCCAACCAATAGACTGCTCATTGCTGCATAAGCCTTGAACTGCCGTTTTTTGATTACAGAAAAAGCTATACAGTAAAACTGCATCTATTTTGCTCCACTGAGAATCTTCCTCGTTCCTTTGCCTCCTTACTTCCATCCCAGTGTAGGTGTGAAGAACAGCCTTTACCCCACCAAGAAAGAAGCCCTTATATTTAAGAGAAGTTCAGCATGTATTTTTGGACACCTATTTGATTTAACCTCAAGTGTATACCCACTTACTACCAGATAAATTCAATTAGCTTTTATGCATAAAGTTATGGAAATGTGAATGGTGGGTAAGAAGCATCAGGACAAGGGGAAAAAGGCAGTCTAAGTTAAGCTACCTGTCCACTTCTTTGACAGAGAGGCAGGAGGGAAGCATGGCAGCATTATTATACAGCACACAGATGAATGATGGCTGAACAGATCTTTCAGGCCTTTTAATCTGTCCTTTGATCATCTCTGAAATAGATCAAGGCAAAGCCATTCCTTTCCTCTCTGACAAAAAGTACTTACTGACTTACCTGTATTAAACATAGCCTCCTATTCTCAAAATTTGGCTCAGGAATGTCACCTACTTACTCCATTTCACTCTGCTCTGTATAAAGGTCTGACCCTGGAAGGGCTTTGGACTCAGTCCTGTGGTACTTCATTGAATAGCCAAGGTAACTGGGGCACATCCTTCCTGAACTGAGTCAGGTATGACTGATAAAAGGAGCCATGTATTATGCTGAAAGGAACTAGTGAGAAAGAACTGAATTGTTTGCATATCAATGTAGACAGCCTTTAAAACTAAACAGAGGAATTCTAACAAATGATGCAAGTCATGAACGTTGATATCATAAGAATCAATAGATAGATAGCTGGTATGAAAAAGCAGTGATGACTGGAGTACATTTATCAAAGTCCACGCACTCTCAAGAGCAGATAGTGCTGTAGTGTATGTTAAAGACGGACTAGGGCATAAAGACAGAGTAGCACAAGAAAACAATCCATTTGGGTCAAAATCACTTTTGAAAAGAATGATAAATAGCCATTGCAAGACTATGGGGATTCTTTCTGTGTAATCCAAAAGGCTACCTTAACTCACGATTGAGATCTTGATAGTATTTGTTACACAGAGGGACAAAACCCACCTGCAATTGTTTATTTTTCTCTCATTGGAGAGAAATGCTGCTGGCAACAGTCAGGCCTATATGTGCTTTGCTGTGGAAGTTCACAGGGTTATTCAACAAAAAGACACCAAACCCACAAGGCAGGATGTTACTTTGGTTGCATTTTTTGTAACCAGTAAGGATATTAAATGAGTGTCAGAAAAATTACCTTGTTCTTGATGAAGGCATCCCATATTTGCTCATTTAAAATGTAATAAAGAACAGAGAATGTCTGAGACAGACATCTCCAATATCAAAACGGCAGCAAAAAAAATGAAATGTTCTTTATTTGGTCTCTCTTTCCCTGCATTCACAGGTTTAATTTCTGAACTTCTTGAAAGAAAGCATTTGAAGAATGCAAAGCACAATATAATGAGAGAGAAGACCTGTTATCCTGATGCTTTTTCTGGTTCTTCCCTCCATTTTATGTTAACTGACACTTGTGAATTCTCCTTCCATATATATGCATGGGTATTCAGTTCTGTGTCTGAAAATTATTCGTATTGCACCACTGACTTACGGATGCTAAACCCAAAACCTGAAATAATTTAAAATTCATCAAGTTAGCAGTAGTAGCATTGGCGCAGGGCATAAATCCATATTTTGACATCCTGAAGACAGTGTTAAGTTTTCTTTTATCTTATTAAATTGTATCAGACTTGCCTTGCATAGAGTACAACCAGACTTGATAAATGCTTGGCTTCAGCTACACTTTCCCATTTATTTTCACACTGTCAGACTTAATCCATAACTGCTGTTCAAAGGCAGCAACCAGGAGATGAGGGTGCATCTTGACTCAGCTGGTAGCTGGCTAGTGGCAGCCAAAAGCTACAATAATTTATTATTATTCAGACTGCATGTTGACATAATTTATTTTCATTTTTTATAATCTATTATCTAAGGAGAAACAATTTACAATCACATTATTTAATTACTTTCTATTTGTGTCAATTTGCTTAATCTCATTGACCAGAAAGCATGTCTTTTTGTGGGTAAAAAACCCCCCACGTAAACAAACAAAAAACCAATCCAAAAAACCCAGCCATAGCATCTGAACAGCACATAGAGGACATAAATGCAAAATTTGGATTGCTGGAGTTAATAGAAAAGTCTATGAACAGATCTACTCAAGCCGAACATAGTACAGATGTTACCACTCCATTGCAACATTTAGGCTTGAATTATCCTGAATGCTTTAAAGGGATGGGGGTGGTCTCACACTGGATTTCACTTCAGCACAGTCTCTGGCTGGTACTGTCTCCATTTCCTACCAGACACCTAATACTAAGGACAGACACAAGAAAAGAAAACTCATTTTCTCATGAGAGAGGGTGCATATGTTCATCACCTACCAAATTAAGGGCTTACATGGAAACAAAATTTTGGATCCTAAAATGGCCTAGAAATTACATCTAAATAGTTTTTCTCAGGTGAGCTGCCAAAGAGACATAAATAAAACAACCTAATATGGATTTTGAGCCTCAGTTCTTCCCAGAGTCATGCCCACAAATAACAGTTCTCCTTGTATATATTTATAATACTCTGGACAAGAAGAAATACCATGTTGAATAATTACAATATAGGTTTTCTGCTAGGATAAATATTGAAATTAAACAAAATATTCTGTTAGCCTAAGGCTTTACTAAGTTTATAAACCCCTTATATTTAAGCTGTTTGTAAGCTGCTGAGAAGTTAACATGTCCTTATTAGGTCCTCATGTATGGCTATTTAGCCATAGAATTTTTATCAGATATCTCTCTTTCAGATGGAACCTTCTAATGCTGTCCAAAGAACCCGATGTTAACATCTGTGTCTAAGTAATATTGCTGCAAATGTAAGTCTGACCATTGTGCTTATACACATCAGGTAAATCATAACCTATAAGTAATAACAAAGGAATACAAATCATCTCTTGGCAACCCTAACAAACACCTGTATTACCTTGAGGTGTTTTCCCTAAGGCAAAGAAAACACAACCACTATATGAAGACACAACAATGCTATGAAATTAGAGGGAAAGATGTTTGGCTTGTTGTCAGAACCATCCGGCTGCTTATTTTCTTGGGAATCTCCTCAATACAAAGCAGAAGAACCAGTGGGTGGCACGGCCCCCACAGTTGGTGTTAGAAAAACCGTTGGTAGAAAGCCTTTGCTAGAGAACAGCATTAGGCTGGCCTCACTGCCACCTCTGGAGGGACATTTCTTTCCCATGTTCTTTACATGCCAGTGCTATTTACTTTAGTTGGCATATAGATTAATGAATAGAGGGTAGAGTGTTTGTGCATACTGGGTGCTAGCTTATCTTTCCTTCACCCACAATTTGACCACATACAGTAAAAAGAAATACACAGATTTTGTGCTCACAAGAAACACTTGTGTATAGTTTCCTCATATTCTATGGTTTGGTTTTTTTTAAATAAACCAAAACAAACTTGGGAAAATTTTAGTTTTCCAGTGCCAAAGTCTAAAGGTAACATTTTACTTGATGGTCACTCAGCCAGTGTCCACTTTCCTTGGACTGCAGCTAAATCCTGGCAACTGCGCCCATTCTTCTGAGGAGCTTATGTGCTATAGGGTAGTGGAAAAAACTCTGTAACAAAGAAGAGATCTTAGCACTGTAATAGACTACCTGACTCAACAATATAAAATCCCTCTCACGGGAGAGCTTTAGATTAGATCAGTCTCTTGATAATGAAATCAAAATCACTGGCAGCTGCAGCCAGTTATCCCACCCTGGGCAGTACTCCCATGGCTGCTTGCTGAGCCTTTCATAGGATACGTCTAACGCCTCGGTGTGCATCACTATGTGTTCTGATCAGGTGCTTGAATTTGTCACCACCTTTCTGTGCTCTCATGGCACAGCAGACTGCCAGGTGCACGTGTTGAGGATGCCTGCATGGGACAAAGGTGTCAGAGCAATGCAGGAGGCTAGTTCTGCCTCTGATGGGTAGCGTGGGTGGCCTAAACAAGCTCTCCACATTTCAGGACATATTTTTGTGCTCTATGATATTATACTGCAATATTTCTTCCTAAAGCAGAATTCCTTCCACAGAGAGCACACATGGATACCCTTATGGCATTTTTCTTCAACAAGAAACCCCTTCATAAGCATAGCTCTAGGGAAGTGGAGAATTATTTGAGTCAATAATTTCCACTTTTTGATTGAAATCATACCTAATGGTACCAAGTCATCTGACCAGGTGTCAAGATAGGAGTTTGCAAGCAAGTCCTGTCTGAGAGAAAATAAAGTATGTTCTGAGAACATTCAGTCAGTTGCTGAATGATTCATGGGTAGGAAAACAAAAGCAATCAAAATAGACAGAATTTGTCAGTTTACTTCCAAATTATGTACACCAGTGGATTGCTCTCCTTCTAACTCTGGCAAGACTGTCAATACTGAATGTAGCACAAGCATTGTATGCAAGCTTGAGACTACATCTTTTAAAACTTTATTCAAGACAGAAAGAACACTGATTTAAATTGACTTATCATGTGATCTGGCAGTTAAGGAAAGAAAAACAACTCTGAGGTATGTGCTGGACATATATGCTGTACCTCTGCAGTAAAAGACACAGGGTAGCAAGATCTTCGCAATCTAGGGGTCTGAAAGAGGAAGGAAAATAAAGGTTAAAGGGGTATAAAGAAGGAACAACACAAACTGCATGAGGAAAGAATTAATTACTATTATCATTGATCAGCATACAAACAAAATTCCACTGCAAATTGCACTAAGACAGCAGCATTAGGCTCATACATGCCAATCTGTTAGAAGACAGAAGGATAAGCAGCAGAGTTCAGTGTCACCAAGGCATGCTGGTACTGGTGGTCTGTAGGAAGCTCCTGCAACAGCCTGTCCATCAGCTCTGAATTCCACCATTTCAGCATCATTGCTGGAGTCTCTATGGATACTTCAGTGTGAATGCTCCTATGCTAGAACCTCTGTATTAGGACTTTGTAACTAGATAACAAAATGTGAGTCCTTGGTATTACTTGGCAAGTAGACTTGATGCTTGAAAGCAACTTTATTGTTCTTAATTTTCATAGAGCATTCACATGCAACTGTCATACAAGCTCTGTTTTGCTTAGGAACCTGACACCTTTTATAGTCTTATTGGTTCTAAAGGACACCTTTCCTCCCTTCCCCCTTAAGTTGGGAAAAGATCTGATAAGGCTGCTTTTTACTGTTTTGTACTGAGCTTTGCATAGGCTGGGATAGCTTAGCACTTTGTCAGCTGTGACACCTCTATTCACTCCTTTTAGGTAACAGAAGATCAATGGTGTTATAATAACATTTTATCTTATTCTTACTTTTAACTTGTCTCACCGCAAAAAGTGCCCCATGGGGGAGGGGAACTGTATCACTGTGGTTGTATCATAATTTCCCAGCTGCTGTACTGCAGGGGGAGGAACATTCTCAATAGCACATGGTGTAGTTCAGTTTCATCAGGTATATTTATTCACAGAGCTTGTTTATTATGGAGACATATTAAAAGTGAAAATAAAACAAAGTAAGTGCTTCTGGATGTTCCAATTCATCATTAGAAGTCATCTGAATTGCAAAAATGTCACTGTATCAAGCAACCATTTCCTTTATCCCTTGGGCTTTGAGAAAATCTTATTACAGCATCTCAATTGTTCCCTTGATTTGGAATGTAAAAAAAAAAAGGAAAAAGATGTTCCATTTGCTGATTCCTTTGCAATTTAAATTAATCAAATACAATGCATTGTGCACATCCCCTCCAAATAGCTTCCTTCCCACCAGCAAACTGCTAAAAGGTTGTATCATAGTCTGTTATACAAGTGTTGCTTAATCTGCTCTAAATTGTCAGTACTGCGTTTTGCACCAGTTTCCACAGGTTAGTGATATATGCAAAATAATGTAAACTGATTGATACAACACCTTGTTATCTGCTTACCATCTGCAATCTGGTGCTGCTCGTGGCAGTCATTTGCTCACCAAAGCAAACAAAAACCCTTCTACAGGAACAGGGTCCAGCAGAAGATACTCCTTCATTGTACTTCTGCAGCGTCTTTGTTTTGCATTTCTGTTTGTGGGTACCAGTCGGGAGGGCTCTATCACTAGCAGTACTAACAGAGACTATGCCTACTTCAGCAAAATCCTATGCATTCCTTCTCTTCACTTAAATAAGGCATTCAACCATGCTGATTTACAACGTGGTCCCAATTTCGACCTGCTTAAATTATCCTGTCTCTAACCAGATGATAGTTAAGCTACTAATTACCCTGTGGGCATAACAGCAGTATGGTCCCATGAATTCATTGTGCAAAAAGCTGAATGACCCATTTATGCACACAGAAAAAAATGATACAGAATTTTAGGGATTCTGTTGTATATCAAGAGTCAATTCACCACACAAGCTCTTGAAGGCTCTTTTTTCTCCTCACCCTTACTTTTTCATCAGCATAGTTACAGAAGAACTATTCTGAAAACTGAGCTAATTGAAGACCACTGTTGCAAACCCATTTAAAAAGTTCGTGACAGACTAGAGAAATGAAGCAGAGGATAAAGGAGCGCCAGCACTAAGCTGGGAGCAGTGTAGCGATGTGAAGATCTATTCCCTGCCTATGCTCATTTATCGAGGGAGAATGGTGAAAGGAGTCCAAAACTAAGTATTCACCTTCATTACCAGGGAAAAGGAGAGAAAAAAGAATTTTCCCTTTACTTCTTTTGATGTTAGGAGTGATTAGGTTTGGTTGTGTCTCTTAAATTGCTTTGTGAGTGTTCTATCTCTCACATTTCGATAAAAGGGATAATATATTTCATTGTAGAATTTTCACTCAAAAGAGATTGGAATCATAAAGAACCTGAAAGAGGGGGGCAAGGTAGTATTCTGAGGTCATTAGGATGTTTGAAGTGTTGTTTCATTGTCTGTCTAAAAGCACTCTATCAGCTCTCTTCATATCCTGTACGTAGCAGAACTGCCTCTTCTGAAAAACAACATTAGTGGTCATTTTGGGATCTCTTTTTACTTTTCCCCCCCTCCCTCCCCCCCCCCCCCGAATCTATTATCCTCTGCTAAACTACTGAACACCATTCATCAGGACATTCTTCTGTAGCATCAGACTGAGTTAAATCTTACTATAAACACCAGTCTTCTGTCACTGATGACAGCTGCTTTATTAACTGCACCATGCTAAGCACTATGTAGCCAACAACAGCAGAAAAGTTTTCTGAAGGCAGAATAGAAATGCCAGTCTGCAGTAACTATTTTCCTTCATTTACATCCCGCTTGCGATGTCATCATTCTGGTGCTGCAGTGCCAGGCAGGAGCCAGCTCTGAAAAAGCAGCCGAAGAACCCAGATTACACCTTGTGCTGCAGTCTTGTCTTTGTACTGCTACTAACTGAACATAAACAAGGAAGGAAGCATTGAGCTTGTTTCAGTGTGATGGACTAATAAGCTTGGAATAATAACCTGTTGGAAGAAAAGATGGAAAATCATTGAGGAAACAGCTAATATTAAAAATACATAAAGGTCCAGGTTTCGGCTTTCTTGTATGACTTCATTTGAGATTGCTTCTATCCCAGAGTTTGAGTTGAAGAACAAATTATGAGGGTATAAAACCATGTTCTGATTAAATATTCTATTTGTGACACTTGTATACATTTATTTTTAAAAAACAGAATAAATAGGGAAAATAAGTTGAAATATGTGGTTATGGAGCAGAACTCTAAACTCAAAGCTTCTTTTTTTTTGGTAGGATAGTATTTGCAACAATTTCCTAGTGCAAGCTGAAGAATAGACAGTACATATTAAAATGATATTCTCTTATTCATGTGTGACAACTTCAGCTACTCCTTAACAAATGCTGATCTCATTGTAGAGATGCTCATGCATGCACACTTGATATACTACATTGTTGAGTCTCTGAAATTAATTTCAAGAAAGGATATATCCAGTGTTAGAAAAGACTATTTAAGGATTTCAAGGACACATTCTTTCTTATTAATATATCATGGACATATCTTTTAGCTACATAAGGGAACAGTTTATACTATTCACCAATCTCATGTATAGGATCTAACTTCTTCAATACATACAACTTTGGATTCTGATCTCAGCTTCAGGCTCTGTGCTGGTAACTCTGAATCGACGTGATTCTTCTAACTTCTTAAATACATTAAAAATCCAGATTTCTTTATTTCTCTGAAACTAGGAGAAGAGAGAGAACAATAACACTGTGACCCTATATATATATACTAAATGTGTTTAGATGTACCTTAGGACAATAAATGTGTTGTCTATTGTACCTGTTAAGGAAACATTATAAACATATCTGGCACTATTTTAGAGAAAAATGAAAGGAATAGAGATCTTATGGTCCTTTCCAACCCTAACTATTCTATGATTTTTTTGGCAACCATGATTTGGAAGACTCAAAGAAAAGATCTTACTTACAAGGAGCCATTTAATCCCACCATCAGTTGATCACCCATTTCTATGACTCAGGTGCCAAGCCTAGAAAGGCACATAAAGTAATTTGAAATGGATCAATAACCATTGGCCTTTTTATTAATTTCAGAAATTAGTATTATTTTGGGCACAAGGGCAATCTTTGAGCTACAAGGCATGATTCCAATTAGCTGTCAATATTGCCAATTGCGAGTTGCTTCCAGAGTTTAAAAGAATTACATTAGATGTCAGGGAAATCAGAATCAGGCCCACACATTTCAGTAGTGTTGTTTCTAAAGTTATGCAATAACACCAATACTAAATTTTTACAGAGTATGGTAAAGGTCAACAAACAAAATATTTGGAACTTTTACTCATGAATATATTTAATTTCAATGACATTTTACAAAATACATAGCTGCTTCTCCTTTTGCAATTAAAGATTCCAAATAATGCAGTCAACCCTGCTTAATCATCGCTCATTCTAGCATACAGTAAATCTTGCTGTGTTTGCAGAGAACCCAGGCATCTTCACAGCATCCGTTCCTCTTCCTTTTTGTTTTAAGAAATTAGAATACTAATAATCTTTACCATATCTGGCTGCAGTGGAAGTGTGAAGAAGAGTAAAATTTGCCCAGTGGATATTATGACCAGGAAAAAACTCAGTTCTGTAATTAGGCTTAGTTCTGTGGTTTAGGTTTGCAGAGAAGTTCAAAATTCATGCTTCTTTTTGCAGTTGTATGTAATAGTGAAGCATGGTTAGAGCTAGGCCTATCAATCATTTGAATATTTGCCAGAACCACTGAAATTTTTTTCCTTACCAAAAACATTCCAGCTTGGAGGAAAAAAACAAACACTCAGTGAGTGAACAGTTATCATTTGCAAATAATTAAGACATTAAAATAGCCCTGGAATGCTCACATACACTTACATTCATCCTTATAAAGACTCAGAAACTCAGCAACACTCTTAGATATTGAAAGTCCAGAGTTGGCATTGCTGTACTGCGGAGTGGTCTTCAGAAAGATCAGCAAGACTCTGCAGACATCCCTCTCAATCCTCAAGAAACAGAGCATGAAGTTCTTTTTAACACAAGTTTCATTTTCATTCAAAGAAAAATGTGTTCAGGCAAGTTGATGGAGAAATGAACCAATCTGAATGTATTGAAGTTCTTTGCTTTGCTACAGTGCTTTTTAAATGGTGTCTAAACAGTTGGTCACAGATTTATTTATGTTTCCGTGTAAAGAAAGAAAATATTATCATTTTCTATATGGGAAACAGTTTCCCTAATTATTTGGCTCCTTCTTCTACCACATAAACACAGCAATTTGTAACCCTCTCCTTCAACTGGCTGCAATTAGCAGCTACATTGCAATAAGCAGATTATGTTAATTAAAAACTCAAAACTATGTAAACAATGGGAAAGCTGACTAGCCATTTTCTATTTTTGCCAACTGGGAGGAACACAAGAGAAATTAGTACCAAGCTTAATTTTGCTGTTTATAATTCAAGTTATTTGTAACAAATAACAGCATTTTTAAAGTATTTTTAAAAAATTAACTGTATTTCTTTACACTAATTGAACCACATCCCACATGAGAAGTTTAAAATCTGTATGAACTGGTGCGGGGAAAGTTTAAAAAGAAATCTAAAAAAGTGCTAAGGGAACAGATTTGCACACATCATCACCAAACTGGAATATTAAACATAAGCTCCCTTCCATGCCTGAGTCACACTCTCAGAAAGGCATAGCTAAGGATAAAAGTATAACTTAGTTCTGCTTCCTTGGCAAAAAATTGAGCACATTCTAGTGAAAACATTACCCAGCAGACATGAATTGTGAAGGTTTAAGATGTTACTATGGTTTCACAGAGGCTATAGTTTTGGTTTTGTTGTTCTGTTTCCGAACCTGGATTGTTTAATGAGGGTGGGAAAAGCAGAAGGCAAAAGTGGATCTTGCCTGTTAGTTGCCATGTTCCCAGAGCTACCTCTCCTCCACGGAGATACCTCTCAGTATCACATACTAAGGGGACGTCACCACTAAATGAACCACACGCACAGAGAGGCTGTGAATATCTATAAGGTTTATTAACTATAGCTATGAATTTGCCATTGACCAGACTTTCTGGAAGAAGAAGTAGAACAGACTATTGCCCTTCTTCAGCTTCATATAGGAAATGCTCCAGGTATGTGAAGAAGATAGCATATTTCCTTCCCCAAGTTTGTTCTACATTTTGCTGATTGACTATGAAGATGAAAATATGAGTGTGGAAAAAGATTACTGCATCAGATGAGGTTTTAGACTATTTCTATAGGGTTTTCCAACATGACTGTATAGAAAAAGAAAATTATACAGAAATATGTAACAGCTCATTCAATCTGGGATCAGACTTTCAGAGTGGCCAGTATAAAAATCCTAGTTCAGTGTGATACTGAATTAAATTAGTATTTCACTGTATAACTGATATCAAATTACATTAGTATTTCATTGAATATAGAGACTTAAACATAGGGCTACAATGATTTTTAAACTGGAATTATACTGTGTATAGAGGCTACAGAAGTAGAGACTGCATAGAGGACAGAGAGGATAGAGAGGAAGGCATGCAACAAGAGAACCAAATGTCTTTTCTCAAACCAATATAGGCCTGTCTCCTGTTGCTGAGATGCGAGAAACTGGTAAATGGCTGCAAATGAAAACAACTTGAGGAGCCTCTCAAGATTGTAAATTAGACCAAACAAGAATACACAGTTAATTCAAAAGGCTAAACACACATTCCAATGTCCTTAACTAACAGATTTCCATAAAAAGATAAAATGAGTAGGGGTATTTCTAGATCCAAACTGCTTCACAAAATGGGAAGACTCTCAGAAGACAAGAAAATTGCTATAGAAGTATTATTTACAGTTTCTCAGGAGGCCACATAATGTCAAGTGTATAGGAAAAGACCAGAAAAGCAATAGGAAGCTTGAAGAGGGAAGAGATCTAGAAGAGCCGCCCACATCATTAGATTTTGCACCTATTATCTTCCAGTCATTTACAAAGAATGGGAATACTGAACTGCTTCCTGTGTATTATGTTAGAAAAACATTTTTTCTGTTTTAAGGGGAACACTGATTTCCCATCTCCTGCTCCCCCACAGAGCTCTCAGACTGTGAGAGGGCTATTCAAAATAAAAGTGCAGCTGATTATTTGGCTTTTCATATTGCCACTATTTTCCTTTTGGAGATACAAACTTTAAATGAGCTGCTGTACAAGCTTCTTGGGGTCAAAATGTAGGAAATCACATCCACCACAGAGATAGGCACAGTAAAAACACCTAATATGACCATTATGTTCAACTCAGCAGTCTTTTTCCTGTTGGTAGGGTTTTGATACAAGCTTAACACCAAGCCAGGCTGTCAAAACCAATGAAATCTATTTCTGTGACATTGAAAGAGCTCTTGATGAAAGTCAGTCAGTTTAGGGAATGCTTTTCTTTTTTTTTTAGAGTACTTGGAATGAAGACAGGGGAAGAGCTGGGTTTTAACTGAATGTTGCTTTTTCTCCTTAATTTCAAAGAGGTGAGGAATATGTGCTAAGTAAACCCATTTATTCTGCAAACAGTATGTTTAGTGCTTGATGCTAACAGTTACATTTTATTCTGACCATTTGCTGAATCTTGTTTTTTAACAGAATTAACCCTTCTGCCAGATCATTTATTTGGAAATTATTGGAGGGGTTTAGTTCTTGATGGACTCTGATTCTTGGCAACACACAGAGCAGCCCTCAACCTCCCGAGTGAAACCATTTTTAGTTTTCATACTACAGAAGGAAGAATTTCAAAGGGGATTGGGATGATAAATGGAGGAAATAGCAGCTTGGGCACTGCCAATGATACTGGATAATATTTCTATATTTAAGCTTTCACAGGATTTCCAGTACAAATATGTGTTCATTTCAGTAAGCTACTACTAATAAGAAGGGCTAGACTTACTGCAAAAAGCTTTTGACTGAATATACAGTATTTTTGATGCTTTCTAGGCATTCTGGACTTACAGGGTATGAATACACAGTTTGTAAGGCCATTCAACAACCTTATCTAGTTCAGAAGCTTTTCCAATCACAATTTAAAGGGGTTTTTTTTGCTTATAAAGAGTTTTATGGACTCTTTGATTTCCATTTAAATAAAAATACAGACAACGAATACCCCAGCAATAAATATGTGCTTGGTAGTGTTATGAATCATTAATTGTTCTTCTTTAAGGATTTCCCCAGCCTGGAAGCTATCTGTGACTGTTTAGAGATGACTGCTTTAAAAAAAGGTTCACTTTTACATCTCAATCCATTCTCTGCTCAAGGTGTAATGAAAGAAATTTCTCCCCAGCTAGTTATTATAATGGTATGAAAAAATGACTTAAATATTGACCTTGTCAACACAACCAAGTTCAGATGAGCTAAAAATAAATCAAGCAATCTTTTAATCCTGGGAAAATACTTTAAGGCTTTTCTTTTTATTGTCTCAAGCTCACTTTTAAGACCTTAGTTTATGACACAGTAGCGATTCATGTGATCACCAAAAGAAAACTGAGAAGAGAATAAAACAATGGTTATCCACTTTTGTAGCACTGAATCAGTTTTATGGCCTGTTAATTCCAAAGCAATCTGAACTTCTTAAAAAACTACTGATTGTTACTTAATTCTTCCAGTAAAATAAACCTACCAGTAATTTTCTCATCTAATATAAATCAAACCAATATATCACTTAACACTGGCATTTTCTTTTGTTCCTTTTCCAGCTGATGCTGCTCAATTTTACCCACTGGTAATATATATTTCATTTTCTATTCAGTCCAAATAGTACTTATTGCTGTTCTTCTAGCTTCTGATCTCTGAAGCCAAGACTCAATTCTACATGGGGAAAAAAGAGGCTTCAAAACAGAACCTAAGCTACAAACAACCCAAGCTATTAAATCAACATACTCACTGGGTAAATTACAAGCACAGGTTAAGTCATGGAACTTTTTTAGAAGGTTTTAATGCTGGTACCATTGGATCTACAGTATTCTAAGGAATTACGAAGTTAACCAACAGTCATCAACAAAAGCAACAAGGAACCTACAGTTAGTATTTCTTTTCTTTCTAGAAGTATAAATTTGACGTTATCCCTGAACAGATTTTATACTTCCATTAATTGTATTGATATTTTCATAGAAGTTTTTCCTAAATTTTTTAGTAGGTAAACTAATGAAATGTGTTCCAGCTTTGAGATGATGAGATTAGGTTGTTCCCAAATTTAGTTGATGTTGTAAGGATAAAGCTGTGTTGCAGATTTATCAAAGATCTACCATTGATTCTGGAGGGCATTCATTCCTTTGATTGTATCTTTGAATAACTATTTTATTTTTTTTCATACTTTGAGTAAAACCAAGACGTAATCTGCCTAATGAAATCATAGAGGATGCTATGGTACCTTTCCCCTCCATGGAGCAGATTCAGTTGCTTGAGTCCAACTCTTGCATGAATGCGGTTTATTTCTTCATTACCTTTTCCAATACTATCCCAAAATTTTCTTTCATTATTCTAAACTTCAGCATGGATGAATTCAAATGCCACTAAAGCAGCAAATCTCTTTGCTGTTAACTATGCTGTTAACTATGTTTTTAGAGAAAGCTACCCCAAATGTTCCACAGATTCTTTAAAAAGGTTATAGCATATTTATGTTGTAATTTACTCCATAACCAGCCTTGTTACAGTATTGGTTACAGCTCCAATCATAGCAGGATGCTCCAGACACTGCCACTGAATGCAGGACTCAAGGTCTCAGCTTTTATCATGATCAGGAGGTATTCAATTTTAGCAGAAGTCTCTAGTCCTCTAGTGGCCAGTTCTCAGAATAGGATGATGATGATGATGATGATGATGATGATGATTATTGTTATTGTTGTTATTATTCAACTGTTATGGCTGGGATTGTTCAATATGTTCACTTTCCTACCAGAAATGGGGTGCTACAGATCACCAGGTGGAAATGAACAAGCAAATGGATAAAAAAACCCAACCAAACAACAAGCCCCAGGAAATCCTGAAGGAGGGATGAGTAGAGGGCTTGTCTCAAACAGTGGATCTCATCTCAATTGTATGGGAATATTGCAGTTTCACACAATAGAGGTGGTGGGTTTTTTGGTTTACTTCAAAAAACCCCAACATAGTGAATTACACTAAGCAACATAAAGGGCAATTTCACAGTGAGGTATGGAAAAGTTAAAAACTAGTTCAATCCGTATCTCATTGTCTCTTTATGCGTGAGTTATTGCTATATTAGATTATCATATACCATTTTTCCTTTTGCTCTCCTGCTAATTGCCCAGAACAGCAACCCTGTTCAACACAACTGAAACATAGTTTGCTGCTTTTGCTGCCCAGCCCTTCAACTCAGGGCTCCTCAGAGGAACATCACACCAGAAATTCCTCAGGGATTGCAACATTTTCCCCTTTGTGAAAGACTGGTTTTGTTAAGATTTGGGGTGAAGTAGGGTTGGCAGAGAATCATACAACTGTTGCTATTTTTCTCCCACTCCCACTCCCCGCCGCACCAGGAGTGATAAGCAAATCCAGAGAGATGTGCAAAGCTCACCTTCAGCATGACAGCCCTCAGCAACCAGAATTTTGAGCTGACAAGGACAGAAACTCTTGTAAGTGAAGTGTGTTATTGATTTGTATGCAGCTACAGTGCAGAGATCAGGGGAAGTTCAAGGCTATACACTGTTGTTAAATTCCTCTCAGATCAGGGGTGGGGGAAAAATCTAATTACTTCCATTGAGGTACACAAAATGAAAAATCTGTTTTGGTATTTTGAATTTAAAATTGATCAATTCCTTTGTGTAGTTTGCTACTTGAACTGATGGAGGCTTTGATCCATTATGTAAGGAACAATTATATCTGAGAACAAATTAAAAGCAATATTGTTTGTAAAACTGAACCACAGATGTTCTCTTATTGTAGGCATTTTAGAATAAATAAAATCAAGATCAGTCTCAAGAAGATAATTTAAAATGCTCTTATTACTGTTACTACAGATGACCCTCATAGCAATCATTTCTCAGTTTATTTTTAGCAATTTTCGGGCTGACCCCAAGGTTCTTTGCAGCCCCAGGAAGGTCTGAATGGTCTGATGGTTAATTTTTGCTGTGCTCATTGGTATTAGTATTTTATCCACCACTTGTATTATTATTAACGCTTAAAAAAATGCAATATAAGAAGTATCTAGAAATGAATTAATTCCACAGGATCTTCAGAGTCTTAGGCCTATTTAGGATAATCTCATCTGCTTGATACAAGTAAGTCTTACTTAGCCCTTCCCTTCCCTCCAGCTTGATTTAGCTTTTCCCTATTGTTGTGGCAGACCTTTCAAAATGTGTTCGATCAAACATTCTTTCTGCTTGATGTTCTGTGCCAGTGATTGACAACAGTCCTTTGTGAGCAAGCATTTAAGTAATGATGTTCGGACTTGTTAGGGAGCTGCTATGTCAAGAAGAGAAATGAACAATAAATTAGAATAAAATGGAATTGCATTTGAAACTTGGCTGGAGGATTTCGCATTTGTGAGGACAAAGGACATTTGACAATCTGAGTCATCTTGCAGCTTTGCCTGTAGCAACTGTCAAATTAGTTCTTAATGCTATGGGGAAAGGGATTGAGTCACTGCATTGCTTAAAGTTAAGAGGCTCATCAGTAAATCACTGGCAATATTAACAATTATGAGCTACACATTAATATGGTGGAAACACTCTGAATATTATGCTTACATCAGAAAGCCAAGAGGTGAATATAATTCTGCTTCAGATTCCTGTGCCTTCTTCCAGGAACTATAGCTTTAAATTGGGGAAGGTAGAGGAAAAAGGATAAGGCAATTCAAGACTTTCTAGACTACATGCCCTTACAACTATATAACAAGAAGAAAATCTGGCACTAAATCTGGATTTAGCAAAGTGTAAAAGTGAGGTGAGGAAAAGAAGTGCTTACCTGCATATAAATTCAAGATTCACATGCGTTGGTGTCATCCCTAAATTACACCTAGCAGGATCCTGCAGTGCTCTTCCCTCCGCTCAGAAACCTCAGGGACTCCATTCCTTCTCTGCAATACCTGAAAGATGTGACCAGATGCCACAGTGACTACCTTCCCATCAACACACAGTTCAGATAACGAATTTAGATTCTGTGTCCATGCTGGGGATTAGGAAGGGCTGTGTCATGTACACCAGTTACAGTCCACTCTAAGAGAAAAACACAAGTTGTATGTTAATTATAAGCATATTGGAGAACAATTTTGTCTTTCCAATTTCCTCACACATGCAAGAAACTCTTAGAGTGTTAAATTACTCCAGATGCCAGAGATATTTAAGTTGCTTCACAGAGTGCAGTGTCTTTGGTGGATTTAGGTCAGACTGCACTGTTAGAAAGGCTCACACAGAATCCTTGGACTTGCACTATTTATAAAATTTGGTGCATTTTTGGGCCAGCACTGGCTTTCATGATCATTTCACGTCTCATTTGATAGAGAGGCTCTCAGTGGGAAAAAAAAAAGTACGTCTCTGATTTAAGACTGCAGATAAGACTTAACTCTCCCATATGATGATCAGCATAATTTCATCTCTGTCAGAATCTCCATAGGTCTAGCTCAATATGTTGTATGATATTATAAGGTATCTATTGTGCCAGGCTCTATGCCACTTTTCAAAGTCACAACTTCACAATTCTACCATTTTCTGGCATGAAAGGGGTCAGAGGGGAACAGAATTAGATATGTTGTAGGAATGGCCTGAAGGTACAATTGCATTGAGAGCTCATAATGACACTATAGGATACCTTCTTTCATAAGCTGCACAGGTCTTTCACATAGTAGGTGTTACCCTTTTAAGTGCTTGCACACTGTAATGAAGTCCTGTAACACTGACAAAAGAAGGATGATGAGTACATTCACCACCTGAAGAGTCTCTTACAAGCAATGTCAGACAGAGAAATTTCCTCAGCTCTGCAAATGCTGCACTAACGGAACTTCAAGTAGTATCAGTTGATCAAAATTCATTCAAACAAACCCCAAAACAAACAAAAAACCAAAACAAAACAAAGTTTATGTACAATTCCTTGTTAACTGTAGCAATGTTGAATGTGTGAGCCTTCCTCCTCTGACGTGGTATATTTTCTCTTGACATAGGAAAGAACTGCTGAGAGTGCTGAAAAGAGCTTAACACTGAATGAATTTAGAAGTAATTTCCTTTCTTAAGGACAAAGGGTGAGCTAAATCGCTTGGTTTTGAACATATCGACATCCATTCTCCAAACCACCTATCTCCCATGCTTGAAATACTGCAAACTCAATTCAGAGTCAGGAATTTGATCTTTCTGGAGGTCTTTTCTGAAAAAACCTAAAGAAGTCAGGTGGTGCTGGTCACTCTTAGCTCAACCCGCAAGAGGTAAAAAGAATTTAAAAAGATAACTTCAGACATGTATAAACTAAGGAATATCAGCAACAATATTTAGGCAAATCCCTGGAGAGGGGGAAGCATGGATCTAATTGTCTCGACATCTTCATTTGTTTGCAAGTGAATGCGCACATTTTTTTAGGCTTTATTACGTGGATTAATAAGCAAGGGCTCTTCTGCATCTAGAAACAAGTTAAACACTTGAGAGAAACCCGAAAGAAAATCCAAACCAACAAATTAAAACCCCACACAAACCAGAAAAAAAAGTAATTAAAGTAATTTGTTTCTCTTGTTGTAAGAGCCTTGAGGAAAGGCATCAGACTTCATACATTAGCTTGATGCAAGACCTTTTCTCTTTCCAGGGAAAATATCAATGAAAAACATCCTGAGGGACATAAAAATGGAAGATCTGAGCTTAATGAAGGTTGACAATGACTATTATTGATGTCCTTATCACAGATGACAAGAGGTTTAGGAGACTGTTCCAGCATATTGACACTGTACTGGTTCAAATGCTCTTTCTTTCTGCCTTTTTTTTCTTCCAAGTGTACTGTCTGCTCCAGGAAAAACTTGATGTGCAGGGTGATATTTGTCACTCTTTGTTCCCCAGCTAAGAGCACTATCTTCTTGTTAGTCATCTTTCAAACTGATTAACAGCTGCATTAACACAAATTATTCTCTGCCCATCAATTTTAATTTCAAGATGAAAAGCAAAGGCAAATTCCAAGTAGAAGAATGCTTCAATAATAGTTTCTCTCCTATCCTCCTCCCACCCACTTACTTTGACAGGAATATGAATTCAGATGCTAGAATACAAGATAACTGGAAAATAGAGTTTAGAAATATTTCTACACTAGCATGATCCAAATTGTAAAATAGTATAAAATATTATTTAAAAGATGTCATCAGTTTATACTCTACAACTTCATTGAGATGCTAATAAGTAAGTTAAGAAAGGAAAACAAACTTTTTCACCTCCAGACATCAAGAATGGGTATGGTGTCCTCAAGGTATGCAAGAGATCTTCTAGCAAAAAAGCAGACTCAAATGAAGTCCACCCACACTGACCCAGCAATACTATCCTAAAAGGATACAGGTACATGCCCACTCAGACATTTTCAGTTGGTTTCCCAACATAACAGCATATTGAAATATTTTTAACTTTGCCAAGCTTTAAGCCTTTAAGTAAATATTCAAAACACCATTTCAAGCTTTTTATGTACAACTACGCACACTTTTCTTAAAAAGGTATAATCACATAATTCCTGAAGCTTAAATATAAGCAAGGCTTATACACATATATTTTTATATATGTGTATATATGAAAATAAATATAAAATATATTTATATATATAATAACGTATATATGTTTATATATATTATATATTTATAAATATATAATATGAATATTTATTTAAAATATATATTTATATATTTCTATATATATAAACGTGGTATAATTGCTCAACTAATACTGTATTTGTGTATAGAATAACATACTCATAAGTCATAAGTAGCATCTGAAAGTAAAACTCCCCAGCTCGTTAGTATTAAGGCCTAGAAAATGAGATTTTATTAAATAAATTTATCTTTCCAAAACCCAAATTCTGATGTTGCACTGCGTATGACAGACAGCTTTGAAGAGCTTTAAGACAAAAAGCTCTCCCTCATTCTATTTTCCATTTTAATAAGAGTTGCTACAAAAGAAAAAAACCTAATTACAAAAAGGAAAAAAAGTGAATAGTAAAATAAGTATGAGCACAACAAACATTTTCAGCTTTAATACATATATTTGATCTATGCCAACACTTACACTTGCATGAATAGAAGACCAGAATACTAGGGTGCATTTTATAAGTCTCATTAAGATTAAAATATGCAGACCAGAAACTGTCTGCCTCATAGAACATTGCACAAGTTAAATGTATGTACACCACAGTTTGGCTATCTTTAAAAAATAATTCCTTTCCATGTAAAAAATTCCTTAGATCTTTCCTTTGAAATAGGACAGGACTCAGAATGTGGCTGAGAATCTTATGGCAGAGCTACGACTTGAGAAACAGCTGTAAAAATCTCCACTTAATTTATCTAAGTTATAAACCTCTTAAAAACCAAAACCTTAGTCATTTGCTCATACTGAAGAATTCTGCATGCTAAATTTCCAGAGTCCATTTGCACTGATATAAGTTCTCCTTGCAAAAGCATTCTCATGTTCCTGGCTGGGCTGGCTACAGAGATTTAGTTGGGAAAACTGAAGAGCAGGACAAATAGGTAAAATGATGGCAGGGAAGAAAGGTCTCTGTAGAACTCATTAAATAATCAAAATAAATGCCACTAATCCAAATAAAAACACCTCCTTCTGTTTTCTTCACTCTCAAAGAGCATCACAGCTAAATGTTGATGTAAAGAAGCATCCCTCAAACGGGGGAGAAGGGAGAGGTGGAGCAAGGATAAAAAAGTCGGTCAGGTAACAGCTGGAATACTAGTTTAGTACTTAATATATCTCATCTCATATTAATGCTGTTAAAAGGTTTTCATTGATCTTTATCCATTTCACTTAAGATACGTTTTAAAAAATGATGTTATATTTTTTTCAAACTTTCCTAGAAAATTCAGGCCATGTTAGAATGACTATCTAGTTCATTATCTTACTAGGAGTTTACCAGGTCTACTGCAGATTTAGGCAAGTAATCCAGAAAAACAATTGTCTGATCGAGTTCTTTATTTCCACTAGAGCTTTACAGAGGTTGCAGTCAATGTGAAAGTAGCCAAGAGTTATGAACTGTCAACATGCTGATAGGAAAGTAAACAATATAAAAGTGAAGCCAGCATTTGAGTCTCACAGCATGGTACACTGCTGTAATGGTTTAAATCATAAGCCAAATGATTGTTATTATAGAGATAGTGAATGTCATGCTTACAGAAAAATTGTGCATGTTAAAAATGACTGCCATTAAAAAGATAAGTCTCACAGGGGGAAGGGACCTCAAGCCATTAAACAGACAAAATGCGTTACAGCAAAAAAAGCAGGACAGAAAAGGGAAGTCTTGTCTAATTACCAGCTTCAGCTATCATTTCTAGTACTCTTTGCTATGAAGAAAAGGCTGGGAGAGAGACAGATACAAGGGCAGTAGACTGAATTATTTATTTTTTAAAATATCAACAGAATCTCAGAATTAAGAGCATGGCATCTAAAACACACATCTGAAAATAGATACTGGGTCTTTCTAGGCGAGTCTTTGGCATCACTAAGAAGAATCCTGCACATAAACAGAATTCTTATTTAAATGTCAAAATGAAAAAAGAAAGATAAGGCTGAGCCACAGAAGCTTAGAGAATCATGTTCTTCTACCATTAACACAGAAATGTGTTCCTTATCACAAAAGAAGAGAAAATCTGCACAACCATCACCCCTGTTGTTATAACCAGATTTAAACACTAGGGAATGAAATCTTTCTTAATACAACATTTAAAAGGGAATTATTTTAGTTTCTGGTCCAGGAGGCCAGAAACAGAGGACTTCCTTCATGTGACAGAATGCAAGCTACATTTTCAGTGTTCTCCTAGCACACAGCTCTGGCAGAAGACAATTTATTCCCCTTCAACTTGGAATCCTACCAACACCTGTATGGTAGCTGACATGGAAGGGTAACATGTTCAAGAATGCTTAAGGGTCAAGATTCAAAGTTTTTAAATCCAGAGAAAACCATGATTATGATGTAAGAGCCTCCTGCTCAACTCAAACCAAGGGATTTTCTTTAATTAAATAGTGCTTGACTGGGACATCAAAGAAAACCAAAATCAGATCATTTTTCAGTTACTGCTGATGGAGAATCCACCAAAATATTTAGAAAATTGTTCCAGTGGTGGTTTATTCAGTATATAGAATAAAATAAAGATGCTATGAAGATGCTACTCTGCACAATGCAAGGAAGTTTCACTGATCCTTTACCATTGTCTTACAGACAAGAATATGAATTCAGACACCCCAAATGCTGTAAGATCTCATGTAGGTTTTGAAGACATACTTATTTCTATACTATGCTATCAAATATTCTTGAGGACACTTTATACAGTGCTGTAATATTTTCAGCATGCTAGTATTGGGGAGCTCAGTTTCCACATGTGGTGTGAGACCAGCTTTGTTTCCAGTAAAGCTCATGCTCAGACTGAATTTGTAAGCCTTATTAACCATACAGTGCCTTTTCTGAGTTTCAAGAGAGTTCCTACAGCAACAGGTAGCTCTGAAATGGGCAAGTGCCACTGGAAGAGAAACCTATTTGATAGGATAACTCCTTCTTACAAGTACCTTCTCTCTGCCACTTCCCAGTTGCTTTACACCCAGTTTGCAGAGCCATCAATGTCATATTCTCAGCATCTTCCCAGGAAACATTCAGATGTGCTTCTCTTGAGGTCTGGCATTACCCCGAGCTCCCAGACTGTGAGATGACTGAGTTCAGCACAAAACACACCCAAGTGTGCTGCACAAATTTCTGGAATTTTTGCCACTTTGTATATGCCCATTATTAAGCACAGAGCCAGCAGAACCAGACACTTTACTGCTGTTATTATCACAGCCATGTTAACTGAAAAGCTTCTGGAATGTTAATGTTTAATACTCTCTCTTCATATAACTAAGAAGAGTATCAGCCCCCTTGGACATTCAGACAAGCTTACAACTGATTCCCCACTTGAATTTGAGTGGGTTATCCACTGTATTGCTGATTGCCTCCAGAATAAGTCTGGGGGGTGAAGGAGATTCTGTAAAAAAGTGTTCTTTATTCTTTGTATTAGAACTTTCTTTACTTCTAGTCATTTCAAAGAATTATTATTTATTGACACCAAAATCAACTTGGAAACTAATATGTGAGAGAAATGCTCAGTATAGAGCATGAACTGAAGAGTACAAGTCGTCTTTATAAGTTATTCTCAAGGCAATCACTTCATATCTCTTTTCATTATGCAGCATATTTTTCAGGTATTCATTATGAATGTATTTTTAAAAAGAAAACATTGAGCTCACTATATTTTAAGATTCCTCAAACACTGTAATGCATTTGAAGGATTTTATCCTCCAGGCCAGCAGTTCATCATCTCTGTTTCTCTGTTACATGTGAAACTAGATGACAAAATCAGATTATCACTCTCAAAGCCCTTTGGGAGAAAGCTGAATTAACATGACAACTCAAGTTCATGGAAGAAGGTACTCATGCAAAGTGATCATGACTTATAAATTCATTTAGCATTGACTTTGCAATTGAGTTAGCTTAGCTCCTTAAACATACTACAGCAAGTTTGAGACTGTTGTAGGTAAATGAAGTAGCAATGCAGATGGTTGAGCTCATGCATTACCTTTTAACTACCATTTAGATAACTGTGTTTAACAAACATCTCCATATCTTCCAGAAGTATTCAGCACTAGGTTGTGACAAACAAAAACCAAAAAATAAATCTGGGACTTTAGAGGGAAACCAGCAACTGCAGAAGGAAAAGTGAAACATAACTGCTATAGGCTACAATAGGAAGAGTTACATACTTAGCACAGTTCATTGTTACTGTATTCTGGAGGGTAATTTCTATAAAACTCGTGGTATCTCAGGGCTGGCATACAGTGCATTTAACAATGCTAATATGTTAATGTAATTTAATGTGCTCACCTCAGCACAATGCTTAAGTGTCCTCTGAAAGACTTCTAATAGAAATATGAAGATAGGTATGAATTAAGTATGAATAGAAATATGTATATATAAGCACCAGATGAAGCAGCAGAACAAAACATGAAAAGAATGTCCTATACTGATAACAGAGGAAACCCTACTCAGCAATAAAATGAGGAATGTGCTTCAAACCCAGAAATCCTATGCGTATGCCTATGATAAAACCATGGCCACAGATACCGTGTTGGCAGAAGACCCTGCATTCTGCAAGCAGGGAAATCACATCAGGATTACAGCATGCCACATAGCCTGCTCCTTTTCCAGTTAGCCCAGCAGGAAAACAGTCTGTTATCATATAGATAGGTCTGTCTTAAACAGGAACAAGACAGCAAGACAACTTTGCCTGTGATTTAGGAAGATAAATGCAGGCAAGATTCAGAAGCAAGATTCAGAAAGGCTCACTCCACAACTGTGGACTCCGAAGAGTCTGAAAATCCAAAAATGAATTTGTTGTTGCGATGCAGGAACCTCAGAGACATGACTCAATAGTTGATGTCTTTTGTTCTGCATCAAGCACAGGTAATCCTGGACAGCCTATTTGGGCACATACATCTGTTCTTCAGTGTGTTGGGGTGAGAATGAATGCTATTTTTGAGATAAATAACACATAAATCAGTTTACTTGGAGATTTCATAAATAAACACCAACTTCTGCTGGTGTAAGTCCTCACACTTACACAAGTAGAAAGTAGAAGTCTACTTACAGACTTCAACACTATACAGCACCTTCAAAGGGAAAAAATGTCTCTGGATCTGATGGCAAAGTAGCAGCTACTCCAACTCCAAATACAGCAGCTACACCAACTCTAGTGCAAGTACAGCAGCTGCTCAAACTCTGACTACAACAGACAATGCAGCTACCCCAGTTCCAAGCACAGCAGCTACACCAGGCCCAGTGACAAGTACAGCAGCCACCCAAACCCCAACAGCAACAGACAGCACAGCTGCTGGTCCAATTCAAACCCCAAGCACAGTGGCTACACCAACCCTGACAACAGATACTGCAGCCACTCCAACCACAGTGATAATCACTGCAGCTAAGCCAGAGGACCAATTCGTGCCAGTATCAGTTGTCCCTGTGTACGCAAGGGGAAAAGCAAACAAAAGGCACAAAAAGCAACCTGTACAGTGAAGAAAGATGAAGAACCAATGCACTTACTACACGGGACAGCATCTGAGCAAGAGTTATTATTACATGAACCGGAGGAAGAGGAAGAAGAAGAGGTGACTTCTTGACCCTGGACCTCAACCAAGCTACAGAATACGCAAAAAGATTTTACCTGTCAACCAGGGGAGCACATCATCACCTGGTTGCTCCAATGCTGGGACAACGGGGCCGACAGTCACGAACTAGAAGGTAGGGAAGCCAAGCAGCTGAGATCACTTGCTAGGAAAAGGGGAATTGACAAAGCAATTGCAAAAGAGAAACAGTCCCTCAGCCTTTGGAGGCGGCTCTTGGCAGCTTGTGAAAGAAAGGTTTCTGTACAAGGATGATGTTTTGAGTCCTTTGGCCAACTGGACCATGCTAGAGAAAGGCATCCAGTCTCTGAGGGAATCAGCCGTTGTAGAGATGATCTACTGCAGGCCAGATGCTGGGAATGCACCTGTAGATCCAGATGAAGTCGAATGTACACGACCCATGTGTGGAAATTTACACAGAGTGCACCATCATCATATGCCCACTCACTGGCAGCAATAACCTGGAATGATACAGTACTGCCAACAGTGGATGAAATGATTCACAAACTCCGAGAGTTCGAAGGCAATCTCACCCCTTCCATCATTTCAGCTGTGGAAAAATTGTCCCAGGAGTTCAAACAATTGAGAGATGATTTATCCAATCTATCCAGCTCCCTATGTGTACCAACACATCTCACCTATTATCAAAAGGCATCCTACTGCTCGAGAGAGAAGATATAGGAAGTACACAACATGGGCCACCCTATGGTTTTACCTGCGGGATCACGGAGCAGACATGAGAAAGTGCGATAGAAAACCTACCTCAGCTCTGGAGGAATGCGTGTGTGAATTGAAGAGAACAAAGGTCAAGGCTGATCATCCCATGAAAGATGCGGCTTCAGTCTCTGGTGAGCAGGTTCCCAGATGGAGCGGAAGAGCTGATTTTACTCCAGCTCCTGTGACAAAGACTAATTCCTGTCTACAAGATGTAAGTGACCAATGTTGTGATGACTTTTAGAGGGGCCCTGCCTCCAGCCAGGTAGAGGGTAGGGGACGATCGGATTTACTGGACTGTGTGGATCAGATGGCCTGGCACATCAGTCCCACAGAAGTATAAGGCTCTAGCAGATATCAGTTCACAGTGTACCCTGATGCCATCAAGCTATCAAGGGGTGGAACCCATTTCTACTTCTGGAGTGACAGGAGGATCCCAAGAGTTGACTGTACTGGAAGCTGAAATCAGCCTGACTGGGAGGAAATGGCAAAAGCACCCCATTGTGACTGCATCCTAGGCATAGATTACCTCAGGAGAGGGTACTTCAAAGACCCAAAAGGGTACCGATGGGCTTTTGCTATTGCTGCTTTGGAGTCTGAGGAAAATGAACAGCTGTCCACCTTGCCTGGTCTCTCAGAGGATCCTTCTGTTGTGGGGTTGCTGAAGGTCGAAGAACAACAAGTGCCAATCGCGACCACAACAGTGCACCGGCAGCAGTATCGCACCAACCGAGACTCCCTGATTCCCATCCATAAGCTGATCCGTAGTCTGGAGAGTCAGGGAGTGATCAGCAGGACCCTCTCACCCTTTAATAGCCCCATATGGCCAGTGCAAAAGTCTAACGGAGAGCGGAGACTAACAGTAGACTATCGTGGCCTGAATGAAGTCACACCACCATTGAGTGCTGCCGTACCGGACATGCTAGAACTTCAGTATGAACTGGAGTCAAAGGCAGCCAAGTGGTATGCCACGATTGATATTGCCAATGCATTCTTCTCAATTCCTTTGGCAGCAGAGTGCAGGCCACAGTTTGCTTTTACTTGGAGGGGCGTCCAGTACACTTGGAACCGACTGCCCCAGGGGTGGAAACAGCCCTACCATCTGCCATGGACTGATCCAGAATGCACTGGAACAGGGGCAAGCTCCAGAACACCTGCAATACATTGATGACATTATTGTGTGGGGTGATACAGCGGAAGAAGTCTTTGAGAAAGGGAGTAAAATAATCCAAATCCTGCTGAAAGCTGGTTTTGCCATAAACCAGAGTAAGGTCAAGGGACCTGCACAGGAGATTCAATTTTTGAGAATAAAATGACAAGATGGACGTCGCCAGATCCCTACAGATGTGATCAACAAAATAACAGCAATGTCTCCACCAACTAATAAGAAAGAAACACAAGCTTTCTTGGGTGCTGTGGGGTTCTGGAGAATGCACATCCCAAATTACAGTTTGATTGTAAGCCCTCTCTATCATGTGACCCGGAAGAAGAATGATTTTAAATGGGGCCCTGAGCAACAACAAGCCTTTGAGCGAATTAAACGTGAGATAGTTCATGCAGTGGCCCTTGGATCAGTCCGAACTGAGGCAGATCTAATAAATGTGCTCTACACCACAGCCAGGGAGAATGGTCCTACCTGGAACCTCTGGCAGAAAGCTCCAGGGAAGACTCGAGGTCGACCCCTCAGCTTTTGGAGTAGGGGATACAGAGGATCTGAGGCCAGCTATACCCCAACTGAGAAAGAGATACTGGCATCCTATGAAGGGGTTCGAGCTGCTTCGGAGGTGATTGGCACTGAAGCACAGCTCCTCCTGGCACCCCGGTTGCCCGTGCTGGGCTGGATGTTCAAAGGCAGGGTCTCCTCTACACATCATGTAACCGATGCGACATGGAGTAAATGGGCTGCACTAATTACACAACGAGCTCGAATAGGAAATCCCAGTCGTCCAGGCATTCTAGAAGTCATCATGGACTGGCCAGAGGGCAAAGATTTTGGAATGTCACCAGAGGAGGAGGTGATGCGTGCTGAAGAGGCCCCACCATATAATAAACTGTCAGAAAGTGAAAAGCAGTATGCCTTGTTTACTGATGGGTCCTGCCGTATTGTGGGAAAGCATCGGAGATGGAAGGCAGCTGTATGGAGTCCTTGAAGACAAGTTGCAGAAACTGCTGAAGGAGAGGATGAATCGAGTCAGTTTGCCGAGGTGAAAGCCATCCAGCTGGCCTTGGACATTGCTGAATGAGAAAAGTGGCCAGTACTTTATCTCTATACTGACTCATGGATGGCGGCAAATGCCCTGTGGGGGTGGTTGCAGCAATGGAAGCAGAGCAACTGGCAATGCAGAGGTAAACCCATCTGGGCTGCTGCACTGTGGTAAGATACCGCTGCCCGGGTGCAGAACCTGGTGGTGAAGGTACGCCATGTAGACGCCCATGTACCCAAGAGTCGGGCCACTGAGGAACACCAGAACAACCAACAAGTGGATAAAGCTGCTAAGATTGAAGTGGCTCAGATGGACTTAGACTGGCAACATAAGGGTGAATTATCTTTTGGCCTGGTGGGCCCATGACACTTCAGGTCATCAGGGCAGAGATGCAACATACGGATGGGCTCATGATCAAGGGGTGGACTTAACAATGGACACTGTTGCCCAGGTTATTCATGAGAGTGAAACATGTGCTGCAATTAAACAAGCCAAACGGTTAAAGCCTCTTTGGTATGGAGGATGATGGCTGAAGTATAAATAGGGGGAGGCCTGGCAGATTGATTATATCACACTCCCACCAACCCGCCAAGGCAAGCGCCATGTGCTTACCATGGTGAAGGCAACCACTGGATGGCTGGAAACATACTGTGTGCCCCATGCCACTGCCCAGAACACTATCCTGGGCCTTGAGAACCAGATTTTGTGGCTACACGGCACCCCAGAAAGAATTGAGTCAGACAATGGGACTCATTTCCGAAACAACCTCATAGACACTTGGGCCAAAGAGCATGGCATTGAGTGGGTATATCACATCCCCTACCATGCACCAGCCTCTGGGAAAATTGCACAGTACAATGGGCTGTTAAAAACTACACTGAGAGCAATGGGTGGTGGAACTTTCAAGCATTGGGATACACATCTACCAAAAGCCACTTGGTTGGTCAACACCAGAGGATCTGGCAACAGGGCTGGCCCAGCCTTTTTACATATTTGGCCTCCTTTTACATATTGTAGAGGGGGACAAGCTTCCTGTGGTGCACATAAAGAATTTGCTGGGGAAGACAGTCTGGGTTATTCCTGCTTCAGGTAAAGGCAAACCCACTCATGGGATTGCTTTTGCTCAGGGACTCAGATATACTTGGCGGGTAATGCGGGAAGATGGGGAAGTCCAATGTATATCTCAAGGGGATTTGATTTTAGGGGAAAACAGCCAATGAACTCAACTGTATGCTGTTGTCCGCTATGTAGCACTTCTATAGCCCACCAACTAGATATCTTCAGGTCACCAGTGACTGGCCCTGACTAACCTTTGACCATCATACCAACAAAGAATGAACTTTGATGAAACCAGATGAGCTCAGCAGGAAGCAGGAGAGTACTGAGATGTCATCAGCAGGCAACAATACAACACTGCACACAGCTTCTCCTGCTCTGAAAGACTGTTACATGAGATGGAGCCTGACATCATGGACCGGATGAACTCAGCAGCTTTATAGGGATTGGACCATGCTCTGAGTAATGATATCTCTCTCTTTATGTGTGCGTCTATATATATAAATATGAGAAAAGAGTGAGGGTATATTGAAAAATGTGAGATCTGAGCATGACGTGAATGGTATGCTATAAGAAGTGGATGCTGTCCTCAGTTCAGCAGTAGCAGTCATTTTTCTCTGCCTTAGTACTGCTGCAGTGCTGTGCTTTTGACTTTCAGCCTGGGAACAGCGCTGATAACACCGATGTTTTCAGTTGCTGCTCAGTAATGTTTACTCTGGCCAAAGATTTTCTGAGTGTCACGCTCTGCCAGGCAGGAAGGGAAGCCAGGAGGAAGCAGAGAAAGGACACGTGACCCAAACTAACCAAAGAGGTATTCCATACCACAGCACGTCATGCCCAGCATATAAACTGGGGGCAGTTACCTGGAAGGGCGAGATCGCTGCTCCGGTCAGGCTGGGTATCGGTCAGGAGGTGGTGAGTGGTTGTATTCTCTTCTCTTGCTAGTTCCCTTATCATTACTATTATTGGTGGCAGCAGCAGTGATTTGTGTCATACCTTAGTTACTGGACTGTTCTTATCTCAAGCCGTGGGAGTTACGTTCTTGCGATTCTCCTCCCCATCCCTCCGGGAGCGGGGGGAGGAAGTGTGGGAGAGAGCGAGCGGCTGCGTGGTTCTGAGTTCCCTGCTGGGCTTAAACCACGCCACTGCCCCATCCCTGGCAGCATTCAAGGCCAGGTTGGACGGGGCTTGGAGCAAGCTGCTCGAGTGGAGGGTGTCGCTACCCGTGGCAGAGGTTGGAACTGGATGAGCTTTGAGGTGGTCGTCAAGGTGCAGAGGAGAAGCCAAGCAGCCAGGCTGCTCCTGTGCTCCCCTGCCTTGCAGCGCAGCACGGGCAGAGCCTCTGACATTGAACTGGGGCCTTTGGCTTTTGTGGCCGGAGCCAAACCCTTCATGTCCCTGAAGGCAGCCTCCGGCCTGGGTATGGAGACTGTAACTGTGAGAGTGCAGAGACAGCACACGGCAGCTTTTCTTGAAGAGAAATGATACCATTTATATCAGAAACGTTTATTCAGATCAGCTTCCAGTGTGTGAAGGGGCCTGTGAGGCTGCCAGAGAGGGAATCTTCCTCAGGGACCACAGCGATAGGACAAAGGGTGATGGGTTTACACCGGAACACGAGAAGTTCAGTTGAGGAATGAAGCAGAAGTTCTTCCCTGTGCGGCTGCTGAGGCACATGCCCAGGTTGCCCAGGGAAGTGGTAAATGCTGCATCCCTGGCAGCGTCCATCTCACGGTGGGACAGAGCCTTGGCAGACATGGTCTGGTGTGAAGTGTCTCTGCCCATGGCAGGGAGCTTGGAAGTAGAGGCTCTTAAGATCCTTTCCCACCCCAGCTATCCTGTAACTAAACTATAACTATCCTATAATTCTATGATTCTAAGAAAAATCTGTTGTAGAGAATAATGAACAACACGGCCCCTATACTAACCTATAACCTATTGCAACACCTACACCAACAGTTACTCCTATAGTAACCTGTAACTTCTTGAAATGCCAACAACGGTTACTTACTCCTACACTAACCTATACCCTATCTCTAACCTGTGGCTCTTGCTATCTACCTACGCCTGCGTTTTGGGGCGGATGGGCCACTGGTGTCCGTTAGCACGGTTGCAGCAGCCCCATGCCAGGTGCGTGTGGAGCAGGTGACTGCACAGGGCTGGGTGTTGTGCTGCTCCTCTGCAGCTCCTGCACCAGGCTCAGCACCACGTTGGCGTCTTCTCTGCCTGGCGTCGCTGACGCTGAGGCCCAAGGGGGCTGCAGTGGCCGCTCTCAACTGCTCCATAGCAGTTTCTGCCATCGTCTCGATCTTGTGCAGGTTGGGGTAGTCTTCCTGGAAATGCGGGTGGTAGTAGAGGAGCAGCTACAAAATGCAAAGGAGAGGAGTCAGTTGCCATGGGTGCCAGGAGGAGAGAGACAGAGATCCGGTAGCTCGGCATCTGCATCGGAAAAGGCAAACACGGGTGTTCTAAGGACTTTCTGGGGAATTTTAGAGCTCCGTTGTTTTGGCTGAATGCAATGTTAGGATAGAGTTTTGGTCAGTCATAACCACCCTTGTGTTTCCAGCAGTTGGGAGCAGGGAAGTGCAGGGCCTTCAAAAGCCTAAAATCCAATGGAGAAAGCCAAATAGGTCTCGGTTTAGAGCACCTGAGTGTGGAATGGGCCTGTTGGGAATAATGCTGGTGCTGCCGTGTATCTTGTCAGCATTCAGCAGCTGCCACAAGATGATTGAGGGTTCTTTTGCGTGAGGAGGAGCCAACGTACCTGTCCCAGAGCAGGCCCTGCCGCTGCTAGTGCCTGCAGCTCCCTGATGGGGGTGACTATAAAGAGATCCTCCGGCATCCTACAGAAGCCATGGAGGTGGAGCTGGCCAAGGAAGCTGCTCATGTTCTCAGCCATGAGGATCTTGCGTGCTTCCTTCTTGTGAAGCACTTCCTGCTGGAAGAGATCCTCTGCAATAACAATGCAGCTTCCGTTGTTGCCCCACCAGATGGAGCTGATCTCCTCGCAGCAGACAAGCTCCCACAGGGCATAGAGGAAGGCACACGGTGCGGGCTTTCGGAGTCTGGCAGAGGTCTCTGAAACACAAAATGGCATGGTCAGGGCCCAGGGTTCATCAGGCAAACCCTGAAGGCAGTTCCCTTTTGCGGGAGGTGCGGTGGCAGCAGCCCAAGGTGCTCCCGTGTCACCTCTTCGACGCTTGGCCGATGCCGAGGATGCGTCCCCTGAAGACATCTTGATCACCTCTCGGTTCCTCCCCTTGGCACCGAGTGTTTGCTGAGCAGCCACGCTGAGTCCTGCTGCTCAGCAGACTGAAGGGCTGTGGCCCCAGTGGCCCCTCAAGTTCTCCAGCGTCACTGTGACATCAGTGTTCCATGAGGGTTCCAGGACTGCTCCCTGCGCGGTGCCCATCTCCTGGCAACAGGATGAGGAAGGTAGCAGGAGCTGCTAGAAAGCCGCGTTGTCTTCTCCCGGAGAGAGCTGTTTAGAGCTGAGAAGCGACCCCAACTGTATTTGCCTTTGGCCTGTGCTGCTGGGGCCGTGCTGCCTCCCGTTGGCCCTGGGAGCCGGTCCCAAAGGCGGGATGGGGAAGGCTGCAGTGTTGGGCATCAGAATGCCCAGACCTGAAGTTTCTCCCTTGGGCACCTTCCCGCTGCACAGAAATGCCCCAAGCCTCTTGTGTGGAGTAACCCCGCTGTGATCTCAGCAGCGCTGCTGCTGTCGTGGCTGTGCATGTGCTGGGTGATTTACATTCTTGTGATTCTCCTCCACAGCCCTCCAGGTGCAGCGGGAAGAAGTGGGGAGTGAGCGAGTGGCTGCATGGTTCTGAGTTACCATCTGGTCTTAAACCACGAAAGCAACCTACACAGAACAGCTGTAACACGTGTGGTCCTGAAGAAATGTCCAAGTTCAAGGAGCAGCCCTGTAAGACAGGCAGAATGGTAGTGATCTGGTCCTGAGAAGCAGACAGCACTGCTGTCTGCTTATTAGTATCTGTATGCATGTCTTGACACAAAAGACAGTCACAACTAGTAAAACCCGAAGATATATAATGACATGTTACTGATGAGTACAATGAGTGGCAAATGCTAATTTCAGTAAAAGATAACCTCTTTACCACAATATAAACTTCTGAAAGTAAGGAAGTGTTGCGATACCGAGACTGAAATGTATCATCCTCACCCTCTGGAGCTAGAGCATTTAAATACTTTTTCCTTCAAGTTTGGAAGCTTCCTATTCTACATACTCCAGATCAATGCAGAAAAGTCTGTCTTCATATTGTAACTGTAGCTAAATTTCACACTGTATCACAGATGAAGGGTGGGCAAAATGGAAAGCTTTGCCGTTCCAATTGGTTTCTACAACACAGATATAGCAAAATATAAACTTTTTATTTTCCACTAATAATGTGCCTTTGAGTCACAGGAATACCAAAAAATAAAATTATATACAGAGATAATTTCCTTCATCACTGAAACGAATCCTCCTTTGGGATAATGAGGGATTGAAGAGCATACACCAAATCGAGAACACTATTATGTTCAAGTATAGATCTGTACTCATGAGTCTAACAAGGAACATGGACTCTGCTTTCCAGACAGACTCAAGCCAGGTAGCTCAGTAAGAGCGCGTATTTGGTACTTTGAATGTCTAGCAAGAAACAGCATGATTAGAGCTGCTGTACAGCAAGTTCTCTTCAAAAACGTAATGGTGCACCTGCAGGCAGAGCACTTAATAAGGCAGGCGTATCAGCCACTGCCAAGGAGGCTTTTTTGTGCCATGCAGAAGCTCTGAGGTCGCATCAATGCTTAAGTGCTGCCTATTGACCTTTCAACACCATTTCCGAACACTGGTGTTAACTTAGTCTTAACGCAGCACCGATTAGCTTAAGTGCTCCGTACTAACAGGATCATAACACCGGAAACTGTGACCTTGCCCCCCCAACCCTTGAAGCCTTCTTAGACTGTAAGAGTCTTTGAAAGCCTTCAGTTAACATTACTAATTACAACTACCTTTTTCTGTGTTTAAAAGCAGTGAAATGTTTTCCTCCTGACTGAGGCAATGCTAGAAGTCTCAAGAAAAAAGACTTCTTTTCTCAAGTCCTCAAAACTTTTGATAAATGCAGAAAGCTTACTGTCTTGGAATGATACTAGATTACCTATTAAATCCCCCACAGAAATGTATTAACTTCAGGTAACACTCTGTCTTATTAAAGCATTACAAAAAGCCCAGAAAACACAATTATTGAACATGTTCATCACTGCCTCAGTATGCAGTTTCTGAAAAATATATATACTTCAGCTATCACCTAGAAAGACCAGATATAACTAAACAATTGTCACCAAAGAAGTAATTTCACAAACATACCTTTCTAGTACGTTTTATATGTAGATGCACACACACAAAATATTACTACCCAGTATTGAATTCAGATTAAATTCTCACTCACAGCAGAACACCTCACCCCCTAATACTACAATTGCATGGTTTGAAGTAGCTGTATCAGTAGAACTAATAGGCCATTCAGTCACAAACGTGACTGACATCAAACAGAGCAGCATTTTCCATCTGTTGTCATGTCCCAAATAAGAAAAACAACATAGTGATTTTGTATAGCAACAAGTTAGGAGCACTCACACAAACTGGTCTTACAGCTTCCTGATCAAATTAAATACATCTGCCTTATCACACATTAAACTTTCACTTCAGAAGCATCAAGATCACATACATAAATCTCCCCCTCCTAGACACCTTGCACTCAGCAACCTAGCTGAAAGAATTTATCTCAAAGTCCAGCAACTCAGGGACACTAACACATTTCTGCCCAGTGAAGGTGTCTGATCCTCCCTGCAGGAAAGAAGCGCTGTGAGCATGTGCAACAACAGACATTCTGTGAGTTTTCCAACAATCTCTTAACATTTAGTTAAATGAAAACTTGATTTGACTAATATAGGCAGCTACTTGGGATGTGGAGGTTCATGTTCCCTCGTTCAGTGACTATGTAGTGTGAAATATTGGTGTACCTATAAGAATGAGAATACAAGTCTGAATTTCTCAGATGCTATGCTTAAAAGTGACGTTGATGTGCTCTCGATCTCTCTCCCTCCCCTTCCCATCCCCTGCCTTTCCCTTGCATCTTTTCTCCAGCAAAGATTTAATTATTTAATGCCAAGTGCAATAACATCAGGAGCAACCAAGAGCATTCTTCCATAGAATACTTCATAGCACACAAATTAGGACTCTTCTGAGACATTTAACAATCCCTGTAGGCAGAGGAGAGAGCTGAATCTGATCTCTTCTAATCCTGACAACTGTCCTCCTTTTTGTGCCATTGCAAAGGGGAGCAGCAGGCTTCTAGTGGCTGCTTTTTGAAAGAAGTACTGCTTGTGTCTCACTCCAACTGTGGACACTCCTTGTTCAATTCCAAGAAGTTGGTTAAGACTGAGACAAACCTCAGTGCCTAGCCCTTGCTATTGTTTATGTAGATTGCACAGCCTAATGCTTAACATGCCAGCTTCAATCTGAGAGTGTTAGCTGGTCTTCCTCACTGGAAAAAAAGAAACTTGTGTACCTAATTCAGAACTGTGAGTGCCACCAGGAACACATCTGTGTGTGAGGCTTTCCAACACTGACCTCAGCTCCCCCCGGCTGGATGGAGCTTAAGCAGTATGAAATATGAAAGGAGCGAGCCACCTGGGGAGCATATTTTCACCTATGGCAGAGCATATAGTTGAGTGGTGAGGAACATGCGCTGGAAGGGGAGCACTAGCATCAAGAAGCTGTCAGGAGGAAAGGAGCACATAAACTGACAAGCTTTACTTTTCCCACACCTTTGAGCTTCTGACCACATTATCACGTTTTGGCCAGTACAGATGGGATTTTGCAATGAATGGAAATGAGAGAAGTATGAGCAAACTTGAGGATTAGCACTGGTCTGAACATTGCTTCTGATTGCAATGAAATATGTTACGTACATATTTGGGCCATTATAGGTGACATAAACCAACGGCACAAAAAACCCTGCTTATTTGCTAACAATATTCAACTACCTCTCACCTTACTATGGATCTCTAAAGTTTCTAATGTTTCTGCTCTTCCTCATACTCTTCAGTTTTGCCATCGAAAACTCAACAGTAAGTAGCTACCATACAAAGTAAGTACAGTAAATAAGAACTGTTTTTTATTAAAGCATGGTCAGTATTTCAAGAGTTATTTTAATGGCTATTGAAATAAATATAAATCTTCCCCCCAAATTAAAGTAGTCTAATAAGATCTCTTCATTACAAAAGAAAGCTGCAATACGAATATTAGTTGTGTCACCCTACACAACTAATCTTTTTAAAACCAGAGCAAATGTGAAATTTTAATCATATTATTAAGTTGCTGCTCTTTATTTTTACCAATTAATGACTCTTTTGAACTTCACCTCATGATACTTGGTTAGTCCTCTAAATATACTGGAGGTTATACATTCTTCATTTATGTCATTCATTAATCACTGTTCAGTAAACGCTGTCAGAAAGCTGTCGTCTTTGATGTCTCATTGTTCGCTGCATTTTTTCTTGTTGGTAGTTAATCAAATGCTCCCCTGCTGTGGTCAAAGCACAGTTTGATAGCAGTTTCAGAAGTGATCCAGCACTAAAACACGAAGCTTATTGTAAAGGTTCATTTTTTGTTATACCATGCTAAACTGTAAGCTTTCATTTTGCAGTCCTTGGCAAATGAGACATTGTTGTCATGCACTTATGACTGGGTAGCTCAGAAAATAGTACTAAGTTCTGCCATCTAACTGAAGCACACTGTAATGATGGGCTAATTACTTGCAGCTCTGAAATGCAAAGTTTCCACTGCCAATCACAATGAAATAATGTTTCTCTTTTTTTTTAGGGATTAGAATTAGAACAATAGTCAAAATGTGTTAAAACTTCAGGGGGTAGAAAGTCAAATGAAAGCATCCAACAGAGAAAAATTTCTATCCGGGGATAAAATGAACATTTTCATTTCTAGTGTTTGTTCAAGACAGATTTATACTGAAAATATTCGGAAAGAAATTCTGCAAAAGCAATAGTTAGCAAGCAGACTGCAAACAAGTACCAACTCAGAAGACAATGAAAAAGGAGAATGAAATTGGACCAGTAATCACTACTGAAAATAAAAATAAATGTAAAAAAAGACTACTAGAAAATACTGTGTGTTTTTATATTGTTTTGGCATTGCCATAGTATTTGCTTTAAAAGAAATCGTCAGTGTTTGGACTCTTTGTAAAGACATTAAAATCATCCTGTCTCTCTTTTCAGAGATCTTACCACTAATTACATGATCCCTCAAATAACTGCAGTTGTACAGATGAAGCAGCAGTAAAATACAGTAAGAGACTTGTATTATCATGTATGAGGGTGGTGAGGAGCTGGCACAGGGTGCTCAGAGAAGCTGTGGCTGCCCTATCCCTGGCAGTGTTCAAGACCAGGTTGGACGGGGCTTGGAGCAACCTGCTCTAGTGGAAGGTGTCCCTGCCCATGGCAGGGCGTTGGAACAAGATAACGTTTAAAGTCCCTTCCAACTCAAACCGTTCTATGATTATTGTCATCTTTCACTTTAAAGTGAATCTGTGTACTTGCATGACCAGTAGCAAGTGCAATAAAACTCCAACCCATTTATAAAACCACGTGCAGTCGGAATGCTAAGCCCAGAGACAGATGTTAGATACAGATCAAAAGCCTCTATAAAACTACCAAAAGCACCAAAATAATTCACCTTTGGGAAGAGATAAATAATTTTTAGCTGCATGCATCAAGCTGCTTGGAAAATGGATAAACAAAAACTTATTTCTTGGCTTAAATCCACGAAGATTATTAGGCATAATGTTTGTGTGTGTGCTTATTGCTTTGCATATTACTGGAGTATTAGTTTTGCTTGCTATCCTGAGCTCTAATCTGCTTTGCAAACATGAAATTGTACCATTAGACCTGCTTAAAAAGTTAATTCAGGTACATAGAAATTCACTCTCATCACTAATAAGGAGGAAGCACTTTTAGAAAGAAGGCTATTGTACTACATAACAACGTTATAAATAATATATAAAAACTACTATACTTAGCAAATGATAAACAGTAGTATCTAAGAACCACCTAAGCCACTTTTAGCCAGTTAAAAGCCTGCCCTACTGCATCACTGTTCCCTGGGTTCCACTTCTGCAAAAAAATCTAGTGATAGTCACCTAACATTAAATCAGTAAGACAAGACCTTGGGCAGCATATGGGAGAAGTAACATGGAAACTCTCAGATTGTGGCAGAGGTGGATAAGTGTTCTTTAAAAAAAATAACAATTTAAAAGCATCTTTGTAAAAGACATCTGATGATCCAGCCACTGTACAGATAATGACAAAACCCATCTCTATCATTTTTGGATCTCAGTGCTGAGTGTTTTTAATAGAGCTGTCATGAAGTAATTAAAATAAGAATTTGGTGGACTATTCCTAGTCTAGCTTTCACTTTATTACTTGCTATTTCCCATTTTTTAACTTGTTTGAGATTGAACAGAAGAAAAGATGATGTTTTAGCCTTCCTTCAGGCTCACTCTTTAGATTTTTTTTTCAAACAACTGAGGGAACCAAATATTTTCCTTTCACTAGACACTAGCATTCCACCTGACACAAATCCCCATAGCCTCAAGTACCATTTTCTTTTCTGTTCAAGACTAGAAATATAAGCACTAAGTTAATACATAGTCGGTTTGTTCATTCTTGTTACAATACACCTCTTAGTGTGCCTGTTAATTTCAAGAGCAGCAGTATGAAAACTTAAGAATAAAATCTGAAGGCTGTAAATCCCTGTTACAGTATTAGCAGGCACTGACCTATTGAAAATCAAATGCTAATTTGCCAAGGTTACAAGGCAGTAATACCATCTCCATTGATACCTACAATGCTCCAAACAGTTCTCTTCCCAGCAGTATCTGAAGTTCACTGACCTGTTTAGCCTAGCTCTTGACTCACATTGATCAACTTCTGTGTGATACCACTATCAACTTACACTACACTCAGGTAAAATTGAGACAGATTTTTCCAGAAGAAGTGACATAATAATCCTGAGGCATGATGAGCTGTATGATGAACATCTGCTGAGTACCTCAGTGCCAGAAAGAGATGGGCATTTGGAAAGAGGAGGGATTCACTAACATGTTTTCCAGTGAGATTTAAGTTCAGTTGCCTGATTTTGTTTTTCTCTCCCAGGCAATACATTTCTGGTGCTGTATCACTTCACTGTATCAGTGAAGTTACTGAATGTTTTTCAGGAATATCATAAAAAATGACTCAGGCTAAATTTGTGCTGCTGTCTGGTGCATCAAGCCTCAGTGAAGTGCAAGCCAATAAAATTGCATTAGGATGACTTGAGACCCTTACTTTTTAGGGATCATGGGGGAGTTTGCTACAGATGCAAAACGAAAGACTGCTGATGGCTTTTACATATATTTTATAAACCCAATTATTCATAAATTATTACGCCAAGCGAAGTAAACGCCCCATAACTTGTCAGTGGAGGAAACTCTGAGAACACTAAAAAGCCACCCCACAACAGTGAAGTAAAGCAAGGAACTAATTGGAGTGTTCTTGGTTGTTGGATTTTTTTTTGCAAATTGAGCTATTACTTGAGGGAAAAGGGGTAGGAGGAAAGGGGGAAGGCAGCTCCCACAGCACCTTTCCAACAGGTTTCCACCAAGGTGTTTAAATGTTAAGATTTTTGCACTCTGAGCCAAACACCTGAACCATGAAATCAAGAGGATTCCTTTCATTTAATCTAGTGTAGCACTGGGTCTTTTCATATTAAGAAGAATTTCCCTATTATCTGTTTTCAGGAAATACAATCCAACAGGGTGAAGTACTCTGACTCAGATTGCATTATTTTTCACGTAGCAAAACTGCATTATCAATGTAAAGTTCTCCACTCTTGTAACCAGTATTCTAAGGTATAATTATATGCAGATTGAAAGCCTTTTTGTTTTCTCAATTTAAAACTATTGCAAAGAGCTCCTCTTCAGGACACATGCTGACTCAGTATCTTGTCATAACCTGTAAGATATCTTCAGTGTCTTCATTGCCTTTTTTCTTTTTTCCTTAAGTTTTTTCTTTCTGTGAGTTTTTCCCCTCCTCTTTCTTTTCTTATTAAATGGAAAAAGATACCTTTAACTTTAATGGTATCTGAAAAATACCTAACTCAGAAATACAGGCTCCTGAAATTCTCAGTGGAGGGTGAATGCTTCCAGAGGGAAACTCTCATCAGCTACATTACAAAGAATCTGGCTGCTCCTACGTAGACATGTTGGATCATGCTTGTGGGGTTTTTTTGTGTGGTCCTGAAGGTTTCTTTTCTGTGTGTGCCTTAGGGTTTTTTTATATAAATGCCTTCCTACTGACTGTGCAGGGAGTTCTGGAAGTTGGTCTAAATCCAGGAAGTTTAAATATATAATAATAACACATGGAATAACACATTTAAGTGAATTATCTCTGGAATAACACATTTAAGTGAATTGTCTCTTGAGGAAAGGCTTTGACAAAGGCAAGTATTGGGGATTTTCTATTTTTCAAAAGGGTTCAGATGCATCTGTGCCCTAAAGCCCTTCCTACTTTTAAACAGCATACCAAGGGGAAGAAAGTGCTTAGACCAACCTCTAATCTGACATGAAACATGATCACGTAACAAGGTGTCGTTTCATCTACGCATACACAAAATATTACTCAGAGTACAAAATGGTGTATGTACATAACCTGCACAGGTAAAGCTACAGTATATGAAAATTAAAATAAACATTGTGCATCTGTGCATATTATGCATACAAATCTAATACCAGGTACATGTACTTAAATAGAGTGAAACTTATTGACAAATACAATATTCTGCATTAACAGAAGAGCAGCATGCTGCAAATGGCATATTTCAGTGGTGTAAGAGATTTTTGCCCATTCTTTATTATCAGCTACATTTCTAAGTTGAATAAAAACTTAGAAATCCTGACTCAGAATTCAAGTGTATTTTCTTCACAGTATTTTTATCCTGGGAAAACTGACTCAGTTACCATCCTGGGTTCAGCTGTAATAGTTATTTTTATTCCTGAGTTACCAGCTGGGCTTAAACCATAACAGTTACTTACCTGGACCCATACTTTAAGTTGTTAGCTGAACTAAAAGTTGAAGTCAAATAACCCAGCTATTAATGCTGTGCCTTTTCCATTAGGTGATTTCTCTTACCATGGCAGGCAGCATGAATAACATGAGAAAGACTGGTGTTTATTTCATCCAAAGCTGATATCCATGTTATCTTCATACTTGGGAAGAAATTCATAATTTTGGCATCAACTTGTCTTTTTAGGTTCAGGTGCCTTATTTTCTGTGCTGCAGAAATTCACATGGTCTGTACCTTGACATGCTAGATCATTTAAACTAAATCATTTAAAATGAAACATTTTAACTTAAAAATGCAATTTAGAATTAAAAACACTAATAGAATCTTCATTTAGAAATGTTTTCAGGTGTCTGTTTGATAAAGCATAGAGGCCAGAGTGCCACATATCTTACTAAAATAATCCAATTATTTTCATATTTTCTTTTTAAATCAGAAAAAAGGGAAAAGTTATCAATAAGTGATGGACTACTTTTATTCAAGATAATACTCATAAGCAGAGCTAGAAAACTGAAATGGCATTAAATGGCTCCTTTCCTGCCTTTGTCTGTAATCATATCATACAATTATCACTGCAACTGGGATTTTTAGGTGAAATGTTCACTTGCTTCATGGAATGCTTCTTCAGCACTCTTGCCTATGTTTTTCTGGGGATTTGAGAGGAATGTGTTTTCTGAAATGGGAAAATAATCTTTTGATAGGTCTGTTTATTTTGAAGTTCAGATAATTTTATTATCACACTTTCCAAAAGGGATATACATTGATTTTATTGAATTTGAAAAAGGGACATTTATTTAGGAAAAAAGAATTACTGCTGCCTATTAGCTACTATTATTTTTCTGGTGATACAGCACCCTACTGACAGGCATGCACTGCTCAATACTGTTAGGATCTGCTTTACAGACCTAAGTGATTTGTCTTTTCACTGTGAACACTGAGACTCAACTTAGCCTCATTCAGGTTAAAATCACAAATGTCTCCATCTATTCTGGGTCCTCCAGCATATGCTGGGCCTAGCAGTCTTTCAGTATCAAAGTACAACTGACTGGTTTCACATAGATACATTGACTTTTCCAAAGAAAAAAATATTTTTAGCTGGAAAGTTTCTAACAAGTGCCATTTAAACAGTGCTAGATTTAGAAAAACTGTCGTTTTTCTATACAAAATAACACCATTGATCAATTGAAAATGTCTTTTCTCTTTAAACATGTTCAGACTTAAAGCAGGCTCGAAATTCCTTGCAAGATTAAAAGAAAAAAAGGTTTATTGAATGAAGACGACCATTTTTGAAGCATTCTGTATGAATGAATTGTTAAGACTTTCTGGAGTAAGGAATGGCAAAACTCACCTAGATGAGACTAAAATCAAGACATGTTATAAAAGATTCCTTTATCAGTGTATTTCTTTTTATGCAGTTCAACTACCACATTAGTGTGGAAAATGTAATATTTAAGTTAACAAAACAGCACAGTTTAGATCTCAACACTGTTAAACTAATTATTTATGAGGGGAAAAAACCAAGTTTTAATGTAACAAAGAAATGGCTTTTATTCCTTCTATGTTAACCTAAAGCTTGTTTTGAGACTTTCCCTTTGAGTGATTTTCAGTTATGGAGGAGATGTTTTTTGTTATACTTTCAAGGGAATGCAGAAGAGCCAGGTAAGCCATTAAACTGGCATATTAGTTGTTAAAGTGGCATATTCCAGTAGTTTGAATGTTTGACTTCAGGACGTTCAGGTTTATTGGTTTTATTAAGGGGACATTTTTAGAGAGGTAAAAAAACCACAACAGTAAAGCAGAAGTGAATCCCTCACCATACTTGTTTTTGTTTATCCTTCTTTAGAAGTTGGGAAATATACACTGAGAGCTTCAACTCGGTTGCTTAAGTATATTTGATTTTATTTGTTACCTGAAATTACCAAGTAACTGCGTTAGGTATCAGGCCTGCATTTTAGGACTTGTCATTGCACGTGGTGGAGGTTTTAAGCACACCATGCTTATAATCTCTACTTTCCACTGCATTATAGTTACAACTTATGCAACAGATTGCACTCAAAGGATGTTAGAAACAGTTGACTGATGTGTAAGGCTTTCTGTAGATAACACAGGCAATGCTACCTGAACCACCACTAAAGTGCACTGGCAATGCATTTTCCACCTGGAGTTTTGGAGTGTGGCCAGAAGACTCCTTTTGGCTCATACTCAGCTTCTCTCAAGAACTGATGGCAGCCATTCGTGTTTGCATCACCCAGCACAGCACAGCAATGCTGCAGGCTTTGAAAGCTGACTGACAGCTGCTGGTGGAGTTCTGAGAGGAATGAGACTGCTACGTGGGAAACACCATTCTTTATCTTCTTTGCTATGCAAGGCTTTCCCTGAAAGGATGTGATAGGGTATTTGGTGCCCTGGAAGGGTACAAATAGAGGTTGCTGAAATGTATGCAGATTTTTTTCTTTTTTTAATGCGAATTCATAGCAACAGTTGTCCAAGACTGTCACACGATCGGGAACTCTCAGTTCATCTGTTCATGAAATACACTAAGATGCAAGCAAAGACAAGCCAACCCTAATCAAAGGTTGAAGAATGTTTCTGTAATTAGATGGGATTGCTTGTTGGCCCAAGAAATTAGAGAAAGCTCTTACAGCACAAACAGTAACAGAGTTCATTGACTCTGTAGTAATTTTTCCCTTCACAGTGTCATGATTCACAATAACATTTTGGTTTTCATTTTAAGTTGTCTGGATTTTGTTGCTTCCACTGCCTTATTCTTAGGCTGTAATGTATTAAGATAATACATTATCTTAATAACTTACCACCACAATAATGCTGTGGTAGGTTTTTGTTTGTTTGTTTTTCTTAAGAAAGTAAAGAGAATCTCCTCTTAATGCCATTTTTTATGTCAGCATCCCCCTCTCATATCTTTTCCCTGCTTGTGTCTATTCATCAACCTACAGCCATTTCACCATATGAATATGGGGAGTTGAAGCAGGAGCTGCAGTAAGAGAAATACTTGTGTTTCCAGGTATGTTAGTATGCCATCTTTTCTAGAAGACTTGAACAAAGAAAGTGGGAATGTACAGCAGAATGGCAGGTGAAATGCCATTAGAATACTGCAAGTTGCACTGGTATCTTGCAATCAGGATTAATGAGGGTCAATATACAGCTTTCATTGTTAATAAGCATAGGAAGAAATAAATCAGGATACCACTCATTTTTGCTTGACAGAAGGCAGTCACAGATCACTTCCAGCACTTCCCTCAATGAATGATATGCCATGCTAGATGAGGCAGAGCTTATTTGTGTCATTACAAATGCATACAGCAAGTTCCCCTGGGCTATCTATCAGTGGGAACCTTTTATCCTCCCTCTGTGTGAGATCTGAACAGGTTTGCATTTTAGTATCTGAAACTATGATCATGACAACTTAAAGTGTTACTTCATGAACACTGTTCAAAAATCAGACTTGCCATGCATGCAATCAACAGTCTGAAATATATGGATGGCTGCATCAAGCCTCCACGGTTCCTCATAGCTACACACATTCTTCATCTTTGTACTCTGTCTAAGGTCTGCAAAAGGCTGGCATTATGTTACAGCTGTTTATATGGATGCCAAAGAGATTCATATACATACACACAACTAGATTTTATATAGTGTTTTAAGTACTGCAATGTTGAATCACCTGAATATCTGAGACCAGAGGCTCACCATTCTCAAGACATTCAGTTTTTCAAAAAAGCAAGCTGAACTACAACACAGTAAGTATAAAATGTCATAAGGAATAAAAGTTAAGGTTAAAATTATTCTTAAACTGAAAATAATAAATAAAATAATAAGGTGTTCAGGATAATTGACACAGCAGCTTGAAAAAAAGTGCAAATCACAAAACTATAAATGTTTTTCTATGCTAGGATTACTTCATGCCTGAGCACACAGTTGACTGCTGTTATGCAGTTCCTGTAACCTCTGCAGTATTATTACCTAATAAAATGGATTTCACGTGATTGCATTTTTTATTGTGCAGTGTGCTGAGCAGCAGCCACGCATACTCAGACACAATTAACAGGACTGATACTTGGAGCTCTGCAATGCTCTGTGCATTTATCCAAGATAAGTCCCTAGCCTTGATATTCAGTGTATTGCTTTCGAACGTTTACTTCAAAGAGGTAGAGAGGGGTGTTTGATAAATTTAAAACACAGAGGAAAGGTGGAAACTATCTGAGCGTGGCCAAATCATTTTAGGAAGTTGCCTGCATAGATATACTCGGGACAAGATGCAGCAAGAAGTCAGGTCCTATGGGAAAGTAATCATACACTAATTGCAGTAGGTCAATCTCAGATATGCGGTTTAAAAAAACCAGTTATAATACCACTGGGTACTATTTCTTCATAGCTCGAACATGACATATTAAAGGAAGATCTGCCTTGACAGATGGTCTTTCAAAAAGCTGATGGGGCCATATCTCAAGCTTTAAGTGGAATAAGCACTACATTGTTCTTTTCTACCACTTAAAAAAAAAAAAAGAAAAAAAGAAAAAAAAAGAAAAATCCTTTCTCACATCTCAGTGCATAGCAAATATAGTTACCTGTCCCACAATCATATGGGCTTTTTGAGCACAGGTTACATTCTTATTCTAGATTCTGTACTATATATAGATTCTTTCAAGCAGATCATGGTATAAAATATAGCAACTTTTTTTCCAACAACAGTAATAATTCCAAAACCCTAACAGCTTCATTATACAATTCCGTGATGTTGCAGATTTCAAGCCAAAGTTTGTAAAAGCACATAAGCAAACAAGTCTAATTGCAATTGCTGTTCAGCTCTTGTGAAATTCTCCAATGCTTTACTACAATTTATCTTTTACTAAAATGACACCAAGTGAGACTATTGCCTCTCCACAAGGTGGTAGAAAACATTCAGGGTCTTGCAGGACCTTTTATCAGTGGAGAAGAAATTAATTAGATAAAATCTGAGTATACATGAAGTACAGCTTGATTTAAATTCAGGCATAAGCTCTATCTCAAGCATCAGAGCTCTACAGATGATAGCATTTGAAACAACCTTTTAGCATGTAACATAGTTTTCAAGCACTGATTCTGCTTCAGGTATTCAAGCACTCTGCTAGGAACAAACTTCCTTGCACCACTCAAGAAACATTCCGTAAGAAAAGTGACAGCTGCACTTTGCATATCTTCTAGAAACACACCATTTTATTTACAGACTTAAGAGAGACTGGAACATTCATCTAGGCAGCTTGTTATGCAATTTATATGGTACAATTTGCTTCTAAAATGAGAGCACAGACTGCCTGTTATGTCTTTGTATAATGTGCCATGTAGGAACTACAGGCATTATACAGATTTGGGGTTGGAATCTATACTGATTTTCAATATAGTAAGTATAGTCATTAAATTTAAAGCCTGTATGTTCTTTCTTAATTTTCTTTCATTCAGAAACATCCTCAAAACAGATAGCTATCAAGACAGATAGCACAGCTCTATTTTAAATATTATTATTGTTAATTTTTATTCTCCTACAGTTTAAGATTACAGGCACGAAGAGTACACGAAATAGAGTAATAAACTTGAAAAGGCAGAGTTCTGCAGATGCAAATTTCCACTGTTCTCAGAGCGAATGTGATTGTTCCTCTTCATGAATTACAAGTGGAACATAGATTAGGTTTGTTATAAATCTTGGTGAACTCATTTAAATGGTTATATTATTGCATATCAGAGTGATAATTCATGTGACAATTGTAGAAATCACATGAACATTCAGCACCAACTGATTTTTGCCAAACTTACTTTATTTAGCTCTAACATCATCTGCATATTTCAATTTGGTCAGCATAATTTTTAAAGGGTAAAGATAATGATAAATGAAGCTGTTTATTGCCACATGAGATGATTATCACACAACTGTTAGTCCAATGACTGCCCTTATAATAACAAAGGCAAGTCTTTATGGGTTAGTATTGCTCACTTGGTCTTTGGTTTGCAGCATTCCTGCTGCTTTATAGCAAAGAAAGCACTGCTGCAAAGCAGTTTCCTGCTGTGTACTTCCGACGTAAAGTTTTTGCTTTATACACCAATTCAAACATTATCACTAATTTTTGAATATAAAATGATCAAATAAGCAAAAAGACTAGTAAGCACATAACTCCATCAAGAGCACATACATCTTTTCACACAAAAAGGAAGCCAAAGTTAATCCCTTTCTAGTGCTTCAGACACAGCGATAGGTATTTTGCCATTTAACTCCGAGTCATTTCTGGAGGTGATCTTACATTTTAACCAATATATCCCTTGTTGCTCTATGCAATTTGTTCAGTATATTTACTGACTAAAAGAAAAGCATTAGGCCATTAGGCACTGTCATTAAAATACAAAACTACTGGAATCATGGCCATCATACAGAAGAGAAGGAAAACAACCTATCACCCCAGCTATCACACTGACTGTAATAAAAGCCATCCTTTGGCATTTATTCTTCATACTGAGACGTTATTGAGTAGGTTCACACATTGCATTTCACACAAAACACTGAGTGCAGCAACAACATACGGCTTGGCTGAATTTTGAATTTTGGTAGTGATAAAGCCAGAAAACATTACCTAGATGCTGGAATTGGAACAGATTAAGGCTGCTATTTAAGAAATTACTATGCTACTTCAACCGTTCTGCATATTATAAATAATCTGGATTGAATGGACAGAATGAGTTTTTAAGGTTGGACACATCCCTGGAGCATAAAGGGCTATTTGGCTTCAAGGACAGCAGCAGCAGCGAGCTGGACAAGCTCACAGAACATGGGAAAGGAGTATGTGACAAGTGTGGATGAAAAATCACAGGGAGAAGCCTAGAAAATCTCTTAGGTTTCTTGAAGAAATCATTAGGGACAGGAATGGAAATAAAAACAGTGAGGAAGGGTGACATTTAAAACTTTACAGAAAAACAAGTACAGGAAGTTGCTTTAAGTGACAGTAAACAGGGGCTCAAGTGCCTTCATTCAACAACACTGAGTTCATGACATGCATCCTTCCTAATAACTGGGCTTTTTCAAGTATTTTCAAGTGTGTGGCAGAGGATTTTCTTGAAGATAAAATTTTCCTTCTTAATATGTATATAATTTCCTTTGAAAGGTTTTCTCAGATTTCTAAACATGTCCTTTCTTAGGACTTTGGGTTTTACTATTGTTTTACTACCTCTCACCTTGAATAAGTTTGGCCCATCCTGCTTTCCTAAGAAATTGTTATTGTATTTCCCCACTCCTCTTTTCCTAAGTCTTCTTTGACATGTGAATGGTATTTATGCTCAACACAATAGTTTCTTGAACAGTGCCCAGGACATTGTTTGTGCGCATCTCACTTTCCCATATCTGTGATGACACCACTGACAATTTTAAGGTACGAAGAGATTTTGGCATGACACAGCAATACACAGTTGAATTCACAGTTCATGATAATGAAAAATAGGCACCTGCCATAGATGACCCATCCTGGACAAGAAAAACATTATAGGACTAAGGAATTAAACAACAAACAATTTACAAATTATTTTATACCATCAAAAGAAATCTAGGAAAAAGACTCCTTGCTTAGTCCATAATTTAAATCAGAAAAATTCCAAGCAAGATGACTTTACAAAGTGTTTACCTGGAAGCAAAGTCAAAGTCATGAAAATTCAAACAAACCAGTAAGATTATGCCAACAGCCTTCTCATCAAAAAGTAATCCAAGCAAACAGAGAGGGGAGAAGTAAACTCATGTACATTAACCAGCAAGTACTAAGCATCCAGGATCTCTGCTTTGAACACTGAGTTCTGGACCTACCCTCCAGTTGGCCCGAACAGCTGAACATCTTACCTGTCTCATCTGGAGCAGAGTAATTGCCAGCAGCATTAGGGTTGAAATGCCTTAACAAACTGTCTCAGACATGGAAGAATTTAGAGGAGATGCATCAGGACCTGATGGTCTCTCTTAAAGGACAAACTTATGTTAGAACTGCATAAAGCTTTAACCTTTTACCTACTTGCAGCACATGAAAAAACATCTGGCTGGAAACATAGCAATAAATACATATATTCTGTCACTGAGGTACTTTTTGTTTCTCACTGAGTCAGAACTGCATAGAGTTCACAACAGCCTTGTTATATATAAGATGTCATAACACGCTTCATGCAGAAACACTTGGCTTTATGACACTGCAGTTCTACTGCACCTAGAGAGGTTTCCTTAGAGCCCTAGGCCAGAGATACATATAAAAACTGCTACAGCCAGGCTCATCTCTATCTGACATCAGCAATCCCCTCTCATGCTTCACTTCCCTTGCACACCTGAGATACCTGAAATTAGTTCAATGTGGCTGGCTTGAATAGCAGCAATTTCCTGGGAGTGATTCACTGTTTCACACATTGAGTTTTTCTTAAAACAAACCACCCTTTCCTTAAAATTGGCCATTCCTCATTAAATTAAAAAGCCCCTCAGTTACGGTGAAAAGCTATCTACTTTTCTCCTTACATAAAAAGCAACAGAAAAGTAAATCCATATTGAAGCAGAAAAAGAAGAGAGGTGGAATTCATCCTGTTGTTCTACAGTGTACGTGTGCATATATTTTACTGCATTAAATAGGCAAATATCTAGGGCCTGACCACTGGGTAAAAATGCTTTTTTTCTATCAAGGAATGGATACACAGTCCCCTGACATACAAGTCATAGTGTCCATGGACAGCACAATGTGAAATATTTTCCCTCAAAATCATATTTCTCACTTTTTTTATCTCTTTCTCGTCCTGCTGTTTTTCAGTTGAAGAACTGTGATACTACTGTAAGTTTTCTTGTCCAAAACACTAGAGAAGACCTCCTCTTTCTTTGTGCAGATTTGGGAGTTTGACCTCCTCACACCTTCACCTTTGAGAAAGAAATCCCTACCTCTGCCTCTGAGCTGACTCTTCTGAAGTCTACAGTGCAGATAAAGGAGGAAGCAGTTGAGCCTTGGCCTCCCAATTAATTTTTAGCTCTCTAACCATCAGAATATCTTTTATTTGAAGAAAGTTTATCAAGTTCATATCTTCCCTTACGGAAACATAATTTATTCCAAGAAAAAAGAAAAAAAAATCCAAGACTAATATAAGCATCTATTACTAGAGACCTGTAAAGATGCTAAAAATTCTAATGAGCTTATAGAAGTACCTTTACCTCATTTGCCTGTTAAAGTCTCTTCTTTCTAGCTTAGATGGCAGGAACAATATAAGATCTTACATATGTTAAATATTCCCAGCTCCTAACATTTGTGTCATTTAAGCTAAGTTTAAGTAAGGCTAGATGAAAATCGGGTTTAAAATTCTAGCCATTGTCTGCATCAGGCTTATCTAAATGTTACCAGTGGCAAGAACAGTTGGAATATTCTGGGACATCTGCTATTCTGAGCATTATGATATTGTATGAAGTGATCATTTGGATAATCTTAACTATAAAAGTAGAAATCTAAGAACTAAAATACATGCATTTGTTATTTTGGTGAAAAACAGACTGAGTGAACCTACTTGTAGCTCTGAAAAGATTAGATGAATAGATGTTCAACTCAGTACCTGAATTCAGTTCAGGTACTAGCAGAATACAAGCTAATATATTGGGGAAACTAGTCTAACAAGAATAATAATAAGAAAGGTACAAAATTCTCAGGGAAAAAAGTTAAAGCAGCATTATTTTCATATTTATTTTAAAGTCAAGCCCACTTAAAGTTCCAGTTCAAGGTGGCTTTTAGATATAGTTACCAGCCCACTTAAAAAAAAATAACTTCATTGTCTTCACTGCATCAACTAACATGCTTTAACAGGATCACCAGATATGACAGGTATTACTGCATGATCTAATTTTGATTTTACTGATTTTCTTACTTAGTATAAACACTAAATACAGCTGTGCTTCTAAAACGTAACTTGGAGTGGAGCTCTTAGCTCTGAGAAGTAGTACTTGTTCTTCTCAACCTATTAAAGCGACTTGGAACAAATGTATACCTCTACCTTCATGCAAAAGACCAAATGATTATTTAATGCAATTCTAAAGAGAACACACTGAGAACCGCATGACTTTAAAAAACCTTTTTCTTCCATCATTTGCAAATAATTTCCCATGATTCATTGCACAACGTTATTCAAGCCTTTTCCAGAGGAACTGGAATCAGACTCATAAATTATTTAATGGTAATTCTGTGTTGAACATGTTTCACCCCATTTCATACCGCTGGTATAATTACATTTTTTTTCCTTGAAATAACTCAACCCTTCCTTGATAATCAGAGTGAATCACAAAGAGTTTTTTAATCAACTAAATGATGGGTAAAGCTAGAAAGAAAACTAAAACTATACCCAAAACCTATGAAAAAAGAGAATCACAGTAAACATCTCTGCCTCTGTGTTTCACTTCAAGCTGTATATATCAATCATGTATTCAAAACAAAAAAGGACAAAAATTAAAAAAAAAACAAGGTTAATATGTAAGACCAAGCAACTGCATCACTCTTTTAACTATTTACCAGATTTGTCTTGAGTCAGGCTACATTTAGAGCTCAGATGTGAAGGAAAAAATGCTATTCCTACAGGGCACATGGAACCCAATAACTTTCTTCTTCGTGCTTAATAATCTTGTATGTGAGGGACCAATCTAATTTGTGGAAACGAATTGTACCTTAGGGATATGTTATTTCAACCCAAACTGAATATATTATTCATTCTAAAAAAGTAGCAATAAAGATTATATAAGATGTAATTCATTATTTTTCTAAATGCTCCATGATTCCACTGGGAGGAGAGTCTCAAATAGCTTATAAGAAGACTACCTTAATTAGGTTGCTTTTCAAATCAAATACAATATAATTTTAACATAAAAATGTCACTCAAGGGAAGTATTCCATTTACAAGGATGATTAATGAAATTTAAAGGGGAAAAAAATAAGATCGATCCATGGCTAATATAACATGTGAAGGCATCTAAGAGAAGGAATGATGCACATGTAAATGGACATGTACAAATATGCCACTAGCTATGAGCTATATACAGATATCCATCTCATATTCATGCATGCCTACACACCCTCACAGAGAAAGGCAATTTGTTACCAGAGCAACCACGGTCAGTTGGTTTTTTTGTCCTCCATCAGAATTGGTTTGCATTTTTGTTAACTTATTCTAGCTACTAGAAGCTCAAAAGAATTTATTGTACAAACACATTTATTTAAGCTTAGTACTTACATTTACATTTGTAAGAATGTCTTTTCCAGCATTATGATGAAAAAAAGAAGAAAATGAAAATATTTTTCAGCGATTTACTAACACTTCATTGTAAGACACTGAAGTTATAATTGAGGTACTTCGCCTCAGTGGTGCTATTAAAATATTGATGTGCATGCCATAGAAATAGTTATTGCCTTTTCTGTGTACAGAGAAATGCTTCAGTTTCTCAGATCCCAGAATGCAGTAATTTCCATAAATATTGACATTTAATGAGGGCCGTGGTCAATGATTTAATTTGTGGGCTGCAATTCCACTGCAATTTAAGAAGCAATGGTAAAAATTGAAATTTAGGAGCTTTAATTCTCAGTGTATCCCATTCTAAAGACACTTAGTACTAAGTTTTCTAAACCTTCAAATAGCATTTAAATGAAGTACTTGAATTCCACTGTTACCATGCACTTGCAACACTCCAGGTACCCAGATGCAGCTGAATTTTCAGCAAAATTTGAAACCTCTAGCCTCACCTTTTCTGCATCCCAGTTAACATAGTAGAAAACACATACTGTAGGAAAATCTAAGTGTTCAAGGATTTATGCATCCTAGGAAATCATGGTCCTTGGCTAGAAAGTGCTGTATATAGTCCACTCACAATTCCTTTTCCCTATGCAAGAAGTTAATTGAAATGAAGAGGTATTTTGACCAAATCAGGAGAGAGAGAAGCAAAAACTATGATTTTATCACTTTTTCCTATCTTATTGTTGTGAAAAGGTGTAAAAGCCTGTGAGTCAAAGCAAACAGAGAATACAGTATTCTGTGATAAGACCACTCATATCTTCTATACTAGAAATAGGTCTATACTTAGACTAATATATTTTATTAACTACAGTCTGTTCATCAGAGATACCTTTCCGGTACATAAAAATCACATCACCTGCAGAGAAATGACATATATGAAGTGCCTGGGGGCTGCAAACAGTATTTTTCCTCATAAATGGCAAGAGGGATTTTTTAATACAATTTCACATACAGCTCAGATATTTTAATACATAATGCTAAGTAGTGCTTCACTAGAACTCTGAAAAAAATGTTATTAGTTTTTGGCTTGGTGAGAGACTATAATTTTTAATCAATTCTGGGTCAATCTTTTTCTAGTTTGCTTAGAACAAACAACAGATGTTGTTTTGAGTCAAATGAAACTTTGTTTTTAGCTGTATATTCTAACCTTAAAATCTGCTCGTTTTAGGCAGCTTCCTAGATGAAATGTTACTTCAAAATTGGAAAGAAACAAACTAAAAACAAAAACAAACCCACACAGAAAAAAAAAATAAAATAACAAAACCAAAAAAACCCAAAACAAAATAACCCCCCCAAAAAAACTTTAAGCATGTTTCTTTTAAAATGTCCCTCTGGAATTTTAGTTGACTTTCTTTGCTGGATAATGCAATGTACTTGCTAAATGAAAACCCTCATCACAACTTTGTGCCAGTCTATCCTGATTTGCAGACTGAAGTCACCCAGCTGCAGATACCTCTTTGTTTCATCACCCACAGAAGGTGACTGCCAGTGAATGAAGCATGCCAAACAGTAATCTTTTTATAGTCTCAAAAAGATAAGGCTGTAGTAATAATCAGTTCTGAAATCTCAAGAGAATTAGAAATAACCAGAACTCTCTTGTTAATGAACAAAAAACCCCAATGAGTTAGTTCTACATAGTAATCTGTAAAGCAAATATGTAGAGTGATGGATTGTCATGCACAACCATCATGTACCCAAATACTGATTACATGCTTTATAGAATGATGTTCTCCATGTGTATAACTATGCAGATTTAAAATAAATTACATCCTTTGTTATGATTAATATTTGATGTACTTAATGATATTTGACAGATGCCAATCTTTTTTCTTTATTTTTTAGTATTTTCTTCTTGTATTGCATGTTCTCTCAGTCTAACTTTAGCCTTTTCCAAACTATTTGCTAAGACATCCTTTTCTCTGTGTAAAGCATCAAAATGTTAAGCACTGTGGCATTTTGGACACATCCCAGTCATCCCACAGTAAGAGCCCCTAACATCCTGCCACAGCTGGGCTTTCAGAACATACAAAAGATCCCTTACTATAGATGAGAAGAGCTGGGAAAAAGATCAGCCTCTCAGAGCCTATCATGAGTACTTTTGGCATTTGAATCCACAGATATGCATATCCATCAACCAGCTCTTCCTCTTGGGCACTGATTGACTTTATGACCTGAGGAGGAAAACCAGCTTTTGATACCAACAAAGTTCTACACCAACCATTCGACCTCTTGCGTTGATAATAGGAAACTAATCAGCCAATGCCTGAAGGACATTAAATGTACTGCTCCTTTAAACACTGATGATGATGTCCTCCAAGCTAAGGTGAACATATCTCTCACATGCAATCATGACTTTACTGACAGTTATTCCCCTTCAGATCCACATCTTCTCCTAGGTGAATTCTCTGTCCCAGCTTGTGCAGTTCCCACCTGATGCACTGGAGCTGGCTCCTCCAAGGCCTGAAATACTCTCACAGGATCATAGGCCATCTTCTTCAGCAAAATGAACTGCCTCCCAGCCTGTCCGTCAGGGCCATAGCGCATGCATGCTTTGTGCAGGCATGAGGTTACAACCCTTCGGCTGTAGGGTCACTGCAATATGAGTGCACACCTCTATGTTACTCAGAAGGTCCACAAAGGACAGATCCATTAGTGCCCAAAGGAAGGAGAGAGGTGGTGGGTAACAGTGGCTCCTTTCACCTCAGGGGACAAAAAAAACATTATACAAATGAGATTATATAAATTTACAAGTAAACCACTGTCTGACCACATCTTGCAGCAGCCTCAGACCTCCCACTGCCTTCTGCTTCACAAGCTCTTCATGCTAAGTGTGTGTCACAACATCTGTACTAGCTGCTTCCAAGACAACCTCAGGGGAAGTTGAAGATCAATATACCAATCCGCAAAGCTTTCTTTGCCTCGGATCTCTCTCTGCTATGCTTTAGTGTAGAGGACTTCATGATCTCTAGTTCTGTGTCATGGTTAACCAGCAAGTAGTTGGTAGTTTTGTTTTTTTAAAAGGAAGATTACTAACAACACAAATATCTGAAATTTACATTTCGACAGATCATTTGGAATTCTGCTCTGATCACTACAGTTTAGGTAAGTGGAGGTCACCAAGGAATAGGAAGAGAAAAAAAAAAAGAATTTCTGGAAGAAATATTTTTCAAAGGAAAGGAGAGATTTCAGTTGTGTGTAGGGGGTGTTTTTTTATTATTTCCTGTGATTTTACAGCCTGCTCTTTGATTTTCTGTGCAAGAAACAGTCTGCCTGTCTTATCTGTAAAAGAAGATAAGGGCACATCACATCATAGTATTTTGAACCAACTCTTAGCCTTAGACTCTGCTCTAAGGTCTCACTATTCTCAGAGGATATAGATAGAAATGTCTGTCTCAGGGGGACAATTATTTTTCCTTCAAATTATATGACAAGTCTTTAAGAGAAGTTATTTGTCCATTATGCTACAATATGTCTAGAAATGGTATCCATCAAGACTGAGGAAAAATAATTCATTTTCAGACCTGTCAGTCTGAGCAGATAAAATAGGTAGCCATCTCAGCACGGAAAATAGAGGCAGCTCATCCTCCATTAAAGTTTAGCACTGTCAAGGGACCTCTGACATCCAGTAAGTTGGTTCTTCCTTCCTAGCAGTCACTTTTACTTTTTTAACAGGAAGTTCAAGCTTAGAGTTGGAGTACAGCTATTTTAACTGTGATGGCAGGAGAGAGCTGAAAAGATGAAAAAGTGCTAGTGCGTACTCAACCTATACCTCTGCTGTGCAGGAAAACAAGCATCAGCGTTACATACTACTCAGTTTATCCCTTGTTTGTGATATCCAGTGAAAATGAGGCAGTAAATGGCTAGTAGGAAAATTCAAAATAGAGGCTAATGAAATCGTATTAGGCAGGTGCAGCAAAATCATAATGTTTTGGAATGCACAGACACTTGTCATATAATGTGATGATGGTGTTAACTGCTTCTTGGATAGAAGTCTTACTTCATACTCCACCAGTTCACAGAAATTACACTATTATAATGAAGCAAGCTATGATAGTAAAAGCTATATCAACCTATTTTGTAATATTGATTTTTATATATATCAATCAGATTACTTAAAACATTTTTTAGTTTTTTAAAATGAAACATAAGAAGATTCTCCAGTTTTTAATGAAAAATTTAGTTGCACAGGTTAGATACAAATAGAAATAGTTAGACACAAATAGAAATAGATACAAATAGAAATAGTACACATCAGTTAATGCCCAACCCTTCCTTCCCTTCATCACCAAACATGCATAGCTTCACGAAGCAAAAAAAGCCTTAACTTTGGAGACATTAGACATCTTTTCCTTCTGAGGTGTTTCTTTCTATAGACGACACAGACCACACTGAGCACAGAATCTGAACAATAAACTTCTATGACGCTCCCTTTAATGCCACTTGGAAACCTATGTCAAAGAACTCCAAATTAAAGCTGTAACAGGATAATATGCCAAAGGAGTGAATGCTGCATATGCTACATAATTTTATCTCACAATGAATATCCTCTCAGAATCCTGGTGGTTTTAAGCATTCATTTCCAGATCAGTCCATATAAAACAGGATAGGAAACAAATACTTGAATTCTTAATCCTATCCCTTCATGGCTTGGACTGTCTCTTTACTATGATTTCTCACCCAGTATCACAAGACCATAGTTCTGGCAGGGCAATTCCTATTAAGGATGGTTCGATTCCACAGTATCGATATCTTGCAATAAAACCCCAAATAAGTGAGAATATAAGCCAAAACTGAGGCTTAGGTTTTCCAACTTGTGGCAGCAGACAAACAGCACTTCATGCTTCACTTATTACGGAGACAAAATAATTCTGACCAAAGGTGGACTGAAATTCATAAATGCTATTTAGCCTATCCTTATAGTAATGGACAACATAAACCAAAACCAAGCAAACCCCACCTCCCCCCAGAAGCATAAAACAAAAACCCCTCAACAACTGAAAAAAAACCCAATCAAAAAAATAAAGGCTTGAATTAAAGCATCTTTACCACACAAAAAACATTTACATCAAACAAATTGCATGTGTAATTGTATTTTGATCATGTTCTTATTACCCATTATAAATCTTGTGTCTGAGTATAGATATTGCACAATTACTTTCTACATTTGGCGTAATTGTTTTGGGTTTAAATGTTATTCATTCTAAGAGAAAAATACAGTATATAATACTATATAACAAAGGAAGCATTTATGAGTAATGATGCTGCTCAACAGACCCATTTTCATTTTCCCATTTAATAACTACAGAGCTACTGTAATGGTTATGTTACATGTGTGGCCAAAATTATGTGGCAATTGCTAATATAATGATACAGCTCTGGTAACTCTACAATCCCTGAAAACTGAATAAGAGAGTCTAAATAAAAAACGCTGTTATCACACCTATCTGTAGCCAAATGTTATGTTAGTAATATTCCAATTAGGAAAAAAAACATTTAGGCTTTTATATCCCAATAGGTGTCGTTCAGTTCACCTCATTTGAGTCACCAGAAAGTAAGGAGTATAGTCTACACCTAAATTAACAATTTATTGCAACATCCATTATCAAAAGATAATTAATTCCTTCTTGAAGTATGTGGGCTGGACTGACCTCTGAAGAACACATTTGTTGATCACAGATCACTATGGGACAAGTTTTGTAGATTAGGCACCTAACTGAAACACAGGTATTAGCTAAATGTTCTCAGACAGGCTTTCAGACTTTTGAAGTCAACCACTTGTACGTCATATATTTTTCTGTATCATTTGACTTCCCTCTAACAAACAGCAATTTCAATTACTCAAGAATTCTGAATTCTCAGAAAACCTTCCAAATCACACTGACAAAATAGAAAAGAAGCCTAGCAGACCATTGATACTCAACACCTCCCCAGTGGCAGGGAATTTGTTGAGTGAGGTATGCAGATGATCCAACTTGTGAGCTCTATCACACACTGAAGAAGAAAAGAATAATCTCAAAATCAGCCTTGTGTTGCAGAGCTTAAGAAGCTTTATATATGTATTTTACCAAAGAGAAGGCTGAAGAAAGGCTTGCTCTGCCCTGAGCAGAAGGTACAAATATATCAGTCAAACTGAGCAGCAATTCTCATACCTCCCCGCAGCACACATAGTTTATCACCCCATCTTAATTTGGAAAAAATACCCCCTGATGTTTCAGAAAAGAATCTAACAAGTCGTGAAAAAGTAGTATTGCTATGCAAGAGGAAACAACTTGATCAGACTGGCCAGATGACTAAATGAGGGTCTGAAGCACGAGACTAATAAATGTTACATTTTTGTGTTATGATGGTATTTAGAACAAAAAGAATGTGTTACGAAATGCCCCAGGAAGATGCAGTAGGTTACCTGAAAGATTGAGAACAACCCCTCAGTACACAAAGGCTGAAGATTTCTTCTGAAGAGCCGAATTAAATCATGCACATCTTGGAAGACTGCTCCGATTCACACCAAAGACTCTGAATGATAGGAAGCTGGATCTTTGCATCATCTGTCAGACTGCAAGAAAATCATACCGTAATTAGGCAAAGAATTTCCCTAACCTCAGTTAAAAGTCTGGACAGAGGGATCTTTATGCCTCACACTATTTAAATGCATCCATACACAAGTACTTCTAAAGACAGAGCAACTCAACTTCCTCTTGGATAATGCATTCTTTTTGCCATAAGGCTTGATATGCCAAATTGTGAATCTCCTTTATCCCACTTGTTTGTTTTAATAATCATTTTAATGTTCCTTTTGGATTGCGGTAGTTTTAGCAAAGCAGGAAGAAAAGCAAAATCTTTAAATTCCCTAATTTTTTAAATCTTTTTTTACATTGCTCATCTCTGGGGTGTGTTTCTGAAGTTAACTCTGAAATGAGTTTCCATTAGAACCCTTTTTAATTTACTGTATTTCTACACAAGAGCTCCAACTTTGTAAGTACAGTGTGTGGTCTTCATTTTGAAATGTATATCATTATGCATATCAGTATTCAATTGTGACCATTTAATTAAATGCTTCAGGTCATTCTTAAGACCAGATGTACTGGAAGAAAGGAGGAATTCCCTGAGGGAGAATGGGTTGATGCAGTGAATATACTCCATTTGCATAGCTGCTATTGAGCAGCCTCTTCAATCAGGTCATCAACTGAATCTATACCTTGCTCTGCATTAGTATCCAATCCTTATAATTTCTTATCACGGAAATGTTGTATGCTTTGCAGACTTCACGTATATGACTCTACATATTCTCTATATGTCTCCAGCAAATATTAATTGCTCAGTAACAGTCCAGTACTTTCTTTTTTCCTATTAGCAACTTAAATTTGTCATCTATGAGGGAGTCACTTTTAAACTTACACTGCAAAAAACTGTTATTCCATGTAATGAGAGCTTTCACTCACAAAGAAGCCAGAGAAATCCAAATACTAAGATACCAACTGCCTGTTTTGACCAGGTCTGCAAGCCAGTGAGAATAGACAAATACAGAAAGTTTGAAAAGATAAATTCCACAAAACATGTAATGCAAGAATCAGCATCTTTAAGGTCCCAACTCAATTGTTCTTTTATTTTATCCAGAATCAATATCTATCTGGTTAATATATAATTCCCAGGTCATGATTTTCACCTTATCCAGTACTTGGACAATTTTACATCCTCCATCTTTCACTCAACCCTCATTTTCTTGTTAATTTTGATATTAACTGTGGTTCAGGATTACACAGTTACTTCTGTGACTCCAGGATTTATGTCATTTAGTCTAGATGATTACACATTGTACACGTTTAGTAAATGTTTCTTCTTTCTCTCCCCAGTTATTGCTGACAACCCTTCTATTTCCCAAGGACTGGAAACAGCCTCTTTATTTCAAATCCTGGCATGTTATTCCTTATACAGGTTTTACAAGGGTATTTTTAACCCAAACACTTACTTTGAAAATATTCCCTTTTTACTTACTCTATTCACTATTTATATCCCTGCTCCATTTTTCTCCCCCTTAGCAATTGCATGAACCTTAGTAATTTGTATTTACTACCTTTTTCCTGTTTTTATATCCCTTATCCTGTTTTATTGCCGCTCTCCTGTCTCCTTTTGACCTAAACAATAGCCTTGTACACTGTAGCATTATTTAGAGAAGAGCTGGGAGTGAATAAAACATCTATGCTAAATTTAATTATTTCTTATCTAGGTAGAAATAATAGTATTATATAACTTTATATCTATTGGAGGAAACATTCCTGCTGCTTTCCAAAATCAGGATTACTGATACTTTTGTTGATTAAGATAATGCAGCTCTCAGTGGCCTGGCCAGCACACAAGCAGTACAACTTTGCTACAAATGTCCACTTTGGTGGCTAACCAGATTCAGGCTCTTCCATATGAGTGAAATGAGATGATACCACACACAGCTTCATAGCTGCAGGACTTGCTTTGCGGTATCTATGGATTTGCTTAATCCTGCTGTAGCTACATGTTTAACTATGGGATTGAAAATAATATTTGACTTCCGTTTTTCAATTTAATTCTTAAAAATGGTTTACTTTATACAGTAACAGAGATTAAACATATTGGAAAGAGTGATTTTTATGGAAAAAATGAATGCATGCCATTTAAGTGACAAGTCAATATGCTGCAAAAATAATTAACAGTAGAGATAAAAATACTAGGTGGGGAAAGGATATTTTGCCAGTGGTGAACCAGTCTTCTCAAAAAGAAAAATCGCTAGGACAGGATCTGCCCATTAATCTGCTTTGTATTCCCATCTGTGCAAAAATAAATATATGAGTGGAAGGAAAGTCTGCAAGAGCAATCCAACACTCCTGAGTTCCTAAACTCCCTGTCCTCCTTCCTTTCTCAGCTGCAGTTTCTAGCAAAGGTTCATGTTCTCAGTGCATACTGCTTCCTGGTCCATGTTCGCCTGTTTTTAAGTGGTGCTAGAGAGAATAAATGGATAACAGAACAGCAGCTGAGGGCAGGACTGGAGTGAGCAGGCTGAAAGATCCTTGAGGGAAGAGAAGCTTCACAATTGTTAATTGTTTTTCTCTGTACAACAGAGGAGATAAGACTTGGTTTTATCTGAATGCTCTCTGAACCAATTGTTTTTCTTCTTGTTGTCCTTACAATACCTTCACCCAGTTTGAAGTCAGCTAGTTAATAGAGTCTTAGCAACTTTCTGCCATTTAAGACATGAATGGATTTGGGGAAGCTGTAAAATATTATTTAAGCGTAGAATTTAACCTTCCTTGTTTTGTCATGTGATTACAGTGTGCATTATAGTGCATTAGCCTTTCAATGAATCCAAAGTTCAATTACATACATACATACATACATACAAATACATACTGACAAACTCCAATTAACTGGGGTTTGGGGAAAGCATGTGTATGTAAATAGGCTTGAATTTCTTTAATGCAAACATCACAGTTTTGTTCGTATTCCACTGCAAAACACTGTACCAGACATGAAGACATCTTCACCCACACTCAGTCTAAATGATAACCCTCAAATTAAAAGAAGATAAACAGTGGATGACAATAGTAAGTTCTCATACACATCTCTCCTCCTTTACACAGTTTAAGAGATTATTTTCACAATCCCTACGATTAATTTTTCTTGGGAAGAGATAGAAAAAATGCAGTAGAAGTAGTCCTTATTATATGGAATCCCAAGCCAGGGACTTCCATACTGTAAAAGTACTCTGAAATTCAGCTCTTTATAAATCAGAGTATCAGACATTACCAATTCTTGTTTGGATTTGACCTGAATGCCTTGTCTGTCCTTACAATACTTAATGTTGATAAGCTTTATTAAAGTAATTTTTGAAAGTATTTGAAGACAAATTTATTTAATTATCTGATACAACATATGAATACTGAGTACGATGCTACTTGATACTCCCTTTGCCTTGTTACTTTTCAGTCTAATTAAGAATGATATGTCTTGAAATAAATTTATTATACAGTATGCTTAGGTAACAGCTTCTTATATATAAGAGGGCAAAAAGAATCTGCTTCTCTAAGACTAGCTTGCTGAGAGCTAATTGTGCTCCAGCGACTGCTGTGTGACACAGCAATATCCAAGTTCATTTTAACCTCAATGCTTACTGATAAAACTAAGTTTAGCAGGCTTACACACAGAAAAGGCTCTTCCATGCCGAGAAAGGAGAAATGCTATAACCTTGATCTTACATTTCCTTTTATTTTTTTGGGGTGTGTGCACAGATTTACAAATCAGAAATATTCTGAATAACATTATTTTTAACCTTCATGCTTAAAAAGATATCTACAGAGGTCTACTGATTTTTTATTTGATTAAATACATGTTAATGTGAAATTGGAAGATGGCCACTGTGAGTTCAGAGTGGGTGACCAAGAAATTTTACAATTTACTAAGTTCAGTAATTTTTTCTGTGCCTGAGAGCACAAAGAATGCACAGGCTTTGCAACAGACAGAAGCTGTAATTTTTTTTTTCTGATGGTAGAAGACAAGTAAGGTGCAGAAAAAGAGAAGGTAGAACATGTTATCAGTAGAAACAAAATAACAGCTATATTCAGGTACAGAAGATATAGCAAAACACCACTATGATGCCGTAAACTTACTTGAAACAAAGACACAAGTAATTACAAAGAAGTTGACAATTTTTAAAGAAAACTCTTGGCTAAGGGTATTAGCTATCACTAACAAGGTCAGGACTTGATAAGAAGTGCATATGGTTAAACCTATCTGTAGACACATTCCATTATTCATCTAAACAGAATCAGCATCTCTTACATGGTAGATAGTTTAATTTTTGTGCTACAAGTTTCTTAAAACACATTTAGGGAGAAAAACACAAGTGAAACATAATCAACAGGGAAAATCCACAGAGAGGAATAAGAGGCAAAATGCATAGGGGCATAGTTGGATTTCATTAATTCTTAATAACACTTGAAAGTATTTGCTGTCCAAATTTTCTGTTACTATAATCTCCATTTCACTAGAGATTTTTTTGCATGGCTAATAAATACACATTCAGTATGGCCTCTGAGAAAGATTATTCTTCAGGTTAGAACAGAACTGTTAGAGAAACAGTAAACTAACTCTACTCTGCAAACTAGCAAGCAGAGTATGGTGGGAGTGTATCACTCTGGCTAGTTAAAGCTTAGCTTAGAGGCTGCAGCCTTTGAGAGTGTCTTCTTACCAAAGTCACAATGGCCTTCGAAACACATAAAAATGGAAGCAAAAATAGTTTTGAGGCACCTTTTTTGCTGTCAGCTGAAGGACAGATTGGATTACAATGACTGTTGAGTATTTGTGGTTTTCCACTGAATATAAACTCATTAGGTACTCTTCTACATCTGTTTCTCTATTCTTTGCTTGTCCAGTCAGTATATGAAAGGCCTGAAAGCCATCTGTTTCTCCAGAGTATTTATCAGAGCTGTTCTCCTTAAAGGTGTTCAGAATGAGCCCGTGATGGATGGAGACCTGAGCAAAAGCCAAAAGGCATTTAGAAAGAAATGGTCTGTCGAAAAAGAGGGCCCAAGCTTGGGGTAATTGTAAGAGTAAGGTGGTTTTGACAACCACAAGGGAAGCAAAAGTGAGAAAACTCAAAAAGCACTGAAGTGAATCCTTAGGCAGCTTCCTTTTGTTGTTGTTTTCCACTTTTCCTGAAGAACTGGACTGTCAGAAAGTAGTCAAAGGGTTCTGCTAGGCTAAAAGTTAACAAAGGAACCTCTGAGCTTTACTTTATTGGGTGTTTTTCTCTCTACTCTTCCCAGTACACTGATTCCAACTGCTCAAAACCTGGATCAAGTGTATTTGAACCATCTGTCACACTGAAATTTCTTTTCCTGTATGCTCTGCAGATGCTATCTTCTCTATTTCAGTGTCCATCTTGGAACAGTCGACGGTTTACATTTAAAAGCATATTGGTCAAAGAAAATAGCTTGAAGGATTAAACTTTATTAAGCTAGCTACTGAAGTCCTGCAAAAATTAAACAATACCTCATCTGAAACTCAGCAACTATGCATCTGAGCAAATCTGCAACTCAAATATATTTTGAACTTTTACTTAAAAAGGTGACAAATACATTTAACATAGCATCCAAATATATTTCTATCATTGTTGCATACCTGTGAATTAATTTTGTGTACTCATAACCATGAACTGTTTCAAGACGGGTAACTTGTATTTTACAAAGAATTCACTGTTTAGCAAGACAATGTTTGTGCCATATCAAATCCTCATGGAGCTATAGGAGATACCCAGATGGTGTTTCATTCACCTCGATAAAGCGCTTAAGTTTGAAAGCTGGTCACACACAATATACCTAACAGTAGAAGATGAATTTTCTCTGGAAGAGTCCAATTCAAAGCACCTAAGTTGAATTCTTACTTTGAATTTTCCTCTGGAGAAATCTGACTTTCTCATCATGAATTTCATTGGAGGCTTAGGAGATGAGTTTATGATTTAGGCACCAAAAACTCTTGAAGTTAGCTTGCACGATATCTCTTTATGCATCAAATAGGCTGAACTGAACCTACTGAAGAACACTTTCTCTTCATCTACAAATATGGACATAATAGGCTGTAATAAATTTCCAGTATTCAAATTCAATTAAGCCACCATTACTTTTTTCATAAAATTACCATATATGTTTGGATTAAAAAAAAAAAAAAAGGAAGAGAAGAGAGAAAAGAAAAAGAGGCGTTTCCAAGTCCTTTTAAACTCGTATCTTCATTGCTGAGGCTGGCAAGACTGTGAAAAGCACTTTGACTATTGAAATCCTTGCTATTTTTCCATATAGATTGCTAGCAGCAGTTATAGCATTCCTGATTATATTTAACCAACTTACTTGTCAAACAGAATAAGGGCATTTACCTTCTGGAAAGAATATGAAAATGAGCAAGCAAATACTTGCATAAATAAAGAAGACACACATGAAGCAGATTTCACCGCAGTATTTACTTGCTCTGGATGAGCACAGCAAATACTTACTTGTTTTGGGTGACAAAGCACTGTGATCGAGAGATTTTTATCCAGAATAGTATCAACAACATGCAGTTCTGTTTTCTTCACTCACTGCCTGTCAGCCCCCTCTGAAATTTGCTGTATTTCAGGTGCTGTCTCTGGTTACCTTCACACAAGTCAATGATTTGTGTCCCATTCAATTTAGGTCATGTGAAAGTACTCATAGCTCCTTGCCATATGTCAGTGGATGATAATTGCATTGATCCACCTTGCAGTGGGCTCAGTGAGGGCACTGTTCCGATAACTGAATAACCGAAGGCTATTGCTTGTTAGAATTAGTAAATTTGTTTGACTGGTTTGATTCCAATCATACTTGACAGAGAGATACATAAAATAGGGAGTGCTAAATGTGCCAATAAGAGAATTACTTTTCAGATTATGTTGCTAGTAGAGATATTGATGAGTATGCTTTGTGAGATGAATACAGCAGTTTGCCACATTCTATTTTCCATTGAACAGGTGAATGTGTTCTGATAAAGAAAAATCTGTTTTCATCTCTAGACTGTTTAAAAGATAAGTATTGTTTTAAAGAGCATAGCAATTTTTTTGTAACAATAATTTTCACTCTTCTACTTAAAAATTCTCAGCAGGAAAGAGCTATGAATGAGAAGCCCTATCCTTGTGACAATGGGAATTCAACCCCCAAATTTATAAGAGAGACTTAAAACAAAGCTGTTGGAAATATAGCTTCATTTTGGGGTATAAGATTCTAGTAACTGATCCTTCATCAGAGCCCAGTTCCATTTTTTTTCTAAAAATTACTTTCTTAAGATATTTAAACCATCAACATTTCTGGTTAATGCCCTGAATATCTTAATTAAAAAGCCCCAAATATCCAAATATAAAGATGCCAGCAGGTGATTAAACTGTCAGTGTTCAGACAACGCATTTATCATATAAGTGTACTTATAGTTAAAACTCCTAATTTGAAGAGTAAGACCTTTTCATGATTCTCGTCTTTATCTTGTATGAGAGTATTTTCTAGTATTCTTCTTAAGCAGAGTAGCTCTATGTCTGGGAAAAGCTAGGTGTAGAATGAGAGATTAACAGCTTCATTTTAAAGCTGTCTCTTAGCATCCACAGCTCCAAAGAACTTGTATAAAAGGTGCAGATGTTCAGCACCTGTTAAAGAATATTGCCAGGAGGATCATGTTTACACTGTGACATGCATCATGCCAAACATCTATCAGCATTTGTAGGACTTATGTAGGTTTTTAAGTCCCTCATGTTTACTTCCTTAAGTTTTGGGCAAAACTTGGTGTTCTATACACTAAATATTTCAAGAGTCAAACATTAGCATTAATCTTATTGCTGTTTAGCCAAATTTTGCCAGCTTTTTTTACTCTGCTGAACACAGATACAAGGAAATACCGTCAATAGTTTTAATGGGGTGGCTTAGAAAGAAAAATGGAGTGGAAGCATGTGTTTAAAAGGGGGGCTATCCATAATCACCTAAGACTTGTAAACCATAACTGAAAGCCAAAGACTACTACCCACCCACTTGTAAATGCATTTAAAAAGAAGCTCTGTTTTATATCTATTTTTTTACTCCAACAAAAAACACACATAATTACTTTGTAGGCAGAAAAGGAAATGAAAACATATTTAAAATCACTTAAGGACATCTGAACTGCTTTAGTAAAGTTACTATATGATATACTTATTTCACTTTTTAGAGCTCAATTAATGTGACTGAGGGTAAACAAAGTGCGTATTCTGATATTATATTGTTCAGTGTGAATGTCCCATACACTACCATGTTGCCTGTACTTGAACAGGTTAGATTGCAGGACTGCAAGAATACCAGCAATGTTAATTTGTTGAATTTGTCATTGGACAGATATTTTCAGCAAAAATTGTAAGTGTGAAAGTAATAAAGAACAAGATTCTATTCTTGAATGCTGAAAAACATGGTCGTTAATTAATACATTAAGACTGGTTGGCTGTTATTCCCATCTTTGGGAAAAACAGTGGGTGTATCAGCACATATTAATTGGCAGGAAATTAAATTTCTAAGAGAAGAAAATTAGGATAACTGTAACTCCTAGGGTTTGTTAATTCATCAGCACAGCAGGATGAGCTTGAATAGCAACTAGTGAGCACATGTTGAATAAGTGAAACCTGTGTAAAGAGTTTCAGTGTTTGCTGACCTCCAGATGATGTGGAAATTTTGCGTCATCTGATTTAACTTTTACTGAAGTGAGAAGAAAACTTTGAGTTTTAAGTTCTTCCTATACACATCCTAAATTACAAATCTTACCTAATTAGTGATAGTGAATCAGATGACTATTTTTGGTTATGATTATAATTAGTTACATGCAAAATAATTATTGAAAATTTAGCATGAATTTAATGAAAATCTGTGCCTACCAGGCACACTCAGTTTACACATAGATTTTAGATCATAAGTGGAAACATTTAAAACAGCTAAAATCTGTGTTTTAAAAATCAGAAGTGCTTACTGAAAACTGAAATGCCTACTCATACAGAAGAGCAAAAATATTCTTACCACCCTCCTCCAAACTATGTCATTAGCCATGTTTTCCTACCTATTTAACTTTTTTAAAGTTTTTTTAAACAGCACATTACAGAAAGGATATCAGATTGAAAGATCTGAAAAAGCTTAGTTTTTATCTACTACAATAATAAGAAAGAAAAATTGTGATCCAAAACAAAAATAGCAACAAGAAAAAGACAAAAAATGTGTAAAAAGAAGGAAGAAAATAAAATAATGTAGTTGGTTATGGATATCTGGTGGCTGGTTTAAATGGGCCTACTGACGTGCTCCTTTAACATGCAATTAGATATTCTGCTGATGCCTTACAGAAATGTTTCACAAAGCTTTTACTTATGGGCAATTCTTCTGGTAAAGCACGAGATACTGATTTCTTTGTTTCTTTGGTTCACTTTTTAAACAGTAGCCAACCATACTTTGTTGCAGGTATGCTTATTGGGCTGAATTCAGTAATAATAAAAATACACGTAGATTGCATTAAAATTAAGGTACTTAAACTTCACTTAATTCAATGCTTTGCTCCTCTCATAAAATCACAATTGATGTTGAGCAATGAGGAAGCCTCAGAAAATTATAAGGTGGCTGTACTCAGGCTAACCTTTTAACTATTCGCTGTGTTGGGTGATTTCAACAATGTCATACATTCATATTATAAAATGCTTCAGATGTATATTTGGGTTCCAAATCAACTTTCGAAACCATTCTGTTATTCAAATGCTTGAAAAATCATGCGCATGCATCCAATGAATACTTACTTTACTTGTTGAGTGACTGTTTGGCATAAAACATTATCCTGTCCAAATGTTTTCTACAGAACTGCATTCAATATAGACTAGTCAGCAGCTTTGGAACATAGGTCTTAAAATAACCAATACAGTCAGTTCTGCAATGCAAAAGGCAGCCTTTTCTTGCATCAAGTAGGTGTGACAAAAAGATCCTTAAACTCTTAGTCAAAAAAGAGAAATGTGATCAAGAAATTGTTAATTTCCATCTATTCTGATTTTTCTTTATCCACATCATTTGACCTTAGTCATTAATTTTCCCTAAGATGAGGGCTATTACCAGCCTAATCATCAAGCAGAATTTAGGTCCTCAGTTCCTCCCGTAAAAAGTTTTGACTGCTTAAACTTCCACTATGAGAAAAAACAGGAAAAAATGGAATGTGGGATGCATATGCTGACCAGCTGATAAAATTATGGGTTGTGGCATGCAGTACTTTGCAGCTACTGCCCTACAATAGCCATTTCTGCTTCAAAATAAGAAATCATCCCCAGGAGACAAGCACACAGTTCAGGAACAGCAGCTTGACTCCATTAGGCTGTCCTTCTAAATAAAAAAATTCTGCCTTTAAATGCCTAAAAAGAACTGTGGAAGTTTCTGTAAGCAGAAACAAAAAAATGCTATATTTGCACAGAAATGATGGTAGTTATTATTGCACAGCATTTTTAACATATGGAACCTGGAAGATTCCAGCTTGAGAGTCTAAAATGTACACATAAAATAAGTCCCTTCAAGGAAGAAAGAAGTTAGCCATGGGTAGTCTCAAGCATTAACATTCCTTCTGCACTAGTTTCAAGGCTGGTTTAAGTCTTGACCAACCACTAACAATACGTCAATACCAGCCTTGAATATTAAATACCTCCTATTTATTGCACAGAACTAAATGCCTACACTGTTATTTCATAAGAAAGATCTGTACATCGATATACAGGACAGTTTCAAGGCACTGCTCTGAATATATTCACATGAAGATAATTTATAAGGAAAAGCAGTCTATAATGAAAGAAGGTGCACATAAAAAAATGGTCCCAGATGCTCAAACAGAAGTAAAAATAATACTATTACTATTATAATGCTCAAATAATGCTCAAAGAGAAGGTAAAATAATAACAATTTTTACAGTCATAAATTAAAAAAAATTCTGACACTATCAGCCAAACATGCTACTGAGTAAACCACAGTGAAACCCCATAGACGACCATGCCTTGAAGGCCACGCACTTAGGTTGGACCTGCAGCATATTCTCTGATGCTCTTTAGTATCAATACAGACAATATTTCCACCTTCCCATTTCCCTGTCCAGAGATCTCTCCATTGCAAATATCATCTTCCTTTAATCTTGGTATCCTCTCTAAATAACCTCTAGAGCAGTTTTTGGTCAAGCTACACTTAAGTGTAATGAGTAAAATGTATATTCAGGTGCTCCGCAATTGCATCTGAGATGGCATGCATAAAAGTGTGGTACTCTTTGTGCAAATGCATTGTATATGATAAATACGATGGGTATTGCCAGTATCTTCTCTCAGCATGCTGCTTTCATCTGTCACTGTTCAGTGAAAAAGTGCCAAGTAAGCGAGAACAGTGAGAACTGCTCATATAATCATCACTTCACTGGACCAAGAAGGCTTCTTAGCACTATGATTAGTTTTTCTGAGAAGTTCTTTCCTGAGAATATTCTTGAGGTTTGGCTGGTGTTCTTACACCTGTATTTACTTTCTGTTCATTTGTATGTTTCAGGTAATAAGAAAAAAAAAAAGTGGTTTTTGAAAGTCCTCAAAGTGACACACTGCTATTGTAAGAATTTAGGTTATAATTCCAGTAATCTTTTTTTATGCTCTACTCAGAGCATAACTTGAAGTTAGGGGAAGTTATGAAGTATAACAACACACTGGTTCACATTATTTTCTGAGGATTGAGCTGTGATAATCTGGGGATCTTGTATGTAATTGATGAGTGACAGCTGTAATGTGAACTCCAGATTTAATAACCATCTCCTGCCTTATGTCTTTCCTGCAATGCTACTGTATGTTGCTTACAAGTGACTTTGTGATGGACTGGAAGACAGCAGTCTCTCAACATCTACTAAAATCAGTCAGCCAGAGCACAATTGCTCTTACCAGGGAGCAGAAATAATTCTGAAGTACAGAATCCTTAATAAGACTTCTCTTGTGTGTTGGGTTTTTGCTGGTTTGGGGTATTTTTTTCCCTTCTGTTTGATATTCTCTAAATGCACCATCCCTTTCTGGAGGGGAAATAATAGGAATGATCCTACTCAGTATACTTTGCTGACAGGAAGAACTTGAGAATGGGGAGGATGCTGAATCCACTGTGCTTAAGTTCCCAAGAGCAAGATTTAAGAGTACATCCTTGAGATAAGGCAGCTCCCTATTTTCTATGTAGAAATTGCTGCTCTGAGTTTTGTAATCTTTCCATGCATTGACAGAAGCTGAACTGGGGTTGGATTCCACTCTGGAAACCAAGCAATAAAAACTGAGGAGCTGCAAGGCTGGCAGTGACCCAAGACTCTTGATCTCAATAAGCCTCAAGAATAAAAGTCTGGACACTTAAGTTTTTCTATCCAGAGTCAAAGGATAACAAAGGATGACAGCAGATAGCAAAGAATTACTGGGGTGTTGTTCTTTTGTTTGTTTCAGATCAGCACATTTCTTAACTGATCAAAAATAGTTACTTCAAAACTTTAGTTGATATACTTTTTTACCGTCAGCTACTGCTGAAGTGAATTATAAATAGGACAGCAAAAGCTTGTGTTTAGCATTTGCATAGGCTGTTAATGTTGGCACTAGTCACTGAGTATTGGCAACTTATCTTTAAGAAGGGTGGTCCTAGAACCATCACCCAAAATATACTTAAAATGAGAGTATATATAAAATGCTAAGCCTCGTTTACATTAAAAGCATAGACATCCAAAGAAATCAAATGAATGTTCTGTCCTGTAAGGGAAACTTAAACAGCGGTCTGATAAAATCACTGGGAAACAATAGGTAAATGTGTATTTATCGTTTGCATTTATACAAAACTTTTCTAAGCTATTTGAGCTTTCTTTCTCTCAACTAAGCATTCAGTGCTTCTTGAATCGCGATTATGACAAAACCATATTTCTTTAAAATCTTTCCTAAAGCCATATCAGAAGCTTTTCAGTTGCAGTTCCCTTCCATTGAATCCAGATTACTTGGGGTGCTTTTTAATGGAAAAAAAACCCCATGTTTTAAACAGGTACATTGGCAATTTCACTTCAATTAGGACATAAGAAATTCTCGAATAATTAGGAAAAAAAAGCTAACCAGAAAAATTGTAAGAGAAGAGAAACCAGATTGTCCTTTATCTTACTCCAACTGACTCTGCTGAAGTCAAGGAATCTGCACAGTGTAATGAAATGATGAATCAGACCTAGTGCCTTTCTCCATTGCAAATTTAATGTTACGGAAAATTATATTAAAGTATAATATCCATACTTTAGGGCTTACCAGAAAATGACTCATGATAAACACTGGGTTTTTTGAAATGGTATTAAAAAATAAATTTAACTTCTCTCTCCTCTCTCTCTCTTCTCCTTCAATATTTCAGAGTATAATTTAAGAACACATCCTTCATTGTGTTCAATAATTCTTTCTTGGGGGAGGGAATTCAGAACTTTAATGGTAACTTTTACATTCATGCATAAAGTTATGAAGGAAACTTGAAGTAAAAGTGAACATTTCTGAATACAGAAGTAAGGTAGCACAAGGAAAGGCATGTTCCTCTTTCTGAAATTGCCTTTGAGTACGGCAATTTTAAGTGACATGAAGGATATTTCAGCTTTTAGAAACTGAATTTCATTTACAGATTATTAACTGTCTCAATATGTCTTTGTTATAAATGTCCATTTACCTCCATATTGAAAACATTTTTATTGACTTAAACCTGTGCCAGTTCTTTTAGATAATTTACAAAATAAACTGTCAAAGAATGTAACAGGAGGACCGGCTGTCAGATGTCAGCCTGCCTTTGACGAGCCCAGTGGCAATGAGGAGAAATCCACTTTTCTCAAAAAAATCACACAACGAATCAACACCTCCCTCCAAAAGATTGAAACAAAATAAAAACCCAATCCAAACCCAAACCACCAAAACCAGCACCAAAAAAAACCCTCGTTGTCTGACAGTTTCAAGTTAACTCTGCCAGATTTTTTGAGGGTGTCATGTTCTGATTTATGGTGAGATACATGTTTATGATACTCAGCTAAATAGAAGTCATAAAGCCTTCTCCTTTCCCAAAGTACTGCATCAACTACTGCATTCCGTACTTGCAGCCCTGAGAATATGTATTTCCAAGATTTAGAGAGTTTAGTGCTTTTATTAAGCCTCTGTCATGATTTAAAAGGGAAAGACATAGACAAAACTACTTGAGATACCTCAGTAGAAAAAATGCACCGAAATCAATACACATTAAACTAATGTCAGTCACATAGCAGTAACAATTTTCTTTCTACCATCACTAATGCCTATTTCAGAAATAGTTTAGCTTTATTTTTTTTTTATTTCTTTCTTCTTTTAAATGCCAAGTTTATTAACTTTTAAAATTAAATGCTCTTCAGCACTGTCACAGATCAATTGGCACATTCAGGTAAAGTGCTGGAGCAGTGGGAATGAAAAATCAGTCAGTGCAAAAAGTTGCAGAGGTCATTCCATCACTCCACTACCAAAACTCACTGTCCCATGTAATGTGCTGAAGAAGCATCTGCAGCTGAAGAGAATTTCTCTTAAGGTCACATCCCTTCCTACTGCAGTAATGTGGGAAAACTCGACAATGACAGCACAAACCACACAGAGGTGTAAGCTGATAGAAGCAACACTGCAGGTTACATCTTCTGTTTGTCCTTCCCTCCTGACCACAATCCTAGGCATTCTCAGGAAGAGTCTAAATGGTGCATTCAGTCTTGGTATTGGATCTATTTCCCCATGTAAACTACATTGATTTTATAAAACAAACACACAGCAAGAAAAGAAATTTCCATGACAACGTATTGCAGCAACTAAACTTGTACTTGGAACCACTTCTCATTTTAGTTCTTAAAATCAAAACTGGTCTCTAGACTGTACTGGTCTAACTACAATCATCATTGGTCCAAGATACATTATTAGAAACATGTGAACTGAACATAGGGAGCTATCCCCAAGTGCAGCCACTTCAGTACTTTGCAGTTACTCTTAACTGATTTCAAAGCATCATCCCTTCTGCTGGAGATCCAGTGCTGACTGATTCAGCAAGCAATGCCACCTGCAGCTTAGCTCTCAGTTCAGTAGCGCTACCAGGTACCTGGCTGAACCAGAGCTCCTCTTTCTGCTTTTCTCAATCTATACACAATTCTTCTTTTTATTCATGTAAGCATTCCACATGCCCTTCTATAAAGACATAGAACACATCCCTCCTGGAGTCCACTGTAAAGCATAACTTGCCCCTTTACAGTATTACACAGTTTCCTTTTGTAATTCTCTCTCTCACCAATACTGTGCTGGCTCAGTGCCACAAAAGGAGGAAAGATGTAAGAAGCAAGTATTGTCACAGATCACATAGCAAGAGCTGGAAGATTGCTTCGATTCTGTGGGGCAGGAATGGAACAGAAGCACTGTTACCACACACTCTCAGAAGAAAGACTAGTTGGTATTAAACAGAAGCCTAACTGAAAAAGTCCTGAAATATATATATACACACATATATATATTTCACATTCAAAGCTGCATTTTATTAGTTATAGAAAACCTGTAGTGCTCCTCTATGCAAACTTACCATCCACAGGGGTCGTCATCTGACTTGAATTGCAGACTGAATTTTGCATGATGATGATGAAACAGAAGAAATCATGATAGTGCATTCCATTCCTTCAGGAACATAAGAAATGCAATCAAAAAGGTTTGATTTCAGGTTGCTGAAACCTATTTTAAGTTTACAATGCCTGCAAATCTATCCATTAATCCTTAAAAAGAAGCTGCTGTCACTACTTGTTACTATGAAAATCATCTGAAACCAGTCCTTACTCCAAATCCTGACATAGATACTTTGAATAATTTATGGTTTGTTTAATTTTTTTTTTAAATGACTTTCGTTTGTTGGGAAAAACTTCTGTAAGCTGGAAGAATTCCTAGATAATGTAGAGATGTCACATAGCACTCAGATACTGACATATACTGAATATCACTGCTAACAGCTTGACTTATTTGATTGCAGATATTAATCAGGAGACATATATCTTTGAATCTGACTCAATTGTTTGATTACTGCATGAAAAGCAGACTGTAAATTTAAGTGCTTTGTCTATTTCTTATAAGAAATAAACCTTTTTAGTTGCTTAATTCATACCCTGATCAAACAATTATTTTAATTCAGTATAAAAATCACAGAGGCACTAATCAAAAGTAGTTAGTTAATAATAAAAGAACAGACAAAAGCCCCTGGAATGACAACATGGTTAAAGAGTTGTGTGAAAATTGTCATACTATTTTGAAAGAAGTCAAATGTTTGATGTATTTTTTTTTAAAAAAAACCACTTTTCTTTATTTCAGTCAATATTAATCTCTAATTGATGAAATAAATGCTACTGATGTTTCTCTTTGAAATGAATGGACACAAAAATGTTCAAAAGGAATCCTTCATAGACATCATGTATGGCCACATCAGAATTCTTGAGAAGTTAAACTACATCAGAGTGAGAACATTAATAGAGGCCTAAAACAGAGGAATTGATCTGTTGAAACCAAATGTAGACTAAGTATCAAAAGAAAATCATGCTAAAATTATTCCCTTTTTGAAACACACAATCTATAATATTGGGATATTTTCTGAAAATTTATTTTGAAATACTTGTTAATTATATAATTTTTTTTAAATTAAATTCTCCAAACACGAGAATTCTGCTGTAACAATACCATTAGGTTTGCTAAAACATACAAAATAAGTCCTTATTCTAGATGGCATAATGACATACCTAAATAGAATTTGGACATAGTCAGGATTTATGTTTTCTAAAGTGACTGTTGTTTGTAAATGTTCAGTATGAGACAGGATGTATAACCTTAGTTTTTAGTTCTTTAGTTCTGAAAATTAAAAGGCTTCTCTAGTCGAGCTTATTCACTATTCAACCTCTGAAAATGAATCCTAAGAGTTTTACTAACATTCACTAACAGAATTGGTCAAGGAGTTGCAAAATCCCATTTCACAGTACAGTCAGGTCTTTCTGAACTCATGCACCAAAAAGCCATGTTTTAAAATGTTATCAGCTCCTTTGAGAGCTGTCCACAGAGACTGCCTCAGAAAGTCAAAGTAGTAGAGCACTGTAGGCTTTACAAAGATGGGTGTCTATATTTCAATGATACATTCAGAGGAGCAAAACTACAGAAATATAGTTTGCTATTAGAACTGTGCATGAATGAGATATTAAATTGATAGCAGTATAATATTTTGAAGGTACAAAACAGTACAGGATTGAATTTCATCCATTTTTAGTCCCCACTAACCTGAATCAGGTTGTACCAATTAGATAACACTTCATCAGCTGAAATTATACTTGATAACTGCATCAGTCACTTAAAAAACAACAACCCAAAACTTAACCTCGATCTCTTAGCTCCTAAATTTCTAATTTACTTCATCTCACAAACCCCCCTGAGCCTCGTTTATGCCAGGACTACCATCTAATTAAAGAAGGGCATGATCTTAACAGAGTACTCAGGGTAACTGTCCTATAATGTCCTCCTACTTGTTCTGCACTTTGTGTTTTGATAATATTCTAAACTATTCAGTATTGTAATTGCTTTTCTTCAATGCTACCTTTTCCACAAAGACATAAAAGAGGAACCATTAAATAAAATTGCTCCAGTTGCATGGAGTTTTTTCTTTCTCTTTTTTTCTTTTTTTTTTTTTTTTTGCTTTTCATTTTACAAAAATATCAGGGAAAGTCAGGCAAAGCTGGGTAAGTCCAAAGCTCCTGAATGAATTCAAGGGTGAATTTTCTCAGCCCTGTTCTGAGCTTGCCAATTTTAGTTGCCTAGTTAAGCAACCCTTCAACAGTTCAGGCACTGTGGGTACACACAGACTGTTGCCCTCCCCAGCAAGCAAGTCCTTCTGAAACTTCCAGTTTCAGGTTCTTCAGAGACAGCCTCTTTAGCACCCAATTGACACCAATACACTTCACACTCTCATTATACTTTGCAAGTGCTTTCTTACACAGGCAGGAAAAAGAGGACAACAATATTAGACAGTTTTTAACAAGGCATTTCAGTTTTTCACAGTGGGAAGTAATTTATGGAAAATAGTTTTCACTTTCCTTGCTGTTCCATATACAGAAGAGAGATATCTATCAAGGTTCTGCAGAAATGTGTGAATTCTTTTACTGAATCATACCCTTTAAAATATAGGCATTGACACCCACCCAAACAACAGCAGCAAGAATTCTTAGTACTATCGAATTATGAGTTCAGATGAGAGCTTTCATCCAGCAGTTTCCAGCAAAAATCCTGATGAAGCCTCAGAGAAAATTTCCTCAAAGCTACACAAATGTGGAATTCCATGGTCTCTACTACATATTAGAAGTTGGTTTAGGCCCATAGTGAAAATGTTCAGTCTAGGTGGCCCACAGGACACCTTGATTAGATATCCAGAATAAACACATGAAGGGAGGTATTAGACTGAATACTTTTTAACAACAAAAGCCTTTATGGTAACCTTAGAAGTTATTCTTTCTTGAGGACAGCGATTCAATCCAAACCAGTTTTTTTCTTTTACAGTACACAAGTCTATTGAATGGAATATAGAATATCCTCTGGCGAAGCAACTGGTTTCCCTGGATACAGCTAAGATTACACTTCAGCATATATTTTTCTTGCAATTCAGAGCTTAGAGGAGCTCAATTTGCCTTATTCAGTTAAAAAATGCAGCAAAGAAAAGCAAATGGAGCATTCTAAAGCAAGAAGTCTTATGAGGACTGCTGCCCTTTGAGATTATTAAAAAGGGGGAACATACAGTAATAACTGTATTAGAAACTTTTAATGTGAATATTGGGAGGATACATGCAATTCTAATAACTATTTTGAAACTATAGTATGGATTTCAATGTTTTCCCTCTAAGATTTCAAATATTTTTATCAATATCTTGCCAAAATCCAGAATAGTATGTCACATGATAGATTCACTTTTCTTGATACAGGTAGACTTTAACATACTGGAGTAGAAAATGTTTATTTATGAGACATTTAATTTAAAGCAGGATTTAAAAAAGATAACTGGCACTGAATGATTTTTTTAATATATATACTGAATACAAGAAACCAACAGTTAGAGGTGCCCCAGTCAAAACGTTTTTCATTACTGTACAGTTCATAGACTCCCACATACTTCTGCATCTCATCATTGCTCTAGAATATAAATATTTCTTCAGCTACAAATATAACCATGATCTTTAAATGATTCAGTTACTGCAGCTTCAATGATTAAGGTGTCTCCTTCATTAAATAACTTGAAGCAAGCTCTGTTATTCTATTAAGCTGTAGGACTTGGCCCTATGAAGCATACTAGATGTATTCTAGTGATAACTTACAAAATTTCCTGTAGATTCTTGAATCCAAGTAACAGATTCCAGAATTTTACTTTTTAAAAAAAGCTATTGTTTTAGCTTTTAGTGAGACTCAACCCCAACATGAAAAAATTCCTATTCAAGACACAATGCAAGCTCTTAATTAGAAACTTACAGCTTCACAAAAGTTTATATCCTCTTATTATGGATGTTATGATGATCAGTGATACTGATTTACATTAAACACTCACTAGATTGCTATTACTTTCATTCTGTGTTTAAAGAACAAACATCTTTCTGCCCAGTTTATATTTGTTCAAAAAGTCTGCAATGGTGAACTATTTTTATGATTTTATAAACTGAAATATATTTCCTGAGTTTGTCTGTTTTTTCCTTAGTTGAATCTCTCTGAAGACACTCCCAAACTTCTATGCAATTTACCATATCAGGTTCAGTTACTATGCCACAATTCATTTTGGCTCTTTGCAGTGTATTGTTTGCTGATTAACGAAGGAGACAGCTCTGTAAAACTGCGTATCTGCTGAAAGGCTATCGTATTTCTTGATCTTCAGTTCTTATTCCAGACAATGTCATGATAAAATTCAGTAGTGATCAAATTTCTGTTCTATCATTAGGGCTCCCTTATCTATATAAACATTTCATGTCCTATCTTTCACAATGTCTAGAGGTTTAGAATAGTTTTATTCACTTTTTTGCCACTTCTATCTTGAATCTTGATCCCAGCTTGTTCATAGTTGGCCAGAGGCTTGGGTTATCTTGTTTTGTTTTGCTTCATTTGTAATTTCAAATCCAACTTTGTTACACTTCCTGCATTGAATACTGACAAATCGAAAGGAAGTAATAAGGGAGACACAAGGCATGAATTTTAATACATAAATAAATAAAAAAGCTTGTGGACCTGTAGGTCTTGATAGTTATTTTGTTCGTAAAAGTTCATTTAACCTCAAACTGCATTAAAAAAATCTCTCATGTACACATTTGGTGAATACTTTGCAGAAGCTATATTTTAAGGACAGTTTTGTTTGTTTGGAGTGGACAACATAACTTGCATAGTTTTACTAGCCTTCCCTAAGTATGAAAATACACATATACTGATCATTACCATACATCTTTTTCTGGGAGAATATACAAGTCAAGAAGCATACTCTCTTTATAATAAATTCCAAATGACAAAAACTGTAACGTTTTAGAATACCTTACAGTTTTTTAATGGAGTGTCATTTAAAAAAATCCCTTGCTTTCAAATTAGACTTACTAGAGTTAAAATAGTTCTTTACTTATCATTTCCATACTTGCAATTCTGTACTAGGACATCTGAGAAATATTTCATTGCTGCTGGTAAATGTGAAATACAAACCTAGATTACTAACATAAACATTAATTTTGATGCATTGCATTTTAATTCCTTCATTGGTATCTTATTAATCATACTGCAAATTAAATGCATCAAAGCTTATAAATAATGCTGAATAAAGTTTAATACAGCAGTAGTACTGCACAAGTCTTAGCATTACCATTTCATTGGTAATTAAAATACATATCATGTATGATAGATTGTATAAATGACATTATGATTTATTATATTAAATAATTAATACATTCAAATTTCTCAAAACATTGCTTTTAGAGCAATTTATTTTGTTCTTTGACACAGTTGAAATGACATTCCCCATTTTTACTGTTCAGTATTAATTATAAAAATTGCATTTATCTAATTGTCTCTTCAAAGCAAAAGAAAAAATATTTTTAAAGGATTAAAATGCATCTTTCCAAAATGAGACTTCAGAAAAATGGCCACGTTCCTGCTGGACTTTTGAATTCTCAAAATTTACCTTTTGTCACTAATAGCATTTGCATTAAAAATGTTGTGACTACTTCAGGCTATGAAGATTTTGATATAAATTTTGCAATTTCTACTTTCAGTTCTACCTTCATTCACCGTTTAGGTTACAGAATGTTAGAAAAAAAATAAATCCTTTTCTTAATTGAGCATAATAAGGATACACATCAGTGAAATAACCTATTAAATTCAAACAAATATTTGAGGACTTTGTGCCTCCAGTGTTTCTCAAACACAGCTTTATCATCATCACTGTGAAATTACATTCAGTCTGCTACTAAATCCTCCCTTCTGAAAACAGAAGGTTTTCTTTTATATACTAACTCTGAAAATTATTAATAAACCTTAAGTCATTGGAAGAATTAAAGTAGCTCATTCGATAGATTATTCCTCCACCCTCCCCCCTGACCTCACACAACCTAGATTGCTCTTCATGCCCACTGTAAAAAAGTTATTGCCCATCTTTTCATCACTAATATTTTCTATGGTCCTTCTGTTTTGATTCAGCTCTGTCTATACCCCACAGGGTACCTCATTTTATTTGCAGCACCTCACATAGCCTTTATACACCAGTGTGTCATCTAGAGGCACTGGGTGGATAAAATCATAAAATGTAGTGTTTCTCAGTAGAGTATTAATGTGAGCTGCTCCCCATCCCCTAGACACTACTTGTCATGAAATTTGTAGGAACTTAATTATCTTTGAGGCTTCTGTCCCTTTGTCAAATCTGGTTGAAATTGGCCAAGAGATTCAACATTTACTGAAGGGAGCAAGGGAGACCAGGCAGAGCATGCTATCACATAAATACTGTTTCCTTAAGACACAAGGCTAAAATAATGGTGTAGCAAATAGTTGCAAGGAAACAGTCTCATGAAGGTACCAAGTAAAGCACAGGCAAGTGATTTGTTCTGTGTGTGTTATCATAAATATACTGCTTTACGTTTTGCAAAACCTCATTTAACTGCATTCATGTTAAAAGAACAATTTCAGTCTGAATTTTGTTTTTGTGGAGCACTGAGGAGAAAATGTTTTCTTATCTTCAAATGTTATCAACTGGAAATAAGTGTAACCTATGCTTTGAGGTCCTTACTTCAATTTAGAAAGACAATTAGATACACAATACCAAAAAGAAAGAGAGAACTTCATAGCAGAGTTTCTTCTCCTGGTGCCCCAGGTGACTACAGCAGACTTTCTTCTGTGTTCAAATGATTAAAAACTACAATATCCTTCAAGCCATTTTTAGAAAGGTATTTATAATTGCAGTATCAAGTAACAGAACTTCTTAAAAAATAGCTTATGAGATTTACAGACGATTGTGAATTTCATACTAAGGTATGTCCTCATTTGCAATAGTTATTCAATTTTTATCAAGGCTGGAAACTTACAATAGAATAAACCAAATTCTTCCTTCACATAACTGGATACATGAAGAATTTAAACCTTGGACATTTCCACTAGCTTCTGGTACAGATACACATCACTTTAACTCATAACCATGTGTCCTTCTGCTCTGTCACAAACCTATCCTTCAGGACAATCCTAAAAGTGAAATGCTTTATGCTGTGATGTAAAAAAAAAAAGCCAAACCCTTTGGTTAGACATTTGAAAAGGACAAAAGATGATAAAAGAATATAATAGCTTTTCTTGTACCCAGATGTTGCAAGCAACTATACTCATGAAGTTTTTACAGACAGAAGGAACTTTAGTCCTTTTACTCACATGGGACCCATGAGAAAGTTTGTGATTTAGCCACTGATGTTTTTTGCAGTAGTTTGCATATTGGAAGATGGGAAACAGTTCACAGCTTGAATAAATATTTCTTTAAGGGATAAATGACCTCAAAATTAAAGGCATATAACTATATTAAGTTTAGTGCAAAAGCATCTGCAGAATCATGCACTTTAAAGGCTTTATTTAAATGTTGTTTTATCTTCCACTTAATATTACTGAAAGGAAGCCAGAGTGAAGCAAAGAATAGAATTAAGATTTTGGGCACCCCCATGCCAAAAAAAGACAGGGAAAGGAAAAAAAACATAAATGCAAATTAATTTTCTTTTCCCTAGTTTGTATTATTCAATCATGCAGAGATTTTATCAATTGAAACTATGCTGTATGAGATCTACATGAGCCACTCAGAAAATGCCCTGATCTTTCAATCACACATTTGCATTAGCATTAGATTTTCAGAGGTCTGAGATCATATAACGCTGGTTAAATCATATTTTCATAATCACTAGAAAGCTGCATAATTTCCTTTTGTTAAATGCCTACTTCAGCGCTTAGTGTGCTGTAGGCAACTCATTGTTCATCTCTGATAATAAGCTTTTGTTTAACAACATTGTTGTGTGTTTTTGTTGAAGTTGCATCCAGGCAGAAGACCTTGGTGTGATGCGAGAGGATGATCCTGTAGAATGCCCTTGCTTAACTAGAGCCTCACAGTCAGGATGTTAATTGGCTACAGAGAGTAATGTATACAGATAAATGGAAACTGTTTCCTCTATTTAATGAAAAATATGTGTGGTAATTAAACTCAATCTAAGAGAATAAACATCAAAAGTTTTAGTAAAATAACATTTTTGCAAAAGACCAAGCACATAAAGAAATACCTAAAGGTCAGTTTACTTTAGAATAATGTGTTATCTTCACCAGGCTGTCACCAGACAACTTGGAATACATTTTTCTTTTCTGAAACAAAACTTCTGAGAAATTTAATAATCAGCTCCTGGAAGCTAAAGATGAAAAACAACCAGACTCAACTAACAGTAGAAAATATGTATCTTTTCAGAAATCCAAGATTTCTGGGAACTTACAGAGAAACTGAAATACCAAAAATCAGAAAATCAAAGATAAACAGAAAAACAGGCAGCTTTACTCCAGTATTTCCTGTTTGAAAGCACTGACTTCCTTTTTACCTGCATAACAATGATTTATATGTGTCGTGGTTTCCCAGGCTGAAAGTCAAAAACACAGCACTGCACCAGCTATATTCCAGAATCAAACCTAAAGAACTCATTAAAATGCAGAAAATGCTGTCCTTAATCTCATGGATCTCGGTCTTTCAGTGCACCACAATCTACTTCAAGTTGACCCAAAGGATCTCTGTCTACACAATTACCTGTATAATTGCAAATACAGGAAATAGTAAATTGAACAAAATAATGAGCAAATATTTTAGAATCAGAATTTACTTTTGAACTTTGGAACTTATGTGATTGCTGAGTAGAAATTTGAACTCAAGCTATAACTAATATAACTATATTATCTCTTTTTTTTTTTTTTTTTTTTTTTTCCACAATATGACCAATGGAATAATCAATACCCATTTTTTCAGCAAAAAATTAATATCAGGAAGGTTCTATTAGCATCACACATGCTTTGTAGTAAGATCATTTCATTCAGAAGAAATCAGTATTCCACACTCTAACACTGAAAATCCTATATTTCACTTAAATGATACAAAATACTATCAGAACACGTCTCTTCATTCATGAAAGTCACTAGGGTAATCTACATTAATAAAAGCCTTAAGTTAGGTTGTATTTCATAATGACATAAACATAACAGAGACAAATCTTATCTAGCTTATGTTCTACTCTACACACACTATAGCCTGCAGCACAACTGACTGATGTTATTTAGCTATGAAAAATGTAGGTACTTGATTTTGCATAAAAGCTTAACACCTATGTTTTATCAAAGACTTTTAAACTATCTAACATAGCATGTTATGTAGATATTATATTTTAAGTATTAAGTCATTTTTTAACCCTTTCATTGAATAACTGCTCAACGTTTAAGAGAAAAAGTCATTAAATGACACTGTTCAAAATGTGTTCAGAGTACAGACATATGGAATGTTAAAGAATAAGCCAGAACTTACTCACTTAACACATAAGTGAAAAACTTATTTAAATGTCAGAGTGACTATTGCAGATGTCATAACAACTTTCTAATTAACTTCAGAAAGGTTGACATGGGGATTCCTGAGTTTCTTTTTTTTTGTTTGACCTTTGAAATTATTCTGCCTCATTTTTTTTCATTCCTCACTTCCTCTTCATCTTTCTTTTTTGAGGGAACAATGAAACAGAAAAATGCCTTCCCTGAGGACAGCAGATGGAGACTTGAAGCTCCTTGCATTTCACTTGAGTCATACTCTGGAAGAGGATTATAGTTTTGGTCAAGAGGGAAATGTTGGGGAAGACTATCAAGCCTGTCCATGTAGCACATTGAAAGACTCTTTCTCTCCACTTGACTCTGCTAATCCTTCCAGCCATTGTTGGTTTTATGCATAATTTTCACACCATGACAGACTTTAAATTGAAATGCTAATATAAATTTGAGAAATCAATACAGAATTTTAATATAAAAAGTTTTCTACAAAACATCAAAGAGTTTTGTAAGATATTGTGGCAACTGTAATTTCCCTCCTGGACGGTAACCAAGTGTGATTGACAGTACGTTGATTTTAAATTGTATCATCCTACCCTTAAAACAGCTGGAAAAAACTATTTTCTCACCTAACAGCAGTGCACCAGTATCTGAAGCTAATTTGAATTTTATTATGTAGTTTAATTCTTAAATTGTCCCAATGCTTTACTGTGTTTGCAGGAAAAGAAGAAGTATTCCATAGAGCTAGTATTTTTCATTCTGTTTGTTCCATTATTCTTAAGTCACAATACACGTAAATTCCAACTTTTGTTTTTTTTCACTACTAAAAACCCAGTAATAAGCCGAAAGGGTAAATGTTTTATAAAAACTTATTTTATGTATTATGAAAGCAAGAAAACAAAGATTCAGAACACTGCTAAGCAGAAATATAGTGGCCAATTCCATTTATTATAAGTAAATCTTCAAAAAGAAAAGCATAAGAATTTTCAAAGAGGATGTATATATCTACAAGGCAAATGCCTAAGGATAGTTTTTATAAGGGTACTTTAATCTGAAATCCTTACTCTGTGCCATGCTTCAGAGCTACAGAAGATCTCATCCATTCAAAATTCAAAAATCAGAAAACATGATGATTCATAATCCTGACACATTAACTTGTGTTTCCAGTTTACTGATATAATTTGTTTTATTTCCAACTAAAGTAAATGCTGGCAAAAATTAAATGTCTCAGAGGAAGACGTAGATTAGTTGAAACATACATCCTCAGTTTTGTAGAGTCATAAATGCTCTCATGCTAGGTAGTGCAAGGTCAACTTCTTTAACATTTCCCTACATGCATAATAGAAATAAATAGCATTGTAGTTAAATCTAGCTAGTCTGAATTCCTAGAAACTCTCATCTAATTTTAGAATATTTTATTGTCGAATACTGAAATTTTATGAAGTTCAAGAGCATTATCTTTAATCGTCGTGGTGCCAGATACACATCAAAAGTGCTCCTTCAGAAATCATAAAACTCTAAATTTTTGCTCTTATCCAAGAATTTTCCTAGTGTGGAATTTTTATAGCTAAGAATATGCAATGTAGTTTTAAAGAGAGACAGCAGTGATTACACTACAATCAACTGGATATGGAATGATTTTAGAAAGCAAAATTTGATGGAATTTATTATGAAGGTATTTATAAACCTTATACTTCTAATGCAATTAATAGTAATTTCACAGTTTTGATTTTTTCAATTTGATTTTTTCAATTTTTGAGCCTATTGGCTCAAAATACCTAACACACCACCCCACCCCCACCCATCAAACATACCAGGATAAGCACGGGTCAATATTAAGTAGCATAATTTTAATTTAGTTTGCTTTAAATGACAGTCAAAATATATTCAAGACAGAACATAACAGATTCCTTTTCTAATGTTATTACCAACTACAGTTCAATAATATTTCTGAACAGTCCCATTCAGCCTTTGAGTCTCACATAACTTCTTTTGATGACACTCCTTTTCACAGGATCAGATGTTACAAGAAAAGCAGAAATGGGTGAATGCATTCAACTATTTGTAGCAGAGAAAAACAAAAGCTGTTGAACAAAATGCTCACAAATCCTTTGCATTGCCTAGAATTCAACTTTCATACGGAACTGAAAATCATGGTAAAACTTGTAAGATATTCCACTCAATACCTAATACATTGTTACAGTGTAATACTAGTTACTACTCAGACTGTGGTAGGTATGCAGCTCCTATCCCACAAATTAGGTAGCTTTTAAAACTAAAATGAGTAAGAAAGCTGAAAATCCTGGTGAAGGAATACATCACACTTTACTGTTCTCTTATCAGAGGATACAATTTTCTTAACCTGAGAGAATTGTTAAAATGAGTTAAAAAAAAAGAAGCTAATGTCAGGAAGTCTCAGCTCGCTGCTAGCTATGATTCTACATGTGTCTGGGACAGGTTTAGAAGAGTAAAAATGGTTTCAAAGATAAAAAGAAAATATAAACAGTACGGGTAGTTTGCACTAATTCAAGCATTCTTCAAACACTGTTTATCTGTCACAGGCAATAGTAAGACTGTTCTTCTAAAACATCTGTTTATAAGCCCCAGATTTATTGCTTCTATTTCATACCTGCACCCAAATTGTAAGTGAAAGTATTGCTTATAGAGAAGTTCTTTGTAGTTGCTGATGACACAGACACAGCACAAGACAATATTGTTAGAACAGATTCCTGTATTTCCCATTCTCACACTCAACATGAAATACAAAGACCATGTTTTTTCTTCTGCAACAGTCAAAATCATATCTTACCTATGCAAGTCAAACTTGAAAAAATAGATGGAGGCTCTTCAGGAAAGAGCTGGGAAGGTGCGGAGACAGAGTCGTGTTCTGTGCAGAGAAGTGGGAGGAGCACACACAGCTTCATCTGGGGGCAGCTGATGGGGGTTTGCAAAAAATTGTCCTATATTTATAAAGAAAAAGTTGAACAATCTGTGCTATGAGTTCCTTTGCTAACCAGTCTGATGAATTAATTGCTTGCAATAAATTGGTTTTACATGATAGTTGCCATCTTCTCTATGCCCACCTGCTCTAGACTGTCAATGAAAAACTACGTATGATTTTTAAAATATACTAATTATTTGAAGTTGTTGAACGCAAAATGGTGTCATGGGAAAAAAAAGGTATTTAGGGCATGAATCATAGAAATAACTTTTGAAATGTCAAATTACCTATTTAGACAGTAAGAGCATCTCATACAGAATATAACTGCAAATTAGTTAAATATTATAACTGCAGGGACATATTTATGGCTTATAATATAAAAGTAAATTATGACTTTAAAGAACCATACTGATTTATCTGTGAGGCTTTAGGAACATCACTGGTTTATGTACAGTCTGCCTACATTTAGATTTCATCAGAGTATCTTATTTTTTAACAATCAGGCCTGTGGCACAGAATTTTATATTGCATAGCTGCAAAGGGTATAAATTGTGACAGTTAACATTTTTGAGGATTGATGTTAAAAAACATTTGGCAGATTGCTTTCACTGCATTAGTAGAAAAGTAAAAATAAATGACAAGGAAAGGACATACAGATGCCTGAAAATGAGTGAAGGGAGCAGAAAAACGAATGGAGAAAATAATAGAAGATGAGACACTTTCTATACAGCTAGTAAATGTGGGAAAATAAAAAAGAGACAAATTGATGAGGAAAACCCCTACAAATTCGGGGTCAACCAGAGCCAAAAGGCAAAACAAGATGCTACTATTAGAGGTATGAGAGATTTTTTTTTTCTGTTACTCAAGGAAGTTTAAAAGCTGGCAAAATGGAAGCATTTCAGAATGATGAGCTTGGGACTATTGTCAGCAGCATGATTAAGAGTTTCATGTCCATACAGTAGCCAGCATGTTTTACATAATAGGGTTCAGCATCTACTCCCATTGTTGTCAAAATCAGTCTTCTATAATGCATTCAAATTACTGAGTTATCCATGTATTTTCTTCAGCTATTAAATAAGTGCACTTCTGAAGCAAAAAAGCTCAGTGTAAAAGCAAAAGTTTTAGACTTACTAGCTTTGATGAACTGGCAAGAGCTATTCAAACCTACAGAAAATCTCTTCTTTTGGATGACATTAAAAACCTCCAAACACTTTAGGGCTTCATTTCTCTACAATTAATACTATAATCACAAGTATAGTTCATAATATTACAAGTTATAAAAAGATCTTACTTGATTTACAGAACATAAAATCTGTAACTACTCAGCAACCACTGCAAATAAGATGTCTGTACATTGGGCCCAATATTTCTTAATAAGTGCCTTAGCCTTAATCAGTAGCTATTTTGAGGAAACAAGTAATCCTTAAAGAAACATGCATGCACTTATAATGCTTAGGGAGAAGGCACAACATAGATAAAATATTAGATAGGCAGTAAATAGAGCTTTCTCTATGTTGATTAAGGAACAGCCATGCCTGCAAATATGGCAGTGTTATTAGTGGAAAAAAACTTAAATGAATCAAGAATGGGCAATTCAGCTTCTAAATGGAATGTGAAAAATAACACTAAAGATCAGATGCTTGAAAGTGCATAAACAGAAAGATTTTTAGTTTATTTCTCAAATAAGTATAAAGAAGGTAACATGACATGTAATTAAAATATAGCAGATTGAGGTTGTCAGTAAGGTGGAAAATTGTTTGAAATACATTGCTTTTTAGCTGTTTGTGAAACTGACTGTATGTGGATAGAAGCATTCATTGTGGAACATATTTCTGATCTAAAAACTTGTGCTCCCTTGACATACAGCCAAATGGTAGTTAAAAAGTGACCTTTTGAAAACCATGCCTTATTAAATTGTGAGGAAAAAAAAAAAAGAGACAAAATACTGTTAAGACAGCAGATCATTGGATGGCACTCTAGCCTTCTACTGGAGGAAGTCAGTACTGTAATAAAAAGAAACCAAAAACGAAAAGACAGAATTTTCCTTAGAAGACTATAACTATTTTATAAAAGAAAGTTGAAATGATCATTGTGCATAGCATTAAGAAGTCCATCGGGGAAAAGAGATCCCATTTGCCAAAGCAGAGAGGCTGAAGAAAAAAGAAAAAGGAGATCGGGTGTGAAATCCAACCGTCTTTGAAGTCAATGGGAATTCTGCCATCGATTTCACTGGGTCAGGATTTCACGCAAGCTGGATGCAGACTCAGCTTTGTGATATCCATACTGAATTGAGGTTTCTGGTTTCAAAAGCTATATTAAAGTCATCCCCACATAAAACTAATGTAGCAGAGTACAGAATAAAGTCCATTATTTTTTTAATGAGGGAAAATGAAAAGATTACAGTTAAAACCTTACTGTTAAGATAATTAAGCATGGACAGGAGGAAAGAATACATATTACAGCATTTACCTCCTATATCTATTTCATTTTTTCTCCTTCAGTTTTCCTCCCTGAGCATTCTTATGCCTCCCTGCTTCACTTCTTATACTCACTTCAATGCAAATTCCAGTGGGAAAGTGAGCTGACAAAAGCATACTCCCATTTACGTGCAATATAGACCCTTAAACTCCATTTTTAAAGTTGTGGGAAAAGTTTGCTATACACAGGTTTATATATATATATATAGTATACATTTTTCAGTAAAAAAAAGTTTCAGATTTTTATTTTGTTATTAATAAACCAAATTCAGATGTAACAAATAAGAAAACGTCAACTTTGAGGTGGAAATTGATTTAAACAAAGAGTATTTAAGTGCTATTTTCTGCTATTGTGAACAAGCAATAATAAAAATAGGTTATTAATAGTATCATACACAGTACTTTTTATAAAGGGGAGAAAGAGATCCCTAATGGGATCTTTCTCATGAACTGCATTCAAAAGTTTCATTAAACCTCATGCTTTTAGACAGGTTATTTACATTTTCCTTGTCCAAAATTGCACATATCATGACAGCCAGGAACTTTTACCAGAATCGTATGCAATTACAACTGAGAACAAAAAGAAGAAAAATAAAATTTGACATGCTATACAAAAGTTTGCCTTCTTTCTAATTAAAATTACTTGTGGAACCTAATGTTAAAAATGTGTGTTCATTCCACACACGTATTTAATGGAATCAGAGGTGGTATTTAATCAGATGCTGGAGATTTAAGTTGGAAATAATGAATATTAGGTTGGGAAAGTATTCAAATATTCGTTACCTGCTTCTTTCCTACAGATTGTTAAATATATTTTTAATGCAAATATATCAGTGTGCTTTCATCTCTCTGCTGTCCTTCATGAAGGCAATCCCATAAGGGTGAAATGCTGGCCTTTCCTGTTTCTTCCCTGCTGTAAAAATCATAATACGAATGATGCCTGCTAAAACTACCAGATCTCTGTCTAACATAATTCTGGTTTAATTCAAAAACGTTCTTGCTTACAGAATGCAGCAGTTCAGAAAACTCTTGTGGTACATGTAGCTGAAAAAAATTAGTTGAATATTTATAAGGTTCTGTAGAAATATTCCTTCTAAACAACTTTTCATCTACTGAGAATGACTGGATTCCTGAGTTAAAGAAGCCATCCTTCAGCTTTTAATGTCAATAGTATCAAATCTCTTACTGAGTTATGTATTAATTACTAATAACAATAAGAATCAGACTGAGCAATCCCTTTGTCATGTGAATATTTTCTTTTTTAAATTAAAGTTATAGAAATATTTTTCCAAAAGCAAACTGGTTACTGAACTTTAAGGTGATAAAAATAGGTCTTAAGTTTCATTTCTGCCTTCTGAATTAAAGAGTATTTTATTCATTACTAGAACATAAATGTGAACAGTTACAAAAATGAAACACAGAAAATTCTTTGGCCAGGTTTCCAAGCTATTGCAATCCCTCACTGACAAATCAGGTCTTCTCCATTTTCCTGAAGCTGAGACTTAAGGCAGGCACTTTTCAAATAAAAATAATCAGCAGGAAACCAACACTCACACATGCTACTGAGCACCTCGCTTAAACACTAATCATTCTGGGAAAAATGATAAAATCCAAGGATCAGGTATTTTAAAATGTATTTAAATTCCAAACTTACCTGATTACAGACCTGTGTAGCTACTGTAACCTATCTATGCCTATGTCCATCTATATATCTAGGGCCCCTGAAGACTCATATTCTTTATCATTTAGAATTCAGATCCTCAGAGATTCTAACTTGCTAACATTATTATAGAAGATTATATCTCATTAAAAATAAAGGGAAATCAGGCTAGTTTTGAATTCTAGGGATTGAAAAATTTGACAGATTTTCCCTTATTTTAGATAAATATATAAGATCTTCCTTTGCTGAACAAGAAACACGTCTCTTTTAACATTGCATGTATCTACTGTAAAGTAAAAACCACATAATGGGGTATAAATGAACTGTTATACACAGTGAAATATAATTAATTACTAACATAGTGCCCTAGAATAATTAAACTTGTTTTTCTTTTACTAGATGAGAAATTTTCTGTATTATATCTATCCATTTCTTCTAACAAAAAGTGAATGTTCTGAAGTTTGTCTTTTTTTCTTTTCAAAGCTTTTTCCTTTGAAGTGTCATTGTGAAAAAGATGTCTCTCTAAATGTTTTGAGAGGCATTTTTCACTCATTCAGCCTTTAGCCATGTTCAGCTTAGTGCTGTGAATCATAATATTACAATGCCTTCCAGAAACTAGAAGCAGTACATGCAATGGCAACTGAAGTAACAGTCACTTCCTACTAAAGGTTACACAGAACTGTGTAATCTAAAATATTTTTCAGAGAGCCTTTTAAAACCAGAAATATGTACAATACATCATTTTCTTCAAATTCCTGAAGACATAAACTGAAAGATATTCTTCCTAGATCTATTAATTCTAGAGTTGACCATGTTATTATGAATTAAATGAGTAAATTCTTTTTAAACACTTGTTTGCATCAATTCAACAGAAAAAAAAATAGTATTTTTCAGTCTTGTGGTGTGAATTTTCTCTCAAAACTTCTGTAGTTAGAATACACTGTAATATGTACCAGGTTCTCAACTTTTGTCCATTGGCAGCACATTGGTTTTGAAGGATAATTATACACACATGATCAGGAAAGCATAAATATGCATAAATACTGAGATCCACAGTCAACCTTGATGGCACATCTTGTAAAAATTATAAGAGTCACAGTTCTTCATAGGCATCTTTTTGTCGTATTTCTTGTGTGTTTTAGTCTTCTATCTTGACCCTGTTCAGAGTCATGGATTGCTTCTAAAGACTGACACTAAGCCTGTGATGGAGATGTAGGAACGTAAAGAAGAAGAATTGGTGCTGCTATGTTCAGGACATCTTACGAGCAATTTAGCTCCTACTGTCTCAACAGAATGGGCCTGTACGTAAGTCTCCAGGCACATTTTACTTTCATCAGAGCTGCGGGACTCAAGCTACATTGTTAATGGGAAATCAAGCTAAAATTTGCTACCATTTTGGGCTCCAGAATTACTTTAAGCATCCATTTAAATACACAATAAAGTTTATTTATTGTCTGAGCAATTGTTATTTACAAATATATTAACGATAGCAACCACTGGAGAAGAAAAAGAAAAGCAGCTGTTAAAGCTCCTGATAGTGTTGCCACATCAGCTTTAAAACAAAGAAGAAATTCAGGCTACAAACAAGAAACTGGTTTATAACTCCCGGAAGGCTGAGATTCTGAAGCAGCCTTCTCATGGGATAAGGAGAGAGTGAGAGGAGAAAAACACAGCAAAGTGAAGAATGCATTTGTTTTAAAAAGAAGCTTGATAAATTTAAAGAACCAGCCTCACCAGAGGAAGGCATTTCTAAGCCTGTATTCCCAGTGAGATTAAAGGGATCATTGAAAACACTTCAAGCCTACTGAGGTGTCCAGTGAGACTTTGAGGAATGTGCACACTTCAGAAAAGGCACATGGATGTTGGGAGGACTCTGCAAATGACATCAGGTTAGTCTATAGGTGAGGTAGCAAAAAAACTCTGCAGTTTGGTTGAAAAGGAAACAACCCTCAGGTTGTACTGCAAATTCAGTGAAAAACACAAAAATGCTTTGTCCCCACAGTAAAAGCTGTAAGTATACAGACTGGAAAGAAAAGTGAGTATCATGAAGGTAATCCCTGTACCAATTCATCAGGTGGTTTTGTTGCTTGCCTTATTTTATATTTGGCACTTCTCTCGATCTAACCCTTAAGCCTTTCTATAAACATTGCTCCTCCTAAAGAGCAAAGTGTGAATGATGTGCTTTAACAGCATTGCTGTGCTTTTAACCATTCCAGAGCCTTCTGTATAATCATGGAATAGTTTGGGTTGGAAAGGACCTTAAGATCATCTAGTTCCAACCCCCCTGCCATGGGCAGGGACACCTGACACCAAACCATGTCACACAAGGCTCTGTTCAACCTGGCCTTGAACACTGCCAGGGATGGAGCATTCACAACTTCCTTGGGCAACCCAATAATGTTCAAATACTAACACAGTCTGCTCAGGCATGGTTTAGTGTGAGGTGTCCCTCCTCACGGCAGGGGGGTTGGAACTAGATGATCTTAAGGTCCTTTCCAACCCTAACTATTCTATGATTCTAAATATGTAAAAAATGCATTTTTTTCTAGTGAAATTAAATAGAACTGACTTCTCTTATTGCAGTGAAAAGCTAAGGCAAATCTGAAAAAAAAAAGATAACTGGTAGGCTAACTTCTGAACAAATATGAAAGGACAACAATGGAGAAGTTTATGTAATCACAAAATAATTCTTCACTAGAAAAAAAACTACGAAGGGTTCTCTCATTACAAAACACTGAAGGTAACAGTTAATTGTTGCAAATTACCATTTGCCTTAATTTCAGCATAAGAGAAAAAAAAATCCTTAAGAAATAAATGTGTGTCTGGTGTTTTTCATGTAGAGGAAGAGCAGGTTGTGGGTTTCATGGCACAAAGAAAAAATGCTGACTGATTACACACAGCACAGGATGGCTGTGCAGTATTGTCCTCTT